>NW_026606907.1:0-600000 GCF_029890125.1 Rhinichthys klamathensis goyatoka | reverse complement strand
TCGTGACAAAGTTAGAGGTTTATTTAATTCCTGGAAAGACGTGGCTGATTTTAAAAATGTATTGGGAAATTTTGATCACAAGGACTCTCTAATAGGTTTGTTTCTTCATTTAAAAAAATACTATATATCCCCAAAAAAACAACAATCAATTGTTGTAAGAAACCAACAAAGCAGAGGCACTTTTTTTCATACCTATTAAGACAGTTGACTAAACTTCCCTTTTGAAATCTGGACAGTGACCGTGATGCAAGACTGGAGTAAGGATTACATGTTCGGCTATCAGTTTTTGAACGGCTGCAATCCTGTCATGATCAAGAAGTGCAAGGAAATTCCAGACAAGTTTCCAGTCACACCTGAGATGGTGAAGGGCTTTCTGAAGAAAGGAGTCACACTACAAGAGGAATTAACGGTCAGAAACATTAAGACATTAATCACTTGAACAGTCGGTCAGTTATCAAATTCAAGACTTACTTGCGTGTATTCTGACATCCTTCACATTATTTAGTTTACATAAATGACTCAAATCAATGTTATTTCAACCCATGAACTATTACTTCTAAACTTTGCACCTGTGTACATGTTTACAGGCGGGAAAAATCTACATAGTGGATTATGACATACTGGAGGGAGTCCTAACAGCCAACGATCCGGAGTGTCTGAATGCGCCCCTCTGCCTGCTGTACAAGAACAGACTGGACCAAATTGTGCCAATTGCCATTCAGGTATCTGTCCCATAAATAATCAGTATCAAATGAAAACATAAATTAAAAATAAAAGTGCCTTTGCTGTGAATTTACTAACTGAAGTAAAAATATCCTGTTTGGCTTTATTATATCTGAATCAGCTCAATCAAACCCCAGGGGAAAAGAGCCCAATCTTTCTCCCAAGTGATAATAAATATGATTGGATGCTTGCCAAGATGTGGGTGAAATGTGCCGACTTCACTGTACACCAGTTGGAGACGCACCTTCTCAAGACACATCTGATATCAGAGGTTTTTGAAATGGCCATGTACAGACAGCTCCCTGCAGTCCATCCTGTATACAAGGTACATGTCTCTCAATACACAGTCATGATTTTTAGATTCAGGGCTAAACTGAAGATTGTAGTTTCACATGTCAATTTATTGATGAAGGGTTGCTGGTTCTGATGTCCTTAACTTCTTTTCATCCATGGTTTAATGTTAACCAAAAACCTCCAGGGAATGACATGAAAACCACTGACATTTTTCTGTTTCAGGTTATGCTTTTAAATCAGTTTTTATGATTTAATGCACATGTTTAAATGCTTCTTACAGTTACTGAAACCTCATGTTCGTTTCACAATTGCAATCAATGCAGAGGCTCGTAAAAGTCTCATCAGTAAAGACGGGATCATCACCCAGGTAGCTTTACACCTAATTTAATATTTCCACACATAAATAGCATATTGTTAGGATTCAACGCGATTCTATTCATATTTGATTATTTAGTCTTTTTCTGGCAAACCATAAATTCTGTCCTTGATATAGGTTTAAAGACGCACACAGTGTTAACAAACCTTCATGATGGCCTGAGCCATTACCTGACTTTCTGGCTTGTGATATTCTGTCTTTTTGCTGAATGCTCTTACTTCTATTTCATAGACTACCTTGTATTTAGTTAGCTGGTGTTTGCTTAAACTGACAGACCTAATAGTTCCTAAATTTCAAAAAGTCAACGAGTAGGCTAAATAAGTGCCGAAAATATTTAGGCAAAATATGAACTGATTTCTTGGTATCCACAGATTAGTAGCCTCACTGACAAAGGGAAAAATGAAGTGATTAGAAAAGCCATGGAGAATTTATCCTATGAGTCCCTGTGCTTCCCTGAGACCATAGAGGCTCGAGGAATGGAAGATGCGCCCAAGTACTATTATAGAGATGATGGCATGAAGATCTGGGAGGCAATACACAAGTAGGTGTTGCAACAGTTCAGATCATGTACTACTAGTGCAAAAGTACAAATTAGTTCACATACACTCCAATAAAATGTTATTTTTGTTAATTTGTTAATTTGTCATCTTTTTGATCTTTCTGTAGTTTTGTGTCTGCTGTGGTCAACATCTACTATGACAGCGATGAGAAAGTTCAAGGAGATGAGGAGATTCAAGAATTTGTTAAGGATTGTCACCATGGCATGAAAGAATCTCCCAGTGAGAACAGGTTTAACTTATCAAAGGCCATGTTTACACCTGGTCAATCGCATCACAAGAGGATGATGCTAAACACAGGTGTAAACGGGGTCTAAATGTTTTGAGCTAGTCCTCTTTCGACCACTTCCAGAGGTTGTCGAAAAAACCCATTTGACTGGATTGCTTTCATAGTGTAGACGCTCATGTTGTCGAATGCATTCGAACAGTCACTAAAACACCGCCTATTTTACGCCTACTGACCAGTCTTTTTATGGGCAATGTGGAATTGATAGATTCTTTTAGATTAAGACCAGTTACTGAAAGTGGAGTTTTTAAATGTATTCATTTACATTTATTCATTTAGCAGACGCTTTTATCTAAAGCGACTTACAAATGAGAACAATTGACAGTTAAACTAACAGTAGGACAACAATATGCAAGTGCTATGACCCCCCTCAGTTTCATCTATGTCCATGTAATTGTTTTGTTTTTTTAATAAAAAATAGAATAGAATAGAAAGTGTTAGTGTTACTGGATCAAGTGCTGCTGAAAAAGATGGATCTTCAGCTGTTTCTTGAAAGTGGCTACTGACTCAGCCGCTCTGGTTGAGTTGGGCAGACCATTCCTCCAGCAGGGAACAGACATGGTAAAGATCAGAGAAAGAGATTTTGTGCCTCTTTGAGATGGTACCACAATACGACATTCGCTTGCAGAGCGCAAGTTTCTGGATGGCACATAAGTCTGAAGTAATGAGTTTAGTTAAAAGGGAGCAGTGCCAGTGGTTGTTCTGTAGGCAAACGTCAGTGACTTGAATTTAATGCGAGTGGCAACTGGCAACCAGTGCAATTTTGTGAGGAGAGGAGTGACGTGTGCTCTCTTTGGCTCATTAAAGACCACTCTGGCTGCAGCATTCTGGATCAGTTGCAGAGGTTTGACAGAGCAAGCTGGAAGACCAGCCAGGAGAGCATTACAATACCAGTCTGGATAGAACAAGCGCTTGGACAAAGAGATGTGTAGCATGCTCTGTTAGGAAGGGCCTGATCCTCCTAATGTTGTGCAAGGCAAATCTACATGACCGGGCAGTTCTAGCAATGTGACCTGTAAAGTTCAATTGATCATCAATTACAACCCCAAGATTCCTGGCTGACCTTGATGGAGTTATGGATGATTAGCCTCGCTGAATGGAGAAGTTGTGATGATGTGTTGGGTTGGCCGGGACCACAAGTAGCTCTGTCTTCGCAAGATTTAGTTGAAGGTGGTGGTCCTTCATCCAGCCAGAGATGTCTGTCAGACAGGCTGAGATACGAGCAGCTACCGTGGGATCGTCAGGCTGGAATGAGAGGTAGAGTTGTTTGTCATCAGCATAGCAGTGATAGGAAAAGCCATGTCTCTGAATCACAGATCCTAGTATCTGGTGGTTAACTGTGTCAAAGGCAGCAGACAGATCCAGCAGGATAAGAACTGAGGATTTGGAAGCTGCTCTTGCCAGTCTCAGAGCTCAGAAGAGATCTGGTTGAAAACAACTCGTTCAAGTGTTTTTGCGACAAATGGAAGAAGGGAAACCGGTCTGTAATTTTCCAAATGTGCTGGATTGAGAGTGGGTTTCTTAAGCAGTGGGGTTACCCGAGCCTGCTTAAAAGCTGTGGGAAAGGTACCAGTGTGAAGAGAGGTGTTTATGATGTGTGTGAGTGTGGGTACAATTGAGGAAGAAATGGCTTGAAGTAGATTAATGCAAATAGGATCAAGCGGACAGAAGGTTTTGAAAAGCATGCGAGAGTCAGAAGAATTGTTAATTTTGTTGTGATAGTAAGTCATTTTAGCAGTAGAGATATTAAAAGAGAAAGAAGTGAGGAGGGATTGATAAAGACCAAGGTCTGTAGGATCTTTCGATTTGCGCCCCTTCCTCTCTGCACCTCTGAGTTTAGAACGATGTTCGCGGACAACATCAGATAAACAGGGGGTAGAGGGTGTGGCGCGGGCTGGCCTGGAGGAAAGGGAGCAGAAGTTGTCCAAGCAGGATGTTAAAGTGGAGAAAAGAGTATCAGTTGCACTGTTAGCATCTAGTGTTGAGAGCTGATCAGGTGGAGGAAGTGTGGATGAGACCAAAGAGGATAGGCGAGAGGGTGAAAGTGAGCGTAGGTTCCGCCGAAAGGTGACCTGTGGAGGAGTGTGTGTTGTGCTCTGAGGCAGGTTGAGGTTGAGAGTGAGGAAGTGATCTGAGGTGTGCAGCGGAGTGACCAATGAATGGTGAGTGGAGCAGTAGCGCGTGTAAATAAGATCCAATTGGTTACCTGATTTGTGAGTAGCCGCAGTAGATAATCATTTGAGGTCGCATGAGGCAAGCAGGGTGTGGAAATCAGCAGCATGAGGTTTTTCTAGGTGGATGTTAAAGTCACCAAGAACTATGAGAGGAGTACCATCTTCAGGGAAGGATGAGAGTAGATCAAGCTCCTCCATGAAACTGCCAAGTTGACCTGGGGGACGATATACAACTACAAAATGGATTTTAATAGGACGGTAATAGGATGGTAATTGAATGTGATTCAAATGAGCTGTTGTCACACAGAGGTGGTAAAGGATCAAATTTCCAGCCATTTGAGATGAGCAGACCAGTACCTCCACCCCTTCTGGTCAGACGAGGGGTGTGTGAGAAAGTGAAGTTAGTGGAGAGGGCAGCAGGTGTGGCAGTGTCCTCTGGTCTGATCGACTAGCCTGGCCTGAATGACTAGAAATAGATGTAATGGAATCATCTTGGTTTACAGTGGACTGGCAGTTCCAGAGACCAATTGGAAAAGAGAATAAATTGTTAGAAGACACTGGAAAGGTACACAGGTTGTTAGGATTGTACTGCGTCTGACGTGTGACATTTGATTTACGTCTGTTAGTAATAGTAGGGATTTGAAAACACAGTGTAAAAGAGCTCACAAACAGAAAGATCAGAAGTTGTGTAGAATAGAAAGAAAACAACAATAAAATAAAATAAACAACAAGAATTTAATACTCAAGTGCCTTGTCTGGATTCTTGCTCGGTGGAGTCGCACAGGTAGAGTCGCTGGTCTTTACACTCTTCGGTCTTCACAGGATGAGGGCTTCACACGAGGGCTGCCGCGACCGCTGCCGTGGAGCACTAAGCAGTTATATACACGTCTAATACCTCGTTAATGACTACAGCAGGCCACGCCCCACAACTAAGCCAACCGAAACTCAAAAGTCACGACACACAAACAAATGCCCAGTCTGTGTGAGTTTTACCAGGGTAAACAAAAAAAAAATGTTTCCTAGCAACGAAGAGCCGCGCTAAAATCTAATGAGAAAAGTAAACACTCACAGATTGATCTTCTTTCCTGTTGTTCTACTGCTTCTTCTGCTGCTTCTTCTTCTGCTTCTTCATTATTTATTTCACGTATTCGTGAAATAAAAAAAAATAAGGCACCTGGAATTGACAATATTCCTACAACATTTTTTAGTGAGTGTGCTAGAGTAAATGCTCCTTTTGTATTATTAATGTTAAATTTATCAATTGAACAAAGAAAAATACCAAGTGAGTTTAAACGTGCTAGTTATTCCATTATATAAAAAGGGTTGTAAGTTAAATATGGTTAATTATAGGCCTATTTCTATTAATGGAATGAAAAAAATAGTCTATGACCAGATGGCTCGCTCCACGGCTTTCAAGACCTTTATACGTCTTAAGCCACGAAGGGGGCTGGGCTGTCCTATTCTGAGGAGTGGAAGCGAGACCAGAAGGTGAACACCGCCTCTCGTGCTTCCCCTCCTTCCAGGGGTAGAGTGTGGAGGAGACGTGAAGCAAAAGGGAGAAGAGAAGATCTCAGGGAAGTAATCCAGACTAATCTCTCTGAGTGTTATAGTTTCCCAGAGGCAAAATAACATCTAAGGTAACCTCCTTACCTTATCTCCATTCTCAGAGCCAGAGTTGGCTAGTAATACTGAGTTGTAGGCTCCTGAGCCTCCTTTGGTGCATCTGGGTGGGGAGTGGTCACTGCTTTTGAACTAGAGCGTTGTTGGGCCTCCTCTCGCTATAGAGATCAGTTCTATTAGAGGCCTCCGCTCCTGAGCTCCGCCCATTATTGTGTCAGGCTGCTAGCCCTGTTATGTAGCTTCCTTGACAGGCGTAGGACATAGCCTATGTCTGAGCTCATAGGATGAATACACTAAGTGTTTGGCTCTCTGTGAGCCTCCTTGGCCACTGCGAGCATTGTTAGGATTCCCGTTCGCTAGAAAGACTTATCTTACTAAGGCCTCCGCTCCCTTGAGCTCAACTAGGATAGCAATTGCGGGTTGCCCTTTTATACTCATGATCGCAACACTAATGACGTCATAGGCTACCGCCTGCCAATGTCAATAAAATTGTCAGGTTTAGACTCAGCTCACCGGTCACATTGGATTGTTTACTCTTTTAACTTGTGGCCACGAGAAATAGATGTTGTCCTCTCAACATATGAAGTCACAAGAAAACACAAGGAAAAATATATTGTTCCCTTAAAATAGAATCTCGAGGCCATGACTTTATGACTTTAAAGTAGAACTGAAGCCTACCTCTCTCATTCGCCACAAATCCAAATGTTTCATTTTAAATAAGCGTATCTGTTCAGAACGATTACATTTAATTTCCGGTTTTGTTCCTGTCAAAGTTTTGTTCTTTTCCAGTTTACGTTCCTTGAACCAGTTCGGAGTCCTGCTTAAAAGTAAAAAATGTCCAATAATTTACTCAAGTAAATGTAATGGAGTAAATGTATTTTACCCACCTCTGCATGCGCTCTCAGCATTTGGCATGGTCTCGTGGCAGTCAAGAGCAGAAATTAAAGCTGCTGCTCTCTGTATGTTTTTCCGTCGTCTAGGTTTACGTTCATATGTAAATTAAGCAAGCTTATTTCGTCCATTAAATCGAAATCAGGACAGAAGTGGTTGAAAGTGGACAAAAGAGACGGATTAAAACACCAGGGGTCTCATTTATAAAACTGTGCGTAGGATCCTTACTAAAAGTGTACGTGCGCCTGAAAGCCAAAAATATAAATATTCAGACTTATAAAACCGTGTCGACCAGAACCTGCGCTGAATTCACTTTATAAATCCCAGTCAGCGGAAGATTGTGCGTACATCCGTCTCCTCCCCGAAATAACCATATATGAGCTTACAACGCCTTGTTGTACTATACATATCCTCATCTGCATATCATTTGCATATGATTATTCATCCGCATGATAACATGTTTAACGGTACAAGACATTAGGAAAATATGAAATACGGATCACATTACATTAATAAAAATCATTTAGTAGTCTATCCTTGCCTTTTTTTAAAATAAATAAATCAAATAGAATGTAATAGCAAATTTTCTATTAAACAATCATCAAAGCGTAAGAGACAGTCTGAGAATTAAAAATGATTTATTTCTTGCAAGAAACAGGTTCAGTTGTTCCACAGAGGTAGTCAATGTACAGTCTGCGACACAAAAGTGAACGAAGTGTGGAGGGGGAGCGCAGTTTTTTATAACCCTATCTCAAGGTCTGTTCTTCTGCCCATAGATAGACTAAAGTTCAGTTTTCTCTAGTCAGGAAATCATAATAATAACCTGAACTTTAGGGTTTGGGCATGCTCTTTTACTTGCTCTAAAACCGGCCTGTACTTTGACCTTTGGGGTCAAAGTCCATCCGTTTCTCCCCGTCCATCCTTCTCACCTGCTCGCTTCAATCAGCAAATCAGTAGTAGCAGCATTCATTGGTTTGGAAGAGGTGGTAATAATTCTGCCATAACATAGAATAAAATACATTTCAGAGAAAGTTTTTCTCAATATTTTCCACTGGCCAAATATTATTTTTAATTGATTTATATTTTTATTGCAAACAGATTGGCCTTGTTGTGTATTATTTGCACTAACCTATTTTCTCAGACAATCTGCTATTATCATTATAAGCAATTATCTCTGTAGTTAAAGCATTAAACCACAGCATTCCAGAGGAAGAGTGTTCAAAAGTATTGCATTCACAACAAATATTTTTATTTATTGAATATAAAAAATGTTGTAACTTCTCAGTAATGATTTCATGTAGTTTAAGTGTCTAACTCATATAATGAGAATGGCATATTTAATCTAAATGACTGTCAAATAGTCTTTAAATATCATCCCATAAACTGTATAATCACACCATAGCAACCACATAAAGTACCCTAGTAACCATACCAAAAAAAAAAGAATAAGCTATATCTCAGCACCAGAACATCGTACAGACATGGTTGTTGACTCGTATGCAATCATGTTCAACACCCTAGCAACCGAGTTGCAAGTTTTGCTGTTAGATATAGGCAGTAGATTTTCTGTCTAAAAGTGACCAAAAAGACATTTAACTCCAGCTCACCAAACTGCTCCATCTCCAAAATGTTCGTACGCATGGGTCAGAGTTTGTGTGCAGGTGCGCAAATTTTCCTGTCAAGTTTTTATAAATCACAACTTATGCGTCGGAAGGCGTACGCCTTTTTCGGGGCTTGTTTTGTGCGTATGAAACGGTTATAAATCAGGCCCCAGGTGTAAACGGGAACGTGTCTCCATTAACTAGTGATCCAATCAGCCAAAACGCATCTTAATACCAGGTGTAAACTGGGCCAAAATGTCAGTGTTGGTCTGTGGAAGCATGCATGATTGTTTGTATTCATGTATATTCTATATGCATCTTTGTGTGTTTCAAGTCACCCTTAAATGTGTGCACAAGTTAAATGCGTACTTCCCCTGTTCCCAGAGTTTCCAAAGTCTCTGAGAACTCGAGAGGAGTTAGTCAAGTACCTGACCGTTGTGATATTCACAGCTTCAGCACAACATGCCGCTGTAAACTTTGGACAGGTGAGATTACACACTTTCATATCATCTGCAGGAGAGTTAAAAATGGCTAGGCAACATTATGGATAATTTCTATAAGCTAATATCTGTGAGTGAACTTTTATGTTGCAGTTTGACTGGTATGGCTGCATCCCCAACAGTCCTTCCATCATGCGCAAGCCGCCTCCCGAACAGAAGGGCAAAGTGGACATGAAGTATATCATGGAGAGTCTGCCTGATCGTGGATGTTCCAGGACGACTCTAGGAGCAGTTTGGGCCCTCAGTTGCTTCCAGACGGATGAGGTTTGATGTCTGATTTGAATAGAGAACATGACAGCAGTCTAGTCTAAATCAGTGTGAAAAAGAATTAACCTGTTACCAGCTGAGGGTACAGAGCATCAAAGTATGAGTTAAAAAAAAGGCCAAAGATGATTTAAAAAATCTATATATGTAGGCTCAAATACATTTTAAATTCTTATTGTTGTAGATTGTTTGCTTGCTACAGTGTATATTTTCTGCGGCACTGCCAACATACAAGTATTTCAGTCAGGTAGTGCAATTCATTTAACTGACCCTTTGCTAAGTCCCAATTTAAAAAGTCATCATGTTTGGGGAGTAACATAATATTTATCTATTCACTTAAAGGTGTTACGCATTTAAAATATTAGGTGCTCTGATCTGTTATAGTCCAGTATACAGTAAATCATAATAATAACTGCGCTGTTCATTGCACACCGCAATTTTAGTCTGCATGCAAAGAAGAGGGCAGCAAAAAACTGAGAATGAAACGTCTACTAGTACACTAAATATGATGTGCCACATTCACACTTTTATATCCACACATTTTAAAATTCAAAACAGTGTTGAATAAGTAATACATATGTTACAAATTCAATTTTAAGCAAATTATTCTGTGTATTTTGTAGTGCAATACATTTCTTCCAATCCTAACAGGCAAGCTTTTGCTCTTCTATAATGTCAGTAAATGGACGTCCTGTGTGTTTGGATATATTTAAAGCTGCTGTCCGTAGCTTTTTTGGGGTTAAAAATTATCCAAACTACATATTTGATAAAATACATAACCAGCCAGTGTTCAAAACTATCTGCTTGCCTTAGCTCGATGCAAAACGGTAAGCTTGTAATAATGTTTTTAATTTTAGTGGTACTGGTGGATTTCCGCGGGAGATTCGAGCATTACGTCACATCTGTACACATAAAGAAGGAGTCTCGGCTAGTATAAGCTATATTGCGTGTGAGGATGTTGGAGGTAGAGATTTATAGCCTTTTCTCACAGCACTTGATATAATTAAACTTATCAATTTGATGGCGGATCCAGAAAGGTTCAAACAACGATCATCATCAGTGACAACAGATTTACCCGCTGTAACATGCAAAAGACTTCGTTTGGACTTCGGAGTGGCTACAGAAAAAAAGAGACTGCAACCGGACCATGCGAAAACAAGGATAATATCGGAAGGACATTACATGATGTAGTCACGCAATGCTTGCTGACGTTGTTAACATTAACAATTAGAGAACATAGTATAGCTACTTTGCACGGTTTTGCGTGAAATGATAACTTATAAGCAATTGTTAGATTTAATCAGCGCGATTTACTGCAATGTCAGAACCAGAACAAAAGTGAATGTTTCTTTCTAGTTCAGATGACATTTCCCGGTGAAAATTCTTATGTTGGTCATACTTCCAAAAAGAATAATCTGTGATTCTGAATGACAATATCCACATCGGCGCGGTGACTGACAGCTGCACACTCTCCTCAAACACTGTGTTTATCCGCGCTGTGCCGTGTCGAGGGTGTTGAACTACAACCCACGTAAAGTTGATAATTCCGCGAATGACTGCAATTGCAGATTTCGAACAGAGATGGCGACAAAGAGGAAAAATGCCGGACTGCAGCTTTAAACTAAATGCTCTAAAAGTTATAGAAGAGATCATTTATCTTGTTTCTGGAGCACATATAACAGTGACAATTATTTTTGATAAGTTTTGATTAAGGTCACAGGCGGGTTAGTAAGAAAACAGTTCCCAGTATTGTGATTATTTAGTAGATTAGTAAAAGATAGATTCAATTTTAATTTTTTCTAAATAAATTAGTAAATTATAAAGAGTTCTGTTCACTCACACTAATGTTATCAGCTCTCTGTAACACATTTCCACCTACAACTTAAAAATGTATTAATTGGCTGTACAAGTCAGATCAACTCGTTATTTAAAATCTTGACTTAAAAATGTGTTGAATCTTGTACAACTTATAAATTTAAGCTAAAATTGGTGAAATTAATGGAAAATATATGACTTATTGGTCATATAATATTTTTACAGTGGTGTAATCGGCTTCTCTCTGTTCATCTGAATGTAAAAAGCATTTGCACTCATTCTGATCTCTGCTGATCTGCAGTTCTTAATCATGTCAGCATTATTTTACAAGTTCTTTAATGAAACACGGCAAATAAAAATGCTTTGCAATGTCAGACTTCATTCCAAGAATAATCCCAGAAGAATCCACAATTCTTTGTTAGTTTTATAAGCTTGTCTGAGTGATTGACAGTAACCAAGGAGGCGGAGCTTAGAGAAGGGTCAGTTAACCTTGTAGAAAGAAAGAAAGATGTTGTTCTGCTTTCTGAAGAACTTACTTTTCCCCCCAGCGGTACTTAGGCATGTATCCAGAGATGGGCTTCACAGAGGAACCAGTGAAGGAAGCCATAAAGACTTTCCGTGAGGAACTAGATGAGGTGACCAAAGAAATCAAGAGCCGGAATGAGGAATTAAAATTGGCTTATTGTTATTTGTCCCCAGACAAAATCCCCAACAGTGTTGCAATTTGAGAAAATATTGTGCCAGGTCTATAAATAATGTTTATGGCCAATGTGTGCTTGATATAAGAGAGAAGAACAGCTCTACTTAAGTATTGTAAAACACAGAGCATTCAGCCTTTTGAGGCGATTTATAGAAATTATGTTTCATTAACTCTTTTTGTATTTGACTCTGTTGCTGGGAAGTAAGGGATATTACTTTGTAATGCCATCTGTGCACATATGTATGTTATCTCAGGGGTTATTGTTTGGTTCACACCAGGAAAGCAGAACAGTTTATTTGACTATATGCTTTAAAGAGCTAAACTTGTGCTATAATCCATTTATTATTGTCTTTCTTTTTTATTCTTTTCTTTAATCATATAAACTTGCAAATGTATATATCCATACTGTGGTATTAATTCTCATTACTCATCTTTTGATTCATTTATTCATATTCTTTATTGCTCAGATAATCTATTGTTTGTAGTCTATTTTAGATAATCATTTGATTTATTTTTTACCTTACAGTTAAATTGAGATCTTACAGATCTTATCTTCTATATTGATTTTGCGATGATTATATTGTATACACATGAATGCTGTAAAGGAAATGTTTTGAGATTGTGAACAACTCTGACAGCACTTCAAATGGTTCTTACATTTGCTCTTTTAACCTGGAAAGCTCTTATAATAAAGAAAGCTTTAATAAAATAAAAGGAAATAATGTTTTCCATTACATCTATTATCAAGATTTTGTTTTCTTTGTGATATCATGACAACTGTTTTCTTTTTTCATTATAAAAAAAAAAAAACACATTTAAAGGCTATTATTCATAGCCTGACTTCGTCATACTCATATTCTAGTCAGATGTGAGTCTGATACTGCTCCATAGGGCTTTGATTATGAGGCGTGTCTTAACCGAACCAGGAAAAAAAAAAAAAACTCTGCACTCAATTGGATAGACCTACAACCAATGAGAGCAATGCAGTAAGTCAACTACTTTGCATAGCACAGTTGTCAACTACAGAACTCAAATGCACGCACGCTGGAAGAAGTAAAATAACGAGTGTTGCTTCTTTTACTTGGTCCTCCATGAGTGCGACCAAAGGAGAAACCACAACGACCACAGGGTTTTCATCGCGTCCCATCTTCTTAGTGACCATCGGAGCCAGCTGATAAATTAAACTTTTGCCGAATCCCGTAGGAAGGACGGCAAAGATCTTTCCGATCGACAAATGGCTTGATTGCAGTTCTCTGTTCGTCTATTAAAATGAATGCGCTGTCGATTTCTTTTACAACAGACGCGATAGCGTAATCTATACATCTCAGTTCTCCAGCGGCAGTCATCTCTGAGGGAAACCAGTTAAGCGCTCTTTGATAACGTGATGATTACGTCCCTGCAGATCATCTGTCCATCATCGTATAAAGCCCGCCCTGGCAATTTGATTGGCCCGAACATTTTTTGACTGATCATAATTACTCCTCAATGGAGCGAGTCCAGACCGAACTTCCCGGCCAAAAAATTTTGTGGGCGGGGTTCGGGCTGGCATCCAGGCTATATTATTCAGGTTATAATTTACAGTCATTTTTATTCGCTTTGGTACTATTTTAAAGGTGTACATTTTCAAAACTCTTAGTACTAATATCACAACAGATCATCAAAAGGACACTTTTCAATTTGTTTTAAATTGTTTTAGTACAATACTCAAAATCACAAATGATCCTTTTCACAAAACAAAATAACTGTTTCATCTACATAAATGTTTCATTCAAAGTAGCTGCCTTTCATAATGCCATTACTATCAAACTTTTGATTTGCATCTCTTCTTGTTCAGTTTAATACATGTGTCTATTATTTAATCCAACTGATCTTAATGGTTAATCAATTAATCATTTGGTACACATATATTTCTATAGATATAGTGGTAACACTTTATTTTAGTGTAGTGCTGTCAAATGATAAAAATATTTAATCACGATTAATCGCATTAATGTCATAGTTAGCTCGCAATTAATCGCACATTTTTATCTAATCTAAATGTCTCTTGATTTCTTTTTGTCCCATCATTTTTTCTAATTTGAATGCACTTATCAACATAAAAAATTGGATCGGCTTGCTTTGTGCAAATGTTTTTTATTTTAAACAACATTGACAATACTGTTCAATTTCACACTAAAACATTCTCACTTGGAGCAAATAATCTCTCACACAATGTAACACTGTCCATCAATAAATGGGTGAAAGAAATAATACGAGGTCCTGATATTGACGAGGGGGCGGAGAATTCGCATCAGCTGTGTGTGTGTGTGTGTGTGTGTGTGTGTGTGCGCGCGCGTGCGCCTGTGTGTGTGTGTGTGTGTGTGTGTGTGTGCTTGGCCATCAAGTGGTATTTCAGACTGGACGTGCTGCGATGATAGCTCAGTTCACAACGACAAAACACACAGATCACGTTGGTC
Source organism: Rhinichthys klamathensis goyatoka (assembly GCF_029890125.1). Taxonomy (NCBI): domain Eukaryota; kingdom Metazoa; phylum Chordata; class Actinopteri; order Cypriniformes; family Leuciscidae; genus Rhinichthys; species Rhinichthys klamathensis. The sequence goes on along the minus strand of NW_026606907.1, from coordinate 585,743 downwards.
TTGTCAAGGGAAACTTTCAATTCAGAATCTTATTGGCATCCATTTCGGCGTCTCGCGCTCGTCATCCACTCAAAATGTAACGTTAACCTACTATTTGGCCGGCTCACAACAAGTGTGTTTCCGGTCTAGCTAGATCCGGCGCTTTAAGACAGGACGCGGAATGCGCGGCGCTACGCCAGTTTTCAAAACTTTTTGGATACCAAAAAGTTTCTATTGGCCGCGCTGGTAATCGTCACAGCGGCAAAAGTTGAACTATTTTGAATTTTGACCGCGGTGTGGTCGAAGAAGCAACAAAACCTCCTCGCGCGGCACAAGCCATTGAAATGAATGGGTTTCATAGCGCACCGCCGCACATGCCGCGTCCTGTTGCAAAAGCATGTGGAAAAAAACAACAAAGTTTGCTTGGCCAAAAAGCGCGTTTCTCCTATAGTATCCAGCTGCAGACCCGCAGCACCATAGATATCATATAATAAAGGCTAGATGTCTCGTCCGCGCTGCTGGCCAATGGAGGTCGACATCCGCACGTGGCGGCCATCTTGTCACAGGCAGCTCGCTCACTCGTAACATTGTGTTTTAATGGTGCATGTACTTTTAATGTCTTCTGTTAATCTTTATACTGTTACAAAACAGCTGTAAACATTTGTTGTTGTTTTTTTGTTTTTTTTTACTCTCATGTCAATTTACTTTATTTACTGAACAGTGTTTTTTTTGTGGGTTTTTTTTTTCCTTTTGTTAATTTTTATTGCCTTTCATTGGCCTTAACTGGGACAAATAAAAAGATCCCATCTGAACAAACTCATCCAACCTCTCCTGAGTGCTTACATCTGCTCATGACGATTCAGTCACGTCTACCCTTAACAAGCACTCTGATGCCCTGGAGCCTCAGCGGAGCTAGAGCTGCATCCATACATTTGGTAAATGTGCGAGGGGAGAGAGCTAACAGGTATATAAAGTGCACTGTTAAATGTATGTAAAGTTTGTTAGAATTCTCACAAAATGGTTTGTTGACATGTACCTGATATTACTGCCTAAGTGAAGTTGAGTGTCTTTTCCTTTAATTGATGTGATGTCATGAGTCAATATAATTTCCGGTTCTGTCCCCTCCTCTTCCTCTTTGCATTGGTGATGCAGTGAGAGGTGAGGTTATTTTGGGCTCCCCATAATCATCTTTAATCCTAATCTTAATTGTTGCTTTTATGTCTATATTTTCACTCTAATTCCTGTGTATAATATTATTTTACCTATCTGTGTGGCGATTTTTGTAATTTCATCACGATTAAGCGATATTTTTGCTTATGGGCCTAAATGTGAAATGAGAGCACACGTGATAAGTGTACATCACATTTGTTTTATAGAGTTATTTCGAGGGCGACTCTCACACTAAGAGGCTGATTACATTTGTTTTATATCAGGAAATAAAGATCAGTGAAACTGCCGAATGCCGTCCTGTCCTTCTCATGATACCAACTAAAAACACAACGCAGAAAAGAGACCAGTTACACTAGGCCGAGTGGAAGTACGCTTCGCCCCCGAAAGCGAACCTCAGGAACTTCCTGTGAGATGGAAGGATGGATATGTGGAAGTATGCGTCCTTTAGATCTATCGTGACAAACCAATCCTCGTATTGATTTTGACACACGATGATGGGAATAGTGAGCATCTTGAACCTGAATCTCCCCAGAGAACGATTCAAGTGCCTGAGATCTATTATTGGACGCAACCCCCATCCTTCTTGGGAACTATGAAGTAGTGGCTGTAAAACCCGGACTCCCTGTCCGGTGGAGGAATACACTCTATTGCCTCCTTTACTAGCAGAGAGTTTACTTAACCTTAGAACCTAGGCTGGCTAGAATCTCTTTGACGAAGCCTTCTTTGTTGAGACTTCGCCTGAGAGCGACGCTCTCTTTTTGCGCCTGTTTGTAGGCGCAAGCATTTTAATTCCTCAGAATTAAATGCATCCAAAAACACAGGATAAGTGAAACACAGTCTGAATGGTAGGCTGAATTAAAATATCTAACTTTCTAAAGTCAGATAATATTCCATAATTTAAATTTCTTAAAATTCAATGCAGCAAAATTATCAGACAATACTTTTTAATATGTGTTATACAACATTTAATATGTGTTATACAACACATGTTCATCCCTTGAGAAGAAAGTTAACAGGTGCGCGGCTGAAACATCCGACAGCGCACGGATATACGCGTCGAGATATTTCTCAATGAACACAGCCAGCACCCTCAGGAGCGGACTGTGAATGCCTCGCACCCAAACAGTATTATTTCTGTTATATTTTCTTTATTGCAGTAGACTCGTAATCTACGCGCTGCCTCGGCAAACGCGAGATTCGAGTCGTTCACAATATGTTTGGCTTTCATCTCTCGAGAAGAAAGTCAACGGGCGCGAGGCTGAGACACCCAAAAACGCACGTTAACTGTGTGCGTCGAGATATTTCTCAGTGAACACAGCCAGCACCCTCAGGAGCTGACCGTGCAATGCCTCGCACCCACACAGTATCTTTATTGCAGTAGACGAGTTATAAATGTTATAAATGAGTTTTTATGAATGAATGGCTTGCTCTAACTGTTGCCCTGGTCTTCGTCAACAACACCGCTTGCACCCCCTGCTGGTGAGTTTGACTAACAGCAGATGGAGATTATGCTCAGTAATCTACTGCTTTTCCTGCAGTTCCTGGATGTCAACATTGAATTACTGTCGAATTTGAACCACTGAATTTGAGGAAGCGAATTTGCAAAGCGAAATAAAATGGAGCGAAAACCGCCTGTTGAATATTATAGGTTGTATTTTTAATCAGTTTGAATATTTTGGAAGTGAAATATAAAAGGTGAATATGGATTATTGAAATTTTACTAATGAAAATGTGTTTGAAATGTTTTGAATTTAAATATTCACAGCTTAAATATTCAACCATGCTAAATTTCATTCCATAAAAATGCAAGCCCTAAAAATACAATGCATTAAAATACAAGCAGGGTTAATGCAATGCATATTTTTTTTCAAGTAGTGCAATTCAAAAGGCTTTTTGTTTCAAAAACATTTGGCATTAGTCTACTTGCATATCGCCATTCACACAGATCACAATGATTAAAAATGCTGTATTCTGCTGCCAGGCCATTGGATGGCGATGAAACACTATAGACAGAATGCGTAATACACATGTGCATGACGTCATCGTTTTCAGAAATTCACATTTTTGTTATTTACACCGAGACCATTTTCAAAAACCATTTCCCTCCTGTCACGTACCAGAACTCTTTACCCTTCCATTACAATTCCATATTAGAATAGATTGTGTGTGCTCTTTTACTGTCATATGATGGTCACACATCTTAAAGATGAAATTTCTTCCACAGTGGGTTAAATGGGTTAAACTCTTTTATACTCATTTTTTTTAAATCACTTGGCTTAAAAAGCTGTTTAATACAGCCAAAGACACATATTGCCTCATATTATTTAAAATAATTTGGTTGGGGAGGGTATATCTCTCAGTGAGGCATTCACTTTTGTTTGTTTTGATTGTTTTTCAGCCAAGAATGTTCGTGATGTTTTACGTCGATACAAAAGGCTTTTCAAGCTAATGCGACGTGGAGCAACCATGACCTAAGCCTCCAGAAAAGAGGGTGTCTCAGCTCAACTTTGCAGACAGGGTCCAGTTCAACAGCATCAGCTTCACCCCAGGGAAGCTAGCTGAGTTTGCAGAGAAGTGCAGAGAACACATTGTGGAGGACATTTACATTTATTCATATAGCTGACGCTTTTATCCAAAGCGACTTACAATTGCTATATATGTCAGAGGTCGCACGCCTCTGGAGCAACTAGGGGTTAAGTGTCTTGCTCAGGGACACATTGGTGTCTCACAGTGGATTCGAACACGGGTCTCTCACACCGAAGGCATGTGTCTTATCCACTGCGCCATCACCACCCCACGTTAAAGAAAAAGTGCTAGCAATGAAAATAAAAGGTTCACTTTTGCCTTTTCGCCTAAATAAGTGATGTAAAAGAAAAAAAAGTTATTTTGCTATGTTCCTTAAGAGGATGTTGATATTTCCTTGTTAAATGTTATTTGAAGTGAACCTACAGTGACCTAACATTTTATTGTTACAGGTTTTTTTTTTTTTTTTTTTTGTCATTGTAGGCTAAGCAGTTTACTGAAAACAGACAATATTTTTTGAATCCATGTTTGGTCCTCTCTTTAGTCTGGTAATTCAATTAAAAAAAAATGTTTTACAGCATTTCATTAAAAGCAGTTGGCTGGACAAACTAATGACTCTGGTATTTATTTCCCATTTGGCAGATATGTACTTTTACTGTGGTACTGTTATTTTCTTAATCTTAAACCAAATGCTCATCAGTGTTGGTACTTACTATCTATTGACTGTCTGCTGAAAATCACCTGACTTTAACCTGTGATGCTGGCCTGTAAGAGACATTCAACAGCATTTCTAATATTTTCACCGCATTTTGATGGGCCAAATGTGGCAAAAGGTGAATATATGAATTTACCTCAAAGTTAAATGACAGTCTACTAAAAGGTAATTTATATGTAACAAACAGTTAGTAGAGCAATCCTTGCAGAAGCTAAGGATAAGGTGTAAGTAACCAGAAGTTCATTTGAAATTGTGTTGCTACTTATAGAAAACGTCCTCGGGTTACGACTGTAACCCTTGTTCCCTGAGAAGGGAACGAGAACTGCGTCGAATGACACTTTGGGGAACGCCCCTCAGCGTAGCGCCTCTGAAGAATGAATGAAACTAAGCCAATCTCCGATTGGTGTTGCGTCATGACGTAATGTGTGACGGCACATAGGCGGAAGCTATAAAGGGTCGCCGGCCACATGAAATGTCAGCTTCTGTGATGAAGCAAGCGCTCCCAGGCAGGGGAAGGCGTGGCCAAGGGACGCAGTTCTCGTTCCCTTCTCAGGGAACAAGGGTTACAGTCGTAACCCGAGGACGTTCCCTTTCGAGGGAACTCCAACTGCGTCGAATGACACTTTGGGGGAACGAGTACCCACTACGCCACAACGCGCCGGGTGCTGGGTGTTGACGGAATGTCCAGACTATAAAACCTAATAAAGGTATGAGGGGTAGCCCATCCTGCTGCATCGCAGACCTCCTGGATGGGGGCCCCCGCGAGAAGGGCTCTAGAGGACGCCATGCCTCTAGCAGAATGAGCCCTCACGGCCAAAGGTGAAGGCATGCCGCGCACCTGATAGGCCGTGGAAATCGCATGGACAATCCAGTTGCTGATGGTCTGTTTTGAGGCGGGAAGCCCCTTTCTGGGCGACCCGAAACACACCAGCAACTGGTCCGACTTCCGCCATGAAGAGGACCTCTGAATGTAAATACTCAGTGCTCTGACAGGGCAGAGCATGTGAAGTCTCTCTTCATCCGCCGTCACGTGAGGTGGAGGATGAAAAGCCTGCAAAACCGTAGGCCGTGCCGCACTGGACGGCACCTTAGGCAAATAACCGGGCCTAGGGTGAAGAATGGCCTTAATGTTGCCTGGAGCAAACTCCAGGCACTCGTTACATATGGAGAGCGCCTGGAGAAGTAATGGCCAACAGAAAAGCGACCTTCAGCGACAGGTTCTTGGCCTCAGCCGACTCCAGCGGTTCGAAGGGGGCCTCAGCCAACCCTTCAAGAACCACTGCCAGGTCCCATGTGGGAACCCTGGTACGAGCCGCAGGCCTCATCCTCCATGCCCCACGGAGGAAACGTACGACCAACTGGTGTCTCCCCAGAGGCCCATCACTCAGAGGAGCGTGGAAAGCCGCAATGGCATCCACGTACACCTTGAGTGTGGACGGGGTAAGACCAGTGGAGAAGCGATCTTGGAGGAACTCCAGCACTGAAGCCACTGGGCAGTCAATTGGGTCCACCTCACGCTCCCTACACCAAGCGGTGAAGACGTTCCACTTTAAGCCGTACAATTTCCTCGTGGATGGTGCTCTTGAGCTGAGTATGGTCTCCACTACTCCAGCTGATAGGCCGGCCTCTAGGTACTGTGCCCCCTGAGGGGCCAGACCCACAGTTTCCATAACTCGGGCCGAGGGTGAAATATTGAGCCCTCTGCCTGTGTCAGCAGGTCCCTCCTGAGGGGAATCTCCCAAGGAGGGCCGTCCAGGAGCAAAATTATGTCGGAGAACCATACCCGGGTCGGCCACAACGGGGCTACCAACAGTAGACTGATCCCGTCGCGACGGACTCTCTCTAGAACTCCCGGGAGCAGAGCGATCGGGGGAAATGCGTACAGACGTAGCCTCGGCCACGTCTGCACCATGGCATCCAACCCCAGCGGGGCTGGATGGGAGAGGGAAAACCACAGTGGACAGTGGGTCGTCTCTCGAGACGCGAACAAGTCCACTTCCACTGGGCCGAACCTCTGAGATATTGACTCCACCGCCTCGGGTGGAGTCTCCATTTCCCGGGCCTCAGCCCCTGTCTCGAAAGGATGTCTGCTCCCTGATTTTGACTCCCCGGGATGTATGTTGATCTTAGATACAACAGTTTCCCCTGGGACCACAGGAGGATCTGATGCGCCAGTCTGCATAGAGGGCGAGACCTCAGACCCCCCCTGATGGTTTATATAGGCCACTACCGACATGTTGTCTGACCTCACAAGGACATGATAACCTTTGAGGTCCGGCAGGAAGCTCCTCAGAGCTCGGAACACCGCCAACATCTCCAGGCAGTTTATGTGCCAGGAGGCATGATGGTCCTGCCATAGGCCTGTCGTAAAGCGGCCGTCCATGACCGCGCCCCAGCCTGTGAGGGAGGCGTCTGTCGAAACGGTTCTCCGGCGACATGACGCTCCCAACACTGGCCCTTGGCACAGAAACCAAGCTTTCTTCCACATAGATAGGGAACGAAGGCATCTGCGCGTAACCCTGATCATGCGGAACGGGTTTCCCCTTGGGGAGAACCCCTTGGTTTTTAACCACCACTGAAGGGCCCTCATGTGCAGCAGGCCGAATGGAATGATATTGGACGCTGCTACCATGAGCCCCAACACTCTCTGGAAGTGCTTTACAGTGATGGCTTGGCCTAGCTTTATCCCGGACACCCGTGGTCAGGATGGACTCGATCCGCGCGCGAGACAATTGTGCCCGCATCGTGACCGAGTCCCACACCACTCCCAGGAATGTGGTTCTCTGGGCTGGTGTCAACACGCTCTTTTTCATGTTGAGTCTCAACCCCAGGCTTTGGATGTGGGCGAGGACGACATCTCGATGCCGAACCGCCAGCTCTTGTGACTGTGCTAAAATCAGCCAGTCATCGATATAATTGAGCACCCTGATGCCCTGAAGCCTCAGCGGTGCCAGAGCCGCATCCATACATTTGGTAAATGTGCGAGGGGAGAGAGCTAGGCCGAACGGAAGAACCCGATATTGGTAAGCTTCGCCCCCGAAAGCGAACCTCAGGAACTTCCTGTAAGATGGAAGGATGGATATGTGGAAGTAGATCTATCGTGATAAACCAATCCTCAGATTGAATTTGACTCACGATAATGGGGATAGTGAGCATCCTGAACCTGAATCTCCTCAGAGAATGGTTCAGGTGCCTGAGATCTATTATTGGACGCAACCCCCCATCCTTCTTGGGAACTATGAAGTAGCGGCTGTAAAACCCGAACTCCCTGTCCGGTGGAGGAATACGATTTATAGCCTCCTTTGCCCGCAGGGAGTTTACTTCCTGTTCCAATACCCGACCCTGCACTGGGTCGACTACAGTCCAGACCACCCCGTTAAATCTGGGTGGGCAGGAACTGAACTGCAGCCTGTACCCATTTTGAATGGTGCGCAGGGCCCAAGGAGAAATATTCGTCAGATTTTTCCATGCCTCGAAATATTTTACCAAGGGAACCAGGCTCTCGAGCCTGGTTTCGGGTATTAATCGGGATTCGTTCTCGGCCCCCTGAAGCGGATTCCCGGCAGGGCTGAACCGAAAACGATTCTCGATGGGCGGACGCGAATGCTGCCTGACCGCAAGCCTGTGGGGCGGACAGTGCAGCCTGCGTTCGCTGGATACCGATGTGTCCCGAAGCGTGTTTAACGGCGGGAGAGCAACATCAATTTCCTGCGGGCTCCGCGAAAGAGACGACCTCGGTCGCTCCACCACGGGTGGGGCCGCCCGCAGAGAACCTAGGCTGGCTAGGACCTCTTTGAGGAAGCCTTCAAACCCTGCAGGACGACCCTCAGGTCGCACTGTTTAGGCTGAGGCTTCGCCTGAGAGTGCCGTCTATGGCCCCAAGCTCCTTGAGGAGGGGCTCTAGAAGCGGTACTCTTTCACCAAAAAATACTGTTTTAGTATTATTACAGTCTCGTAATCTACACGCTGCCTCGGCAAACGCGAGAATCGAGCGGTAACAATATATTTGGCTTTCATCCCTCGAGAAGAAAGTCAACAGGTGTGAGGTGAATGCCTCGCACAAAACAGTATTATTTCCCAGATTGTGTGTCCTTATTATTGTAGACTCGTAATCTACGCGCTGCCTCGGCAACGGCGAGATTCGAGTCATTCACAATATATTTGGCTTTCATCTCTCGAGAAGAAAGTCAATGGGCGTGAGGCTGAAACACACGAACACACGGCTGTGTGTGCGTCGAGATATTTCTCAATGAACACAGCCAGCGCCCTCAGGAGCTGACTGTGCATGCCTCGCACCCACACAGAATCTTTATTGCAGAGTAGACCGAATCTACGCGCTGCCTCGACAAACGCGAGATCCGAGTCACTAGATTCTTTATTGCAATGCAGACCTTGAATCTACGCGCTGCCTCGGCAAACGCGAGATCCCAGTCACAGAATCTAATTGCAAAGTAGACTCGTAATCTACACGCTGCCTCGGCAAACGCGAGATCCGAGTCACTAGATTCTTTATTGCAATGCAGACCTTAAATCTACGCGCTGCCTCGGCAAACGCGAGATCCCAGTCACAGAATCTAATTGCAAAGTAGACTCGTAATCTACACGCTGCCTCGGCAAACGCGAGATCCGAGCCACTATAGATTCTGTATTGCAATGCAGACCTTAAATCTACGCGCTGCCTCGGCAAACGCGAGATCCCAGTCACAGAATCTAATTGCAAAGTAGACTCGTAATCTACACGCTGCCTCGGCAAACGCGAGATCCGAGCCACTGTAGATTCTGTATTGCAATGCAGACCTTAAATCTACGCGCTGCCTCGGCAAACGCGCGATCCCAGTCACAGAATCTTTATTGCAAAAGTAGACCCGTCTACACGCTGCCTCGGCAAACGCGAGATCCGAGCCACTAGATTCTGAATTGCAATGCAGACCTTTAATCTACGCGCTGCCTACGCGCGACCCTTTATAGCTTCCGCCTATGTGCCGTCACACATTACGTCATGACGCAACACCAATCGGAGATTGGCTTAGTTTCATTCATACTTCAGAGGCGCTACGCTGAGGGGCGTTCCCCAAAGTGTCATTCGACGCAGTTGAAATTCCCTCGAAAGGGAACTGAATGTTAGCTGAAAGTATGTTGATACATTGGTTAATAGCTACATGCTGACTACTGTAGGAGATTGTATGGATTTTAATGAACTTACAAAAACACGTACAGATATATACACACACACACAAACTCAAAAAGAAAACCAAAACAACGCAAAAAACGTAAAGGAAGAAAAAAATGCACACGCATGGAGGATAGTGCCTACTCCAGAAGCCTCCCCATCGGAAGCAACAGAGACCTGATTATATGATGTATGTGGCAAGAGGTTATTCTCACATGATATACTTCCTCTGGAAAAAACCCAAATTGCTTAAGGAACAATGTAACCCAGTTCCGTATAAATATGACTGCTTTTCAATGTTAAGTTGTTACATCTCAGATTTTGATTTTGTGTGCATCCCTGAAGAGGATTCCTCTTCAGTCCAGTTTCTTAACTGAAACTCTTTTTGATTAATTTGCTCTGCTGTATCATTTTAACTTTTTTAACATTTTAAAATGCTCAAGAAGAGACCAAGTTATTTTTTCATCTATTCCTTGAACTGCATACAAGGTAAACAGCCTTTGTAATTTCTCAACTCATACAGGACTGCCCTGTTGAGATTGGATAAGCTGAAGTATTATAACCTGTAACCTTTTATTATTTTGCTACAAATATTAATCATTGTATAACCAGTACTTTTATCTTTTGTTCAAATAAATTTTTATTTTATAAAGACAAATATTGTTCAGTTTTTTACTTCAGTTTATAAAGACAGTTCTATAAGTAATAGACAGAGCATTTTAATAATTCTTGCAAGACCAGGACTCCACGGAAGCTTCTTCTTCTAGGAGGGTAAGCATGAATTTGATTAATGGTTGTTGATGATAATTTATTGTTTCACATGAGTGTAGGGATACACCTAGATCTACTGGTATATGTTAAATGAGCTAGTAAGGATCTTTATCCAAGAATTCTGACCTGACAGCAAAAGGCTACCTGGCTACTTTTATACCAGGGGCTCTTCAGGAGTTGAGAGTAATACCAGATCTCACCACATGGGGGCTCGTCCGGGATATCATTATTATTAATTTAATAAAATGAATCCGAGTGAAAAATAATTATCAAACTTGAAACGCCATTAAAATCCGCAAAACAGTGTCTCCATAGTGCAGAGAGAAAGTTACTGAGAGGGTAACTTCCTCATGTTAACTGTAGAAAATCTTCAGGGACGCCTGAGAGAAAATTTCTACTGTTAACCACGAAAAGTGGTAATAAATCTTGAGGACAGCGCGGTGGGACCACAAGAGTACCCAAAACTATAGAACCTCAAAAACAAAGAGATAATTACCAAAACTCTAAGAAACAGACACACAGTCATGGACAAAATAACTCATATCGCTTTGCTCCCGCAAGATAAACTGACTAGGCGACTGAGAGAAGCGGGGCTAGAAGAGAATGAAGAACTACTAGCTATTGATTGCACTTTGTACACAGGTAATGTTGAAGGATTAGGAAAACTAGTCCAGGTTGTTAGTGAAAAAACTCAAAGTGATAAAATTACGGTAGAAATTGGGGACAGTGATGTTACCATACCAATAGTTCAAGGAAAAGATATACAGGTAACTAGAGTCGGAATTCCAGACCAGAGAGCTCGACTCTCAGCTGGATCTCCATCCCCCTCAGTTCATACTGTAAATTCAGCCGCATTGACAGAGCTAGTGAAATGACACCAATAGAGTCAGGAACAATTCCTAAACACCAGAACTTCGTAACCGGGTTCTATCCCCTGAAATGGGAAGGAGAATCATGGGGAACGAAAAAGTCAACGTTTAGGCCGCGTCAGACTTCCACCGAGAAAAAAGATAAATATAGAAAGCCGGTGAAGGAGGAGTAAGGATCTAGTTCTAGTTCAGACTATAGCGAAGATTAAATGTTACCTAAAAGAAAGAGAATTAACTATAAGAGATCTAAAGGCCAATTTTGCGAGAGGCGAAGCAGCTCTCTACAAAGAGACCATGACAGCCTAGGAGGTAGAACATTTCTAACCTGCCCTGGTCTGGTGTTCGATCCGCAAGATTCGTATTTAGCAACTCTTACCGGGGTACAACAAAAAATTGCTAAACTGGCCAGTGGACCAACCTCAGATGAAATCTTAGATATGCCAGGAACTAGCTTCAAGGCCAAAGTTGACATGCTGGCCGAACAGTTAGATTGTATGCAATAGTCATTATGTTACTTGTTGTTGGATGAGAAAAAAAAAGGAAAAACAAGAACCAACAATTAATGACGTAAGAAAAATGAGAAAGGCAACGCATAGGGAGCCAACACCTAATAGAGGTAAAGCTCAGAGAAACAAAGAAACAATTAAACAGAACAACAAATCACCTAAAATAATTGTCAGAGGAAATACCGAGAAGGAGCGTGGTAGGGAATCATATAGACAAAGTGTAGAAAATGAAGGAGAATCTTCAGATTCTCAGTCTGAATATGATTATTTGAATTCCGACACAGAGAGTACAGAAGTAATGAAAAACTCTCTCCTCTAAAACAAATGGTAGATTTGTCTCTTGCAGCCGCAATGGCATTATAAGAAAAGGGAAGAAGAGAATCTAATTCAGAAGAGGAAGAAGACAGTCCTCAACCTAGGCGAGGTCCGTCGAGACATGCCAAGGGCGACAGGGTTTCCTCAATTCAGCTGCTACAAAACGTCTCGGTTACGGATGTAACCCTCGTTCCCTGAGTAGGGAACGGAGACGTTACGTCGGATGACGGAGAATGGGGGGTTTCGCCAGAAAGCCTATCATCTTCGAGTATTAAAAAACGAGCCTATGGCAATGAAATGCCATGGATCTGCGGAATTTGCATAATGTATCTCCGCCTCACCGCGTGAGTATTTAAGGAGAGACACCTGCAACAGCAGATCATGTCTTCGCTGAGGAGCCGAGACTGAACTCAGGCGTCTACCCAGCGGTACAGCGGAAGTGGCAGGGAGACGTAACGTCTCCGTTCCCTACTCTGGGAACGAGGGTTACATCCGTAACCGAGACGTTCCCTTTCGTAGTCACTCCGAGTTACGTCGGATGACGGAGAATGGGGGTCCCCGTGTAATCACGCCACCTTCACAGCTGTCTTCCAGTGCCCTGCGAAGTTTGCCCTCCCTGTCGTGGTATAGGCACGGACGAAGGAGTCCTACTTAACACAGGAATACCAAGGTACACTGGGAAGCATATCTCAGGGGAGATATGCCGCAGCATGCCTACCCGTAGGGAGGACTTAAGAATACACATATGGCCCGAGGGGGCTACATATGAAGGAACACTGGAGTGACCAGCCCGTGGGGTGGCATCTACTTTCAACTCCAGGAGTGGCAAGGTGGCTTGCCGAGGGAAAGACACATGCTCAAAGAGGCTTACAGTGGAAATACACATGTGGGGGTTACTCAGAGGAGGAACCATGCACACGGAGGCACCTAGCCGACGCCCAGGCAATAGACACTGGCGCCAGCGTCAACAGTGCTGGAGGAACTCAGGGCTTCAGAGAGGAAGGCTACCTGAGGAAACATCGCACGTATCCAGTCCGTGGAGTGGAGTGGCGAGCAAGCGAAGACATCTAACGGTTCCCGTGTTAGCTTGAAAAAGACATTACACGGGAGGAGACTGGCTCCACTCGGAGATTGTAAATTCTGGCGAATGTGTTAGGTGTCGCCCAGCCTGCAGCTCTACAGATGTCTGTTAGCGAGGCGCCACGCGCTAAAGCCCAAGAGGACGCCACACTCCGGGTGGAGTGGGCGGTCACACCAAGGGGGCATGGTCGACCTTGCTGCTGGTATGCCAAAGCAATGGCGTCCACTATCCAGTGAGACAACCTCTGCTTTGAGAGAGCCTTTCCCTTCAGTCTCCCACCATAACAGACAAAGAGCTGGTCTGAGGTCCTGAAACACTGCGTCCTGTCTACGTAAGCACGGAGGGCGCGTACTGGACAGAGCAGTGCCAAGGCTGGGTCTGCCTCCTCCAGGGGCAGCGCTTGCAGGTTCACCACCTGGTCCCGGAAGGGAGTGGTAGGAACCTTGGGCACATATCCAGGCCGGGGTCTCAGGATCACGTGAGAGCAGGCCGGCCCGAATTCCCGGCACGCTTCGTCAACAGAGAATGCGTGCAGGTCCCCTACCCTCTTGATGGAGGCCAGTGCAACCAGGAGCGCTGTCTTCATTGACAGGAACTTAAGCTCAGCTGATTGCAGAGGCTCAAAGGGAGCCCTCTGCAGGGCATTTAACACCACTGAGAGGTCCCAAGAGGGAACGAGAGGAGGGCGAGGAGGATTCAGTCTCCTCGCTCCTCTCAGGAACCTGATGATCAGGTCGTGCTTTCCCAGAGACTTACCTTCAACTGCATCGTGATATGCGGCGATAGCGGCCACATACACCTTCAGGGTGGAGGGAGACAGCCTTCGCTCCAGCCCGTCTTGCAGAAAGGAAAGCACGACACCGATCGAGCATCTCCTGGGGTCTTCTCGCCGGGAAGAGCACCAGTTGACGAAGAGGTTCCACATACGTGTCTCGTGGACAACGCTCTAGCGGAAGTGATGGTAGCCGCCACCGCAGGTGGCAGGGTACTCAAACCTGCCTCGTCCCGTCCAGGAGCCACACGTGGAGTGTCCAAAGATCGGGACGAGGGTGCCATAGGGTGCCCTTTCTCTGAGAAAGGAGGTCCTTCCTCAGAGGAATTGGCCAAGGAGGTGCTGTCGCGAGGAGTATCAGTTCAGAGAACCAGGTCTTGGTGGGCCAGTATGGGGCGACCAATATGACCTGCTCCTCGTCCTCCTTGATCTTGCACAGAGTCCGTGCGAGAAGGCTCACTGGGGGAAACGCATATTTGCGTAGGCCCTGCGGCCAGCTGTGCGCCAGTGCGTCCGTGCCGAGCGTGCCCTCGGACAGGGAGTAATACAGGGCGCAATGGGATGAGTCGTGGGAGGCAAACAGATGTATCTGTGCGTCCCCGAACTGGTCCCATATCAGCTGGACCGACTGGGGATGGAGTCGCCATTCGTCAGAGGTTGGCCGGAGCCGTGACAGCTCGTCGGCTGCAAGGTTCCGCTCTCCTGGAATGTAAATAGCACGAAGGGACCTCAGGTGCTTCTGACTCCATAAGAGGAGGTGGCGTGCGAGTTGCGACATACGGCGAGAGCATAGACCACCCTGATGGTTGATGTACGCTACTGTCGCGGTATTGTCCGAACGGACAAGTACGTGTTGACCCTGGAGCAGCGCGTGGAAGCGGTGCAGGGCAAGGCGTACTGCCAGCAACTCAAGGCAATTGACATGCATGAGGCGCTGGGGTCCTGTCCAGGATCCCGCGGCTGCATGTCCATTGCACATGGCGCCCCAGCCCGTGGCAGAGGCATCTGTGGAGACAACAACATGCCTGGAATCTCGTTCTAGGGGACTCCGGCCCGTAGAAGCTGAGGTTCCGCCACGAGGTGAAGGACTGACGGCAGGTCGGAGTTATTGGAACTCTGAGCGTACCGCGATGCCATGCCCACCTCGGGACCCGATCGCGAAGCCACAGCTGAAGCGGTCTCATATGAAGCAATCCGAGTGGCGTTGCCGCGGCTGCGGATGCCATATGCCCCAGGAGCCTCTGAAAAAGTTTCAGTGGGACCGCACTCTTGCCCTCGAACTGTCGAAGACAAGTCAGCAGTGAGTGTGCGCGCTCGCTCGTAAGCTGCGCGGACATGGCGACCGAGTCTATCTCCATACCGAGAAAAGAGATCCTCTGCACGGGGCAAAGTTTGCTCTTCTCCCAGTTGACCCGAAGGCCCAGACGGGCTAGGTGCCGGAGCACTAGGTCCCTGTGTTCGCAAACCTGGACTCGAGAGTGAGCTAATATTAGCCAGTCGTCGAGGTAATTCAGGATGCGAACCCCGTGTTCGCGCAGGGGAACAAGGGCTGCCTCGACGACCTTCGTAAAGACGCGAGGAGACAGAGCCAACCCGAATGGTAGAACTGCGTACTGGTATGCCTGCCCCTCGAAAGCAAACCGAAGAAACGGTCTGTGTCGAGGTAAAATGGAGACATGAAAGTAGGCGTCCTTCAGGTCTATCGCTGCAAACCAATCCTGTGGCCGCACGCATTTGAAAATGCGTTTGGCCGTGAGCATCTTGAACAGCAGCCTGTGAAGGGAGCGGTTCAAGACGCGCAAATCCAGGATTGGCCGTAACCCACCGGTTTTCTTGGGGACAATGAAGTAGGGGCTGTAGAACCCTGACCTCATCTCGGCTGGAGGGACAGCCTCGATTGCACCCTTCGCCAGCAGAGTAGCAACCTCCACTCTCATGATCGGGGCATTGCCACCGACCAAAGTAAACGGACTCCCCTGAAGCGGGGAGGAGACCGTGCGAATTGGATCGCATAGCCGAACCTGATAGTTCGGGCGACCCAGCGGGACAGGTAGGGAAGCTCTAACCAAGCTCCCAAGAACTGAACCAGCGGAAACATCCGAATGACAGACGTCCCCCCGGAGGGGCAGCGAAGCGGAGTGACCGGCCCAGGCGTGGGTGGCATAGCGGCCCGGTGCGGGGGCACGGTCATGCTCCGCGTCCTGACAGAGGAGACCAGGGAAGGACCAGCGTTCCACGGGGGTCTGCTCTGCCAGGGGTCTGGCGACAGAGGGGGACGAGAGTGGTGTGGTCCGGAGACGGCACACACTGTCATCCGCGCCCTCAGAGACAGAGGGGGGACGAGAGCGGCAAGGCCCGGAAGCGTCGCGCACTGTCGTCCGGCCCTCTGAGGGCTCAGAGATGGGATGCAGCTCTTTGGTTTAGAAAAGATTCTCCCCCAGCCCTCCACCGGGGGAAGGAGTGGCCCTGCAACCACTCCCTGAAGAACTGCAACCCACATCTGAGCTGCCCGTAACGGGAGCGCCGCAAGCCTGGCCTTGGCGGGGCTGCGGGACCGGTACGGGCAGGGGCGCCTTCCTGCGACCACCTCCACGGCGCGGCCCGTTGCTGCTGGGGGCCGGGCGGGAGGGGGCGGAAGTCGCAGGAGGGCGCATTCGGCAGCAAGCGGACTGAGGCGTCTGAGCCGGCAGCTGGAGGCAGCAAAGCCGCGGGGTCAGACAAAATAGCCACAGTCCACTTCTGGGCGGCCGAGAACTGTTGGGCAGAGTCCTCGACCGCGCCGCCGAAGAGGCCAGCCTGGGATATGGGGGAGTTGAGGAAACGAAATCACTCAGCCTCGCGCACATCAACCAGGTTAGCCAGAGGTGTCTGACCACCTATGTGGACATCACCTGACTCAGGGAGCGTGCGGTCACCTACGTCGCTCGGAGAGCAAGGTCGGTGACGGCAGGCAGCTCAAGGATGAGCCCTGAATCAGCCCTACCCTCGTGCATGTCATTGAACACCCATGAGGATGGCAATAACACGCACCCTAGGCCGCGGCCTCTACAAGGGCAGAGAAGGCGGAAGAGGCCACTGAGCAGTCGCGAAAAGTCAAGGAGACTTCCACAATCTCATGATCTCTTCATGCACGTCCGGGTAGAAAGGATTTGGGTTCGCCACCCCCAAAAACCAATCAACAGCCTTAAGTGCTCGGGACATGGCAGAAGGTTCCACACAAGCCCGATACTCGCGGCAGCCCGGGAAGCATAGCTGTGCACTCTGGATCAAACTCGTTATGCTAGCACATCCGAGGACGGCAGCACAGATGAGCCATCATCTCTAGAGGACTCCAGCTCACCTTGTGATGCGGTGATACATGATTTCATCAGCCGGGTGACCGAATGAGACCGCGGGCCCGCGGGCGGGCCGGCGAGCTCACCTGGGACCACGTAGGTTGCAATGTGAAAGACGGGGTGTGGACCGAGGAATTTTTCGTCGGTTTAGTTCCAAACCTGCCGTCTTAGGTCACCCTGGCCACCAGCCGAAGTATTATCTCACGTGGAGAAAAATAGATCGGGGTGTGGATGAGGGGACTCTCACTCATTGAGCTCATCGAGTCTCGACCGTTACATTGCGATGGTCACGTTCCCAGTGAGAGAACGTGACACACCCACGAGCGCTGTCTGAGCGCGATCAAAGCCTAAACACTCAAAACAGCGCTCGCGCCCATCAGCTGAATCTATCAGAATACCACACTCAGAAAAACACGGGCAGATCATCTTTAGAAAGACGCGTCTTTAAAAAGACGTGCCGCGTGCAGCTCTTTAGTGAGAGGAAAAACTCCGCGGATGTTGAAGCGACCAGGGAGAACACACAGACTGGCAGACCACTGCTCAGCTCGCAGGCAATATGAAACTCGCTGGATACCGCCGTCACACCAACACCGGAGAGTTCGCTCGTCTCGAAGAGATGTAGTCACTGAGAAAACTCAGGATTTGGCTTGTGGAGTGAAGAGATGCTCTTGGCTCCGAAGCGAAAACATGATCTGCTGTTGCAGGTGTCTCTCCTTAAATACTCACGCGGTGAGGCGGAGATACATTATGCAAATTCCGCAGACCCATGGCATTTCATTGCCATAGGCTCGTTTTTTAATACTCGAAGATGATAGGCTTTCTGGCGAAACCCCCCATTCTCCGTCATCCGACGTAACTCGGAGTGACTACGAAAGGGAACACGAGATTTCCAGGGGTAAAAGATAACATGAAAAAGGCAAAAATGGTAGCTGATTTAGGAAAATCCCTAAATGCATCAACAAGCCTTATAGAGCAAATGATCAGACATCATACTGGAATATCATTAAAATTAGAAACCATAGAATCCCATTACATACATGTGATAGGAACAGACGAAAAAGCAGAACTGAGAAAAGAAGTAGAAGTTGTGAAAACTACAGGATTGTGGTCATATCTTTCCGAAAGAGCCAACAAAGGTTGGACTGAAACAAAAATGTTAGCTCAATTAAAAAAGCTGGCCGTAGAACTGCCAGGATGCAAAGAAATAGCGAGGTGGGGGTCAGAAACGTCTCAGGTTACGACTGTAACCATAGTTCCCTGAGAAAGGGAACGAGACGATGCGTCATCGACGCTTTGGGAACGCCCCCAGCGTGAATGCGTCTGAGCATCAATGTCAACTAGTCCAATGGAAAGAATGAGCATCACGGGCGGGTGACGTCATGACCAGGAAGGGATAAAAGCACATCCGGTGCAAACCGGCATTAGCTTCAAAAATGTCGAAGCAAGCCGATCACAGGGATGCAGGAAGTATGGCAGGGTGACGCATCGTCTCGTTCCCTTTCTCAGGGAACTATGGTTACAGTCGTAACCTGAGACGTTCCCTTTCGAGGGAACTCGCGATGCGTCATCGACGCTTTGGGAACGAGAATACCCAAAACGCCAGAATTCCAAGTACCTGAGTGTCAGTCTGTTGAAACTAAGCACCTGAGAACCTGGGGCAGCATCCAGGTCCAAACTGTAAAACCTGACGAATGTGAGCGGTGAGGACCAGCCTGCCGCATCACACACGTCTTGAAGAGAAACTCCAAATAATAAGGCTTTAGAGGCCGCCATACCCCTCGTAGAGTGAGCTCTGACCGCCAAAGGTTTACACAGCTGGTCAGAGTACTCGTATGCAAGTGAAATAGCCTCAACTATCCACTTACTAACCGTCTGTTTAAAAGCAGGAAGACCCTTCTTAGGTGATCCAAAGCAAACAAATAACTGGTCGGACTTCCTCATTGAAGATGTCCGATAAACATAAGTATCCAGTGCTCGCACTGGACACAAGAGGTTCAGCCTTTCCTGGTCCGCAAAGGAGGAGGACAGAAACCTGCAGCACAATAGGCCTCGGAATAATGGTAGGCACCTTTGGAACATATCCATGTTTCGGGTAAGATTGCCTTGGCCATCCCCGGTGCACTCAAGGCAGGTGGGGACCGAAAGGGCCTGAAGGTCTGACTCCTATAGGGACGAAATAGCTAGCAGAAAATAGTCTTAAAAGAAAGGAACTTCTCTGAGACCAAATCTAAGGGCTCGAAGGCAGCCCCAGATAGGCCTTCTAGAACTATTGCAAGGTCCCAAGCCAGCACCCTAGTGCAAGTTGCAGGCCTCAGCCTCAAAGTGCCACGAAGGAAACGAGTGATCAGGGGGTCTCGACCCAAAAATGTACTACCCACCAGGGCGTGGAAAGCCGCAATGGCCGCCACGTATACCTTAAGCGTGGAAGGACATAGACCTGATACAAAGCGTTCTTGCAGAAACTCGAATACTGTGATTACTGAACAGTTAACCGGATCCCACTGACGCTGGTAACACCAAGAAGTGAAAAACTCTCGAAATAGTGAATATAGTTTCCTCGTAGCGGGAGCTCTGGAGCTTAGAATGGTCTCAACAACCTCGGTTGAGAGACCACTCTCTATGAGTTGGGCCCCCTCAGAGGCCAAACCCACAGTTTCCAAATCCCCTGCCGGGGGTGCAATATTGCATCCCCTGCCTGAGACAGAAGGTCTCTCCTGATTGGGACCTCCAAGGGAGGTCCGTCGAGGAGAAAAATAAGGTCCGCAAACCAAATTCAGCTCGACCAGGGTGGTGCTACTAAATAGGCTTATTCCATCCTGGCGGAATCACTCCAGAACTCCTGGGAGCAGAGCAACAGGGGGAAATGCGTACAGACGTAGCCTCAGCCACGTCTGCACCATAGCAACCAGCCCCGAGGGGACTGGTTGAGTGAGGGATAACCAGAGTGGACAGTGCGTCGTATGCTGAGACGAGAACAAATCCACTTCTGCCTGGCCATAAACTCCGATATTTGCTCCACCGCCTCGGGGTGGAGTCCCCTGGCCTCAGCCCCTGCCTCGACAGGGTGTCTGCTCCAATATTCTGGCCCCCCTGGAATATACACTGCCCTCAGACAGCATAATTTCCTGAGGGAGCAAAATAATAGGCCACCAACGTGTTGTCTGTGGGTCAAGAACGTCTCAGGTTACAAATGTAACCTTTGTTCCCTGAGAACAGGGAACGAGACAATACGTCATTCGACGCTATGGGGAACGCCTCAGGCGTGACAGGTGTCTGAAATCACTATCAAATCACGTCAATCATATTGACCGGCGACAGCCCGTGAATCATTAGCGTGAATGATTAACGTGTGACCTGGAAGTATATAAGGGCGCCTTGCAAACATGACAAATCACCTTATCGTCTGAAGGGACTGTACGGCAGGCAAGCCCCGAGGCATGGCAGGGAGACGTATTGTCTCGTTCCCTGTTCTCAGGGAACAAAGGTTACATTTGTAACCTGAGACGTTCCCTTTCGAAGGGAACTCAACAATACGTCATTCGACGCTATGGGGAACGAAATACCCACTCCGCCATGCTGAGGGAGTGCATGCCCAAAGGCAGTGACAACTGTCAGAACCAGCAATTTCAAATGAAACGCTAGAACCACTCACCGTCAGGTCACACTGGGCTGTCAGTGACAGCATTCCCTACGGTCATAGCCTAAGCTATAAGCCACACAGGAAAACCTCCATAAACATAGTTAAATGAAAGGACTACCTGGGCCTGCTCAAAGGCCTAGGACCACAACTTCAATTAGAAGGGGTCCCTTCTAGGGAATGTGGCTAGGGAACCCGAAGGAACCCCAGCCAGTCACTATTCAGGGGAACGTACTCACCCCGAAGTGCCACCAGGACGGCCTGACCTGGCGTCAGAGCATAGACACTTAGTCTGGCCACTTCCTGTCTGTCCGAAGACAGAGCCTCTGGACACTTGCCTTAAGTAAGGCATCCAACCCGAGGGACTGCGAAGCTGGCAGTGAACCACTCGGCCCGGATCTCAGAGACGGGATATCCCGGAGAGTATGACTCAGCAAGTGCTTTCCAACCCTTACCAGCGAGGGGAGTTTCTCTACTCGATCCATGGATCTACCCAGTGCTTGTGTTACAAACACTGAGGAGGCCTGTGAAGGCCTAAGGGCTGATCTAACTGGGAGGCCTCACGAGAGGCCTACGACCGTCTGACCAGACTCAGGAGTCCGCGTGCTCACAGCGACCCTCAATGAGGGGAGCATATGGTCCCCCTGGTAGGCAAAACCAGGCTGTAGGCAGGAAAGAGGTTCCGAGAGGGAACCAGTAGCAGAGAATGAACACTTTAGTCGAGCCAGGGCGCAAGCTCGCCTTCAGCAGCTGCCTGATAAGGCAAGCTGAAATGATAGCAAGAGGCCACTAGCTTCCTGAACCCAGCACCGCTAGGGAACCACTCACAAGGAGGCCTGGTGAGGCCTACTACCTGATAGCAACAGTATGTGGTCACCTACAGGGAGGCCTAGAGAGGCCTACTACCCCGATAACGATAGTACGTGGGGAACTCACCCTCAGGGAGGCCTGGTGAGGCCTACTACCTGACAGCCATAATATCTGGGAGCTTTTTCTGCTACCCGATAGAAAGTCAGGCTAGCTGTCCAGTTGTCTGTCCTTGGGCTTGTCTCCAGGGAGGCCTGGTGAGGCCTACTACCTGATAGCCAATGTAGGTGGGGATTCGCCTTCAGGGAGGCCGGGTGAGGCCTACTACCTGATAACCATCTTAAGTGGGAATTCACCTTCAGGAAGGCCTGAGGGGCCTACTACCTGATAGCAACTGGTAGCTGAGTCCGGGTGACAATTCCAAGGCGGCCTGCTAAGGCCAGCCAGCTGGGGACTCGCCTATCAGGGAGGCCCGGTTGGGCCTACTAGCTGATAGCAAGTCAAATCTGCAACAAAGGAACACTGTTGAGAACCATACTACACCAATGTAACTATTGGGCCCACCCACAGGAGGCCTAGTACGGCTAGCTACCTGTAGCGGCATTAAAGCATGTCCCACAATGTAGGGACTCACCTCCGAGGATGCCTGTTTAAGGCCTACTACCCACCGGTGAGTCAACTGCCCGAACCCCCAAGGCCAACCAATCCTCTCGAGAAGTAGCCTATAGCGCCCTCTTGGGGGCTGCTCATACAAGGAGGCCTGCTGAGGCCTACTACCTGATGGCGCAGCCTTCGTTGGCAGATAAGCTGTTTACACAGCGCCTACAGCATCCTGGTGCCTAATCACATTGCCCATGGCAGTGTACTCAGCATAGAGAGCTAATACCCTTAGAACAAGGGGAGTACAACATACGCCACTCTGCCTCATTGGAGGCCCCAGTTAGTCAGGGGCCTACCATCTATGCATGGGCGTCAGCACAGGGCAATGCTCTGGCTTCAGGGGAGCGAACTTCGACCAAAGAAGAAGTGAAGGCTTACTTCATACTCGACCCGAGCCATAGTAGTGCGAGGTAGGATAAAAACAGAACTGGGAGTGAAGTGCTCAGACCTACCCTGAATCACAGGGGAATACTCACACCTCACCCTGAGTTTACCAGGGTGCGGGCCTGCCAGCGGCTCTAGGGGTAACAGAAAAATATCTGTGCCCAACCTAGGGGAGTGGGGCTTGAATGAAAGCCAACCACCTACAACCCAAAGCCTGAGCAGTAGCTCAGCAAGGTATTAGTGAAGCCTACACTGGCGGCCTAAATCCGTAGGCCAGTTCTGCACGGCAGGGTCGGGCAGAAGACTCAGTCTTGTTCGTGAAGCGAAACACGGCCTAACCCTGCTCAAAAGGACTTATATACCACGGAGGCCTAACTGAGGCCTACCATGTCCTTATAAACCATCCTCTGCACCATGCTGCATTACTCTAGTCACCCCAGAATGCAGAGAAGGGGGTGGGCCTTGCCCTAACGACTCCCATGGGAGGAGGCTGATTATACAGGGATGCCAAAACCTACATTCACAAAGTGAAGGGTCAGAGGAAGAAATGCTAATTTTAGCAGAACGCCTCTAATATCCCTGGCACAGCCTAGGCCAGCTACAGAGGCGGCCCTGGTGAGGGCCAACCTGTAAGCATAGATCTATCTGAGGGCTCAGAGGAGCCACAGCCTACTAAAGAATATAGTCTGTATTATTCCATACAAAGGGCTGCAGAACGCTCAACCTAATGAAAACTCAACAGAGCTCAAGGGGCGAAATACTCAGAAAAGTCAAAACGGTCCCATGGGCCGGACATAAGATCTATCTGAAGCTCTAGCGTCAGTCAACACTCTAAGTAAAACATACTATCAGAGAGAGACCAACTACTCTACCCTGAGGTGAACTTCAGGGCCCTAATAATCCAATAAAGTTACCTTACCTTATTACCTTGACATGACCCCATAACTCTTTATACAGGGAACGAGGTCTGTAAAGAGAAATATGTTATTTTTTATCACAAAAAATATACTCCTTGAAAGACCAGCAGCTCACCTGCGGCGTGCAAAGTGAAGACTCGCCAGAAGTTCTATACGAACCTGGGAACCGCCACTTTACATGCCTGAAAGGGGCGTTTCCACCAACCAGGCCCGGGTGGGCCATCAGAACATAGTTCTCATCATAGGCCCATCCCCAGGCCTGATGTAATGAACGCCTGGGGGTCAGAAGAGAGAGGGCAGAATGTCGTGACCCTCCGGGGAGGTTATCCATTACCGACGCCGTGAGCGTTTGTTCTGGATAACCTCCCTCAAATCTCTTCTGTGGCGGGAGTCACGCCTCCTCTGCGACCTGCTCCTTGAGGGAGGGGGCGCACGAGAGGCGACACTGGCTCGCTGGCCCTGCCTACGGTCCTCAGACTGTGAAGGGCCAGGCTCTCCCGCCTGCCTGGGTGCGGACGCGGATCTCAGCGGTATACATGTTTTAAATGCTGCTGAGCGCGCCTTCGCCTCCCTGAACTTCCTCACCACCGCTTCTACAGAGGTGCCAAAGAGTTCGGAAGGCGAAACTGGTGAATCGAGGAGAAAGGTTTTTTCTTTCTCCCCGATGCCAGCTAGATTTAGCCACAGATGCCTCTCCGTGGCCACCATCGCCGCCATCGACCGACCGATCGCGGCAGCGGTTTGCTTGGTAGCCCGGAGAGCGAGATCTGTGGTGCGGCTAAGCTCAGCCACCGCCTCAGGGGACAACCCTGCCCCCTGGTCGAGATCCCTCAGCAGGTCGGCCTGGTACGCCTGTAACACCGCCATGGTATGAAGTGCAGCACCGGCCTGACCTGCTGCCGTGTATGCTCTGCCATTCAAACGAGCCGTCGTTTTCAGCGGTTTGGATGGCAGGGTTGGAGCTTTTAGTGTCGCTGCCCGCCCAGACACGAGATAGTTCGCGAACGTCTCGTCAATGGGCGGCATTGACACATACCCATGCTCTCTGATCCCCTCAACATCAGCGAAACTGGCCCGCTGATGTTGGTGAATACGAGCAGAGCATGGGTTCTTCCATGCCCTCTCGATCTCCATGTGTAGATCAGGAAGGAATGGAAGGCTCACCCGAGCTGGTGGTGTATGGCCAGGGAGAAACCGATCATCGAGCCTTCCGCGAGCGGCCCCTCCTCTAGCGCGCTGCCAAGGCAACTGCAGCCTGTCAGCAGCGCGCTCCATAACATCCACCAGCTCAGCATACATGGGACAGGGTGGCTGAGGAGGTTCAAGATCTTCCTGATCATAAACCTCCCCAACCATCTCCTGTGCGTCCTGAAGAGCCGTAACTGCAGGTACAGTCGGTGAGTAATCTTCCCCATCATCGACCTGCAGTTCGCTCTCGTCAGCCGTCGAATCATCTGAGAGGTTTACAGCCCTCTCAAGGCGATCGACGAGCTCCATCTGAGAACCCCATGATGAAAGTCGCCGCTCTGCCTCAGCACGAGCGGGACCTGCACCACGGGGAACAGATGCTGAGCCCCCTTCACTCGAGAAGAGGGCCAGACGAGAGCGGAGCATTTTAAGAGAAAAATGCTCGCAGTTCGCACAGAAGGTTCCCTCGAGAACCTCCCGTGCGTGCTCTTCTCCCAAACAAAAAACGCACAGCTCGTGTGTGTCAGCCGGTGTCAGAAACCTCGGACACGGGTCGGCACACTTACGAAAACAATCCGCCTTTGCTGTGCGTTTCATTTCTCTTACCTTTTTCTGACGTAAGTTTGAATAGCGTTTCATACAAACAGTCCCTGAAGACGATGAGATGATTTGTCATGTTTGCAAGGCGCCCTTATATACTTCCAGGTCGCACGTTAATCATTCACGCTAATGATTCACGGGCTGTCGCCGGTCAATATGATTGACGTGATTTGATAGTGATTTCAGACACCTGTCACGCCTGAGGCGTTCCCCATAGCGTCGAATGACGTATTGTTGAGTTCCCTTCGAAAGGGAACCAGAGTTTCCTCCATATAACCAAGGCGCGGGGATACTGCCCCGTGATCTTGATCGTACGGAGTGGGTTTCCCCTCAGGGAGAACCCTCTGGTCCTGAGCCACCACTGTAAAGGTCTCACGTACAGCAGGTCAAAGGGTATCACATTGAACGCTGCTGCCCTGAGGCCTAACAGTCACTGTTTCAGAACTACACATGATGGCCCCTCAGGTCTGGGAGGAGATGTCTCAACGCATTGAAGACGACCATCATCTCTAGGCAATTCATGTGCCAAGCGAGATGATGACTCCTCCCAAGCCCTGAGCTGAGCGGCCTTCCAATACCGCTCCCCAGCCGGTGAGGGAAGCATCTGTCGAGATCACAACTCGATGGCAAAGAGCTCCCAACACCGGACCCTGGGCTAAGAACCAGTGTTTCCTCCATATAACCAAGGCACGAAGGCACCGCCGCGTGATCTTGATCATACGAAGTGGGTTTCCCCTCGTGGAGAACCCTCTGGTCCTGAGCCACCACTGTAAAGGTCTCATGTACAGCAGGCCAAAAGGTATCCCGTTGGACGCTGCTGCCACAAGACCCAACAGTCTCTCAAACTGTTTTACAGTGCGTGACTGGCCTAGCCTCAGCTCTTCTGTGGCTGTTAGGATAGCAGCTACACGAACGGGCGACAGAGTGGCCCGCATCGTCACTGAATCCCATACCACACCAAGGAAAGTGGTTCTCTGTACTGGAGAAAGCACACTCTTCTTCGCATTGAGCCTCAACCCCAACATCTGCATATGAGCGAGAACATCTATGCAATTCAGAATGCGTATACACTGCAGCCTGGCGGGGCCAGAGCTGCGTCTACACACTTCGTGAATGTGCGGGGTGATAGAGCTAGACCGAAAGGAAGTGCCTGATACTGGTGTTCTTTGCCCCAAAGAAAACCTCAGGAACCTCCTGTGCTGAGGGAGGATGGAGATATGGAAGTATACGTCTTTTAGATCTATCGTGACAAACCAGTCCTCGGATCTGATTTGAGTCACGATCTGTTTGAGTGTCAGCATCTTGGACTTGAGTTCCAGCACCAAACACTCCAACAGACGAAGATCTAGTATGTGACGCAGCTCTCCATCCTTTTTTGGAACAATGAGATAACGACTGTAAAGACCCGACGCAATGTCGGGTGAGTACACCTGCTCTATAGCTTTCTTTGCTAACAGGGCCTTTACCTCTTGCTCTATTACCAGAGAGATTACCATTACCCATAGAGATATATTTGGCAGTAGCTTCCGCGCTGCCAGAAAATCTACCAAGGGAACCAGCCCCTCGAGGCTGGCCTCTGGTGTAATAAAGACAGCCAGTTCAGGGACCTGAAGCATACTGGCAGGAACCACCCGCACTGACTGTTTTCGAACCCCCCTCAGAGGGCGCGAGTCCGACGCAATGTCGAGTTGACACTGCGCCAGAAGCTCGCTGGAGAACGCTGCGCCCCGAAGCACCAAGGGTGGCGGGGTTGGCAGAACGGTCCCCTGAGGGCACCGAGATGGAAAGGGCACCGTATAATGAGGTGTACACCATTCCACCCCGGTTGGGGCTGCCCTCACCGGTCTGAAGCCGGTGGCGCCAGACCTTTTCTTTTGAGCCGCAGTCTTCTCAGCATGAAGAACGGTCCTCGGATCCGGCTTCTGCTTTGAAGGCTTTGGCTGCTGTGTTGTGTATGAGAAACTAGCCGGCTGGAGCTGCTCACGCCCAGCAGCCCCAGGGGGTTGGACATAGCGAGGGAGAGATTATCTTGTATCTTTCTCCATGATTCCCATCAAACTGAGCCAGAGGTGTCTCTCAGTGACCACAGGGCTGCCATCCCTGAGAGATAAATCTGTGGCCCGACGGAGTTCTCAAACCCCATCGGGCCAAACTCCCTCACTTCTGTCCAAATACCACAGCAGGTCAGCCTGATATGCTTGCAGCACTGCTATAGTGTGCAAGAAGGCTCATGCTAGACCCACTGCCATTTATGCTTTTCCAACTAGATTAAAAAAGAGTTTTCTTTAATGGTTTAGTGAGAGAAGCCGACGCCTTCAGGGACGATACTGAACCGGGAGACAGATAGCTCGCAAGTGTCTGTTCTACCCAGGGTATTGCCCCATAGCCATACTCTCTTAACCCCCAAATATCTGAATATACATGAATGAGGGGCTAAAAGATGAGTAAGGCTTTTTCCATGATCTAGACAGCTCGCTGTGCAGATCGGGAAAAATGGAAGGCCCCGTGATGGAGGTGGAAAAATAGAGGGAAGGAAACTCGTTCAATTTATTTTAAGGACGAGTGCCCCCTTATTTCTGCTGGCCATTAAATATTTAATTTATCTACAGCCTTAGTAAACACCTCCACCAGCTTATTATTATTATTTTATATATATATATATATATATACATTCTTTATATATATTCACTTTATTTTATATACAATATATAAACTATCATATATATATATATATATATATATATATAGGCTATATATATTTCTCATACGCTGGGGAAGAGATGGCAAATCCACTTCCCCCATGATTGTGTCACTTTCAATGCCCAGTACATCTACCTCCTCGGAGGTAGAGCACTGAAGCACTGATATCTCTCCCCGGGCGGAAGAGACCGCAGCGCGGGCTTCCGAGACCGGCGAGAGAGCACTGGATCCCTTGTAGAAAGGGAGGAGATAACGCTCATTCTTTCCATTGGACTAGTTGACATTGATGCTCAGACGCATTCACGCTGGGGGCGTTCCCAAAGCGTCGATGACGCATCGCGAGTTCCCTCGAAAGGGAACTGACTGGTCTGAAATGTCAAAATTCGCGGTAAGGTATGACAGAGATACTAAAAGAATAAGGGAAGAAAACTCGGGTCAAGGCAGGCATAGACCGCAAGAGGGGGTTGGATTAAAACAAAAAGCTAGCTTTAGGACATCAAAAAACAGAGTGAATGATAATGATAGAATAAAGCCAGGAAGAAACGAACCCTCAAAAAAATCCCGTATATCAAAAGCCTAAACAGCAGGCCAGACCAGTACAGAAAAAAATGTCTGAAAAGAAAAATAGCCATATAGACAAAGAAACATGGGCAAAAATGTCAGATGAACAGAGAAAAGCCCAGATAGAAAAGCGGAACAAAAAAGCGGAACCAAAAACAGAGAGAGAGCTCGCGCAGTCAAATCTAACAAAGACGAACACATGAAAGTTTTGACAGAAACCATCAAGAGATTAGCGGACGCTGGTTTTCTTTTAAACCTGAAAAAACTGGAATTAGGAAAAGAAAAAGTTGATTTTCTAGCATTTGAAATTTCAGGAACAGACAGGGGTATAGCGAAATCAACTCAGGATAGGCTAGAAGAATTGAAAAATGAACGAATAACAAGCTTGAGACAGTTACAAAGCCTGTTAGGAAGGTTAAATTTTGTGAGAGATTTAATTCCAGGATACAGTGCTAAAGCAAAAATACTGTATAAAGCTACAGCAGGAAATTATTTTAATTGGAATGAAAAACTTGAAAAAATCAAATGTGATATAATTGACATGGCTTTGTGCTCAGGACGAATTATCAGGAGAAATCCTGATAAAAACCTTGTAGTCAAAATTGATAATACGACTGAAGAAATGGAAGTTATATTATATAACGAAGGAAATTCAAAATCTCCTGTGATGTTCATTTCACACGAAAAGCCAGCTAACCAAAGAAAGCATGTGATAATGTCACCTGTAGATATTTTGGCCACAATTGCTAAAAATCTGCTCACAATTAAATCATTAGCTGCTGAAAAATTAATCATCATTGTTGCTAAAGGTGAAGGAATCGACGTTTTAGCAAGGGAAGCAAAGAACTTGATTAATGAAAATAAACGAGTTTATGTGTTTACTTGGTCGAAATTGACGAAAATTATCAACGATAAGCAATTCGAGTTTAGAAATGAAAAAACCCAGATAAAGGACAAAAAGACTGAGATAAACCCTGAGCAGATTTGTTACTTCACTGATGGCAGCTCAGAAAAAGGAGAAAAATGGTGGGGATTTATGGTCAAATTAAAAGGTAAAATTATTCACAAAGAAAAAGGCAGGCTAGACAATGACAAAAGTGCACAAGAAGCTGAGGTTACAGCTGTTGCAAAAGCCATAATGCACATGAAAGATAACAACCGGAAAAAGTGTGTATTGGTAACCGATAGCGAATATGTGTATCTGGGCATTGTTCAAAACCTGTCTACATGGGAACAGAATGAATTCTTTAATGCTAAGGGTAAACCGTTGGCGCAAGCTGAATTGTGGAGAAGTATAAACGAAAATGCCAAGATTGTGAAACCGAGAGTGTTGCACCAATCAAGCCATACGATTCAGAAAACTCCGGCAGCCGTTGGGAACCGTGAAGTTGACCAATATGTTAGGATACGTGTGATTACCAAAGCGAGTGAAGGGAACTTGCTGCAAGAGCTGCATGACAAACTGAATCACTCTTCCACGGCATATGTTGTGAAATATTGTAAGCAGATGGGTCTGCATGTGCAGAATTTAAAGACAACATATCAGAAAATTAAGCTTAAGTGTCCTGATTGCAGAAAAGTGATGTCAAGTGTACATCATGATTTTGGACATATCAAAACTGAGAGGGAACACGAAGAACAAAGCTTAGACTGAGCTGGGCTAATTTTTCCTCAAACTAGAAAAAAGAATGTTTATTTCTTAGTGATAGTGGACAACTGTACCAATTTAATACAAATATATCCGTGTTCACAGGCGACGAGCGCGGTAGTTGTTAATAGTCTCGAAGAATGGATAAAATATCGGGAGAAACCTGAGCAGGTCAGTGGGGACAACGCCCATAATTTAACTGGGACTGAAGTAGAAACATTTTGCAGAGAAAATGGAATAACTTTAGTCAAAGTAGTTAAATACCAACCAGCATCAAACGGATTGGCGGAACGTGCTGTTCGTTTTGCAAAAGAGTTTTTTGTAAAAAATCAAAGCTTAGGTGACTCAGATTCACTCGTTAATCTTTGTGTGCATTATCTTAATTACAGGGTCGACAAACCTAACCAAAAGCCCGAACCAACTGATGCAAGCAAAAACCCGTTTAAGGTAGGACAGATAGTTTACATCCTACTAAAACACAAAGACAAAAGGTTCAGGGCTAAAACAGGAACTGAAGACAGGGTAGTTGAGTTAACATCTAACACAACAGTTAGACTTGAAGCGAACAGGATTTGGTCAATCAGAAATCTCGTGGGGAGCAAAGATTGATAAATAGACTATGAATAAAATTAACACAGCCAAAGTGTCTTTTCAAAAGGGCGTCATGTGCCCAGCAGAAGGCATTGTTGTGGTGTGTAAAGATTTTAGTGATTCATTTCTAGTGAAAACATGGCACAAGGACTGTCGAGAGGGAACTCCATCAGCCCGGAAAAAGCCTACCGACTGTGTGTTCTGTAGCAAACAAGAAGTTTGCAGCCTTCTCTGGGAGGGGCCAAGAGAGATAAGAGAAAGTCAGGCTTGGCTAAGAGCACAACTGACAATTTTACCGAAATGGTTCAGCACAGATAATTCCATTGGGGCTTGTGCGTTGGGAGACGTCACTGTTTGCGGAAGATGCCGGACACAAAGACAACTTTGGAATGTGTGGCAATACGAACTGACCACAGGAAATTGTGGATGTAAAAACTGCACAGATTGCAGATTGAAATACAATCTTTCGTGGCCAAGAATGTAAATGTACATTAAATGACCAATGTCAGCTTGCCAAATGTGTCAGATGCAAGCTGCTCTTAAAAATGCTGGATGGTAGTGACCAGCGAGAAAGGGGTATGGCAAACTAGAAAGAGTGAGACTAGCTTAGGTTGCCTAGCCGATGACAAAATCATGAGTGAATGGGAGGTGAATCCTCTGGCCTTGGCCTCTAACACAGAAAAGGCCTTCCTGTGGGATAGATTGTTGTGTTCAGGAGGGCCGGTTCCGATGGACTCAGACCCATTAGTGAAAGGTGGACTGTTAGATAAAACACTGACCAGAGACAGTGACCTGGACCTCTGGAAAGAGGTCATAAGGGATTCATTGTATGAGGGTGACTACTCGATGAGCTATAAAATCAATGGGGTATATAAAGAGGCAGTTTTGCAGGATGTGATTACTGACCTGATGAAAGAAATGTCTTTTCAGGAAGAATATCCAATTTATATGCCAAGAGAATATAGCCATTATGTCAGGGAAACCTCTCTGACTGTTAGAGCTAGATCACAACAAACTTTTGTAGGGACAGGCAGTGTGAAAATTAAAATTGGCCCGGACAACAGAAGTGAAGTATGGCAGTTTCAAATACATTTGACAACTACAACTGATTTCCTAGGAGTTGGGAAAGCCATAGAGGGGGTCAAAATCATCAGATCAATCATTGCTAAACCAAGCTCACTGGGCAGAGTGGCTTACTGGATTAGAAGAAAGATAGGGACAGTTTAGGTTGATGTATGTCTCTGTGTTTCTTTTTTTGTGTTTTACAGAAGCAGGATGGCGAAAGAAGGGAAACATCTGAAAAGGAAGTACCTAAAGTTGCGAAGGGATCGGAGCAACTTGGAGCTGTTTCTGTTGTCATCACTAGCCGTCCGGGTGATAACAGTATTGATAATATGTTTTGGATTATCAGTCGACAACGAAACTGAGGTGGTTGGAGTAGCCTCCTGTTCTGTTATTGAAAAATTAGTTCTAAAAATTTGTTACAAACAAACAGTGAATATCGGTGGTGTACAATATGGCTCTAAAATGATAAGAGATATGTTTAAAGGAATGATAGAAAATATAGATAAATCATTTTGGAACTGTACTGGTTCTAGCAGGGTTAGTGCTACCAAGGGACCAGCTCTTTATGGAGGAAGAGTTGTAAAAAATAAAACCAGGTTAAGATGGAATATTCTTGACGGCTATAACCAGACACATGTTAAGTTAAGGGGCTTGGCCTATAATCTTTCTGATATCACTAATCTGACGTCTAGCAAACATGTGTATAAAATATGGGAGAGCCCTATGCTAGAAATAACAGGAGTACAGGACTGGGATTGCTTGACCAAACAAGTGGTTACTGTGTTCAATAAAAAATGGTTGGGAAAAAGTGGTGAGGTAAAGTCCGTGCAGATTAAAATTGATGACGTCTCACCCGCCAAGAGCCGTAATGGTAGATCTGCCCCAGAGGGCAGAAGATACCACATTACGGACCAAACATGGAATAATGAAGATAATTTCAACCCAGTACAGCAGAGTAATTGGCCTAAAGGACTAAACCCGTATGTGTTAATAATAGGGATTTTTAAAAATGAACCAAAACCGGCCTATGTAGAGTTGAACTGGGTAACATGCGAAAACATGGTTATGCCAATCGAAATGTGTGAAACCCATTTTTGACCAAAACCAAGTTTCTGAGTAGTAAACCGGAAAACCAGTTGTGGTACAATATTGACAGACATTGTAGGGAAAACGACCGCGTGGGTGTGTTACTTGAATAGCACCTCAAAATGGGACGATAAAGAATTTGAGCATCATGGCATTAATATCATAAGACTATGGCATGACTGGATGATTTCTCAGGACCCTAAAAACGACAAGCAGAGGGTAGGCGCTCGTCATGGTCTTTCAACACCACCTTGTGGACAAATGGTGTGGGAGGAAAGAGGCTTCAGCCTTTAACATTAGACTATGCGCCTAGGCCAGGTTTGTCCTTAGAACTAGCTAATTACTCGGGTATTATGGATTATATTTTGAATAATGTGACTGATCAACAATATAGGTCCGCAATTACCTTGTACACTATAGGCTGGGACGGAATTCATAGAACTACCCATACAAATCAGGGGATTTGGGGAATCATAGTGATGCGATGAATAAAGGGAATTTACGATGGATTGGACTTTCTAACTTTTTGTACAGAGTCTGGGATGTTTTTCCAGTGGTGATGGGACTGGATAAAACAACGACGAAAACTATTAGTTGGAGGTCATTCCAAAATAATCACCCAAAAACGTCTCAGGTTACGTATGTAACCCTGGTTCCCTGAGAGGGAACGATACGCTGCGTTTGAGACGCGGTGGGAACGCTGTGCGTGATTACATCGTGAAGCACATGTAAAATCAATCCAATGGAAGCCCGAAACGTCATAGGCGGGTGACGTCAAAGACCGGGAAACTATAAAGCACCCCTGAATTCAGACCGCGCCAGCTTCTGAAAAAACGTGAAGCAAGTCGATCAGGGCATGCAGGAAGTATGGCAGGCAAACGCAGCGTCTTGTTCCCTCTCAGGGAACCAGGGTTACATACGTAACCTGAGACGTTCCCTTTCAAGGGAACTTCGAGCTGCGTTTGAGACGCGGTGGGAACCCCATACCCACTACGCCATAGTGACAAATGCCCGTTCTGTGTGAAGTCCTGCCCACACTAAGAAGCAAGCAACCTCGCCCCTGGAGTGGAAAGGTTAAGGTCATAAAACCTGACAAATGTATGCGGAGAGGACCATCCTGCCGCATTACAAATATCAAGAAGGGAAACACCTGAAATTAAGGCCGTAGAGGCCGCCATACTCCTAGTAGAATGGGCCCGTACAGCCATAGGTGAAGGCTGACCGGCCGCTTCATAAGCAAATGAAATAGCCTCGACTATCCATTTGCTCATAACCTGTTTAGATGACGGGGACCCTCTCCTGAGTGACCCAAAACATACAAATAATTGTTCTGACTTACGCCACAGGGCAGCTCTGTGAACGTACGCATCTAATGCCCGAACTGGACATAACAGGTTCAGTTGTTCCTGATCTGGGGTATTAAAAGGTGGAGGATAAAAGGCCTGCAGCACTATTGGGCCCCCAACATTAACTGGGACCTTAGGAATATAACCCAACCTAGGGTATAGAAATGCTTTTACCATACCAGGTGCAAATTCCAGAAATGAGGGAGCAACCGACAGGACATGCAAATCTCCAAATCTCTTGATAGACGAAATAGCAAGGAGAAATAACGTTTTTAGAGTGAGGAATTACTCTGAAACCTCTTCAATGGGCTCGAAAGGAGCCAAAGCCAGACCCTCAAGTACAATGGCCAAATCCCAAGCCGGTGCTCTAGAGTGCAGTGCAGGTCAGTGTACCACGGAGAAAACGAGTAATAAGAGGATCTCTCCCGATAGATGTACCCCCCCGAGGGGTGTGGTAGGCAGATATAGCCGCCACGTAAACCTCTAGGGTAGAAGGAGATGACCTAGCAGAGAAACGGTCTTGCAAGAAATCAAGAACTGAACCAACAGGGCAGTTAACAGGATCTAAATAACGATCACCACACCAGGTGGAGAATAATTTCCATTTCAATGCATATAGTTTTTTCGTGGAAGGAGCTCTGGATTGGAGAATCGTCTTAACGACCTCAGTTGACAGACCGGATTCTATGAGCCGGGCCCCCTCAGAGGCCGAGCCCACAGTATCCAAAACTCCAAATGAGGGTGAACTCCCAGGAGCAAAGATATCGGGAAATGCGTACCGGTGTAGCGTCAACCACACCTAATACATCACATCCAGTCCAAGCGGAGCTGGATGTGTGAGGGAGAACCAAATAGAGCAATACGTTGTACAAACGATGTGAAAGGTCGACTTGACTTTAGTTTGACCAAAGTTCTCCCTAAGAAGCTCCACCACCTCGGGGTGAAGTCTTCAATCCCTGGGCCTCAGCCCCTGCCTCAACAGGATATCTGCTCTGATATATACGAGACCAACAGTGTGTTTTTCGCCATTCGCCGAGCGACCACACATGATCGCCCCCACTTGTGAGGGAAGCATCCGTCGATAGCAATATGCGTCGACAAGAAGCCCCCAACACTGGGCCTGGGCGAGGAACCAAGGTTCTTCCACATGACCGAGGTACGAAGGCATAGCCGCGTGACCTTGATCATGCGAAAACATATTTCCCCTCGGAGAAAACCCCTTGGTCCCGAGCCACCACTGCAGGGGTCTCATGTGCAGAAGGCCAAAAGTAATTACGTTGGACGCAGCTGCCATGAGACCCACCAGTCTGAAACTGTTTCACAGTGAGTGACTGGCCTAGATATACCCCAATACGGCTGTGAGAATCGCTACACCTTGAAAAGTGGTCGTCAGAGCACACTCTTCTTGGCATTGAGAGGCAACCCAACATCCTTAATGAGACAGAACGACATCTCGATGCCGAACTGCCATAAACTCAGATTGAGCTAGGATCAACCAATCATTGATGTAAGATAATACGCGAATCCCCTGGAGTCTCATAAGAGCCAGAGCTGCATCCACGCATACTGTAAAGGTGTGGGGTAATAAACTTAGGCCGAATGGAAGAACCCTCATCCTCTTTCGGAAACAATGAAGTAATGGCTGTCTGCTGGGAGGAGGAACCCCTTCCACAGCTCCTTTTGCAGAAGTGACAGTACTTCCTGCTCCATAACCAAAGCCTGCTCGGTGTCCACCAATTAGAGGAGGACCCCAGAAATCTGCGTGAACGAGAACGTTCGCCTTTTCTATAGTGTGCAGGACCCACTGAGAAATATGTGGCAGTAGTTTCAATGCTGCCAGAAATTCTACTAGGGGAACCAATCTCTCAAGACTGGCCTCTGGATTTGTTTGAACAGTCACTACGGCGCCCTGAAGCGGCGAACCGGCAGGGAACAACCGAACTGACCATTCTACGACCCTCCTCGGAGGATCGGATGGGGACGCTGACACATCGGTGCCCTGAACGGCGAACCGGCAGGGAACAACCGAACTGGCAGTGCTGCAACCCTCCTCAGAGAGTTGCACCCCAGAGGGCGCAGAGGAAAAACGATTTCTCAAAACCGTCCCTTGGTTGAACAGTCACTACGGTGCCCTGAAGCGGCGAACCGGCAGGGAACAACCGAACTGACCGTTGTACGATCCTCCTCGGGAAACTCAAACTCAAAAATTTCTCAAAACCGTCCCTGCCCCGGAGGAGCCCTCAGAAGCCTGATAGCCTCGTTTTTTGCGACAGGACGTCTTGTCTAAGCTTTATTAGATATGATGACAGTCCTCAGATCTTGCCTACCTCTAACTAGCTTAGTTCCTACGACCCTCCTCGGAGGATCGTTGGAAAAAGCAGGCACTTCGGCGCCCTGAAACGGCGAACCGGCAGGGAAACCGAACTGACTGCTCTTCATTTTTTCTTATTTGAAGGCTCGTTTGGGGACACTGACACCTTGGTGCCCTGAAACAGCGAACCGGCAGGGAAACCGAACTGACTGCTCTTCATTTTTTCTTATTTGAAGGCTCGTTTGGGGACACTGACACCTTGGTGCCCTGAAACAGCGAACCGGCAGGGAACAACCGAACTGGCAGTGCTGCGACCCTCCTCAGAGAGTCGCACCCCAAAGGGCGCTGAGAGGAAACGATTTCTCAAAACCGTCCCTACCCCAGAGGGGACCACCCTTAGAAGCCTGATCGCCTCGGCGTTAGGGCTTCTTCTTTGTCCACGCTATGTTAGAGATAAAACAGTCCTCAGATCTTGCATGTCTCTAACTGGCTAGACTGCGACCACCACCCAGGTACCCCTCAATTGCGGAGGAGCCCGAATGGCGACGCTCTGTTTTGCACTTGTGCTGAGAGGAGCTTAATAGGCCGAGACTGCTCCCGCCCAGCAGTCTCAGGAACATTAGATTGGTGAGGAAGAAACCTCTGGAACGCCGCTGAATGGTTTATTTCTTAGTTTTCTTGAAAGCGGAGCATCCAGAAGAACAGACATAATTATATGTTTATTTTCCTTTATCTTTATATCAGAAAAACTTATATATATATATATATATCACTCTGTGGCCACCAGCGGGAAACAACCGAACTGGCAGCACTGCGACCCTCCTCAGAGAGTCGCCCCTCACATTTATCCATGACCTTATATACTTTACCCACCAGCGCTGCCTAATAAAAATTAATTAATTATTTAAGATGGCTGGTGGGTAACGTCGGGGTTAATAACAATGACGCCGACTCGGGAGAGAGAAAGCTCGCAAGCGTCTCCTTAACCCGAGGCACTGTCATACTATGATACTTAATACCCAAACTTTACTATAGTTAGACATCTGGGGATTAAACACATAAAATACAAACCGGTTTATTCCACGATCTCGACATCTCAGTGTGGAGATAGGGAAAAAAAAAACGCAGTCCCCGACGAGGAGGCTGAGATACAGAGTTTTCCTGTTTTAAGATA
This sequence comes from Rhinichthys klamathensis goyatoka, assembly GCF_029890125.1. Classification (NCBI taxonomy): domain Eukaryota; kingdom Metazoa; phylum Chordata; class Actinopteri; order Cypriniformes; family Leuciscidae; genus Rhinichthys; species Rhinichthys klamathensis. The sequence goes on along the minus strand of NW_026606907.1, from coordinate 547,862 downwards.
CAGTTCATCTTACAAACTCTTCTTTATTTTCAATCTCATAATGTTCCGCTGGCCAGTAAATATTTGACTGGCAACAGCATTAGATAAAACCTCCTTTTTTTTCTTTTCTTTTTAAACAAGCTCCTCTTTATTCAGCAGAGTTATGAGCTGACTTATTTATTCATTGAAAACTCAAACATCTGCATTTTTCTTAAGATTTATATTTGTTTTGTTCTCTTTCTTTTTAAACAAAACACTAACGATACCAATTCCTCGGAACTGGAAATCGCAGCACACTAGATCAGGCATGTGAAAGCTGAGAAAGGGCGGAGCCCGTCCCAACCCCCGCTGTCAGATCCGTTTGCGAACCCCGAAATGCGAGCCGTCTCCGTGCCTTGGCAACAGAGAGACCCACGCGGGGAACGCGAACTGAAACGTCCTCCTAGAAGAACGCCCGGTGGGAGCGGAGCGTCCTCACGGAGAGCATCTCGCAATGCTCACAGTCAGCTCCCTCGAGAACTGACTGTTAGCATGCTCCACTCCCAAACAGCAACAAAAAGCTGATGTGTGTCCCCACCCGTGATGTAAGGAGGGCAGGGAACAACACAACGTCTATAATCTTGCTTGCTCGCCAAAATGATAGATAGTGATATATATTGGGCTTGACAAACAACAATAAATAGACAAGGACAGATTTCACAGAGAGCGCTTGCTGAAGGTTACAGAAGCTGGCGCGGTCTGAATTCAGGGGTGCTTTATAGTTTCCTGGTCTATGACGTCACCCGCCTATGACGTTTCGGGCTTCCATTGGATTGATTTTACATGTGCTTCACGACGTAATCATGCAGAGCGTTCCCACCGCGTCTCAAACGCAGCTCGAAGTTCCCTTGAAAGGGAAATGTAGATATATTCCCAATTACCTGGCATAGAAAGAATAAAACCATAGGACTACAGACGAGAACTTTAGCTCATGGCTATTGGAGTACTAAATATTATCTGCTAATGTTGAAACCATCTGAACGGCGGTGTGGAGGAAAAGGAACAGTATTGTAGCTCGGAAATGTTTGACTCGTGGAAAATTAAAACACCAGGCAATCTATTTAGTCCAAACATTACATGGTTGCATAACGAAGAACATGTTTATTGTAATTTCAAAAATTTGAATTTGATTGGGGCAGGGCGAGTCGGTAGCGCTACCCCTTGGAGGGATATAAGCTCGATAACCGGCGCGGCTCCTTTGATGATAATTGTGCTGAATCAAATTATGAAGAAATGCGCATTTTCATCTTTGATAGATTATGAGTTAGGGGGGTTTTTCTATCCAGTTGACGATTTTGTTGAAGGCCTTTCCATGGGACCTTCTTGGCTATATTTCTGGGACTTCGAATCTCAATTAATTAAGCCAAATAGGGGCGATCTTTTTACCGTGTATTGGAAGGTGCAGAAAAAGGCTATCTTATGGGTAGTGGATAACGTTAAAGAATTTGCAGTCTCAGTGTGGGACTTGATCGTACAATCCTGGTTCTACATAAAAATAGCTATAATCTGCTTGGCTATTGTCATTGGGATAATAGTCATTATAATCATGTAATCAATTTTCGAAATTGGGGCTGGTCTGCAAAAAACTTTCGAAATTGCCTGGCTCAGCAGGAGACAGGAAGGCTTTGGTTCCTCAGGACTCTGAGTCGGAAGCGGAGGCTTGACCGCTCGCAGTGACAGTGGGCTGTGAGAGATCAAAAAGAGCGTGACAAGGTGAAGGAACTCCAGTTGGTGACGGACCAAGATATTCTCTTCTCTCTCTCTCTTACTTTCCTCTGTTCGCAACAGCAGCTTAGACTAAATGGCCAGCAATCACAGCAATACTACTTGGCATTGCGAGGAAAGACCAAAGGACATAGTGAGTATTTTCTCAATAAAGTTATGGTTAATTGTTTATTGGATAACAGGAGCACTAAGTCAACGAATGCCAGAACAAATAGTATTGATGTGTTTAAGCCTTGGCCTTTATAATTTCTTGAATGATTTTTCGTTAGTGTTAATTTTAGTGTCTCAGCTGCTGAGAAGTGCGAGATATGTCAAATTGTTTGGAAGGAAAGGAATTGTTGCAGTTATGGTATTTTCTTTCGCCATCACTGTGTACAATTTTTCAAAATGCTATATTAGGATTATTTGGCTCAAATATGTAGGTTTGGGACTTGCGTTTCTCACCTACATGTTTTTAATTATTCTAAGCTATAGGAGAAATACTATTTTGCGGCCTTTGGTGAAAAAATTGGCTGTCCTTTATTTTTTGGTATTGCTTATAGCCGGCAGTTCGAGACAAGTGAACGAACCAAAGCTATTTATGATTGCTATTCTTTTTGGTATTAATGATTATTCTTTTATGTGGAAAATAATTGACAATTGTCGGAATAAATTGCAATATGTTTGATGTAAGATAATCGAAGGAAAAGTACTGAAAAAAAAGTACAATAGCGTGAAAAAGACAAAGGAGGAAATGAATAAAAAAAAAAATAATAATAATAATAATAAAAATAAAAGAAAAATTCATGTCACGAAAACATTTATTTTTTCTATTATTTTTGTTTTATTTTTAATTTGAAATTGTAATAGTTTGTGGCATGTTGATGTGTGGTGACTGATCAAGTCGTTGGGTTGTTGCGGATCAGGAGGGCCCCCTGATGTGCAACAACTGTCTAATGACAGTTTGAAAGATCATGTCTTCAAGTCATTAGGAATATGTCTGGATTTTGTTTTTGTTTATTTTGGTTAGATGGTATAATGTAATAACGACTTTTGTTTTTCTTATTATATTTACTTTGAACGACCTCATGAATGAGAATTGTTTTATTTGCTTTATCATTATGGTTTTGTGTTATTGTGATAGGTTCCAGATGACTGGAGGATTGCAACACGACATTGGCAATTCATGATCTGTGATGAATGTTTTGTGTTCAAATGTTATACTATGAGAATCAAAGCATTCATTACAAGACGTTACAATGAATTTAGATTTTTTTATCCAGAATGTATAATTAAAAAAGGATATAAAATGGCTGCAATGATAAGTATTTGTTTCGGTAGACATGGGACCAGTGTAGAAGTTCCAGACCGCACTCAGTCTTTTACCTATGGGGAAATTAGATTTTTCCTTGACATGAAATGGATAGTCATCGAGTTAGATGACGTATTTGGACTTTTGATTAACAATGAAGAGCTAATGTCTCAGAATGCGTGCTGTGCTTACATTCAGACCTATTTGAGAAATAATAAGGAGGTCTTGGGCTTCTGCACAAGACAGGTGCGTGTTAACGGCCAAGTGGTCTGTGTGCTTGTCATTGATCCAAATGTAGATCTGTCTGGAGCGTCTGACACGGGTCCGGTGGGAACCAAGAGTGTTGGACGAGAGCCTGACGGGCAGTGGTACCGAACTGGCCTTGTCTCCAAGGGATCTGTTGAGAATGGATCAGGCCCCAAAGGAAAGGGACTCATTCCGGTGGATGCCGGTGAGCCGGAGATGGTATCAGCAAACGATGGGGAGTCTGTTGGCACAGCACGGAAGACTGACGATTGGCTTCTTTCGGAGAGAATCTGAATTGAGATATAGGTTCTATGAGTGCTGTTTGGATTTTGTTGTGCCCAGCGTTTATGTTTTTAATATTAAACGTTGATAAACTTTATGTCATTTATCCTAGAAATATATATGAAAGTGTTGTTGTAACTTCAAGAGGGGGTGTAGGAGATTGTATGGATTTTAATGAACTTACAAAAACACGTACAGATATATACACACACACACACTCAAAAAGAAACCCAAAACAACGCAAAAACCGTAAAGGAAGAAAAAATGCACACGCATGGAGGATAGTGCCTACTCCGGAAGCCTCCCCATCGGAAGCAACAGAGACCTGATCATATGATGTATGTGGCAAGAGGTTATTCTCACATGATATACTTCCTCTGGAAAAAAAAAACAAATTGCTTAAGGAACAATGTAACCCAGTTCCGTATAAATATGACTGCTTTTCAATGTTAAGTTGTTGCATCTCAGATTTTGATTTTGTGTGCATCCCTGAAGAGGATTCCTCTTCAGTCCAGTTTCTTAACTGAAACTCTTTTTGATTAATTTGCTCTGCTGTATCATTTTAACTTGAAATGCTCAAGAAGAGACCAAGTTATTTTTTCATCTATTCCTTGAACTGCATACAAGGTAAACAGCCTTTGTAATTTCTCAACTCATACAGGACTGCCCTGTTGAGATTGGACAAGCTGAAGTATTATAACCTGTAACCTTTTATTATTTTGCTACAAATATTAATCATTGTATAACCAGTACTTTTATCTTTTGTTCAAATAAATTTTTATTTTATAAAGACAAATATTGTTCAGTTTTTTACTTCAGTTTATAAAGACAGTTCTATAAGTAATAGACAGAGCATTTTAATAATTCTTGCAAGACCAGGGGCCTCATTTATAAAACTTTGCGTAGGATTTGCGTCAGAAGTGGCGTACGGATGAAACATAGGACGTGCGTACGCACAGAAATATTCGGATTTATAAAACCGTGCGCACGCACATCCTACGCATTTTTCCCTTAATAAATCACAATCAATTCTAAATGTAGCGCAGCTTTTGCGGCTTCATGTCACGCCCATAGTTGCCCATAAATAGTCCGTGAAACGCCCATAAGTTAATATTCATCGATTGCGAAATCATGGCAAACATAGAGAGGAAAAAAAAAAAAACGTAACTTCACTCAATGTGAAGTAGAAGTTATCGTTGGCGGGGTGGAAAAGAGGAGAAAAATGTTGTTTGGAGGGCACACGCCGTAAATGCTGTAGCCTCACAACCTCGGACTGTGGCCGAAATAAAAAAGAAATGACAAGCTACAGATGTCGGTTATAATCTACTTGGAAATGGGAAATAGTTCAGCGCAAATGTAATTTCTTGCAGCTTTCTGGATGGTTGAGACATAGGTCTACGTCATACGTTATTTTATCAAAAATAAAACAAACTAAAGGTATATGCATGAAATACCTAACCTGGCCCTAGCCAGATGAATTTCGCTCCGCCTAGCTTCACTCACATCCATCTGGAACCTCTTCCATTGAGAGTGATTTCTCCAACCAACTTTATGGTTTAGCCAATCAGGACGCAGGGCGGGAGTTTCATAGATGTGACGTAGTGGAGAAGCGACCGTGAGACTGTTTTGATTCAGACAACGATGGCGGCTCGCATCGAGGAAGCAAGCGTTAACATTGATGCTGCTATTTCATCCGTGTTGTCCAATCTACCTAATATTGTTTCATTAAAAGAACATCAGAGAACGGCTCTTAAGGCTTTTGTTGGTGGAAACGATGTTTTCGCCCTTCTCCCGACCGGATTTGGCAAGAGCTTGATCTACCAAATGGCTCCTCTGGTAGTGTGAGTGGTTGAAATAGCACGTCGATAAAGATGACAGACAAGTGGCTTATCCAATCATATGCAAGGATTTTTGATAAGGCCCAGCCTTCTGAAACGCCATTTCAATGGATCGGTTCCAGATGGATGAGTGAAGCTAGGCGGAGCGAAATTCATCTGGCTAGGGCCAGGTTATGAAATACCTGCATGAATACCATGATTCTTGTAGCTGATAAAGACATTTTTACTATGAAAACAACTTTCCCCAGTGGACAAATAATACATCTATCTATCTATCTATCTATCTATCTATCTATCTATCTATCTATCTAATTATCTATCTATCTATCTAATTGCATATCTGCTTCGCCTGACGGACACATTGGCGAGAATATCAGTTTTGTACATTATTTCGTTCTGTTTACCATCTTATTCATGAGGATGAATTGTATAACATGCCAATATTATTGACACGCCCCTTTTCTAAATGACCCTGTTACAGTGAACCAAAGGGCAAAGTTCAACTTTTTTTTGATAATTATTGATCTATAGAGTCCAGAGAATTGTCCTAGACTGGTCTGGTTTTGATCGGGCAAAAAACCAGGGACTAGTTCGTAAAAGTAGGTTTTTAACATATTCGTGAATATTTAATGAACGATTTGATTGACAGCAATGGTTCTAGAGGCAAAGTTGTTCACCATGAGGAGATCTATCATATGATATGCATTTTGTGGGGATATGTGCAACACCACGTGATTAAAGAGCCGTAAAACTCGTTAGCGCCAACTAGTGGCCGATTTCTTTCAAAACTCTTACAGACCTCTTAGGCCATGAGTCGAACATGCCCATCGAGTTTCGTTCTGATTGGCCTCCGTTAACCTCGTCTCATAGGGGCTCAAAATTCATTTGTCGATGGCGGCCATGTTTTTTGAGATATGCCAATGTCCTCATACACATACATGGTGCCTTGGACCAAGACACTGTATACCAATTTTCAAGTCAATCGGACTAACTGTCAGTCCTTTATATGTTTTTTTCATGTTATAGCGCCACCTAGTGTTCGATCGTCGCGATTTTTTTTACTGTGACCTCAAATAAAGCTCATACATACGTGTACCGAGTTTGGTGAAATTATTTTATTTTGTTCACGAGTTATACCCATTTTAGTAAAATTAGCTCCGCCTCCTGCGAACGTTTTGACGCCCCTTAGCAACCGTGAATCGAAAATTCAACGTTTTTTCGATAATTATTGATATTCAGACTCCAGAGAACATTTCTACACTGGTTTGGTTCCAATCGGGTGAAAAACCAGGGACTAGTTCGCAAAATAGGTTTTGGACAAAATCCAAGATGGCGGAAAATTTTTCCAGACGCAAATAAAATCGGAGATATACGTTTTGTCCGTCTTGAGCCAAGGATTACAGGGATATAAGACACTTGATTCTGGGATAAATGGTCTAGGAGTTATGCACGATTTCCTACTTTTGCTTGCTATAGCGCCACCTATGGGCCAATCGGGCTCATACTTTGATAACCTCTCCTCGATTTTTGTACTACCATCTGGCAAAGTTTCAAGGCTCCAGCCCTTACGGTTTGGGCTGCACGATGCGTTTTACAGGAGAAAAATAATAATAATTAAAGCTGCAAGCAGCATTTATCGGGGTTCAAGCAGTTAAGGCCTTTAAGCACATAAGCATTTAAGACATTAAGTTTTATTTAGCATACATTTAACCACTGACATAATAGATGGAAAAGACCATTTACAGCCAATACAGGCATTTTACCATAGGAAATTCAACAGAGTCCAGAGAATTGTCCTAGACTGGTTTGGTTCCGATTGAGCGAAAAAGCTAGGACTAGTTCACAAAAGTAGGTTTATAACATTTTCGTTAACTAGATCTATCAAAGATATGCATATTGTGTGGATGTGTGCAACACCACGTGATTACAGAGCTGTAAAACTTTTTAGCGCCAAAGGCCGATTTCTTTCAAAATTCTCCGTTAACCTCGGCGTCCGTTAACCTTGTTTAATGTGCTCAAAATTCATTGGTCGATGGCGGCCATGTTTTTTTAGATATGCCATTATCCTTTTACACATACATGGTACCAAGACACTGCACACCAAATTTCAGGTCAATCGGACTAACGGTCATGTGGTCATAGCCATTTTTTTTTTTTCATGTTATAGCGCCACCTACTGTTTGATCGTCACAATGTTTTTACTGTGACCTCAGATTGAACTCATTCACATGTGTACCAAGTTTAGTGAAGATATCATTTACTTTGAGTTATAGCCATTTTAGAAAAATAGGCTCCTCCCAAAACGTTAATTTTGCGCCTCTTAACCCTAACCAGTGACATAATAGATGGAAACAACAATTTACAGGCAATACAGGCAATTTACCATAGGAAATATATGGTCTTAAAGCTTTTTAACAGTTATAACGCCACCTATGGTCCGATCTCCATAAAATGTTGCATGTTTGTTAACTATGTTGTCACATGCTCACCAATTTGTGAAGTTCTGAGTTTTTATTTATGATTTATAGGCTTTTGAATTATTGCCACGCCCCTTTTCTAAATCATCCTGTTATAACAATATGAAAAACACAAAAGTTCAACTTTTTTGATAATTATTGACCTAGAGAGTCCAGAGAATTGTCCTAGACTGGTCTGGTCCCGTTTGGGCAAAAAAACAGGGACTAGTTCGCAAAATACTTGAAATTGACCTTTACTCTTATTTTGTATATAAGGTGCGGTGTGGCTTGGACATGGTGTCCGTCGAATATAAACTAGGCGCCTATCTTTAGGTAAGCGGCGTGGAGAGACGCTTCTGAAATGCTGCGTCGTGGCTGGTGTAAACACAAGCATTCACTAGATTGGGCGCAATCAGCTCTGGTAGCCGAGCATCACAGCTGTAACGCACTGAAGAGTGTAAATAAGGGGTTACAGTCAATACCCTACGAATGGAATGTTATTACGCATCATGGAACCAGGGTGGGAAATTAGCACCCGCCACCAGCCAATGGCGGGTACTTTTTCAAAGTGGCGGGTGACTTTGCCTTGTATACCAGCCACAGTGGCGGGTAGATTGTAAAACATTTTTATTGGTTACTAAAAACATTCCTTGTAACGGATTGGACAGCTTTTGTCAAAGAATGCTGTTGCTAAGTAACAATAATGCACTTTTGTCGAGTAACTAATTTGATTGGTTTTCAGTGCTGTGCGACACGGACACAGCGCTGAACGGACCGTGACACATATAGCTGAGGTACAGACGAAAGGAAAATTAAAAAAATGTGGCGACATAAACCCGGTGTTAAGAGGCCCGCCGCGGAGTCAGCAGTTAACCTGACTCCGCCAGATGGATTTGCTCCGCATATCCATCTGGAAACCTTCCGTTGAAGTAGTTTTGGTAAGGAGCGAAAATACTGGTTAGCTGATTGGCCTATGTTGGTGATAGACGGGCCAAATCAACCAATCAGATCAACGAAGCATATGACGTACTAACAGAGCGTATCTTTTCCTCTGAGAAAAGCCTCCAGAGCAGTGTTTTGCTCTTCTTTCAGTGAAGAAATACTCTGTAATTCCGATAAAACTTGCTCGATAGCCACGCTGATGCTAGTTTCATCCGCTGAAGCCGACATGTTCTTTAGACTGAACTGACGCGCTTCTCGTTGCGTCACACCTCAACCCGCCTCAAAGCCAACGCTGATTGGACGTTCGTTTGGTGAACTGCTCCCAAATTTTCTTTAACGGAAAGTATCCAGACTGATCTGCGAGTGAAACCTTGAAAGCTCGCGAGATCAGGATGGTCTCACGAGGCTAGTCAGCAGTAGCTATGAATGTACAAACTGTTGAGGGCGAAGTAAATAAAAAGAGAAGGTACTTTTCGAACAAGTGGCGCATTGATGATAAAGGGAAACCGAGGGAATGGTTAGCCTACCTTCCCGTCGAACAGTCCATGCACTGTACTTACTGTCGAACCTATGCGTCGTCCGAAAATGCAAACAATTCGTTCGTTAGAGGAACAACTAACCTTGAGTCAATAAAAGAGCACGAGTCATAGTATGTATTAATTTTGTATTAATAATTTTAAAAAAATGATTGAAGGAATTCAAAATATGCTAGTGCACTTTCTTTTATAAATTTGAATTGTGGAAAAAGTGGCTGGTAAAAAATAAGTGGCTGGTAAAATTGGGCATCCACCAGCCACTGTGGCTGGTGGGCAAAAAAGTTAATTTTCCACCCTGCATGGAACATTGCACTCCCCAACTCGCGAAAGGTCGGATTTGCTCCATGTTTTGATAATGTTTGTTTAGAAAACCATGAATCCATGTAAGACACAATGTCATTAGACACAATCCATGTCATTACAATCAATGAATCCATGTTATTCAACACAATGTTAACATGTAAAGGTTTTTTTTGTTTTGTTTTTTGCAGTGATGACAGTGACGAGCTCAGACCTGTGATAGGTGTCATGTGACAGTGGTATTGCTATCAAATAGAAAATTATATTTATTTCCTTTTTAAAAGGAAATAGTTCTCTTTGTAGTTTGTTTCAGAAAGATGAGTGACAAATATAAACAATTTATAACAGTCAAAAAATCAAAACAGACATCACTGACTAGTAGGGCTGTCAACTTTAGTCGTTTAGTCGACTAATCAGTTGATGCCGTCTTGGTCGACTGACATTCTCATTGGTCGACAAGTTGCATAATTTTTACCAACAGAAATAAATTAATTGATTTACTCCTTGATATTTATTCCTTTATAAGCAGTTATATATTACTGTATTCTAAATATAATTAGCCTATGTTTTATCCCCAAATTTAAATGTTTTAATTTAGGCTATTCTGCGCCAGTATAGCGCACCATGTAGAACACTCGGGAACCACACCTGTGGCTGGCTGCATTGCAGCTTCGTGATCAGTAAAGAATATAGGTAGTTCTGCTGTATTCATTCAGTTAGAATGCTATTTGTTTTGGCTTTAGTCGACAAAATCTCCAAGAAATCTAAATCTTTTGTCTGGCTGAATTTTACAAAAAAAAAGACAAGACTGTGGAGTGCAAGCTATGCTGCTGCGCCATTCACATATAGGCGTAGAAAACACTAGTCGTGCCGCGTTCTCCTTTTTCCAAAGCGCTAGGGCGGTTGCGCTCCGGAGGCGTCTGTTGTTTCTAAGCTTGTTGTTGTTAAGGTTCTTGTCACATGACCTACGGTGCGCTTGCAGCATTCTGAAAAGTTGAGATGTTTAATCTAGATGCGGCGTGGACGCGCTTGGAAAAGATGACCGTGTCGCTTCCATTATGAGCGCGCATGCCGCGCGCCTACATTTGAAATAACGAATTTGAGCGCGCAAAAGACGCCTGCTCTGCATCCCTGCAACCTCCACTCCTGCAGAGCACATATTTTCCAAAGCAGGATTTATTGTTAAGTCGAGGAGCTGTCTTTTACCCAAGAATGTGGACATGTTAGTATTTTTTGCCCACAACATAAAAAAGGTTTGAAAATAGCCTAAATAATGTAACAAAATGAAAATAAACCTATATGTAGGGCCCTATGAAATCCGTTTTATTTTTTCCCAAATTCCGTTTTATTTTTTCCCAAATTCCGTTTTTTCCATTTTAATTTTTGGGAATTCATTTTTTTTTACCCTTTACTGTTATTTTAGTCATAAAAAGAGTGTGCTTTTAAAGTTAATGGTTAAAATGTATACAAATAAAATAGGAATGACCTTAAATTATAGACATTTACTCAGTAGCCTTTTCAGGACAAATACTGCATGATGCAACATGACACTAAACTCTTCAAGTAACAACAAAATATGGTTATAAGCTTTAAACTGTCCAGTAAAATAAATTATATTAGTTTAAAGTTTAAATAAAAGTCATACTCTGTCTCTCTCTCGCCCAGTGTCGCTCGCGGAGTTTGCTTCGCTTTTGTCCAGTCAGGCGCAGACGCGGTGTGTTTGTGTGTGTGTGTGTATGTGAGAGAGACGCGTGAGTGAGAGAGATGGAGGGAGAGCGGGGAAAGGAAATACAACGGAAAGAATACGATGCGTGATTTAAATAGCGTATAAAAAATAAACGAAACGCAATATGTGGCGGCCGGAGTTGATTTTGTGGCCGCGAATTAGTCTATGTGTGGGAAACACTGCATAAAAGTCACGTGCGAACTGCTCGGCTCGGTACTGAGGGCTTATAGCGTCGAGTTTCTTAACTTTTTCGCCGAGGAAAGCAGAGCCGTGGGAGCTGCTTTTCATTGTTTTGATGCCGTCATTGGAGCTGAAATGACGGGAGGTCCCCCGGTCTGCATTTTCACCAGACATACGGTCTTCTCCCACACAAAAACAGAATTTCAATCCAAATATGTAAAATTCCACGAAATTCCGCGTTAACACTAGATTCCGCGTTAATTTGCCAATTCCGTAATTCCGTCCGCGATTCCGTGATCGCGGAAATCATAGGGCCCTATATATGCCTTCCTACTATACAGCCTATAATTATTAGGATTGTTTTTTAGGCTATTTGGGTTTGTGTGTTTTAAAATGCCTAGATCGACTGAACAAAAGTTAACCCAAAGCTTTGAAAGTAAAGAAGAATATACACCAGTATAAACGAGAGCTTTTGTTATGATTTTACATTATTTGGCAGTTTTAGCAGTTATATTTTTTGTAGCGTGTGGTGTGATCAGGTGCGCGATTGTGACGGTCACTATAGATCTAGGACAGAACTTCTCACTTTTCAGTAAAAAAAAAATCACTTAATTTTCAACTAATTTTATTATTATAGTTTTGTAGTATTGATTTTTTGTTGTTTTATAAATGCTCTATGACAATTGTTTAATAAATGTTCAATAAAAATGCAAAACATCGCATCTTTTTTTATTTTTATTTTGTTGACTGATCGTTGTGCAGGACAGGACTTTGGTCGACTAAGGATTTCTCTGGTTGACTAACGTTACAGCATTAACGACTAGTCATTTCTTTTGGGATGAATGAATGATGAAATGTACAAAAAGAAATGTAATCAGATATTGGATTCGACTTAAAACACAATGATTCAGAATTCCTTCCAATAAACACATTTACTGTCAATAGTAAACAGTATGTTCAACATTATGAATTGGAAATGCTGGAAAGATGAAAAGATTCAGTTGAACAAAGTTCATGAATAAAACGACTCAGTTGAACAAAGTTCGTGAATCAAAGGATTCAGTTTAAAGAGTTGTTCAAAGTTCTCCGACTTTGTTCAAAGTCTGTTCATTTCAGAAGCAAAAATAAACCAATCAATCACTAAATCCCATGAATCAAAGTCCTTTAAAACCGAAAAAGGTTTAAAAGGAGTCCGAAAAACAAAAGAAACTTGGAGACATCTTACCAGTTGATAGTTTCAAAACAGGATACTGCGGATCACATTCACATAGGGAAAAACTGAGAACAAGGAAACACAGCCTTGCAAAACACAAGACAAACGTCCAATAATTAAGTATGCGCATCTCAAATGACACATTAATCTAACTTCTCGACATTTATAGAACAATCAACACTCATAAATCACTCATTGTCTCAACTCATGATACAATAAGCATCGTTACACGTGGTAGCTTTAGCTTTAGCTAACTAGCTCAGCTCGCGCTGTGAGTGCGGTCTACTCATATCAAATCATTTCTGAAATTGACATATCTATATCTTTCAAATGTCTTTTTATATTCAGATTTAATATTTAAAAAAATCACTCACCAAAACCAAATTCAATACAGATTTCCACTCCACTTTTCTCTCTATGACAACACAACAGCCTGACGCATCCAAAGTTTCCAAGTGCACTCAATCACAGTTCCCGTTCGATTATGATTTTGTGAAAGAAGTGTGTGCAGAAATGCTCCGTGTGCTGCTGCCTGTACTGTTCTCATCTGATTCCCTCTGTTGAATGCTGACTGACGGCGGCGCCTGCGCGAACTGTGGGCGGGCCTAATGAATATGCCGCTGCTGTTGTTTCTCAGGGCTGTCAGTCACTGCAGCACAATCAGTGATTGTTAAGTGTACAACTATGGAAGGATTTACCATTGATATTACACATTTTGACAAGAGACACTCTACACAAGAAAAATGAGTTTTAAAAAATATTTTAAGGAACATTTATTAGCACTATATATAGTAAATTGTTGATTTTGATATTTGGAAAAAATGTTAGGTTCATTGACTTAACTTTTTATTTTTTTTGATTAAATGTAGTATTTGTATTTAATTGTTGGGACCCCAGGAAGAGAAGCCTCTAGCTGCCTCTGTACTGGTTAATGGGGATCCAAATAAATAAACTTAGATCATAGGAAAGACCATTTACAGCCAATACAGGCAATTTACTAAGGAACAATATTTTTTTAAAGTGTTTTTTGACAGTTATAGCAGCTTGACCTGCCTGATGTCCACCACTTTTATTAGTAGTCCTCAAAGAGTGCCCATATACATGTCTCAAATTTGTTGTAAATAACTCATTTTGTTTTGAAGTTGAGACACTTATATTTATGAGAGCATAAAAATGATGCATGGGTGATACTGATTGGATTTTTTTTTTCAGTTCCTATCATAATTTTGACATTTGGGCATTATTGTTTAGCTATTTACTAGGGCTGTGTATAGGCAAGAATCTGGCGATACGATACGTATCACAATACATGGGTCACGATTCAATATATTGCAATATATTTCGATACTGTGCATAAGGCGATATATTGGGATTTTTTTAAAAGTAGGACTATAATTTTAGAAAAAGTATTATTTAAAAAAGACATTATAAAATTCAAACAAGTTTACTTTAGGTAAACAATTCAGTACACAGAAAATCAAACTGCCAGTTTGGGATTGTGGTTCACAGGATCTTAGTGAGCAATTTTTTATATGCTCAAGTAGGCCATAATAAAAGAAAATACATAGCCCCTGTCACAATACATAACACATTATGTGCAATCTGAAAAAAGAAAAGACATTTGTCTATGTCAATAAAATAAAATGCTTGCATTCCTAGTACACAGGGTACATCCAACACGTTTTGGTGTTGCAAAAACACGAACATGATTCCTAAAGTAAACATTGAGGAACAAATGTAAATTGTCAGTTAAAGAAAATACATAGCCCCTGAATGTGACATCTAGGCTAATGCATAACACATAAAGTGCAATCTGAGGTGCAATCTGTCATTAAAAAAAAATGCTTGCACTATTATTCATACACAGGGTACATCCAACACATAGCCTACCGTAAAACTTCAAAGAATAGCTGAGTCCCAAATGGACGCCTGTCTCTTTTACACGCCTGCTGTGGCTACAGGTTTGGGTACAGGCTCAAATAGAGGCCGCGTCTGTTTTTTAGATTTGTGTTGTATTTAATCTTATAAAACCCGTCAGATAGTTCGCTTTTTGGTGGCCGCCAAAGCAAATTTTTGTCCCGCCAAAGCATTTTTTGATCGGTGAGTGATGAAGAATAGAATGACTGCTGCGCTTGACAGGGCGCATGAGAAGAGAGAGAGAGAGCACCCGGCCGCGCGTGCGCACTCTCACGTCTTCAAACAACACGAGCGCTGTCTTGCTCTCTCTCCCTCGCGCATATTATTTATATATTTAAACACAACATTAACGTGAACGACGGTTTTACCAAGAATATTTTTGCACGTAAAAAAAAAAAAAAAATTATATTGCGTTTTTGAAAATCGATACAGTATTGCCAAATAAAATATCGCGATACTCGAGTGTATCAATTTTTTCTTACACCCCTACTATTTACTTATGTTTTCAAATTGCCTGTGTTTTTTTTTTTTTTTTTTTTTTGTCTCGATCGGACTAATGGTCTTCGAAGATAACAGTAATTTTTTTAAGCTCTAAATGACACGTTACAAAACCAAAAGGCAAAACCTAGCATGTTTGGTATTGTTGGACTCGGCAAGGATTCAGGAGTATAGGGAGGTCACTCCCGTGAAAAAACGCTGGCTTGAAAAGTCTCAGGCTCCTTCAGGGCATTATGCCGATGACGTATACTGAGTTTTTGAGATACAGCAATGTTCTTATAGATTATCAAGGTACCCTGGACAAAGACACTGCATGCCATCTTTCATTAGACTAACGTTTGGATGCGGTTATAACCATTGTCATGATTTTTTTCCATGTTATAGCGCCACCAAGTGGCCAATCGTCGCAATTTTTTTCATGTGACCTCAGATTGTGCTCATGAACATGTGTCCCAAATTTAGCGAAAATATCTCTTTCTGTTCACAAGTTATAACCATTTTAGTAAAAGTGGCTCTGGTGCCATCAAACGTTTTGGTTCCCCTTAGCGACCGACAATTGAAATTACATTTTTTTTTGATGATTATTAACAATCAGACTCCAGAGAATATTTCTGCAGTGGTTTGGTTGCGATCAGGCCAAAAACCTAGGAGTAGTTCGCAAAAGTATGTTTTACACAAAAACGCAATTTACTCGTAATTGGAGCCCAAAGGGCGGGCCAAAACCCAGATATCTTGTCCGGCTTGAGCCAAGGATTCCAACGATGTAAGACACTTGAGCCTACGCCTAACGGTTGAGGAGTTATGAGCCGTTTCGTACTTTTGGCCGCTGTAGCGCCACCTATGGGCCAATCGGGGCGGGCCTTGGTGACGTTGTAGGCGGTGTGAGTACTACCAGCCCCCAAAGTTTCAAAGCTCTACGACTTACGGTTCGTTCTGCCCGATCAGTTTTATGTCTGAATGTTGCATCATGGGAAAATTAACAATAACAATAGGGTTTCAGCACTTCGTGCTTGAACCCCTAATAATGGCCTAAAAAAGGGCCACAAAAAGGCCTCTAAAAAAAAACCCATAGGGTCTAGGCACTTGCCGCTTGCGCTGCTGCGTTCCAAAAACTTTATCAAGCCTTTTAACATGTGCCTCGGAGAGGAAAAAGTAAGTTTTCTGCCCTTTTAGCTCGTTTATCATGGAAATGTGGTGATTTTTTTTTTTACCTTTTAAACTGTGACACCTCCACTGATGGCCCGATCTCCATAAAAGTTTGCACGCTTCTTTAGAATAATATGGCGCACGTGCTCAGCTAATTTGGTGAAGTTCTGAGCAGAGCAGACCATTTTTCAGTCATTTAAATGTCATTTTGCGTAGGATATTATGGAGCATTTTTTCACCTTTATAGCAGTTAAAGCGCCACCGATGGCCCGACGTCCATAAAAGTTTCCAAGCCTCTTTAGGATCAGGTGACGCATGCGCACGCCCGGTTTTGTGAGGTTGTATGCAAATCAGGCAGGAAGAGGGCCGCTTTTAGCCATTTCATGGGATTTGCCATTGAAAAAACATCATTTTGACACCTTTTTAACAGTTATAGCGCCACCAAGTGGCCAGTCGCCGCGTCCTTTTTCAGGCGACCACAGAATGAGCTCTTACACAGGTGCGCTGAGTTTGGTGAAAATATCTCGTTCCGTTCACGAGTTATAGCCAATTTAGTAAAAGGGGCTCCTCCCACTCGGAACGTTTTGGCGTCCCTTAGGGACCGTGAACCGAAATTTCCACTTTTTTTTGATAATTATTGACATTCAGACTCCATAGAATCTCGCTGCACTGGTTTGGTTCCGGCCGGGCCAAAAACCTAGGACTAGTTCGCAAAAGTAGGTTTTTGGAAAAACCCAAAATACCCGAAAATGTACCCAGGGTGACGAGCCAATCCGAGGCAGGTATCTTGTCCGGCTTGAGCCAAGGATTCCAACGATGTAAGACACTTGAGCCTACGCCTAACGGTTGAGGAGTTATGAGCCGTTTCGTACTTTTGGCCGCTGTAGCGCCACCTATGGGCCAATCGGGGCGGGCCTTGGTGACGTTGTAGGCGGTGTGAGTACTACCAGCCCCCAAAGTTTCAAAGCTCTACGACTTACGGTTCGTTCTGCCCGATCAGTTTTATGTCTGAATGTTGCATCATGGGAAAATTAACAATAACAATAGGGTTTCAGCACTTCGTGCTTGAACCCCTAATAATGGCCTAAAAAAGGGCCACAAAAAGGCCTCTAAAAAAAAACCCATAGGGTCTAGGCACTTGCCGCTTGCGCTGCTGCGTTCCAAAAACTTTATCAAGCCTTTTAACATGTGCCTCGGAGAGGAAAAAGTAAGTTTTCTGCCCTTTTAGCTCGTTTATCATGGAAATGTGGTGATTTTTTTTTTTACCTTTTAAACTGTGACACCTCCACTGATGGCCCGATCTCCATAAAAGTTTGCACGCTTCTTTAGAATAATATGGCGCACGTGCTCAGCTAATTTGGTGAAGTTCTGAGCAGAGCAGACCATTTTTCAGTCATTTAAATGTCATTTTGCGTAGGATATTATGGAGCATTTTTTCACCTTTATAGCAGTTAAAGCGCCACCGATGGCCCGACGTCCATAAAAGTTTCCAAGCCTCTTTAGGATCAGGTGACGCATGCGCACGCCCGGTTTTGTGAGGTTGTATGCAAATCAGGCAGGAAGAGGGCCGCTTTTAGCCATTTCATGGGATTTGCCATTGAAAAAACATCATTTTGACACCTTTTTAACAGTTATAGCGCCACCAAGTGGCCAGTCGCCGCGTCCTTTTTCAGGCGACCACAGAATGAGCTCTTACACAGGTGCGCTGAGTTTGGTGAAAATATCTCGTTCCGTTCACGAGTTATAGCCAATTTAGTAAAAGGGGCTCCTCCCACTCGGAACGTTTTGGCGTCCCTTAGGGACCGTGAACCGAAATTTCCACTTTTTTTTGATAATTATTGACATTCAGACTCCATAGAATCTCGCTGCACTGGTTTGGTTCCGGCCGGGCCAAAAACCTAGGACTAGTTCGCAAAAGTAGGTTTTTGGAAAAACCCAAAATACCCGAAAATGTACCCAGGGTGACGAGCCAATCCGAGGCAGGTATCTTGTCCGGCTTGAGCCAAGGATTCCAACGATGTAAGACACTTGAGCCTACGCCTAACGGTTGAGGAGTTATGAGCCGTTTCGTACTTTTGGCCGCTGTAGCGCCACCTATGGGCCAATCGGGGCGGGCCTTGGTGACGTTGTAGGCGGTGTGAGTACTACCAGCCCCCAAAGTTTCAAAGCTCTACGACTTACGGTTCGTTCTGCCCGATCAGTTTTATGTCTGAATGTTGCATCATGGGAAAATTAACAATAACAATAGGGTTTCAGCACTTCGTGCTTGAACCCCTAATAATGGCCTAAAAAAGGGCCACAAAAAGGCCTCTAAAAAAAAACCCATAGGGTCTAGGCACTTGCCGCTTGCGCTGCTGCGTTCCAAAAACTTTATCAAGCCTTTTAACATGTGCCTCGGAGAGGAAAAAGTAAGTTTTCTGCCCTTTTAGCTCGTTTATCATGGAAATGTGGTGATTTTTTTTTTTACCTTTTAAACTGTGACACCTCCACTGATGGCCCGATCTCCATAAAAGTTTGCACGCTTCTTTAGAATAATATGGCGCACGTGCTCAGCTAATTTGGTGAAGTTCTGAGCAGAGCAGACCATTTTTCAGTCATTTAAATGTCATTTTGCGTAGGATATTATGGAGCATTTTTTCACCTTTATAGCAGTTAAAGCGCCACCGATGGCCCGACGTCCATAAAAGTTTCCAAGCCTCTTTAGGATCAGGTGACGCATGCGCACGCCCGGTTTTGTGAGGTTGTATGCAAATCAGGCAGGAAGAGGGCCGCTTTTAGCCATTTCATGGGATTTGCCATTGAAAAAACATCATTTTGACACCTTTTTAACAGTTATAGCGCCACCAAGTGGCCAGTCGCCGCGTCCTTTTTCAGGCGACCACAGAATGAGCTCTTACACAGGTGCGCTGAGTTTGGTGAAAATATCTCGTTCCGTTCACGAGTTATAGCCAATTTAGTAAAAGGGGCTCCTCCCACTCGGAACGTTTTGGCGTCCCTTAGGGACCGTGAACCGAAATTTCCACTTTTTTTTGATAATTATTGACATTCAGACTCCATAGAATCTCGCTGCACTGGTTTGGTTCCGGCCGGGCCAAAAACCTAGGACTAGTTCGCAAAAGTAGGTTTTTGGAAAAACCCAAAATACCCGAAAATGTACCCAGGGTGACGAGCCAATCCGAGGCAGGTATCTTGTCCGGCTTGAGCCAAGGATTCCAACGATGTAAGACACTTGAGCCTACGCCTAACGGTTGAGGAGTTATGAGCCGTTTCGTACTTTTGGCCGCTGTAGCGCCACCTATGGGCCAATCGGGGCGGGCCTTGGTGACGTTGTAGGCGGTGTGAGTACTACCAGCCCCCAAAGTTTCAAAGCTCTACGACTTACGGTTCGTTCTGCCCGATCAGTTTTATGTCTGAATGTTGCATCATGGGAAAATTAACAATAACAATAGGGTTTCAGCACTTCGTGCTTGAACCCCTAAAAATCAGGACGATTACAATAGGTTTTCAGCACTTCGTGCTTGAACACCTAATAATAAACAAAGAGAGAAAAAATGTGTTATAATTGAAAGTAGATTATATCTGGTCTGGGCTATAGTCTGTATATGTATGTGTATATGTGTGTATATATATTTCCTTTTATTTCTTGGTGTTTGTCATTTTATGTCGGTGAGGTCATCTAATTTGTGTATCTTGTTTTTGTAGGAATGGGGTAGGAGTTTATAAGATTTTTTTCTTCATCCTACTCCTGTTCTTTTTGTCATGGAATGTACTTTTGTTGTGTTTGTTGGATTTGTTAGGTTGTTCTTGTGGTATTTTGTGTTGCATTACCATGAAAAGAGAATAGAACAATAAATGAAATGAAATGAAATGATCTGTTGTGATATTAGTACTAAGAGTTTTGAAAATGTACACCTTTAAAATAGTACCAAAGCGAATAAAAATAACTGTAATATAACCTGAATAAACCTTATAACCTGAATAAAAGCCTTTAAATGTGTATTTTTTTTATAATGAAAAAAGAAAACAGTTCTCATGATATCACAAAGAAAACAATATCTTGATAATAGATGTAATGGAAAACATTATTTATTTTTATTTTATTAAAGCTTTCTTTATTATGAGAGCTTTCCAGGGGAAAAGAGCAAATGTAAGAACCATTTGAAGTGCTGTCAGAGATGTTCACAATCTCAAACAATTACAGCATTCATGTGTATACAATATAATCAACGCAAAATCAATATAGAAGATAAGATCTGTAAGATCTCAATTTAACTGTAAGGAAAAAATCAGTCAAATTATTATCTAAAATAGACTACAAACAATAGATTATCTGAGCAATAAAGAATATCAATAAATGAATCAAAAGATGAGTAAATTAATACCCCAGTATGGATATATACATTTGCAAGTTTATATGATTAAAGAAAAGAATAAAAAAGAAAGACAATAATAAATGGATTATAGCACAAGTTTAGCTCTTTAAAGCATATAGTCAAATAAACTGTTCTGCTTTCCTGGTGTGAACCAAACAATAACCCCTGAGATAACATACATATGTGCACAGATGTCATTACAAAGTAATATCCCTTATTTCCCAGCAACAGAGTCAAATACAAAAAGAGTTAATGAAACATAATTTCTATAAATCGCCTCAAAAGGCAGAATGTTCTGTGTTTTACAATACTTAAGTAGAGCTGTTCTTATCTCTTATATCAAGCACACATTGGCCATAAACATTATTTATAGGCCTGGCATGATTTCCATTACACGAGAGTAGATGTTAAAACTTCATGCTGATTTGTACTCGGCTTTCGCCAAGATAAGCAAAACTAAGACGTAGCTTTACAGTAAACTATGCTTCTCCATCCATTTACGCTTCTTTCCATATGGTGGTGTGACTCCCCTTCTGTCCGGCGTTAACGACTGCAGTGTACTTGGCGCGTCAGCACACGCGACGGCTGCAACTACAGGACCAGCACGACAACCGTCTGGATTGAGCCGAGTAGGGGACATCTCTAGGGTCTTCAAGTGGGCACCTTCCGTCCTCAGTGTTTCGTCGACTAGCCCACGACACCTCAAGAGGGCTCGGCAGTGACTCTGGCGTCCCAGAGTCACCCCCCTCCGTCCCCCACTCAACTCAGTCCAGCTTACTGACCTCTACATCCCTCCTGCTGCTGAGACCTAACCACAATCTCACAATCTCTCTGCAACCCGACCATACGCGCCAACCCGTTTGACTAAGGCTGTCGAGCCCCACTGGTGCGTTAATATGCAGTTTCAGTGGACAACGGTTCCGTATGGCATACCACCTACCGCAAAACACAATATCTGCCCAACCACCCGTCATTCACGCAATATCCACAGGAACGTATACAAATAAACCAACAGACTCTTCAAGTTTTCAAGAATTCTACGAAACCGTAGCGTGGCGGCCTGTACACAGCCAGCTAGAATCTTTCCGTCTCAACCACAGCCAGTTGCTGCTCCTTTCTGCTGCTTCAGATAAGTTCTTTACTGTGCGACGCAACTCTTGGCCGCCGAATCCGATGTCACTGAGGAACCGGGTTGTAGAGTGTGCCACAAAACCTCGACAACCCACTTCCACTGGATAAACCTGGACTCTCCATCCTCGCTGTTCTGCTTCAGTGGCCAGATGAGCATACCGCAGTTTCTTCATCTCATATGCCTCATCTACCACATCCTCCCATGGCACTGTTAACTCTATCAGTTGAACAATGCGTGCTGATCCAGACCACAAAACAATATCTGGTCGTAGGTTAGTGGTGGCAATCTCAGGTGGAAAAATAAGCCATTGATCAAGATCAGCCAGCATCTTCCAGTCCCTAGCAGCTTCCAGTTGTCCTGGGCGAGAATTGGTGTTAACACCTTTTCTTGGTGGTTGATCGCCTGGGCGGAGGAATATTGTCTTCTGCGTGTAATGTTTTGCTAGAACAGGTGGCAACTTATTGGTCATGTTACGCTTGCCTTCTAATGCTAAAGCCAAACATCGCAGTACTTGGTCATGGCGCCAAGTAAACCGACCTTGGCTAAGAGCCACCTTACATCCTGTCAAAATGTGCCTTAATGTGGCAGGTGATGAACACAAAGGACAAGATGGATCCTCTCCTACCCAGAGGTTTAGGTTCTGCGGTGATGGGAGAACATCATATGTTGACCTAATAAGGAAACTGATCCTACTCTCTTCCATTGACCAAAGGTCTTGCCAGCCAATCTTACATCGTTCCACACTCTCCCATCTCATCCAGTCTCCCTGTTTGGCCTGGGAAATGGCCTTTATACACCTCATCCTCTCCTCCTGCTTACGCACCTCGTTGACTACCAGCTTCCTCCTTTGAGCTGGGCCTGCCTTGTGCCATTTAGGAGGAGCTAAACTGAGCCCAAAACCCCCTCTTCCATGCTGTACCTGTCCCACGATATCCCCAATTTGAAGGGCAGCCTTTGCCTCTACTACAGATTTCTTTGCTGACCACTTTGTACCAGTTTTTAACACAGGGGCTGCCTCCCTTACACATTTGTCCACTGTTGTCAAAGAAACGTTGTACACGGTCAGTGGCCACAGCAACCTCGGCAGTAGACCAAACTAAAAGCACCAGAGTTTTAGTTTACCAGGTAGAGCACAGCTGTTTATGCTCTTCAACCCTTCCACTGCTTGTCGTCTAACTTCTCCCACCCGAACTGTGTCCTTTAGATCCCCATCGTACCATCTCCCAAGACTCTTCACTGGCTTCTCAGAAACTGTTGGTATTGCCTCACCATTAATGAAGAATGTTTTATCTACGACCTTTCCTTTAACTATCGAGATGCTCCTTGATTTAGAGGGCTTAAATTGCATTCATGCCCATTCAATATTATCTGTTAACTTCCCCAATAACCGATTAGTGCAGGCTACTGTTGTAGTCATGGTTGTCATGTCATCCATGTATGCTCTGATTGGTGGTAGTCGCATCCCAGAAGCCAAGCGCTCTCCTCCTACTACCCATCTTGATGCCCTAATGATTACTTCCATCGCCATGGTAAAAGCCACTGGAGAAATGGTGCATCCTGCCATTATTCCAACCTCTAGGCATTGCCATGCAGTGCTGAATTTTGGAGTTGAGAAACTGAATTGCAAATCTCCAAAATAGGCTTTCACTAAATTTGTTATTGACATTGGTACTCTGAAAAAATCAAATGCTGCCCAAAGAAGCTCATGTGGCACTGAACCATATGCATTAGCCAAATCCAGGAATGTCACATAGAGCTCCTTCCTCTCCTTTTTAGCAGACTGAATTCGTTGCCAGATAACATTGATGTGTTCTAAGCATCCTGAGAACCCTGGAATGCCCGCTTTTTGAACTGAGGTGTCAATTAAGCCATTCTTTAAAGAACTTGTAAAATAATGCGGTAACATGATTAAGAACTGCAGATCAGCAGAGATCAGAATTAGTGCAAATGCTTTTTACATTCAGATGAACAGAGAGAAGCCGATTACACCACTGTAAAAATATTATATGACCAATAAGTCATATTTTTCCATTAATTTAACCAATTTTAGCTTAATTTTATAAGTTGTACAAGATTCAACAAATTTTTTTAAGTCAAGATTTTAAATAATGAGTTGATCTGACTTGTACAGCCAATTAATATGTTTTTAAGTTGTAGGTGGGAATGTGTTACAGAGAGCTGATAACATTAGTGTGAGTGAACAGAACTCTTTATAATTTTACTACTACATAATCACAATACTGGGAACTATTTTCTTACTATCCCGTCTGTGACCTTAATCAAAACTTAATAAATTAATTGTCAGTGTTATATGTGCTCCAGAAACAACTCACCGATTGGTTAGTGGTGTTCGTTGACTGTTCGTCAAACACTCTATTTCATCCAAAATAACCCAGAAAGGGGGCTCAGAGTGCAAAATAGTGAACTTATCCTTAAAAGACAAAAAGAAACACTAACAAACTAACAGAGGCTGCATTTATTGTATCTGCCTACATGCACAATTGTAGAAATGGGAATACAAATGGAACAAGTGCACATGCACAAGTACATTTCACAGAGCTAAACAAAAGTATTTGTTTGTCTTTATATTCTTCCAAAACAGACATCTGACATCACAAGTCATCGCAGACAGGCAGCTGTGGAAGGTTTTCCCATATTTCTGCGGGAGACTACTGGGAAGCTTTTCTCTAGATGCCTGGTGAGTGCAGCTTGGAAGACCTTTAGCTTTTAGTAGTGTTGTATAGCAAAGAGGCCATAGACAAATAGACATCACTCTTTATTGACTAGTTTTCTACAGGACATTATTTCAGTGGTTTTTTGTTTTGTCAGGCAACTGATGCAGATGACAAACAGATGAAAGGCATCAAGATGGGGGTCCTCACAGTGCTTGATGATGACGACGCAGTCATTAATATTGCCCTTGTGTTGGAGGAAACCATTGTCCTGAAAGACATCCCAGACACCTCGACTGCACTTGCGTATCTTTTTGGCTTGCTTTATGCCCTCAACATGGATTTCCCAAAAGACATCAGGTATACTTTTGAAACTATCCAGCACATTTTCATGGAAATGTCTGTTCATTTATTATGTTTGTATATTTTGTAAGTCTTCACATAGACCACTTTTTATGTTGTTCCTTTTGATTTCCCCAACTTATTGACGTGCCTTATTTGCTCTGCACAAAAGTGCTTTATTTGAAATAAAAACAAACCTTTTATGTGTAGCTGTCATATTACTGTCAAGAGATTATATGGTATTGATTGTTCAGTAGAAGCAAGCTGTGTTTCACCATTACTGTTATAGCCTGTATGTTTGCATTTTTGTGATTTACACATTTCTGAATTAAAGGGTTAGTTCACCCAAAAATGAAAATTATGTCATTAATGACTCGCCCTCATGTCGTTCCAAGCCCGTCAGACCTCCGTTCATCTTCAGAACACAGTTTAAGATATTTTAGATTTAGTCCGAGAGCTTTCTGTCCCTCCATTGAAAATGTATGTACGGTATACTGTCCTTGTCCAGAAAGGAGATAAAGACATCATCAAAGTAGTCCATGTGACATCAGTGGGTTAATTAGAATGTTTTGAAGCATCGAAAATACATTTTGGTCCAAAAATAACAAAAACTACGACTTTATTCAGCATTGTATTGTCTTCCGGTTCTTTTGTGGATCCGCGTTCAGTGCCGCCGCTGACGTAAGACGCTGCTGACATGTGTCTGGTGCGTGTGTGTGTGTTCCGGTTCTGTTGTGGATCCGCGTTCAGTGCCGCCGCTGACGTAAGACGCTGCTGACGTGTGTCTGGTGCGTCCGTGTATTCGGGTTCAAATAAATATGGCTGGGCAAAAAAAATGCAAGTCTTCCTCTGTGTGGAAATCCTTAGATATGTTTGCGAAGATTGTTTAGTTTCCAGCGTGCGTCTCCCTCAGACTGTAAACGAAGCTCGGGCGCACCAGACACACACACACACACACACACCAGACACACGTCAGCAGCGTCTTACGTCAGCAGCGGCACTGAATGCGGATCCACAACAGAACCAGAATACACACACACACACACACACACACCAGACACACGTCAGCAGCGTCTTACGTCAGCGGCGGCACTGAATGCGGATCCACAACAGAACCAGAATACACACACACACACACACCAGACACACGTCAGACACACGTCAGCAGCGTCTTACGTCAGCAGCGGCACTGAACGCGGATCCACAACAGAACCAGAATACACACACACACACACACACCAGACACACGTCAGCAGCGTCTTACGTCAGCGGCGGCACTGAACGCGGATCCACAACAGAACCAGAACACACACACACACACACACACACACACACACCAGACACACGTCAGCAGCGTCTTACGTCAGCGGCGGCACTGAACGCGGATCCACAACAGAACCGGAATACACACACACACACACACACACACACCAGACACACGTCAGCAGCGTCTTACGTCAGCGGCGGCACTGAACGCGGATCCACAACAGAACCAGAATACACACACACACACACACACACACACCAGACACACGTCAGCAGCGTCTTACGTCAGCGGCGGCACTGAACGCGGATCCACAACAGAACCAGAATACACACACACACACACACACCAGACACACGTCAGCAGCGTCTTACGTCAGCGGCGGCACTGAACGCGGATCCACAACAGAACCAGAATACACACACACACACACACACACACACCAGACACACGTCAGCAGCGTCTTACGTCAGCGGCGGCACTGAACGCGGATCCACAACAGAACCAGAATACACACACACACACACACACACCAGACACACGTCAGCAGCGTCTTACGTCAGCGGCGGCACTGAACGCGGATCCACAACAGAACCAGAACACACACACACACACACACACACACACACACCAGACACACGTCAGCAGCGTCTTACGTCAGCGGCGGCACTGAACGCGGATCCACAACAGAACCGGAATACACACACACACACACACACACACACAACAGACACACGTCAGCAGCGTCTTACGTCAGCGGCGGCACTGAACGCGGATCCACAACAGAACCGGAATACACACACACACACACACACACACCAGACACACGTCAGCAGCGTCTTACGTCAGCGGCGGCACTGAACGCGGATCCACAACAGAACCGGAACACACACACATGCACCAGACACATGTCAGCAGCGTCTTACGTCAGCGGCGGCACTGAATGCGGATCCACAACAGAACCGGAAGACAATACAATGCTGAATAAAGGCCTAGTTTTTGTTATTTTTGGACCAAAATGTATTTTCGATGCTTCAAAACATTCTAACTAACCCACTGATGTCACATGGACTACTTTGATGATGTCTTTATTTCCTTTCTGGACAAGGACAGTATACCGTACACACATTTACAATGGAGGGACAGAAAGCTCTCGGACTAAATCTAAAATATCTTAAACTGTGTTCGGAAGATGAAAGGAGGTCTTACGGGCTTGGAACGACATGAGGGGGAGTCATTAATGACATAATTTTCATTTTTGGAACTAATCCTTTAATACTTAGGCACTATACAACTGTGTATCAGTCATCTTTGGCAATATTGCATTATTTGTAAGGTCTCAACAAGAGTCGGAAAGAAGAAAAAAAACTGCCCATATTACGGTTCTGAAACCTGATGTATTTGCTTTGGGTATAAGATTACTTGTTTACATAGTGGAATTGTAAAGCTGTTTGTGCCAAAGTCGTTCAAATAAACATGCATAAATTAACTGGTTTACTGTCAGTGTATGATTTAATGTGGGGTGGGATGGGATGGGGTGGGGTGGAATATGGGGGTAATTTAAACTCAAAATAGTAAGTTATTACAGGGGATGGTTAGCTTTTACAGACTTGAAAGTTCCAGTAACTTGAATTTAAAAAAACTTGGTTGTCAGAACTTGAAAAACTTAGCTGACACAACTTAATAATTTTAGTTCTTCAAAACTTAAAAAAAATAAGTTGATATCTTCAACTCAAAAATTCTGTGCAGTCGGTTGCCTTGAAAATTTGAGTTGAACTAACTTTTTCTTTTTTACAGTGCTCTTCCCCTGGGGTTTGACTGAGCTGATTCAGATATAATAAAGCCAAACAGGATATTTTTACTTCGGTTAGTAAATTCACAGCAAAGGCACTTTTATTTTTAATTTATGTTTTCTTTTGATACTGATTCTATATGGGACAGATACCTGAATGGCAATTGGGACAATTTGGTCCAGTCTGTTCTTGTACAGCAGGCAGAAGGGTGCAGTCAGATAGACCTGATTGCTGGATGTTGGCACATCCTTCAGTATTTCATAATCCACTATTTAGATGTTTCCTGCCTATAAACATGTACACAGGTGCAAAGTTTAGAACTAATAGTTCATGGGTTGAAATAACATTGATTTGAGTCATTTATGTAAACTAAATTATGTGAAGGATGTTAGAATACACGCAAGTAAGTCTTGAATTTGATAACTGACCGACTGTTCAAGTGATTAATGTCTTAATGTTTCTGACCGTTAATTCCTCTTGTAGTGTGACACCTTTCTTCAGAAAGTCCTTCACCATCTCATGTGTGACTGGAAAATTGTCTGGAATTTCCTTGCACTTCCTGATCATGACAGGATTGCAGCCGTTCAAAAACTGATAGCCGAACATGTAATCCTTATTCCAGTCTTGCATCACTTTCTCTGTCCAGATTTCAAAAGGGAAATTTATTCAACTGTCTTAATAGGTATGAAAAAAAGTGTTTCTGCTTTGTTGGTTTCTTACAACAATTCATTGTTGATTTTTTTGGGGATATATAGTATTTGTCTAAATGAAGAAACAAACCTAGTAGAGTGTCCTTGTAATCATAATTTCCCAATAAATTTTCAAAATCAGCCACGTCTTTCCAGGAATTAAAGAAACCTCTAACTTGGTCAAGATATGATTCCCCAATCCTAAAACAGAGTGCATACTGTATAATTATAGACATTAACACTATTTGCATAAATTTCATTCTGGAGAACTGAGGAAAACGTCTCAGGTTACGTATGTAACCCTGGTTCCCTGATAGGGAACGAGACGCTGCGTTTGAGACGCGGTGGGAACGCTCTGCGTGATTGCGTCATGAAGCACGTGTAAAATCAGTCCAATGGAAGCCCGATACGTCATAGGTGACGTCATAGACCAGGAAACTATAAAGCACCCTTGAAAACAGACCGCGCCAGCTTCTGAAAAGTCTGAAGTAAGTCGATCAGGGTATGCAGGAAGTATGGCAGGCAAACGCAGCGTCTCGTTCCCTATCAGGGAACCAGGGTTACATACGTAACCTGAGACGTTCCCTTTTTAAGGGAACTCGAGCTGCGTTTGAGACGCGGTGGGAACCCCATACCCCCTACGCCATAGTGACAAATGCCCGTTCTTTGTGAAGTCCTTGGCGCACACTAAGAAGCAAGCAACCTCGCCCCAGGAGTGGAGAGGTCAAGGTCAAAAAACCTGACAAATGTATGCGGAGAGGACCATCCTGCCGCATTAAAAATGTCAAGAAGGGAAACACCCGAAATTAAGGCCGTAGAGGCCGCCATACTCCTTGTAGAATGGGCCCGAACAGCCATAGGTGAAGGCTGACCGGCCGCTTCATAAGCCAATGATATAGCCTCGACTATCCATTTGCTCATAACCTGTTTAGATGCAGGGCACCCTCTTCTGAGTGACCCAAAACATACAAATAATTGCTCTGACTTACGCCACAGGGCAGCTCTGTGAACGTAGGCATCCAATGCCCGAACTGGACATAACAGGTTCAGTTGTTCCTGATCTGGGGTATTAAAAGGTGGAGGGAAAAAGGCCTGCAACACTATTGGGCCCCCAACATTAACTGGGACCTTAGGAATATAACCCGGTCTAGGGTATAGAAATGCTTTCACCATACCAGGTGCAAATTCCAGACATGAAGGAGCAACCGACAGGGCATGCAAATCTCCAATTCTCTTGATAGATGAAATAGCAAGGAGAAATAAAGCTTTCAAAGTGAGGAATTTTTCTGAAACCTCTTCAATAGGCTCGAAGGGAGCCAGAGCCAGACCCTCAAGTACAATGGCTAAATCCCAAGCCGGTGCTCTAGAGTGCAGTGCAGGTCTCAACCTCAATGTACCACGGAGAAAACGAGTAATCAGAGGATCTCTCCCAATAGAAATACCCCCCAGAGGGGTATGATAGGCCGATATAGCCGCCACATAAACTTTTAAGGTGGAAGGAGATAATCCAGCAGAGAAACGGTCTTGCAGAAAATCGAGAACTGAACCAACAGGGCAGTTAACAGGATCTAACTGACGCTCACCACACCAGGTGGAGAATAATTTCCATTTCAGCGCATACAGTCTTCTCGTGGAAGGGGCTCTGGAATGGAGAATGGTTTAACGACCTCAGTCGAGAGACCGGATTCTATGAGCCTGGCCCCCTCAGAGGCCAGGCCCACAGTTTCCACAACTCCGGCCGAGGGTGAAAAATCGTGCCCTCTACCTGGGACAGCAGGTCCCTCCTGATTGGAATCTCCATGGGAGAGCCGTTCAGAAGAGACACCAAGTCCGAGAACCAAATTCGAGTCGGCCAGTAAGGGGCTATTAGTACCAAACGGGCCCCTTCCCGGCGAACCCTCTCCAGAACCCCCGGGAGCAACGATATCGGGGGAAATGCATACAGGTGCAGCCTCGGCCACACCTCCACCTTCGCATCCAGTCCGAGAGGAGCTGGGTGCGTGAGAGAGAACCACATGGGACAATGGGTTGTATCTGAGGATGCGAAAAGGTCTATCTGAGCACGACCAAATTTCTCCCACAGGAGCTCCACCACCTCGGGGTGAAGTCTCCACTCCCCGGGCCTCAGCCCCTGCCTTGACAGTATATCTGCTCCCACATTCTGACGCCCCGGAATGTAAACTGCTCTGAGAGATAGCAACTTCCCTTGGGCCCATAGGAGGATCTGATGGGCCTGCTTGCAAAGGTGACGTGACCTCAGACCCCCCTGATGGTTGATATATGAAACCACCGACGTGTTGTCCGTACGAACCAACACATGATGGCCTCTCAGGTCTGGCAGGAAATATTTGAGAGCTCGAAATACCGCCATCATCTCCAAATGATTTATGTGCCATGACAGTTGTTGGTCCTGCCAAAGACCTTGCGCCGAGCGGCCACTCATGACCGCCCCCCATCCTGTGAGGGAAGCATCCGTCGAAAGCGTGACGCGTCGACAAGAAGCTCCCAGCACTGGGCCTTGGGCAAGGAACCAAGGTTTCTTCCACATGACCAAAGCACGAAGGCATAGCCGCGTGACCTTGATCTTGCGGAACGGATTTCCCCTCGGAGAAAACCCCTTGGTTCTGAGCCACCACTGCAGGGGTCTCATGTACAGCAGGCCAAAAGTAATCACGTTGGACGCTGCTGCCATGAGCCCCAACAGTCTCTGAAACTGTTTCACAGTGAGTGACTGGCCTAGTTTTACATTTTTTACGGCTGTGAGAATCGCAGAAATTCGAGCAGGAGATAGACGTGCCTGCATTGTGGTCGAATCCAAAATTACACCTAAAAAAGTGGTCCTCTGAGTAGGGAGGAGAACACTCTTCTTGATGTTGAGCCGCAACCCCAACTCCTTTATGTGAGACAGAACGACATCTCGATGCCGAACCTCCAACTGCTCTGACTGAGCTAAAATCCACCAATCGTCGATATAATTTAATACGCGAATGCCCTGGAGTCTCAAGGGAGCCAGAGCTGCATCCACGCATTTTGTAAAGGTGCGGGGTGATAAACCTAGGCCAAACGGTAGAACCCGATACTGGTAAGCTTCGCCCCCGAAAGCGAACCTCAGGAACGTCCTGTGATGAGGATGGATAGAGACATGGAAGTAAGCGTCTTTCAGGTCTATTGTGACAAACCAGTCCTCGGACTGAATCTGTGAAACAATTTGCTTGAGTGTGAGCATCCTGAACTTGAGTTTCTGAACTCTGCCGTTTAACTGGCGCAGATCTAGAATAGGATGCAACCCTCCATCCTTTTTCGGAACAATGAAGTAACGGCTGTAAAACCCTGACTCTCTGTTGGGAGGAGGCACCCCCTCTATCGCTCCTTTTTAAAGAAGTGTCAGAACTTCCTGCTCCATAACCAGAGCCTGCTGTGAGTCCACCACTGTGGGAAGGACCCCTTGAAATCTGGGCGGACGAGAACCGAACTGAATTCTGTAACCCTTTTCTATTATGTGCAGGACCAATAAAGAAATATTTGGCAGAAGTTTCCACGCTGCCAGAAATTCTGATAAGGGAACCAGTCTCTCGAGACTGGCCTCTGGATTTGATTGAACAATCATTTCGGCGCCCTGAAGCGGCGAACCGGCAGGGAACAACCGAACTGACCGTTCTACAACCCTCCTCAGAGGATTGCACGGGGACGCTGACACATCGGTGCCCTGAAATGGCGAACCGGCAGGGAACAACCGATGTGGCTACGCTGCGACTCTCCTCGGAGAATCGCCCCCCGGAGGGCGCCAAAGAGAAACGGTTCCTTGGAATCGTTCCTCCCTGGAGGGGACCACCCTCAGAAGCCTGGCACACTTGGCGTCAGGACTTCTTCTTAGAAGGACTGCGAACGCCACTCGGGAACCCCGGATTGTGGAGGAGCCCGAGCAGCGACGCTCTGTTTCTGCTGGAATCTGTGTGCGGAGCTCGTAGACGGACGAGGCTGCTCAATCTTTATATTACGTGCAGCCTTGGGGACACTGGACCGGCGAGGAAGAAACCTCTGAAACGCAGCCGCTTGTTTTTTATTTTCTTGAAACCTATCGACAACACAATTTATAGCATCGCCGAACAGACTTGTAGGAGAAAGCGGTGCGTCCAGAAGAACAGATATATCTTTATCCTTGATTTCAGAAAGATTCAACCATAAATGACGTTCCGTGGCCACCAGGGCTGCCATAGAACGGCCCACAGATTTAGCCGTCTCCTTGGTGGCCCGGAGAGATAGATCTGTTGTGCGACGTAATTCACGAATAGTATCAGCACTAACTTCCTCACATTCATCCATGTCCCTCAGCAGGTCAGCCTGATAAGCTTGTAATATCGACATTGTATGTAAGCATGCCGCAGCCTGACCTGCTGCCGAATACGCTTTACCCACCAGCACTGATGTATTTTTTAATGGTCTGGTGGGTAACGTCGGGGCTTTCAGTGATGACGCTGACTTGGGGGAGAGATAGCTCGCAAGCGTCTCTTCCGCACGAGGCATCGTCAAATAACCATAATTATCAATACCTCTAACTTTACTGTAATTGCTAGTTTGAGGATTATGAACTCTGAAAGACGCCGGTTTATTCCAAGATCTGGACACCTCAGTGTGGAGATCAGGAAAAAACGGGAGTTCCCGACGAGGAGGTCGTGATCTAGATGGTAAATAACGTTCATCTAGAAGACTCTTTCTTGATTCAACATCAATATCATCAGCTGGCCACTCAATATTTAATTTAGTAACAGCACGAGATAAAACCTCCATAAGCTCCTCATCAGCAGGGGTATGAGCTGGCGAAAACTCAAATTCCCCCATATTAACGACATCCAGTTCCTCAGAACTGGATAGCCGCAACAGTGGTGTCTCAGCCTGGGGAGGAGAAACCGCAGAGGTAAGGGCTGAGAAAGGGCGGGGCCCGTCTCAAACCCCGCTACTAGATCCATATGTGTACCCCAAGATGAACGCCGCCGCTGTGCCTCGGCAGCAGCGGGACCCGCACCTCGGGGAACACGAACCGAACCATCCTCCTCAAAGAATGCCCGGCGAGAGCGGAGAGTTTTCATGGACAAACTCATGCAATGCTCTCAGTCAGCCCCCTCGAGGACCGACTGGGCATGCTCCACTCCCAAACAAGCATCACACATCTGATGTGTGTCCCCACCCGTAATGAAACGAGGGCAAGGGACAACACAACGTTTGTAATCCTGCTTGCTCGCCATAATGATATATATATATATAAATGATGATCGGACAGACAACAATAAATAGACAAGGACAGAGTCACAGAGAGCGCTTACTGAAGACAACAGAAGCTGGCGCGGTCTGTTTTCAAGGGTGCTTTATAGTTTCCTGGTCTATGACGTCACCTATGACGTATCGGGTTTCCATTGGACTGATTTTACACGTGCTTCATGACGCAATCACGCAGAGCGTTCCCACCGCGTCTCAAACGCAGCTCGAGTTCCCTTGAAAGGGAATCTCAGTAACAAATCAACAAGGACTATGGATACAAACTTACACTTTCAGGAAATTGGAACGAAACTCAGAACTTTTGGCTGAATCGAACTGAACTTTTGGAGGAAGATCATCCATGCTCAAAGGGAAGCCTTCGCGCCACTCTATCCAGCTTCAACAAGAAAAATGAAAACATTTACTGAAACAGTCACACTGTCATGTACACTTATGTTAAGTTAGTTTCACTTTCATGGACTTAGTTTGTTTATCATCCGTTTCCTGTTTCCTTTGTCTTAGTTTCCAAAAGTCTATCATCACACCAGTTAGGCTTTTGGTTTGTTATCTTGCTTATATATGCTCTCTTGTTTTCAGTTCCCTTATTGTCTGCTATTGTTTGTGCACGGCACACTGTTTGTTTATGTTACATTGTTTTTAGCATGACCTGATTCGGAGTTAGTTAATAAACCTTGTTATTTTGATCCTTTTTGGCATTTCTTCTTCTGGACTAATGTGACAGATACCAAGAATTACATTTAAAGGTGAAGTGTTTTTATTTTTTTCTTAAAGTGCAATTTAGTGTGTAGAAACAATTACAAGTAGCCTAAGACTTTTGTCAGTCGCCTTGTGATTTTCTTTTACAAAAATACAATAAATTGCAATCAATCCTTAAAATATTTTATATTTTACCAATGGCCTATTTTTGTGAATACTCTAAATAGTGTCAGCATTGCCAGAAACCAATTTTCTTGCTTTTCTAGAGTGATTACATGGCATTTACAGCTCAGTTTAACTGGTTAAAAAGGGGGAAAACTTTCCAAAACCGAGCAAATATCCAAGTCAGCGTCCAGTTTAAGTACTGTACTTCCATTGAGATTAATAGAAATCCTCCCAACGCACCAACGTTGAGCAGGGGGACGAGTGTCTAAACTGGCAAATTGCCTTTGGCATCACCAGAATAATTGGTCAAATTGCAAAGACTGAACAAGAAAACTGAAAAGAAAATTTCTACAAACGCGTTCACTTGTTTGGGCTGTTCCTGCCACGGGTGGTTGCTGGAAGAAGAATACAATCCTATACACAGGTTTATTCACAAACGCTCCAACAGAATGGCGAACGAGAGCAACACACACTTAAAACATTTAACGAGTTCGTTTGCCCATCAAATCTTTAAGATATTAGGTTAAACGTATTTGGCTTGCTGTCCGCTGGAGAGGGGCTCGATGAAGCAGCTTCAACTCGAGCTCTGATATAACCCCCAGTGGCTAAATGTAGGACCTGTTAATTAAAGGGCAAGGTACCTAAGATGAAGGTGGAGTTTGGGGAGGTGGAGGGATACTGGAACAGCTGATACTAGGGAGAGGTAAGCGGCTGCTTATATACTCTGTTTGTTGATTGAAAGATTGGATGGGCTCGCTCCTCCCTAACTTACGTTTAGGAACTTCATATAAGACACCGGACACTGAACTCAAAAAGAACTGAACAAATGCAGGTGATAATGATGGTATTGCACAATTGAGAATAATTAGTGTCCGTGAAAACAAATGAGTGACGAAAGCAGGTGAAGACAAAACATAATGGGCCCTATCTTGCACTCGGCGCAAATGACTTTGTACACTGACGCATGTATCATTCCTATTTTGCACCGCGCAAAGCGGGCTTTTCCCTCCACAGACGCACGTCGGTAAACTAGGGAATGAACTTGCGCTCCCTGGGCGGGTCGGCGCAAAAAGGAGGCGTGTTTCGGCGCAAACATTCCGTAG
This sequence comes from Rhinichthys klamathensis goyatoka, assembly GCF_029890125.1. Lineage (NCBI taxonomy): Eukaryota > Metazoa > Chordata > Actinopteri > Cypriniformes > Leuciscidae > Rhinichthys > Rhinichthys klamathensis. The sequence continues at coordinate 512,045 of NW_026606907.1, read as the reverse complement.
TGCTATTTTGCAGTTCCAGAAAACAATTGCGCCACTGACCAGAAAAAAACTTAGTCTAAAGTCAGTGGCGCGTTGCGCGTTGTTCATAATGCTATTTTAAGCGCGCATGCTTGGCCATAATGCAGCGGGTGCACAACGCACACACACTTTGATTCTCTCATCAACACAGATGCAGCAGTTTTTATTTTTGCAAATCATACATTATAACAAGGAAAAATATTAACACATGAGGGAAATCATTGTGGTGTCCATGAAGATGTAAAAAAAATGTAGTTTTTTTCCTCCCACGCCTGTTTAACCGACGCTGATTTGGGTGGGTTTCTCCCATCCCCATACAACGTCACTTCTCTGTCTTTCACTGAACGTCGGTCTCCTCGGCTGTGAACCGCTCCTGGCGCGCGCCTGGTAAATCCGCCGTTATAATAGCAATCCGCCATGCAACATGCGCACCTGCTCTTAAAGGGTATGTTGGATGACGCTCTGATTGGTTTATTTCACGTTACGCCCAAACCACACCAATGAATAATGAAGCTACTTCAGACCAACCCCTTTTAGATCTGCGCCAGGCGCAAGAGTCATTTATCCCGCCGGTTAAATAGCAACAGCGCCGAGATCCGCCCACAAAGTTACTTGCGCTTTGCGCTTTGACACTTGCGTTTCAGATCGTTAAAATAGGGCCCAATGAGTCCAAACCTGAGTGTGACACACACACACACACACACACACTTCTGCTAAGGTCCTATGTATATGACAACATACTCTATATGTGACAATATATTTACAATATTATTGTGTCAAGCACACTGAACTGTATCTATGAAGGAATAAAGAAAAAACGGCAACAAATGCATATTGTTCAAGAATGTAATTGTTTCTTCAAACCTGAATTGTTCCTGTTTAAATTCTAGTTGTTCTATTCTTTTCTCTTTAAGAAATTCGTTGTCATCCTGAGCCAATCGAGCTAAATGAATGCACAAAGAAATATACAGCACACATTTTACACATAGAAAAGACAGCATTTAAGATCATGATTCAATAACAACTGAACAACAACAACATTTTAGAATAATAATGCTTCATTTAAAATGAATGTAGCCTACCAGTGCCTTCTCGGAAAAACCTTGGCTTTTCGTCAAGTAACCAGGACTGACAGGGGAACTGAAGGCATTTTCCAGAGGGTGTTTTTACAGTGATATGCTCGCAAAACCACGTAAAATTGACATAGCAGTTCTTTTCAAGTTTCACCAGGACAATGTCTTCAAGGTCCTTCTTCACACAGACGTCGAAGGAGAACTCCTTTAATGAGAACTTTTATTAGACACATTATATATATAGGGGGGGGGGGGGGGGGGGGGGGAAACATATCTCCACTAGAGTCAACCGTTTATCTCAATGTTTATGACGTTTGGAGTGTCTATCTCAAACCCTCTAGCGCCACCTACTGTGCACACTGATGAGAGTGACGGTAAGACGAATATGTAAATGTGCTGCGCGCTTTGAAATGCAAATGAAATCCCTTGAGATAGATCAACGTTATAATGAATAAAAACATATATATATATATAATTGAATGATACAAATAATAAATAATATGTTGACAAATAATAAGTTGAAAACAAAAGATAGCCTATTAGCCTATATACAGTACTTTGCATAAAAAATAGATCGTTATCCAGAGAGCGCTCAGTCTCTCTAGGCAGACTTTTTCCTTCTAAATAATTTGTATAAACTAATTATCTCAGATGTAGTTTCGAGAGTTTTAGACAATGGTGTGAAAAGCAACTATGATGAATAAACATTTACTTGACAGAGGCGTGATTAGTAATTAATTTTAATGCCATTTTTTTTGTTGAAAATGTCTATCTTAGCTATATTAGAATGAATGCTTCATGCTTGTGTAAAATAACGCATCAACAACATTAAACAGCATATAAAACAAAACGGCCTAATGTTGAATGAAATGTCGACCCAGGCCGAGCTTTAGGACTCTTTCTGAATCCGAAGCAGATGTAGATGTTTCTTAATTTGTGCTCAAAACGTTACTTTTTTGAATGAAACTTATAAAATAAAAAAATTAATAAAAAAAAGATAAAAAAAACAACTTTTAAAACCATTAAAAATAGAAATGTTTCCAAACTTTTGACCACTAATGTATTCCATATAATAATGGAAATAAATAATAATAATAACTTAAAATAAAAATAATCAAGTCTTTAAAGTACTTACCCTTTCAAACCAAACAAAACCACCTGTCAGGGTTCTGTCACTTCTGTCTAGTCTATTTCTTGTGTAGTGATAATCAGATAGGTAATCGAGCCAGCTCTGGTATGGGGAGTGAATTAACTAGATTCTAATTTAGTTAAGTTCCCCTTTACTTCCATTTGTGAAACAAAGGGGATAGTGTTTTGAATTGATTAAATCATTGACTCTGACTCGCACGTGCAGCATCTTTCTCTAATGAATGAACAACGGAATGCTTTGCTTACGAGTTGAGTCAGCTCTGGACATGTGACTCGAGATGAGATCACGAGTCCGGCCGAAGACCACGCGACCCCTTAGGGTCTCCTTGGTCTGACCACCTCACAACAGAGCATTGTGCAATGAGTAAGTCAATTCACAATGCTGCCTGAGTGCTGACAGACAATTACGCATTCCACACACACAAACACCAGCCATGGAACTTTTCAGAGAAAAGTTCCTCTAAATGTTTTAAATGTATTCATTTTGTGCTTAGATGTCGTCACATGCCATACTGGAAGTACTGACAATTTTATTGTGTGTTAACCAACTTTAAAATGCTTGTAATTCTGCATATGAATGTAACTCTATGTTCTTCTACTTTTACCTGCCATGTCTGGTAGCTGTTTGACCGTCTTGTCTTGACTGAACCAGTCATACATAGGATATTACTGTAAAATCTATTGTCCGGTTTGTACAATCTTTCTGGGTAGGAATGACAAAATGTTATACCATCATAAATGATCCTGACAAGACAAAGAGGAATCTTCCGCGGGCACTTTTCTCCCAGCTGATTGGTGCCTTCATGCCAGAAGGGGCGTGAACCTAAGTGTCCTTAAAGAGACACACCGAGCTAACCTTACGGCTGCTGAAACCCTTCTGAAACGCTTCTGAAAGCTTCCTGAAAACCCTCTGCCAAAACTCCCTGGCTCTTCCTGCTCTTCGTGGCTTCATCATGTGACCCCTCGTGCGTCTGGACATCTCCTTAGTGTGATGATCCATCGTTTCTCTTTTTGTTTTCTTCAAGTTTATTTTATCTTTTTCGAAGGCTCCTCTGTTCATGTCTTCTCGCGAAGAAAATGAACACAGCCAGACTGGCAAGCTTCACCTACAAGGACATTCAAACACGCCGCGCTCGCTGGACGAACCCGAACGCTCGGCATCCACCTGACAGAGATACACGCACACGCCGTTTTCAGATCGGTCACACCCAAGAGCGGTACCTCTGCAAGTATCCGTTTTACTATGCTTATTTAAGATCTGTTGATCCTTGGTGTCTAAAAAGGTTCTGTCTGTGATGAATTTTGCCAACTAGAAGATCTCTCATCTTCTTACTCTCTCTCTCTCTCTCTCTCTCTCTCTCACTCCTGTTTGTTATTCGTCTGTCTCGTTAGTTTTACTGTTTACTGTACATACATGTATCCCGTGTTTAAATGTAGAATTCTGTATCCGTAGTTTCATTTTATTAAAACCATTATATTCTTGATTGTTTTGAATGCTCATATTTTATAAGTCAATGAAATGCGGTCCTATAGCTACAAAAGCTTTACAAGTTGTTACTATATCAGTAACGTAAATTTTATAAACACCTGAAAATTAATGTTCACGGCCGGAACATTGAGATTTCTTGGAGTTTATAAAAAGGGACAACCTTGTTGACAAGTTGGTTAGTTGACCTTACGGCTGTTTGCTGGACAAACCGACTGTTTGATAAACTAAATTGATTCCCTTAAAGTTGTCTCATATAATCGATCTGTAATGAGACCATTGATATATGAATGAGGAATTATAATTCGTTATGATTTACCATTCATATATACAATCGATCTATTTTCAATTTCGATAATTTAACTGCAATATGCAATATATTAATCATATTCATGATTAATTATTAAAATTCCCTATGCATAATTTGAGCTAATTAAGGCACATCTCAATGTTGCTACACTTGGTTTTGTGACAGAGCCCTGACACACCTGTCTTATCTTGTCTGTGCCTTGTTTCATGTGCTTTCGTGTCTTGTGCTGTGTAGCACACAGCTTGTGTTTTACACTAGCTGTGTGCTTTCACGTTGTCATGTTTTGTGTGAACTCCGGCAACGCCTTGGCTCTCTGCTGGGACTCCTGATCCGCTGGAGCCTGCCTGGTCTGTCCCGCCATGGCCCTCTGCTGGGACTCCTGATCCGCTGGAGCCTGCCTGGTCTGTCCCGCCATGGCCCTCTGCTGGGACTTCAGACCCGCCTGAGCCTCCCTGGCTCAACCCTCCCGTCCCTCCCTGGTCCCTTATAGAGACTTCCTGGACTGTCATGCTGGCTCTGTCTTGGATCCCCTCCCTCACTCCCTCCGTCTCTGTGTTTTGATCTACCCGTCTTGTTGTCTGTGGGTGAGTTGTCATGTTCCTGTCTTTTTTTTTTTTGGTGTTCCTCCTTAGGGACGCCAGGTGGCGTCCTTTAGAGGAGGGGTAGTGTCAGGGTTCTGTCACTTCTGTCTAGTCTATTTCTTGGTTTTGTGACAGAGCCCTGACACACCTGTCTTATCTTGTCTGTGTCTCGTCTCATGTGCATTCGTGTCTTGTGCTGTGTAGCACACAGCTTGTTTTACACTAGCTGTGTGCTTTCATGTTGTCATGTTTTGTGTGAACACGTGGCTTATGAGTGTTTTCATTAGCTGCGTGTTCATGTCTCGTTTTGTGTGAGCACATGGCTGGTGATTGGTTTTACTGGCCGTGTGCTTGTGTTCAAGTCACGTTTGGTGTGAGCACATGGCTTGTCATGTATGTTTCCTTGTGCCATGTGCTCTCCTGTTGATTGTCTAGCCCCTCCCATCTTGTTACCTGATTATTGATTCATTTGCCCCACCTGTCCTCCCTCGTTACCTCCTTTGTTTGGTCTCCCTATTTATTCTCCCTGTGTTTGCAGTCCTGTGCTGTTTCGTTGTTGCATGCACCTGGTGTGTTACCCCTTGTTTCAAGTCAGTCAAGTCATTTGTTTTCCCCTATGGGGTAGTTTTGTTTGTATTTTTGTTTTGTTATTATCATTAAAGAACCCATTATCTCTGCACCTGAGTCCTCGCTCCTTTCACCTCCACCACACCTGACACCACCAAAATAGGATTTGTTGACCAGGACTCTTTCACTGCTCTGATTCTTTGAGTTTATCAGCGTCAGGTAAATGCTGTTCGTTTTCTCAGCAATTGTCTGTCTGTAAGTAGAAACAGTCACCTTGTAGGTCAACATCTTGCCTGAATGAAAGATGTAAAATCTCTGGATCCTCAGTTTATTCTTAAGCACCTTTATATGAAGTTCACTTCCGGCGCTAGTCTACACCTCCTGTGACTTTATAATGTGGGTTTGGTCTTTCAATCAAAAATGTCATGTTCATACCTGCATATGTGATCTAGTTCAAGTTTCTGAACTTATAAAAGAGACATGAATAGCCTAGAGGTATTCCTGTGGTACAGACAATCCCCTTTCACTCATACACTTTTACAATCACAATTGCCATTCCTACCCTTCTTAATAATATCATTAATGTAAAAGTGAAGAGTAAAATAAGAGTGTATACATTAAATTTAATTTGGATATACTACTTTCAAAATGCCCTCCTGCAATGTAGCCTACAGTAAATGTGGGTCAAAACAAAGGGTAAAAATCTCCCTTGGAGATCCTGAGGAGAGGAGAGACCTTGTGTCTCAGGCAGGGGGCCCAACTTATAGAGAGTGGTTTCTCAACTGAGATTGTTGAGACCATCCTGAGCTCCAGCTACTAGGAAATGATATGCATTAAAGTGGAGAGTTTTCACTTCTTGGTGTTACCAACATCAGTGGGATCCAGTTAACTGTTCAGTTAATACATTACTTGAGTTTCTTGCAAGATTGCTTTGCATCAGGTCTATGTCCTTCCATCTTAAAGGTCTACTTCTTTTCTTCTGTGGAACACAAAATAAGATATTCTGAAGAATATTGGGAACCAGTATAACCGATATTGTTCCCCTATGACTTCCATTGTATGTACAAAAAAACATAAACCCATTCTTTTATTATTATGTTCATTATAGGAGTCACACAACATGGGTGCGACAGAATTTGTATTTTTGAACAAACCTTTAAAAATGGACCCCAAAAAGCGTATATCATATTTTTCTTTATTGTATTTAGTTTACAAACATACACAGATCATTGTTTAACAGTTTAGAGAATCTGAGATAAATAACTACTACTAATTATAAATATTGTATTAATAAGCATTAGCAGAAATTAGTTAATGCTGTTAGTGTCTATGACGGAGAACTGTAAAAGTACAGAAAAATACAACCACACAATGTCTCTAGTAATTCGTGTAGCTAATTTAGTGTTAACATATATTTTTAAATATTGTGTGCTATGACAAAAAAAAGAAGACCATCTTGAGAGACCCAGACAGGAAAAATAACAGTCAACCCAAAAATGAGTATTCTGTCATTATTTACACAACACTTCGGAACCAGTATGACTGCTTTTCTTCTGTGGAACACAAAATAATTGTGCCCCTTGACTTCCATTGTATGTACAAAAAAATATGAACACATTTCGTTTTTTAAAATTAATTTCCATGGAAGAATGAGTCACACAACATGGGAGCGACAGAATTTGTATTTTTGAACAAACCTTTAAAAATGGACCCCAAAAAGGGGTCATAAAAAATATCATATTTTTCTTTATTGTATTTAGTTTACAAACATACACAGATCATTGTTTAACAGTTTAAAGAATTTGAGATAAATAACTGCTACTAATTATAAATATTATATTAATAAGCATTAGCAGAAATTAGTTAATGCTGGAGGTAAACATAAAGCTGCTTGGTTTATATTCTGTAATGTTTATTTAATACATATTTTAAAATTGTATTGCTTTTCTTTTACTAATTTTGTTCTTAACAGCTCTGAAGCAACTCATAATGAAATAAAGCATAATATAAAACTGCACATATTGTAATTACATTATTAATGTAATAAAATGTTTATAATGTAATAATTTTGTCAAAAAATTATAAAATATTTAGCTTATTGTATAATAAATGCATTGTTGCACCAATAAGAGTTAAACAACGTTTAAAGCTAATCTAGGATTTGTTGATCTGGGCTTTATTTTAAAGCTGCTGTCCGTAACTTTTTTGGGTTAAATATTATCCAAAATAATAATAATTAAAAAAAACATAACCAGCCAGTGTTAAAAAATATCTGCTTACCTTTGTTCGATTCAAAACGGTAAGCTTGTAATAATGATTTTAATTCCAGTGGTACTGGTGGATTTCCGCGGGAAATTCGAGCATGTCTTTGCATCATTACGTCACATCTGTACACATAAAGAAGGAGTCCCGGCTAGTAGGCTATATTGCGTGAGCGGATGTTGGAGTTGGAAGCTTTTAGCCTTTTCTCACAGCTCTTCAAATAATTAAACTCATGGCGGATCCAGAAAGGCCCACGCGAAAACAAGGATTAACATTGGCAGGGCTTTTGAAAGGTGGCGTGAGCTCCATGATTTGAAGGGGTTCAAAACGGACGCAGAAACAGCTTTTTTTCTGTTGGACAGGTAAGACATTTCAATAGTTCAATCGTGTAACAGTAGCACACTTGTGCGCTTAATTCACACAGTTACGGAGTTTCCTTTGTTGTGGCTTTTTTTCGTTTTGCTATTATGGTAAATATGAATTATTTTGTGCTAGCTATGAGAGGGAGCAAATCACCTCTACTCCAAGAAAACGTACTCGGTTACCTAACGTAACCTCGGTTCTCTCTAGAGAGGGAACGAGTATTGCGTAAGTTTAGCTTACGCTACGGGTAAAGTTCATCTTTGCTCGAGATATTGAAGCCAAAATGATCCTTAATTTTGTATATATTGTCAACGCAGTGCAGCAGCTGCAGACCTAGAGCAGGCCAGGCAAGGCAAGGCAAGGCAAGGCAAGTTTATTTATATAGCACATTTCATACACAATGGCAATTCAAAGTGCTTTCCATAGAAGAAATTAAAATAATCAAAACAAATAAGAATAATTAAAACAGTTTAGAATAAAAAAATAAAATAAAGTAATACTGGTCCACCCCATCTGAGATGGAAGAGATTGAGCCAGTTTACGGTGCCACTGGACTTCAGCAGGCTGTCTAGCGTGCTCATTGGCTGCCTTGCGGCAACTGCAGCAGCCTACCAGTGAGCCTGGCGTGATGTCACGCCCAATGGTGGCGCTTCGCGCCCACTACGCGTCACAGCCCGCACAAAGGGGTGTGGCTTAGCGTATAAAAGCGGGGCTCAGAGGCTGCTTCCCTGGTTTTCATGATCTGAAGCGAAAATCGCTCGTGGCGCTTAGCACTGCCGGTTACGCAATACTCGTTCCCTCTCTAGAGAGAACCGAGGTTACGTTAGGTAACCGAGTACGTTCTCTTACGAGAGGTTCTCTCGTATTGCGTAAGTTTAGCTTACGCTACGGGAACACTTTGTCAACACCGTGCGCGCCCAGCATCCACTCTATGAGTCCCAACCCGGGGAAGAGTGAAAGTGGGAAATTCAGGCGGCCAGCAAGCGGGCCGACACATGTATAAGCATAAGCACCCATGGGGAATGCAGAGCGGCGGCGCCGGGCTGCATGTAAATGTATATCAACCCATATTAGTGCAGCTCAACCAGGAGAGCTAAGGTTGAGGTAGCCTGCGCACCAGTGACGTGGGCAGATCATACACACATTAGACTGATGTGTGTCTGGCCTGCAAGGCGGGAACTTCCAAATTATAGAATCTCACAAATGTAGACGGGGAGGCCCAGCCCGCCGCCATACAGATGTCGTGAATGGAATTTTTTTTGGGGCGGGGACGTGACTTACAATCGCAGCCTGACTCATATGGGTGTCTTAATGCGGCGGCTCGCTGACAGCAACAGCTGGCTGTTTTACATGAGGCGACCCGGTTACCGTGAACGGGGAGCGTGCCATGAACATTCTGTGACGTGCGAGCAGCACCGGAGACAGTGTGTCTGTTAGTAAGAGTGAGCGCTTGTGAGCGGGCACGTGACTTACACTCATAACCTGACCTACTTGAGGTTGAAATGGCCGTGTGACAGAGCGGGCATGAGATGGACGCGAGCGCGAGTTTGCGGGCGCGATGTTTACATCTAACACTCGAGCGGCATTTGTCAGCTTTATGAGAGTGGGCTCTGTGGGCCAGAGGGACACATGTTTTTGAGTGCTTGTGTGTAGGGGTGAACACTGGGACGTGGGCACATTTCCTACACTTAAAAGACCAGCGGCGTGAGCCGGGTAAACAAAAAATACACTCTTTATGGGATTTCTGTGGGTCGCCGTAAAAACGGCGTTTGTGTGCAGGCGAGAGGGCATTATAGCCGGCTCGTTGGCTGCTAAATAATCTCCTGCAGTAGCCCTCTGTGGGGGGACTGACAAGGCGTGGCGTTTTGACGGTGGTCCGGCCGCAGCAGGACTTAACCGTCTTTTCTCCCCTGATGTTAGGAGGGCTTCGCTTGCTTGGGCTTCAACACAATCCTCGGCCGGGGTCCCCGCGGGGGAGGCGGCCTGTGGCGGCTGTCCGAGCGCGATCTAGGGCGGCCGCCCTGTCGACGCTGCGAAGCGGCAGGCTTGGCTGGACGCTGAGTGGAGCTTCTAGCAGGCGGCATGTCACGTGAACGGCCTGTGGCTGAGCTAGAGCGTCGTGGCACAAACAAATTCATGGCCTGCGAGGTCTTCTGTCCTTCGGAGAAGCGATCCACGATGCCGTTGACCGCTGGGCCGAAGAGACCGGTGGGGGAGAGCTGCGCGTTGAGGAAAGTGGCGCGCTCAGACTCCCTCATGTCTGCAAGCGTCAACCAGAGGTGCCTCTCTGTGACGGTCAGCGCAGCCATGGATCTGCCGATGGCCTGGGCTGCGGTCTTTGTGGCGCGGAGGGAAAGGTCCGTCGCGCTCCTTAGATCAGCGATCGCAGCTAGATCCGAGCCCTTCTCGTCCCATTCGTGGAGGAGGTCGGCTTGCAGGATCTGCAGAATGGCCATAGAGTGCAGGGCGGAAGCAGCTTGTCCGGCGGTGGAGAAGGCGCGGCCGACGAGAGCTGACGTGGTCCTGCAGGCTTTTGAGGGGAGCGCAGACTTTGAGCGCCATCCAGAGGAGGGCGGGCAAAGGTGCGCTGCTACCGCTTCTTCCACTTGTGGGAGAGCGTCGCGGAGAGACTGGAGTGGAGCCTCGCGGAGAAAGGTGCACTCCACGATTTAGAGACTTCGGCGTGGAGCTCCGGCAGAAAAGGAGCAGGCCTTGAAGCCGGTGGCTGATGGTGGCGCTGAAGAAAACAGCCGTCCAGGCGGTTAAGCGCGGGTTCCTTGGGCGGTGATCACTCGAGGCCGAGGCGGTCGACGGCCTTCACCAGGAGACGCATCAGCTCGGCATCCACACCCGAACGTGTCCGTCCGGACTCCTGGATGGAAGCAGAGGAGGAGTGGAGAGATCCAGGCCATTCCTCGTTGTCCGAGGCCAGGATCGAACAGCTGTCGCCCGCGGCGCCCCTGTCCGCCTCGTCCTCTGAAGCAACGGCAGTGCGGGCAGAAGCCGGCATCTGCGCGTCGGTGAGGGGGGAGGGGAAGGCGAGAGAGACACTCGAGGGAGCATGTCCGGCGAGTGTTTGTCTTCCGCGTCGAGCTCCGGCATCCTCTGAGCACGGCGCTTCTTGCGTGGTGAAATGGAGGGCGGAGTGACAGCTTCAGCGCTGAAGAGCTCCAGACGAGCCCGCAGGGCTGGACATGGACAGCTCTTCACAGTGGATGCAGCCTCCCGACGAAAGTGCGAGGGCTGCGTGGTCCTGGCCCAGGCAGAGAGCGCAAATCACGTGGCGGTCTCCGGTGCTGAGCGGGGCTCGGCACGAGCCACAGGACGTGCGAGGCATTCTTAAAAGAAAGCTCGCGCTCTTTTAGTAGAAGTGTGTGTCGCAGTGGCGAGCACACACAGTACACAGAAACAGACAAGAGCAGTAAAAAGGAAATTGTCGGATAGCGTTGCTGGCACGGAAGGCTGAAGGCGGCGAGAAGTCGACCGGCTTCCACAGGCGCTTTCCTCTGCTGGCAGTCGCTGGTTTCAACGACGGCGGCTTCTCTCGGATCCAGCGGAATGAAGAGCTTCGCTGAAGAGATGAAAATCAGGGAAGCAGCCTCTGAGCCCCGCTTTTATACGCTAAGCCAAACCCTTTTGAGCGGGCCGTGACGCGTAGTGGGCATGAAGCGCCACCATTGGGCGTGACGTCACGCCAGGCTCACTGGTAGGCTGCTGCAGTTGCCGCAAGGCAGCCAATGAGCACGCTAGACAGCCTGCTCTAGGTCTGCAGCTGCTGCACTGCGTTGACAATACATACAAAATTAAGAATAATTTTGGCTTCAATATCTCGAGCAAAGATGAACTTTACCCGTAGCGTAAGCTAAACTTACGCAATACGTGAAAACCTCTCGTAAGAGAACCAAACCCGCCTCCTCCATTGTCAAGCATTGGATCTGAATCAGATCGGTAAAGTGAAAATTATCCTTTTCCCAAAAATTATTAGAGTTATATTATGTAAAACACGTTTATGCATAACAGGGATTCAGTTCATAAACCATTTATTTCATTGCACTATGACTACTTGTCAGTATCCACACCGTCGCGGTGACTGACAGATGCGCAGTCTCCTCAAAACAGTGTGTTCATCCGCGCTGTTTCATGCCGATTTACAACTCACGCAAAGTTAATAATTCCGCAAATAACTGCAATTACAGATTTCAAACAGAGATGGCGACAAAGAGGAAAAACGCCGGACTGCAGCTTTAAGTCGAGTTGTTTTGAACCACTTAATTTTAAACATTAACAACGTAAATCACTATTGAGATTTAAATCTGAGTTTAAAGTTCTGGAGCAAAAGGATTAAAGTTAATCTATTTTAAATACAAAATAAATCCAAGATCAAATAGTTGTAACCTGCTTGTTTTAAACAAAGTTTAAATGAAGGTGTAAACAGAATTGGACTAGTTGACACACACGCTTCAGACGCAATCACACAGAGGCGTTCCCAAAGCATCAACACAGCGTCTCGATTATGATAAATAACTACAAAGAAAAAATATATAAAAAAAGAAAGAAACATATGTTGTGCCTTCCAAACATGAACGTCTATCCACCGCAAAGGACTCCTGCATTGTCATGAAAACATTTTTTTCATACTTCTGTGTATATTCATGTTTGCCTATATAGACATATTCTGTATTGAAAGAACACATTATTTTACTGAGAGTGAGGTTTCTGAACAGTGAGGTTTTGTTGGACACGTTTTTTCATTCATTCATTCAATCATTCAATCATTCATTCATTTATGTATTTATTTATTTATTTATTTATTCAATCATTTAGAAAAATATTATTACTATTATTTCTTTCTCTTTTTTGCAATTTCACATGTTGCAAGTATAATTGACACACAGTGGGTGTACGTTTGTACTAAACTGAACACTTTTCAGTTGTATTTCTCAATAATTCTACCTAAAGACTTACAGTTAAATCAGGTGTGTTTGGATGTGTTTGATTAGGCAGACAAAGAAAACGTGCAGTGTTGGTGGGCAGTGGCGCCTCCAGAAATTTTTCATAGGGGTGGCCAGATGGGGCCACTTAAAATCTTGGGGTGGCACACCAAAACTATAAACCATAATTTCAGAATTTTATTCTACTGTTGTAGTAAACCGGCCTGTAGAAAACTATCAGAAAGACTTAAGGAAACTCCTACTGATATACTTTGGTTTATTGTGTTATATTTAATGTTAGCTTACTAATGATATTAGTAGGGCCCTACTAATATATATTATATATAATGATATATATATTATATATATATATATATATAAGGGCCCTCGCCCCACGGCAAATTTCCAGATACTTACATAATTGTGATGAATTTAATCCTTTTTAAGTTATTATTTTGCAGTGTAAGATTACAGTTAACACCTTTAAATATTACATAAATGTACTATGAATTTTTAATAAACTTAATGACTGTATAAATCAGCAGCAAAAAGTAATTCTTGAAAAAATGTGCACAGTAATTTTAATCTAAATATGTTAATAAAAACAAATTACTATTAGTTCTCTTATAAAATTCAATCAGGCAATCATACATTTCACAATTTTATAATTATATATTAATGTCAAGAATTCAGAAGTGCATATATAACCTACACTACAAAGAAATAATATACAATTAAATTATGCTTATTTTAAATGTATTGAGCAGGCTAGGTATAACAAAATATATTGGCTTTTAATAATATTTCAGTGCTCAAACCCATGATAACATGAAAAACAGAGCGCACACAGCGTGTATGCGCATCACGGGTGCAGAATGATGTGCTCAAAGCAACATGGTGACTCTGTGTGTGCAGCGCTGCGCTGCGTAAGTGCGTATTTAAAAGTTCACGTCACAAAGCGAAGAAATGCCGAACGCACAAATCCTAGTGCGATTTGTTCCTTTGTTTTAGTTTTATATTCCAGTTATTGTGCGTTTGATGTCGATTCATAGTCCCTGTGATGTGTGTGTGATGATCTAGCAAGCACACGGTAGTGAGTCGTTTAAAAACAACAACAAACTCCAACAAAATAAAGTAATTTTATGCAAATCTACAGCCTTTTATCTACAGATCATACATTATAATGTGAATATATTATATTGGAGAGAGTTTTACCGTGCATCCAAGAGGCGCGCGCGCTGTTTGAGTATGAATGGAAAAGTGATTGACAGCCGCAGAGAAGGGAAAAGGAGTTTCCATATACTTTAATGATGTAAATAGACTTCTGTCCCTCACATTAAGCTATGGAATGACTTAAGATGACTTTGTCACCCAAACTGACGTGAAAAAAAAAGCGGGAGGCGCGCTGTTTGTATCCCTGCTTGTCAAAACGTGGCAAAGACACATCAAAAAGCTGCTGTCACAGAATACTGTAACCATTTGGCACTTAAAAAGCACGTCACGACACATAATGCCCCGTCTTCTTTTACTAAAGAATATTTTTGACTTATTTATGAAATGCATAACTGATGCTACTAAATTTTATTCTGGCCATTGGGGTGGCCAGGAGTCGGCCAGGGGTGGCCGTGGCCACCCCTGGCCACCCCCTGGTGGCGCCATTGTTGGTGGGGTGCCAGGACAGGTTTGGGAACCACTGCTCTATGGTACGGTATTGCCATCAGGCAACACACTTTTTGGACCTTACGCTCTCGTTTGTTTTTACAAGTTCAGAAAATTAAAATAATGTGCATTATGTGTGTCATGCATTATATGTGTTTCATTAGTATTATTGTTGTTGTTGTTGTTATTATTATGCTGCCCCAGAGAATGATGGGAAATGTAGTTTGGTCACTCATGCCCATCAGCTCAAAAACTGGCTAGTACTGTAGTGTTTTCTGGCAAACTTTATCTTTCTTCTTCAATAACAGTAGCCTACACATAATGCGTACAAACTACATTGTACTGTCGGCATTCAGAAATACATTTATCATGATTGAAACCTATTTGCTTCCGCCATTGCTTCCCACTCATACCGTAAACTTCAAATAATAGCCGAGACATATACGCCTATCTCTTTTACACGCCTGGTGTGGCGACAGGTTTGAGTAAATAAAGGCCGGTCTCAAATAGAGGCCGGGTCTGTTTTTTAGTTTCGGGTTGTTTTTAATCTTTAAAACTTAGCATTTATTTAGTATTAAAACTTGGATGTCTTTTTCCAGTAATAAACAAACACTGTTAAGTTGTTTTGATTGATACTGTGAAGCAGCTTTGATACAATCTGTATTGTGAAATGCGCTATATAAATATATTTGACTTGACTCGACTTGTATATAATCTTCTAAAACCTGTCAGATCGCTGTGTAAACAAAAGCCAGGACCAATGCCGTAAGGGGTGTGTCATAGTGATGACGCTCGTGCCATCGCGCGACTCTGTTGCTCTTAGAAGAAAGTTTGGTTCGTCATCAACAAAGAAAGGACGAACAAATGTCTGCAAACTGGAACGAAGGAGCTCCTCACTATCCGCGCTGAAGCTGAGATCGTTCACCAGCTTTGTGGAACGGTACGCGCGTGTACATGTTTTCGACGCGTACGTTACACGTCTCATCCTGACGTCATGTGTCTTTACGGGATCTTTACGGGTTGTGTGTGAGCGCACTCACAGATCCCGGCAAATCACTGGCAGTGTGAATGAACCGAAATCAAACAATCCCGGGACAAATGCCGGGTCACATTATCCGTGTATTTTCCAGAATCTCTGTGTGAAAGGGCCTGTCTCAAATACAAGCCGGTGCAGTTCGACGATTTGGGAAAATAAAAGCCTGGGCTATTATTTGAAGTTTTACGGTAATTACATCTCTTTGGTGGTGTTCATGTGCATTTAACTCGTAAATGAAAGGTTTAGCATAAGTTCTGCCAGGAAGACTTAATTACTGCGTCACTTATTACCTTCACATCTATCCAATCATGTCCTTATACTTGCTGTATAAAAGATCGGTACTTACACATGTTTGAGATCGCAGATGATGACGCGACTATTACCTCTACCCTCCCCACCACCACCAGGATGGTCCTGTCCATACCTCCCGGGGGGTCGGCTGCGCCCCTGCCTTCGTCTTCAGGCAGGAAATGCAGATCCGCTACACTCGGATTATGAACTACATACGGGGCCTACGCCAAATAACTTTATAAATAATTGCTTGCTGCGCTGTCAATAAATTAATGCTTTGTTACATCATTATATCTCCCGAGTCTATTCTGGTAGAAATACAATCTTTCTGACATGACTTCAATGCACCAATAGTCAATGTTTTTGCGATATACTGATACTTGCAGGAAATGGACACAAGAACCTTTTATGGGCTGAAGGAACGTGATTAGGTTCATTCCTTCTGAGAGTGAGGACAGTGAGTTTGAGGAGAGTCAGGAAGAGTGGATCCCTGAGACAGGGATCTGACAGACAGTTAGGAGGTCAGGGGTCAATTAGGGGTCAGTCAGCAAAGTAACGTGTGTGTGTTTTTTTGGTGTTTATGTTTATATGAATATTATATGAATATGAACATTTATACATGAGGTGTTAGTTGTAATTAGTAGTAGTATTTTTTTCTTCATTGTTTGATTTTTTGATTGGTTGAAACCAATGTAATTGATGTTTGTCAAAATAAAAAAAATTCCAATGCACATACCATATTGCTTGTTTTCCCTATTCCACATAGAAAACCTTGCAGTTTTAGTACCCTCATAGCACATTTTGTGATGGATAAATTAGCAGGGAGCCCCAAGCTCCCAAAAAATTATGTGAAATATTTCCCGTATATTTTCCGTATGATTCATGCCAAATAGGGTTAACATATAGATGCTTCTAGACAAGGAGACCAGATAACCCTACACACTAAATATTTTATAACCTTTCATGTAGTTTTCACAAGAAATCTCTTAAGAATTTTTTCTTCTTATAAAGTACACTCTTTAAAAAATAAAAGGTTCTAGAAAATGTTCTTCAACTGATGCCATAGAAGAAATTTTTTTGCACCATAAAGCACTTTGTTTGCTCATTCACGCATCAGAATTAAGCCTTTTTTAAAGATTTACGTATTTCAATGAATCGTAAAATTACATCAAATTGAAGACTAATCCTTACACATTTGTACTCTTCTCCGAAATTGCACATACAATGATCTCTTACAGGAACAAAAACAGACAAACAATTCAAAACAAAAATACAATGTAGACGATGACGGAAATCGTGTTGGTTGGGATATTGATCAGAACTTGTGTGAATTTGGACAGTAATTGTAAAAGGTATTTTTCAGCAATAGCTAGAGTTATTAAATTTAGTCAATTATTTTGTTTTGCTATACTTTTCATGCCAACTTGCCATGGCCCCCCTCGCAGCACCCAGGGGTCCCCGTCCCCACTCTGAAAACCACTGCTATAAAGCATATGACTTCAGTTTCTTGAGGGAAAGGGCTTTCTTATGACTTTTGAAGCAGTGAAAATATTCTTAATATTGCATACACTGAAACTGAAATGTATTATCGTATACCGTAGTGTACAATAGACAATGAATATTAACAACATTGATATGAGTAAAGAGTAGTTCCCTTTCGAGGGAACTCCAACTGCGTCGAATGACACTTTGGGGGAACGCCCCTCAGCGTAGCGCCTCTGAAGTATGAATGAAACTAAGCCAATCTCCGATTGGTGTTGCGTCATGACGTAATGTGTGACGGCACATAGGCGGAAGCTATAAAGGGTCGCCGGCCACATGAAATGTCAGCTTTCTGTTCTTCAGCAAGCGCTCTGTGTCAAACTGTCAGTCTTATTTGGTGTTGTTTGTCCCATAAGAATTGTGCTAAATTATTGCAATATGGAATCAAGTGGCTCGGATCTCGCGTTTGCCGAGGCAGCGTGTAGATTACGGGTCTACTCAGCAATAAAGATTCTGTGACTGGGATCTCGCGTTTGCCGAGGCAACGCGTAGATTAAAGGTCTGCATTGCAATTCAGAATCTAGTGGCTCGGATCTCGCGTTTGCCGAGGCAGCGTGTAGACGGGTCTACTTTTGCAATAAAGATTCTGTGACTGGGATCGCGCGTTTGCCGAGGCAGCGCGTAGATTTAAGGTCTGCATTGCAATACAGAATCTATAGTGGCTCGGATCTCGCGTTTGCCGAGGCAGCGTGTAGATTACGAGTCTACTTTGCAATTAGATTCTGTGACTGGGATCTCGCGTTTGCCGAGGCAGCGCGTAGATTTAAGGTCTGCATTGCAATAAAGAATCTAGTGACTCGGATCTCGTGTTTGTTGAGGCAGCGCGTAGATTCGGTCTACTCTGCAATAAAGATTCTGTGACTGGGATCTTGCGTTTGCCGAGGCAGCGCGTAGATTTAAGGTCTGCATTGCAATAAAGAATCTATAGTGACTCGGATCTCGCGTTTGTCGAGGCAGCGCGTAGATTCGGTCTACTCTGCAATAAAGATTCTCTGTGGGTGCGAGGTATGCACAGTCAGCTCCTGAGGGCGCTGGCTGTGTTCATTGAGAAATATCTCGACGCACACACAGCCGTGTTCGGGTGTTTCAGCCTCGCGCCCATTGACTTTCTTCTCGAGAGATGAAAGCCAAATATATTGTGAATGACTCGAATCTAGCCGTTGCAGAGGCAGCGCGTAGATTACGAGTCTACAATAATAGGGACACACAATCTGGGAAATAATACTGTTTTGTGCGAGGGCATTCACAGTCAGCTCCTGAGGGTGCTGGCAGTGTTCATTGAGAAATATCTCGACGCGTAGGCCTACAAAATTAATCATGCGCTGTCGGATGTTTCAGCCTCACACCTGTTGACTTTCTTCTCGAGGGATGAAAGCCAAATTTATTGTTACCGCTCGATTCTCGCATTTGCCGAGGCAGCGTGTAGATTACGAGACTGTAATAATATTAAAACAGTATTTTTTGGTGAAAGAGTACCGCTTCTAGAGCCCCTCCTCAAGGAGCTTGGGGGCATAGACGGCACTCTCAGGCGAAGCCTCAGCCTAAACAGTGCGACCTGAGGGTCGTCCTGCAGGGTTTGAAGGCTTCCTCAAAGAGGTCCTAGCCAGCCTAGGTTCTCTGCGGGCGGCCCCACC
Organism: Rhinichthys klamathensis goyatoka; assembly: GCF_029890125.1. NCBI lineage: Eukaryota > Metazoa > Chordata > Actinopteri > Cypriniformes > Leuciscidae > Rhinichthys > Rhinichthys klamathensis. The sequence continues at coordinate 493,143 of NW_026606907.1, read as the reverse complement.
CGTGGTGGAGCGACCGAGGTCGTTTCTTTCGCGGAGCCCGCAGGAAATCGATGATGCTCTCCCGCCGTTAAACACGCTTCGGGACACTTCGGTATCCAGCGAACGCAGGCTGCACTGTCCGCCCCACAGGCTTGCGGTCAGGCAGCATTCGCGTCCGCCCATCGAGAATCGTTTTCGGTTCAGCCCTGCCGGGAATCCGCTTCAGGGGGCCGAGAACGAATCCCGATTAATACCCGAAAGCAGGCTCGAGAGCCTGGTTCCCTTGGTAAAATATTTCGAGGCATGGAAAAATCTGACGAATATTTCTCCTTGGGCCCTGCGCACCATTCAAAATGGGTACAGGCTGCAGTTCAGTTCCCGCCCACCCAGATTTAACAAGGTGGTCTGGACTGTAGTCGACCCAGTGCAGGGTCGGGTATTGGAACAGGAAGTAAACTCCCTGCTGGCAAAGGAGGCTATAAATAGTATTCCTCCACCGGACAGGGAGTCCGGGTTTTACAGCCGCTACTTCATAGTTCCCAAGAAGGATGGGGGGTTGCGTCCAATAATAGATCTCAGGCACCTGAACCGTTCTCTGAGGAGATTCAGGTTCAGGATGCTCACTATTCCTATTATCGTGAGTCAAATTCAATCCGAGGATTGGTTTGTCACGATAGATCTAAAGGACGCATACTTCCACATATCCATCCTTCCATCTCACAGGAAGTTCCTGAGGTTCACTTTCGGGGGCGAAGCTTACCAATATCGGGTTCTTCCGTTCGGCCTAGCTCTCTTCCCTCGCACATTTACCAAATGTATGGATGCGGCTCTGGCACCGCTAAGGCTTCATGGCATCAGGGTGCTCAATTATATTGACGACTGGCTGATTTTAGCACAGTCACAAGAGCTGGCGGTTTGGCATCGAGATGTCATCCTCGCCCACATCTAAAGCTTGGGGTTGAGACTCAACACGAAAAAGAGCGTGTTGACACCAGCCCAGAGAACCACGTTCCTGGGAGTGGTGTGGGACTCGGTCAAGATGCGGGCACAATTGTCTCCCGCGCGGATCGAGTCCATCCTGACCACAGTGTCCGGGATAAAGCTAGGCCAAGCCATCACTGTAAAGCACTTCCAGAGAGTGTTGGGGCTCATGGCAGCAGCGTCCAATATCATTCCATTCGGCCTGCTGCACATGAGGGCCCTTCAGTGGTGGTTAAAAACCAAGGGGTTCTCCCTGACGGGAAACCCGTTCCGCATGATCAGGGTTACGCGCAGATGCCTTCGTTCCCTATCTATGGGGAAGAAAGCTTGGTTTCTGTCCCAAGGGCCAGTGTTGGGAGCGTCATGTCGCCGGAGAACCGTTTCGACAGACGCCTCCCTCACGGGCTGGGGCGCGGTCATGGACGGCCGCTTTACGACAGGCCTATGGCAGGACCATCATGCCTCCTGGCACATAAACTGCCTGGAGATGTTGGCGGTGTTCAGTCCTTCATTGTGATCAGCAAAAGCTCTGCGCAGTTCTTGAGAAGGCCGGGCATAAAGAACTGTCATTCACTCGACGAGAGTGGAATCTGCTGAAGGAGTTGGTGGACATCTTGAAACCGTTCGGAGAAGCAACTGATTTGACACAGGGGGAGAAAGTCATTACAATCAGTGCAGTTGTTCCATCTGTCTTGTCCCTCAATCACCATCTTGAGAAGCTGAAGCCTCAAGTTTGTTTCCTGAGCGGCCTGGTCAGAGGTCTGCAGGCATCCCTGAAAAAAAGATTTCTTGGGATCTTCATTAATGTGAAAATGGCCCAGTCTCAAGAAGGGATCACCACCCCCTTTTCAGACACAGTCTATCTGAAAGCAGCTGCCTTGGATCCAGCCTTTTGTCTGCTGTGGATTGAGGCCATGTGCTGGTCAACCGTGACATTAAGGCAGAGGTGGCACAACGAGTTAAAGGTAAATATTATTTACTTGCAATGCAACTTAAATACAACGTAAAATAATTTGATCTTAATCTGATCTAGGATCTAATATGATATTAATCTGACTTTAACAATAATAACAATTTTCAGTCTTGCACAGTATCATCAACATTAGGAATGGTAATAAGGGCTCTTTTGTTTCTGCTGTTGTGACACATTTTTTTTAGAATTGATCCTGCAAGATGCTGCAGAGACGGAGCAACCTATGCCTGTGCCGGTGCTTGCTGAAGAAGAACTAGAGGACATGGAAGGAGAAGGTCTGTTTGCTGCATACCATAAGAGACAGAAAAGGGATGTTGAGACCCCACCAGCAGTACAGCTAAGTCACTACATTGACATGGCAGAAGGACAGAATGCCCTTTTGTTCTGGGCACTGAACAGTAAGACTCTTCCTTCACTCTTTCAAGTTGCCATCCGAGTCTTGGCAGTGCCTGCTTCTAGTGCTCCTGTGGAGCGAGTTTTCAGCCATGGTGGCATCATTCTGCGTCCCCATCGCGCACAAATGACTGACAGACTTTTGGCCAAATTGATCTTTTGCAAATGCAATGCAGTATAGGGGCCTCCCTCCACCTGTCCACAGCACACATGCGCACACACACTCACTCTCTGCTGATCACCTGTCCACACAGCTCTCTCTCTCTCTCTCACACTCTCTGCTCATCACCTTCCACACAGCGCACTCTCACTCTCTCTCACTCTCTCTCACTCTCTCTCACTCACTCTCACTCACTCTCACTCACTCTCACTCACTCTCACTCACTCTCTCACACTCTCTCTCACTCTCTCTCACTCTCTCTCACTCACTCTCACTCACTCTCTCACTCACTCTCTCACTCACTCTCTCTCTCTCACTCACTCTCTCTCACTCACTCTCTCTCACTCACTCACTCTCTCTCACTCTCAGCTCATCACCTTCCACACAGCGCACTCTCTCTCACTCTCTCACTCTCTATGCGTGAGCGTCTGAGCTGAACGGGTGTGGAGGGTGGAGTGCGAGAGCGTTGGCCTGCGGGCTTTGTGAGTTTTCTAACTTTTCTTCTTTCTTTGGCAAAGTTGTTGGTGTATTTGTGGAGGTTTTGCTGGAGTTAGGGAGAGTAAAACGCTGTTGTTCAGCGTGTGCTGTCGGAGATGGCAGCATCGGAGAGCGTACAGCTTGATAAGCTGACGCGGAGGAATGGCATTAAGGTCATGCCCGCGGAACGATGCTCTATAGAAGACTGCAGCATAGCAGTTGCTCAAGTTGTGGGATATAGGAGTATTTTGTCGGCATCTAGGATGAACAGTGCAGTTGTTTTGTTCCTAGATGACGTGAGCAAGGTCAATGAAATAGTCGCGAGTGGAATTGTGTTAAATGAGTCGTACACACCGGTGATGCCTTTGATGCTACCGGCGAAAAAGATTTTGTTGTCGAATGTTCCACCTTTTATAAAGGACGAAGTGATCCAAAGAGAACTGGTCAGGCACGGAAAAATTGTTTCGCAGTTTAAAAGAAAAACACCTTAAATTGCAAATCGGTGCAGTTGAAGCATGTTGTTTCTTTCATGCGGCAGGTGTATATGATTCTGAACAATAAGAGTGCGGAGTTGAATCTCGCAATAAAGTGATTTACGCTACATCGGAGACAATGAAGTGTTTTAAATGTGGACAAGGAGGACATCTTGCTCGTGCGTGTCCTGAGAATGTGGAACACGATGCAGTACAGAATAATATTGAAGGTGACGGACAGAAAGATAATGTGGAGAATGAAAATCAGGAAAAAGGAGGGGAGGTGCTTGAGAATGGTGAACAAACTAATCAAAAAGAAATTGAAAATAGGAGTAATGAGGAAGAAGTAGGAGAAAGGGAAATTGAAAAAACAAATGATGCTGCTGGCCCTGTTGTGAATGTAGAAGTCTCAAGAGACATTGATATGGCAGAGGATGACAATCTGTTTAAAACACCAACCTTAAAGAGAAAAACAAGTGGAAAAAGTAGAGGAAAAAAAGCTAAGAAAGAGCAGGTTCAAGAAGAACAGACAGAGGAAAAGATGGTTCAAGAAACCGTGTCTGACATTGAACACAGTAACTCAGATGATTCTGTAACAGGAAGTGAGTGTGAATCTGTAAGTTCAGTTGACTCAGTCTCTCTGAGAAGAGCTGGGAGGAGTGCTTACACCCTTGAAAAAATTAAATCTTTTTTGCAGAACACAAAAGGCATGAAGGGTGTTCAAGTACAAGAGTTTTTTCCAGATCGTGAATTGTTTATTGAGTCAGCAAAAATGTCAATGAAAGAAATTGGGTTGGGGGTTCTCACAGAACAGGAAGTATAGGTTAAAGAAAATTGTTCAAAAGGGGAGATCCAATATGTTAAATGATGAAAAGGGTGCAGTTGTTGAAATTACGGCTCGAGTTTGAACATTTTACTGTTGTATTTATAAATTTGTATGCCCCAGTATTGGGAAGTGAAAGAGTGTTGTTTTTAAACAAAGTTAGAGATATTGTAAAAAGTTGTAAGTCTGAAGAGTTTCTATTTCTAGGGGGTGATTTTAATTGTACAGAAGATGATAAAATTGATAGAAATCACAAAGAACCACATATGCCTTCACAGTGTGTTTTAAAACAAATTCTGAAAGAATGTGAATTGTATGACATTTGGAGGGTGTTGAATAAAACACAGAGGCAGTACACATGGACACAAGTGAGGGAACATTATGTGACAATGGCTAGACTAGACAGGTGGTATTGTTTTAAACATCATTTTAATATTATTAAACAATGTGCAATTTCTCCTGTAGGCTTCTCAGATCATGGCTTAGTCAGTTGTAATGTTTTTATCACTAATGTAAAGCCAAGAAGTGCTTATTGGCATTTTAATACGGTTTTATTGCAAGATAATTTTTTTTGTGAGGTGTTTGGTCATTTTTGGCAACAGTTTAAGAATAAGAAGTCGTCCTTTGATTCTTTGCAACAATGGTGGGATAATGCAAAAAGAGAGATACAGCTACTGTGCCGTATGTATACTTTCAATGCTTCGAGAGACATTTCCCGATCTCTGAAAGATCTAGAGAAAGAGATAATTGAAATGCAAAATTTAAAGGGGTCATATAATGGTACATGCACTTTTACAAGTTGATTGTACTGAAATGTGTGTTGGCAGTGCCTGTACACAACCATCATATAATGATAAAAATCCATCCAGTGTTTTTGTTTTAATCTCCTTATATGTTTTCCCCTGCCTCAAATTGAGCCGTTCGTTTTTGTGACGTCAATAAAACGGACGCCCCTCCCACGATTGTTGATTGACTGGAGTGTTTCAACACAGACCCGCCCTCGCTCGTGAGAGCTGTCAATCATAGTCTGCGCGGACCGGCGTGGTCATTGTTGAAATGCTGGAGCACTGTCTATGAGCAGAATGGCGTCTAAGCGATTGTGGTGTTCTGTTCTTGGGTGTAATAACGAACACAGTCATTTTAATGTTCCCAAATCCGAACCGCTGAAGACGCAGTGGCTGAGTTTGTTTTCGAAGGGAATATTCCCCACGAGCAACGTCAATGCTCTCATGTTTGCGCGAATCATTTCACACCAGACTGCTTTATAAACGAGGATCAGTATAAAGCTGGATTTGCTAAGAAGCTGCTCGAATAAAGGAAGAAGCTGCCATGAATAAAGGATCGGTACCAGATATTCGTGTTCCTGCTGAATCTCCAGAAGAACTGAAGTGAGTGTAACGTTTTATTAAACTTTATATTAATATGTATATCTTTGCAAATCGCTAGCTGCACACTTCACAATGAATGCGGCTAAGGTTTACACTCAGGGTACATTACGGCATGTTTTCTATGTACGACGTTCTCAATATAATTCATAATCCCACGTTTATACTGAACAACGCGTTATGGTTATTGTGTTATTGTGTTACAAACGGTGTACGCACAGAACAGAGAGGCGGGGTGAGCAAAGCTCATTATCATTTAAAGTTATGCACTGAAACGGCGTGCTGAAAACAGAGCTGTTTTTGACCAGGTAAAATAAGTGTTTTCTTACAATACTAATGAGAATTTTTAATTAAAGTATATTACAAAGTTTTAATTTAGACCCTAAAGAATCATATTAGCTTGTACAAAAATGGCATTATATGACCCCTTTAATGGAATCTGTTAGAGACATAGAATGTGTCAAAGTTTTAAAGGATAAAAAGAAAGTTTTAGATGATTTGTTTGGGGTTAAAGCACAGGGTGCTCTGGTACGCTCGCGTTTTCAGAGTGTAGCACAGATGGATGGCCCAACCAGTTTCTTTTTTGGACTTGAAAAGAAAAATGGCCAAAATAGAAACATGCATTCGGTGTTATCTGAATCAGGCACAGAAATCATAGAGGCGAAGGAAATAAGAAAACGAGCGTTAGGTTTTTATTCAGAGTTATATAAGAGTGGTCACGTCGAGGTGAAGGATATAGCCAGTAAGTTTTATGAGAGTCTGCCTAAAGTTTCGGATGAAGCAAACACTGAGCTGGAAAAACCTTTTACGAAAGGTGAGCTGTATAACGCCCTAACGAGTATGGAGTGCGGGAAAGCTCCAGGGATCGACGGAATTCCTGTTGAGTTTTATAAATCACTCTGGGCAGTTTTGGGTGATTATCTTCTGGAGGTGATTAATGACAGTATGACCACTGGGTCGCTGCCGATAAGCTGCCGGAGAGCAGTGATCACCCTGTTACCGAAGAAAGGAGACCTCAGAGACATAAAAAAACTGGCGACCGGTGTCACTCTTATGCTCTGATATAAAAATCCTATCTAAAGCCTTAGCAGTTAGGTTGAGAGAAGTGATTGGTGGGGTCATACATATAGACCAGACATACTGTGTTCCCAATAGATCGATCTTTGACAACATTCATTTAATTAGAGATATTTTGGACGTCTCTGGATCATTGGGTTTAGATTTTGGGCTTATTTCCCTAGACCAGGAAAAAGCCTTTGACCGGGTTGAGCATAAATACCTCTGGCAGACTCTGAGTGAGTTTGGTTTCAGCCCGGGTTTTATCAAAATGATTGGGGTGTTGTATGAAAACATTGAGAGTATACTCAAAATTAATGGAGGGTTGAGTGCTCCTTTTAAAGTTACAAGAGGTGTTAGACAAAGGTGTGCATTTTCCGGCATGTTGTATGCTTTAGCCATTGAACCTCTGCTGTTAAAGGCATACCTGTCAAGTATCCCGTTTTGGCCGGGAAAGTCCCGTATTTTACCCTTCTTTCCCGCCGTCCTCCCGTATTAGTGTTTTCCCGTAAATCTCCCGTATTTTAACCTGCGTTATTGAAAAATAATAATACCCCGGGCGGAGTAAAAAAAAAAAAAAACATTCCCACTCGGAGCTCTGTCACTAGCCTCGCGATAACTACAGGTACTGTAGGTGGCAGTGTCGCGAGGTTAGTGGTCAGATGATGAGTGACAACGCGAAAAAAAAAAAAAAAAAAAAAAAAACAGAGTCGGATGATCTACGCTATGATATGACAGAGCAAGGCACTCCTGCCAAAAAACCAAAACCCTCATGTACTAAATACCGCGATCAATGGGATAGCGAATTTACTTTTCTGAAGAGGAGCAGGGTGGGGGACAGCGACAGTCACGGTCACGGTTAGCATCTCACACGGGGAAGGAGCATAGTACGAAAGATTGTTACAGAGAATAGGATGACGTTAGACAACAGAACTGTTTGCTACTCTCTTGTAAAATTAACCACTCTGGCCCAGCCCACAAATACACTCCTTCCAAAACAGTTAATACAAAGTCTGCAACAAATTTGTTCAATAACTCACTAAAAGAGTAAAGAAAAGTTATGTGAAATGAAAAGAAAAACTGCAAATGAAAAGCAATGTGAAATGAAAATAATGTGTGGAATGAAAATAAAATGTAAATGTAAAGACAAGCAATGTTAAATGAACAGAAAATATGCAAATAAGCCTTTAAATAATGCTCTTAATATATATATATATATACCATATATGTGTGTGTGTGTGTTTTAATTAACACCTGTCTTAAAATGTAAGGGGAGCTTGGTTGGGGTGGTGGGACTGCTCGCGGTGGGCGCCGGAAAATTTCCCTTATTTTCAAATCCAAAACTTGACAGGTATGGTTAAAGGCCATGGTGCAGGTTTTTTTTTTTTTTTTTTTTGCCAGTTTTCTAGTTGGTAATAAACATTTAAACAGTTATCCTTTGTATTTTATGTTGTAGGGGATTACACAAAAGAAATATAATACGGAAAAGTCGGTGATGTGTTAGCATTTACCAATAGCCTAGCGAGGATTCTAATTTCTCCCACAATGCATTGCATGACGTCACATGAGGTACTCGCTGTTGGACAACAGACGAAAGCCCGCGAGTAGTAGCTAACGGTAGCTAGTGAAAGAGTGACAGTGTCAGATAAGTAAATATATTGAGATAGATAGATAGATAGATAGATAGATAGATAGATAGATAGATAGATAGATAGATAAGCATAACATAGATAGATAGTGAGAGATAGCATAGCATAACAGCTTAGAGATAGAGAAGAGTAAGCTAGATAATAAGTAGACAAAATGGTTTATTACTGTGTTTGTGGCGGGTGCAAAAACTTTATCAAAACTGGACATAGGGTCCATTGTTTCCCCAAGGACAAAGGGATCTTCCGAAGCTGGGTGCAATTTGTCAAGATTAGGCGAGCAGATTTTTCAGCTAAGTTAGCTCTGTCGCCGCCTACTCGAGAATATGCAGCGCGCATTTCAAAGAGGAGGATTAATTTACCACGCAGGGGATGCCAAGATGGTCTCACTTAGTTTAAAGAGTGAGAGGATGGCTAAGTTACTTCCTACCGCCGTGCCGTCTGTGAATGCAAACCTCTCTGCTTGCCCTGTCCCGAGGTCGAGAGACACCGTCTGCCGCAAGCGAGATATTGCCACGGTAAGTTCATGCTAACGTTAATGTTTACAAGCTGCGTGTTAGCTAGCTCTGTGTGTATTTTGTATAGCTACCGTGTTCCCTTTGACACAGCCTCCACTACAAGCACGATCACTCTGACATTAGAATAGCATTTTTCGTGATTCACGAATTTGAGCCAAAACAAAATTGCCCTGAAGTAAATGTCCATATCGTCATGAAAGCTTCATGGCTAGTGTTTGGATCAGTGGTGATGATCATCAAGCGGCTTTCACAATCGTGTGTTTGCTTTTTGTGTTAGACTGTCACTGCTACGGTTCTCTTTCACATTTGACCGTGAACGTGTCGTCAGGGCTGTAGTGGAGGCTAAACGCTGTTTACCCACCGCTGAAATTATGTCAGAAACAGTTTATCCACTTCTCACTTCAGAGTTTAGCTACCTCTCAGTAAATTCACTACCTCGTAGAGTTTATGTAACTTTACCACATGTATTACCACTAGTATTGGTGTAAACATTTAATTGTAACATTCAAATCATCAAATATGTTCTGAATTTGTTTTATGTATTTTTTAAAACATTTAGTAGCGCATATCAGGGTCCACTGTACTGTAATCTCCCTGGCAATCTCGTAACATTCTGTTTACTGTTTATGTTTGCTATAATTCATATGCAGGACAATTTCATGTGTTTCCATTAGTGGCAATGATCTTTATACAGTATTATTATTATGTCTGCAGGTTATGCAACATCATTAATGAAGGCCCTTCGGGAAGGCTACACCAATCCACCTGCAGCTCTTCGAGAGGTTAGCGCCAGTTTGTCCTGATGCACCCGCAACCATCGCCACATCCTTCAAACAGGTTCCTGAGGAGGCCGTCAGCCTCTACCTAGCCCGGCAGTCACGCTACAAGAACCTAATTTCACATTATTTTCTTTCCACAGACAAGTCCAATGATTTAGTTGTAAGTATTCATTTAGTGGTGGTTTCCTGCATTCTGCATGTTTTTTTCTTTCTTTGTGTGCTGTTGCTTTGGTTTTACTTTGCACAAAATCATTACTTTTTTTCTTAGGCTATTGATTCCCGTGATCTTGCTTATAAATTCCGATTCAGCCATTAGCCTACCTTCGTGATCACGCAAAGAGGTCTGGAGAGGCGGTCCGTTCAGAATTACAACCAACATAAAATATAAGTGTGCATGTACAAATTTGCAGTAATGTTCGGTAAATATAAACTATATATATATAAATATATATATACACACACACAATATTCATTTATTTAAATGGGTTAGGGTTATGTGTGTATATATGCATAGGCGTACAAACATACATACATGTATATGCATATATATTATAAATAATATAATATATACTTCAGGTTACCAGAAGTTAGCTAACTTTAATGAAGAGTTGGTCATGTGAGCTATAGCTAGCTGCAAGTAACCCATTATCTTCCAATAAGCATTAACTAAAACTGGCTACATAAAATATACTGACTAGATTCACGAGAGGTCGGCTAATGTGTGTAAAAGTAAAAAAAAAATACAGTAATTTCATTATTTTACCAGCGAGCGTACTTCGGAAGCACTGAAAATGAATGGGGTTCAATGCTGGAACTATCAGTGTTTGGAACTATTGGCTGCTCCACGACACGCGTTACTTCCGCATTTTTAAGTTCCTATGGCGGTCTATGGGAGTGTCGCAACTCTCTCTCTCTATGGCTCTGGACCACACTATTGCAGGCAAAAGAAACAATGTGCAAACGTTTCAGGTCTAGCCCTACATCAGTGAGCTTTTTTTTTTTTTATTTGTTTACTTGCAACCTGTGTCTTTGTTCAGTAATCTTTGTCCTTGTTCAGTAAATGTTTAGTAACCATTACAAGCAATGCCAATAAACTGTTTTTTTTTCTTATAGAAATTCATGTGTTCTGTGTACTTTATAACATTTTGAGGGCAAATTGGGCGATCACAACAGAATAAGCAATTATTATTTTTATACATTTTCATCCAAACGAGGCGATTGAAAGCCCTGATAGGTCTGGTCACGACTTTGGAATTGTTGTCTGATGGTTGAAACCACACGATAGGCTTCTTATACTCCTGCCTACTCCATAAGCCCAGGCCAGCGTATAGCCTGCCTGTACGCAGTGTACCGGTATTGCCTAGGGATAAGTAGGAAAGATTCTTAAGTTTTAAACTCTGTAAGTAGGTTGGAAACGTCTCTGATGCATGTTTATTGTGTATGCAACACATCTCCTGTCACCTATAGCTGTTGTTCAAAGGACTCAGTGTAAAAAATAAAAAGGTAAAGTAAACATAAACCATGAACATACTCGTGCGTGCTGGCTTGAAGGGGACCATTATCCTGCATGAAGTGTGAGTATGCTATGTGTAGCACAAACGGATTCAGGCATTATGCCTCATATCCAGGATGCTGCGTTAGGCACGTTACAACTGCTGGCCGCGGGGTGAGGTCCTCGACCAGCGACCAAAACGCACTCACCTTGTAGAACCGTGTAGAACACAAGCCCTCCACCACAGTTTCCATGGGACGACACCGCCCACAACTCACTCCCTCTCCCGGTAAGCCTGACGGTGTCAATGACAGTCACGAGGAAAACTAGTTAGCACTATCAACAATAATCACACTGACTGAAGACATGACCAGCCTACTCGTCGTCAGCTACGTTTGCAAACAACATTTTCACTGGAGATAGGTGAAAGCAGGACACTCGTCCCGGCAAATAGATACTCAAATTACACTCGAAATTTACTCAAAGATGCCTTATTAATTTCAGTATATTTAAAGTAGCCTATGCCTCCTCTGTAGAAAATGGTTATATTACAAGACACAAATTCAGATAGCCTTCTCAGAGTCTGTTTTATTAAAGGTTTGAATGAATGAAATGTCTCTTCTGTATTAGAAAAATAAATATATAATTATTACAGGTTTGAATGAATGAAATAATGTCTCTTCTGTATTAGAAAAATAAATATATAAATAAGAAATAACTAAAAGAAATACCTCCAAATTTAACAAAAATAGCTCTCACAAGCTTACAAAAACAAACTAACAAAATGTATCTTTAGTCTTCCTCTTTATCCTGTTTTTCTTCCTCATCCTCCTTGTTTGCCCATCTATGTTTTGCTTTAGAGCTGATCTTTCCCAGAAGTTTTGAAAACCAGGACATTTTCATAATAAAAAAATTAAAAAACCAGCCAGGACAGGACGTGAAAACAGGACTGTTGGTCACCCTAACCTAGTCTAAAGTCTAGGTCTAGCGCGTACATTCAGATGCTATTTTAAGCGCACATGCTTGGCCATAATACAGCAACATGACATCATGACTTTGCGTAAACATACACGCCACTTTCAATTCAAGTGGCGTGTTATCTATACGCATTTTGAGATATCCGCGTGTATGTCCACGCCAAAATCTTTTGCGTGTATGTCTACGCCATTAACCCTTTAAGACCTACCATAGAACAATTCCACCAGAGTATATCTTTGTATTTTTACATGCTGTGCTGTCATTCTTTTGAGCATTTTCATATGCCATACATCAAAATAATCCTTACTCTCCCAATTTGAAGGCTATGTTTGTAATAAATCAATAGTAACTAGATAAATATCTCAAAAGTGCAATAAACAAAAAGAAATATAAAAAAAAAAAAAAAATTTTAACATATTTTATTCAATACAAAAAATGGATTAATGCCAACCTCAAACTTGTCAATGTGAAAAACGTGCATAAAACAATTTAAAACTATACAGAATTGATTTGAACTGTTTACATAAATTAGTTTTTAAGATACACTAATTTTTACACTCATTCAAAAAATTGGTATTTCCAAAACCTCCGCGTCCGTGTACTTTCGTTTAGACATAATGTTGCGCGCACGCGCGCGCGTGTGTGTGTGTGTGCGTGCGTGTGTGTGAATGTGCTTGTATTTGTGAATGTCTAAAGGAGAAAGAAATGATCAAATAAAGCAATGGTAAAAAGACAATAACGATAAGAAGGAATAGCAAATGGGAGTCAAACGCATGGTCAAATGACGCAGCTTGTGACGTCACAACATGCGACACACCCGGGGGTCATAGTGCACAGAACGTGATACGTCAATGAGCCATCGGAAGACGTAACTATCAATCGCAGATCTACAGAACATGTGTGCAAAGACGGCAAAGACGTGCAATGCATTTTTGTGTTTTTGTAAACGCATATTACGCAGTTTGTACAGACTGATTAGAGGATGAAAACAACGCAACATGAGCATGTTGGAGGCTTGATCTGAACATGTTACATCTCTGGTTTTGTATGCAAAAAGAATGATTGAGCTAGCCATTTGGTTTCAGTTTCTATAGGCTTTTAAACAGACACACGCAAACGGGAGCGTCGGCGCTCCCGTCGGTCTTAAAGGGTTAAATGTCCGAGTGATTCCGCGTGTATGTGTACGCCGTTAAATGTTCGAGCGAAACGAAGCAAAATCTATATCTACATCTGTGGAGCGATAGGCCCTATTTCTTTTCCTAGGATGGTAGGAGAAGACTCATAAATGGTATTAACCCCAGTGACGGGTAGGTTTAGGGACGGGGTTGGGGTAGGTCATATATTTATATATACATAATACAGTAATATAACGTTAAGTCAAAGGCGTTGATAAACACGCTGAAAAGCGATTATGCGTGTTGATAGCACGCCAAAAATGGAAATACGAATTGGCGTGTCATACATACGCCATTTCATGAGATCAGTCTGAATACAGAGTGAACAACGCGCATACACTGTAGATGATTCTCTCATCTACACAGATGCATTTTACTTTTTGCAAATGATACATTATTATAAGGAAAACTATTTAAACACGAGTGAAATCATTGTTGTGTTCATGACGATAGGAAAAATAGGCATAAAGCGTACACATTTACCCAAATTATTATGTGCATGTTTAACCGAAGCTAATTTGGGTGGGTTTGTCCCATCCCCGGCCCAATGTCACTTCTCTTTATTTTACGGCCCTGACGAGAACATCGATCTCCTCGGCTGTGAACCATCAGAACTGTAACTAAACCAAGCGCGCCGCTGCCTGCGTCTACCTCATGTGACGTCATCGCCGAGTCGCGTAAAAAAATAACCGTTACTAACCAAAAACTTCAAAAACTGGACTTTAACACCATTTTGGAGACATTTCTAACTTTATATACATATCTTAACTGCTTTATGTACCCATTAATCGACAGTGGTGTTTAACCTGCACCATGGCCTTTAAGGATTAGGGCTAACATTGATGGGTGGAGTATACCGCAATCTGAGTGTAAGATTAAGTTATCAGCTTATGCTGACGATATTGTGGTTATGATAAAAAACCAAGAAGAAGTAAACACTTTACAGGTAATTTTAAAAGAGTTTGGTAAACTGTCTTCAGCTAAAGTAAACTGGTGTAAGAGTGAAGCCATAGTAGGCGGAAAATGGGAAGGTAGATGCCTTCCTAAACTACCTGGTGGACTTGAGTGGAAGAAAAGTGGTTTTAAATACTTGGGTGTTTATCTTGGAGATGATTCAATGTTGCAAAAAAACTGGCAAGGGGTTTTGGAAAAAACAAAAGGATGTCTGGAAAACGTCTCAGGTTACTACTGTAACCATAGTTCCCTGAGAAAGGGAACGAGACGATGCGTCACTTGACGCTTTGGGAACGCCCCCAGCGTGCATGCGTCTGAGCATCAATGTCAACTAGTCCAATGGAAAGAATGAGCGTCACGGGCGGGTGACGTCATGACCAGGAAGGGATAAAGGCTCGCCCGGTGAAACGCGGCATTAGCTTCAAAAAGTCGAAGCAAGCCGATCACAGGGAAGCAGGAAGTATGGCAGGGTGACGCATCGTCTCGTTCCCTTTCTCAGGGAACTATGGTTACAGTAGTAACCTGAGACGTTCCCTTTCGAGGGAACTCGCGATGCGTCACTTGACGCTTTGGGAACGAGAATACCCAAAACGCCAGAATTCCAAGTACCTGAGTGTCAGTCTGTTGGAACTAAGCACTAAGCACCTGAGAACCTGGGGCAGCATCCAGGTCCAAACTGTAAAACCTGACGAATGTGAGCGGTGAGGACCAGCCTGCCGCATCACAAACGTCTTGGAGGGAAACCCCAAATAACAAGGCTTTAGAGGCCGCCATACCCCTCATTGAGTGAGCTCTGACCACCAAGGGACACGGATGGTCAGAGTACTCGTATGCAAGTGAAATAGCCTCGACTATCCACTTGCTAACCGTCTGTTTAGAAGCAGGAAGACCCTTCTTAGGTGATCCAAAGCAAATAAATAACTGGTCGGACTTCCTCATAGAAGATGTCCGATGAACATAAGTATCCAGTGCTCGCACTGGACACAAGAGGTTCAGCCTTTCCTGGTCCGCAGATGTAAAAGGAGGAGGACAGAAAGCCTGCAGCACGATAGGCCTCGGAATCAAGGTCAGCACCTTAGGGACGTATCCCTGTTTTGGATATAAGAATGCCTTGACCATCCCCGGTGCAAACTCAAGGCAAGTGGGGGAAACCGAAAGGGCCTGAAGGTCTCCAACTCTCTTAAGGGACGAAATAGCTAGCAGAAAGATAGTCTTAAGGGTAAGAAATTTCTCTGAAACCGAATCTAAGGGCTCGAATGGAGCCCTAGACAGGCCTTCTAGTACTATTGCCAAATCCCAAGCTGGCACCCTAGTGCGAGTTGCAGGCCTCAGCCTCAATGTGCCACGAAGGAAACGTGTAATCAGGGGGTCTCGACCCAACGATGTACCCCCAACCAGGGCGTGGTAAGCCGCAATGGCCGCCACGTAAACCTTAAGTGTGGAAGGACATAAACCTGACGTAAAGCGCTCCTGCAAGAACTCGAGTACTGTGTTCACAGAACAGTTAACCGGATCCCACTGATGTCGGTGACACCATACAGAAAAAACTTTCCATTTCAGCGCATATAGTTTCCTAGTAGCTGGAGCTCTGGAGCTTAGGATGGTCTCAGCAGCCTCAGCTGAGAGACCACTCTCTATGAGTTGGGCCCCCTCAGAGGCCAAACCCACAGGTTCCAAATCTCTGGTCGAGGGTAAAATATTGTGCCCCCGGCCTGAGACAGAAGGTCTCTCCTGATCGGGATCTCCAAGGGAGGACCGTCTAAGAGATGGATCAGGTCCGCAAACCAGATCCGACTCGGCCAGCGTGGTGCTACAAGCAGTAGGCTTATTCCGTACTGGCGGACTCGTTCCAGAACTCCTGGGAGCAGAGCAACAGGGGGAAATGCGTACAGACGTAGCCTCGGCCACGTCTGCACCATAGCATCCAGCCCCAGGGGGGCTGGGTGAGTAAGGGAGAACCAAAGTGGACAGTGCGTCGTGTGCTGAGACGCAAACAGATCCACCTCTGCTTGGCCGTAAAACTCCCAAATTTTCTCCACCGCCTCGGCGTGGAGTCTCCAGTCCCCTGGCCTCAGCTCCTGCCTCGACAGGATGTCTGCCCCCACATTCTGGTCCCCAGGAATATACACTGCCCTCAGGGAGAGTACCTTCCCCAGAGACCACAGGAGGATCTGGTGCGCCAGTTTGCAGAGCGGACGCGACCGCAGACCCCCCTGACGGTTCAGATAAGAAACCACTGATGTGTTGTCTGTTCGTACAAGCACATGATGGCCCCTCAGGTCTGGGAGAAACTGTCTCAACGCATTGAAGACAGCCATCATCTCCAGGCAATTGATGTGCCACGAAAGATGATGACTTTTCCACAGACCCTGAACCGAGCGGCCTTCCATTACCGCTCCCCAGCCGGTGAGGGAAGCATCTGTCGAGATCGTAACACGATGGCAAAGAGCTCCCAATACCGGACCCTGGGTTAAGAACCAATGTTTCCTCCATATAATCAAGGCACGAAGGCACCGCCGCGTGATCTTGATCATACGAAGTGGGTTTCCCCTCGGGGAGAACCCTCTGGTCCTTAGCCACCACTGTAGAGGTCTCATGTACAGCAGGCCAAAAGGAATCACGTTGGACGCTGCCGCCAAGAGACCCAACAGTCTCTCGAACTGTTTCACAGTGCGTGACTGGCCTAGCTTTAGCTCTTTGGTGGCTGTCAGGATAGCAGCTACACGAACGGGCAATAGAGTGGCCCGCATCGTCACTGAATCCCATACCACACCAAGGAAAGTGGTTCTCTGTACTGGAGAAAGAACACTCTTCTTGGCGTTGAGCCTCAACCCCAACATCTGCATATGGGCGAGAACGACACCTCGGTGCCGAACCGCCAACTGCTCTGATTCCGCCAGAATCAGCCAGTCGTCGATGTAGTTCAGAATACGTATGCCCTGAAGCCTGAGAGGGGCTAGAGCTGCATCCACGCATTTCGTGAACGTGCGGGGTGATAAAGCTAGACCGAAAGGAAGAACCCTATATTGGTATTCTTTGCCCCCGAAAGAAAACCTTAGGAACTTCCTGTGCTGAGGGAGGATGGAGATATGGAAGTAGGCGTCCTTCAGATCTATCGTGACAAACCAGTCCTCGGATCTGATTTGAGTCACGATCTGTTTGAGTGTCAGCATCTTGAACTTGAGTTTCTGTACTGAACGATTCAACAGACGACGATCTAAAATGGGACGCAACCCCCCATCCTTTTTTGGAACAATGAAATAACGGCTGTAAAAACCCGACTCTCTGTCGGGTGAGTACACCTGTTCTATAGCTTCCTTTGCTAACAGGGCCTTTACCTCTTGCTCCATTACCAGAGCCTGCTCGGGATGCACCACTGTGGGCAGCACCCCGTTGTAACGAGGAGGACGAGAACCAAACTGGATTCTGTATCCTTTCTCTACAATCTGCAGGACCCAATGAGAAATATTCGGCAGAAGCTTCCACGCTGCCAGAAAATTTACTAAGGGAACCAGCCTCTCGAGGCTGGTCTCTGGTGTTATCGAGACAGCCAATTCCGGAGCCTGAAACATAATGGCAGGAACTACCTGAACTGGCCGCTCTAAGGCCCCCCTCAGAGGGCGCGAAACCGATGCTGTGCCGCAGCATAGCATCAGCGACTCGCTGGAGACCGCTGCGCCCTGAAGCACCAAGGGTGGCAGGGTTGGCAGAACGGTCTCGTGAGGACCCCGAAATGGAACGGGCACCGTATAATGAGGTGTACACCGCTCCACTTCGGTCGGGGCTGTCCTCACAGGCCTGATGCATGAACATCAGGACCTTTTTTTTTTTGAACCGAAGTCTTCTTCGCCTGAAGAACGGTCCTCAGATCCGGCTTCGACTTAGAAGACTTCGGTTGAGAGGGTTGCGTCCGTCTCCAGTCTCTACGTGGAGGTGCACGAGACGCAACACTCTCTTTCTGATGCACACGATATGATGAGCTCGACGGCTGGGGCTGCTCACGCCCAGCAGTCCCAGGGGGCTGGACCCGGCGAGGGATAAACTTTTTAAAAACGTCCGCTTGTTTCTTTGACTCCTGAAATCTCTCGACGACCGCGTGGACTGCGTCGCCGAAGAGACCAGAAGGTTCAAGCGGAGCATCTAATAAAAAAGCTCGATCTTTTTCTTTAATTTCAGACAGATTTAACCACAAATGTCTCTCAGTAGCTACCAAGGCTGCCATAGACCGCCCAATTGCTCTGGCGGTCTCCTTAGTAGCCCTGAGAGAAAGATCGGTAGCCTGACGAAGTTCACGAATATCGTCATGACTGACTCCCTCACTACTATCCAGATCCCCCAGCAGGTCAGCTTGATAAGCCTGGAGCACTGCCATAGTATGCAGACATGCTCCAGCTTGACCTGCTGCCGTATAAGCTTTGCCCACTAACACCGAAGTGGCTTTAAGCGGTCTAGTGGGCAAAGCCGAGGCTTTCAGAGACGATGCGGGACCAGGGGAAAGATAACTGGCTAAATTCTCTTCCGCCTGGGGCATCGCCTCATAACCATACTCTTTCAGCCCTCTTATTCTCGAATAAGTGTTAACATGAGGGCTGAAAAGACGTGATGAGTATGGTTTATTCCACGATTTAGAAATTTCATTGTGCAAATCAGGAAAAAATGGAAGCCCTCGTAGTGGAGATAATGTGGTGGAAGATAAAAAGCGCTCATCTAATTTGCTTTTAGGACGAGCGCCCTTCTTCTCAGATGGCCATTCAATATTTAATTTCTCTACAGCCCGCGACATAACATCCACCAGCTCATCATATGCTGGGGAAATAAATTGTGAATCTCTTTCCCCCATGTGTGTGCTTACACTCTCCACACTCATCGCATCAACCTCCTCGGAGGAAGAGCAATAAAGTAATGGAGGGCTCTCTCCCCGGGCGAAAGAAACCGCAGAGCGTGCTTCCGACACCGGGGGGAGAGCGTTGGATCTCTCGGGTAAGGAAGGAGAAAGAGCCCTCGGACCCGTCTCCAACCCCTCCGAAAGTTCCTTTTGCGATCCCCAGGAATGCATTCTCCGCGCTGCCTCAGCAGACGCGGGTCCTGATCCCTGTGGATCGCGAGCCTGCCCACTCTCTTTATCAAAGAGTGACAGGCGAGAGCGGAGCATGCGAAGCGGTAGCATCTCACAATGCTGGCACTCAGCCCCCTCGAAGGCTGAGACCGCATGCTCCACTCCCAAACAAATGACACAAAGCTCGTGTGTGTCCCCACCCGTTAAATAACGCGGGCAGGGAGAAGCACACTGTTTGTACACTTGTTTAGTTTCCATCCTTTTCCGCAACAGACAACAGTAAATAGACAGAGACAAAATGACACAGATCGCTTGCTGACACACAGAAGCTAATGCCGCGTTTCACCGGGCGAGCCTTTATCCCTTCCTGGTCATGACGTCACTCGCCCGTGACGCTCATTCTTTCCATTTGACTAGTTGACATTGATGCTCAGACGCATGCACGCTGGGGGCGTTCCCAAAGCGTCAAGTGACGCATCGCGAGTTCCCTCGAAAGGGAAATGGAGATGGTTGTGGCCAAAAATGTCGTTTAGAGGACGTGTGACAATTATTAATAACCTGGTGGCTTCAATGTTCTGGCATCGTTTGGCATGTATTGAGCCGCCAAGTGGACTTCTCGCAAAACTGCAGGCTGTAATAGTGGACTTTTTCTGGACTAAACTTCACTGGATACCTCAGAGCGTACTCTATCTTCCTAGAGAGGAAGGGGGACAAGGGCTGATACACCTGGTCAGCAGAGGAGCAACCTTTCGCTTGCAGTTCATTCAAAGACTTTTAACAGGCCCAGAAGATCTGGTTTGGAGAAACGTTGCTGGATCTATTTTAAAACAAGCTGGAGGTCTGGGTTTGGACTTTACTTTGTTTTTAATGGATTCTAACAAGATTCAACTGAATGGACTGACACCTTTTTATAAGGGGATTTTTAGAGTGTGGAGCTTTTTTAAAAAGAGAAGAGGGGTTTCTGAGACATCTTTATTTTGGTTATTAGAAGAACCAACTGTGTTTGGAGCCAGGTTGGATGTATCTAATGAAATTGCATATGGGTTTGAAAATGTAATGTTTTCTTCAAAAAAGGTTAAATTGTGTGATCTGATAGCAGCTGGGGGTCCTGAGTTAAATAACTCACTAGAGGTAGCATCTGGTTTAAAATTAAGGTCGGAAAGATTGGCAAGAAAATTGTTGGAGGTTTTAAAACAAAGACTTACGATGGAAGAAAAGTCTCTACTTGTGAGTTATGGGGAAGGGAGGGTTTCTCCAAACAATAAAGATCCTTTTCCTGAGGTTTTCTTTACTCCTGATCTTAAAGGAGCTAATGGCGGGATGTTGGAGAACTTGGAAGATTTAAGTATTCACGAGGCTGACCGTAAGAAATTGTATCGAAGCTGTGTTAAAGTTTTAAATAAGAAAGTTTTAAATGGAAGAGTAGACACTGTTTGGAGAGACAAACTTGGCTTGGATCAGAGTATAAAACCTGTGTGGAGAGTGTTGTATAAACCGCCTTTGGGAAAAAGAGTGGGGGATCTTCAATGGAGGATTTTACACGGGGCAGTTGCTGTCAATGCTTTTATAAGTGTTATCAATCCCAATGTGTCGTCTGGGTGTCCTTTTTGTAAAAAAAGGGAGACAATCTTTCATTGTTTTATGGAGTGTTCAAGTTAAGTGAGGTTTTTACTGTTCAGAGTTTTATTTTTGGTTATCGGTATGTAGCAAAAAATGTCAACTTTTAAACTTCATTATAGGTGAAGCAAAAATGGCAATATACTTAAGCAGGAAGAACAAAATGGAAGGGTCAGAAGGATGTGAAGTTTTGTCTATTTTAAAAAACAGGATAAAATCAAGAGTGTGGATTGATTAAGTTTTATAAAATGATGAAGGACTTGACGTTTTTTTCAAATCAGTGGTGTTATAATGATGCAGTTTGTTTTGTTGTAGATGAACTTTTATTTTTTTCTTGTGTGATACAATAAGTATCACTAATGTGATGTGTTTTGTGGTTATTTATATTGGAACTGTGTTGTAATGTCTACGAATTGTAAAATAAACGTTTTGTTAAATTCTCTCTCTCTCTCTCTCTCTCTCTCACTCTCTCACTCTCTCTATCTCACTCTCTCTATCTCACTCTCTCTATCTCACTCTCTCTATCTCACTCTCTCTATTTCACTCACTCTATCTCTCTCACTCTATCTCTCTCACTCTCTCTCTCACTCTCTCTATCTCACTCTATCTCACTCTCTCACACACTCTCTCTCTCTCACTCTCTCTCACTCTCTCTATCTCACTCTCTCTATCTCTCTCACTCTCTCTCTCTCACTCTCTCTATCTCACTCTCTCACACACTCTCTCTTCTCACTCTCTCTCTCTCTCTCTCTCTCTCTCTCTCTCTCTCTCTCTCTCACTCACTCTCTGCTCATCACCTTCCACACAGCGCTCTCTCTCTCTCTCTCTCTCTCTCTCTCTCGTTCTCGTTTTTGAGGAGGGAGGATTTTATTGATGACATGTTTAAAAACGTTTAGGCTAAAAGGACCTATGTCTATTTGAAAGTTAAACTTTCAGTTTTGCAATATTGTTCTAATGCAATATGCTGTTGAAATACAAGCATTTTTTGTGAAAATAAAATTCAGTTTTTTACTGTATTTGATTAATGTCATTGCATAAAAAGAGGTTTAAATAAATACAAATCTTACAGACATACATGATTTGTATACATTTTATTTCTATGGTAAGAGGACTTGAAATGACTCGAAACTAAAATGGTAGGACTTTGGACTCGACTTGAGACTTGTTGGCTTTGACTTTTGACTCGACTCGGGACTTGCCTCATCTTTGACTCGACTTGACTCGGGACTCGAGGGCAAAGACTTGAGACTTACTTGTGACTTGCATAACAATGACTTTGTCCCACCTCTGAATCACATACACACATTAACGCACACAACACGAATTTTGAACATTAAACTTAGAATAGAAGCATGTCAAGCTCCATATGCTCCTGTGTGTTTCCCAGTTTATATTCACTTCATGTATGACGTTTGTTGGACAGAACGAACTTGCTTTGAAGGAACAAAATGCTTATAAAATGCATATCTTATGTAACTTTTTATTTCTATAATCTTCATGTGATGTGTTTGATATCTCTGTAATTCTCTCAATCTAACAGAGCCGAATTCCGATAGCAGGATGCAGTAATGTGCATTCTTTTACACCTTTCATATTCCTGGAGCCGAACGGTTCAAATACAATCTCCTCATGACTCAGTCAAGTGGGCATCCCCCCCACATGACAAAGAAAACCTTGTCCGCTTCAGATTCTAGGACGGTCATGGGTGGTTCGCGCAAACAGAGGCGTGAACCCAGTCTTTTCCATAGACTGACCACAGGAAGTTCCTACAGAGAGCTTTTTCCCTGTGAGAGGTTTCCGGTTCCATGGCTCCTTAGGGAGCTTCACACCGTGTTTCTTCTTTTTCTTTAGTCTTTCTTTATTTTCGTCTTCGGACTTTTCTTACGTTCAGTTTCAGTGAAATGAACGTAATTGGCAACTTCAACTTTAAAGACACTCTGTTAACCTTCAGCGACCGCGCTCGACTGGAAGAGACGAGAAAGCATGCACCCGCTCGTAAGGACACACACGCAAGATTCGGTTCTCCTCGGCAACACAAAGAGAACCATTGTGCAACTCTCACTCTCCTATCCCTTCGACGCTTCATCAGTCCCGGTTTCATTTCTTCTTGCGAGGAAAATGAACACAGCTCTCTCTCTCTCTCACTCCCGTTGTTATTCGTTTGTCTCGTTAGTTTTACTGTTTACTGTACATACATGTATCCCGGGTTTAACCCTTTAGGCGGCAGAGGTTTTTTCCTAAAACGTTCGATTTTGACATCTTAATTTCAAAAGGCTATATCTTAAAAGTGAAAAAAGATAGAGACTTTCTGTAAAGTAGAGAAATATTAAGGATGACCCAAAGTTTATGTAGGGATTACATTTTCCCATCTAATTTGCATATTATGACGTCATATGGTGGTGGCAATCTTGGATTATTGGATTAATGGACTTTTTTCATTAAAAGTCACGATTAAATGATAAAATGCAGCACTTCTTTCCCCCCCAAAATGTCTATCACCTTCTGTATGCTATATTGCACAATACTGAATGCTCAGGTATATAGTAAGTAGTAAACAAACTGTGTAAATCATTACTAATAAATGGTAGAAACAAACCGAATGCATGTAGTGATTGGCCTTTTGCTGTAAAGATTTTCCATTTACTAAATACAGTAGGCACTCTGATTCCATGTATGGGGCAAATATATTTTATTCATATGACATACAAACACAAGTAGACAAGACCTGTTTAGTTCAAACACTCACTCGCACAGATCACGAGTGACATGATACGAGCAGCGCGGCCAGATCTGCCTCGCGCGCGCGCCGAGTGTGCACAGCTCGGACTACTGTCATTGTCATTGCGACTCCTCACCCTGCCTCCACGTTGCCTCGTAACTGTCCTATGAATACTTCGACCTCGTCTAACATACCCAGTGGTATTAGACAAACTCTCCACCACAATACTGTCGCCGCGATTGCGGAGAGGATCTGATAAAATGGCTTACTCAAACACTAGCTCCGCTTTTGATCGCACTGATTCAATGCGCTCTAACTCGAACATTTTGTATAGAAACATGACGTTTTTTTGATTCGGGGATGAAGTATGACATGTCTGCCATCCAGTGGAGGGGAGGTCGAACGAAATTTGACACCCAATTTGACAAAATCGGCCTTTTTTTTCAGTGCCGCGTCTTGTCGAGTAAACTCGACCGTGGCGCCTAGAGGGTTAAATGTAGAATTCTGTATCTGCAGTTTCATTTTATTAAAACCATATTCTTGATTGCTTTCTGTCTAAAATGCTCATTTTTACAAAGTCAATGAAATGTTTGATCTAGCTACAAAGCTTTACAATTCGTTACTATTTCAGTAACCTAAATTTTATAATAACAAGAAGGTGATTTTTCATGGCCAGAAAATAGCTTTTTTGAATTATAAGAAAGAGATCATTTTTGTTGAAAATTGATAAGTTAATCTTACGGCCGTTTGCTGGACAGACAGATCGTTTGATAACTAAATGAATTCCTTTAAAGTTATCTCATCTAATCGATCTGTAATGGGACTATTGATACATTAATGATGAATTATAATTCGTTGTGATTGATCATTCATATATACAATCGATCTATTTTCAATTTCGATAATTTAACTGTAATATGCAATATATTAATCATATTCATGATTAATTATTAAAATTCCCTATATATAATTTGAGCTTATTAATGCAATACCCAATGTTGCTACAATAGTGTAGAACATGGATTCAAACAACGTCAAATCACGTACTTAAAGCGCTTCTGTGAACGGAGGAAACAGAATAAAACTAAATATATAAAACTAACATATAGGCCCATATGCAAAATATAGGCAATTTACCTTAAATAATTACAGATTAACAAAACGAAAGGAAACATTTAGCTGAGCTTCGGTTCATGCTTCTATCCGTATGACCATTGAAAGTTGAATTTTCCTGATCGCGCCGACGCCTCACGCGTACAAGTTCTAGCATTGCTAACTTAACATCACAGCATGTTCATTAACAAAATAAAATAGTCAACCAAACATTTAGAAAGTTAACCTGTCCATGGCCCCTCGTTTAGGAACGAGCTCCTCTGTGTTCTGGCTGGTCCTGCTCGGGTCACCCGGTTCTGTCTCCTTCACTCTACATGTTATTCAGCCCTAGGTGGAGGTACTCCTGGAGCACCTTGTGCATGAAGTCCTGGAATAAAGTGGAAGCGCATGACGCAATATTCATAGTGGCCAGGAGGGGTCACAAAAGCAGTCTTCCATTCATCTCCCTCGCGTATCCTGATGAGGTTGATGTTGTTGATGCTAGCGCCTCTAAGATGTTCCAGGGTTGTTGGGATGAGGAGAAGTTGATAACAGAATTTCATTATGATTTTGTCTCGAAGCAGCAGGGGAAGTGGAAGGATGGATGTATCCCTGCTGGAGAGCCTCCTGAATATACTCCAGCATGTCTCTTTAGGGATGGAGAGTGTGTATATTTTAAGGGTGCTCCTTTAAGGGTATTTGTCAAGCCCTAAGCTGTTCCCAATAACCAAGCACAGGCTGCTAAGTTAATATGCTGGACATGTTGCTTGCAAATAAATACACAGGTGTCAATTCCTGATATGTTGTATTCTCTTAATTGTAATTCTTAATGTACATTGATGTTAAATATAGTTTAATAAATAATGCTACATGATAAATAGAAGGCTTCAAATAGACCCTTTAATCGGTGATCGCTATCGGGTGATACAGCTTCCAGCAATCGGGGATCGGTGATCGGCCCCAAAAATCCTGATCGGAGCACCCCTAGTATATTTTGCCATGGGCACTGGCTCACCCAGTGTGAAGTCAAGGGCGCAGTCCCATGGTCTGTGAGGTGGTAATTGGGAGGCTCGTCTCGGGCAGAACACGTCACTGAAGGGGATGTAGCAGGCCGGTATGTCCACAGATTGCTTCTCTAATGGGGTTTGTGTCGACGTGGAAAGGACAGCTAGGGTCTTGACTGGCTGGCTTGAGGAGAGTGGTAGCTCTGGGAATTTTTTTGCCCCATTTCAGGGTTTTTATGGTGGTCTAGGACAGAACCGGATGGTGTTTGACAAGCCTGGGGCATCCTAAGATGATGTCAGTGGTGGGTTTCTCCAGAACCAGTAATGTGATGTTTTCCACATGGAGGAAACCCACTCACAGCAGTACTGGTCCAACACTGAGCACTTTTTCCTTGTAACAGACTTTGCTGAACCTTTTTTTGAGCTTGAGAAGCAGAGCTCCCCGGAAATGAAATTGCCGATCAGGGTGTTGACAGAAATGGAAATATTGGATGCAGTAAGGCAAACAATAGAGGTAAGTGGTGATGAATTAGAACTAATACTGTGCACAAAACTCACCACTGGACGAGGATGAATGGGGCAATTTATTATGACATGCCCCTTGAAACCACTTTTTCCCTGAGCGATCTGCCACGTGACTGAACGCATCACTTCCTGAACGGGTTTTTGTTTGAGCTCCATGTGTTTGAGCTCCATCGATCTGATACATAATCCGTGATTTTTCTCTTTGAACTCACTTACTTACACTTATTTTCTACTTTTCCTCACTGAGAAGCACTCCTGCTCAGACCTCATAGTTACAACGCGGACAGTTGAGCAGACGCGTCTCAAGCCGATTTGTGGCCCAACCCCGGATTGCACCTGTGGGTCACGGCTGAGCGCGTCTTCTTTACACTCACTTACAAACGAAGATTTTTTTGCCTATTGTGCGTCTACATTACACTTGTACCACTAAAAAGACTGATTATATCCAAGACTTCAGTCATAAATTAGTGTTAATATTGATAGCATCACTGGTAGCGTCGTTGCTAACTTTCTGTCCATCTGTTAAAATGGCGAATATATCAGATGTATGTTGTCTACCTTTTGGTGCAGGTGAGGACACATTCGAGCTGCACGCGGTGCAGTCTGAGCTGGAAGCTGTAGAGAAGCAGATCCGTGACCTTTTAGAGAGGCAATCCGAGCTGAGAGACCGGCGTTTAGCTCTTGAAACATCACGCGCCGATGCACACAAGTCCGTGATTAACGTTAGTATCCCGCTGACCCCGACTTCGTCCACTCCGTGCGTTTCTCAGCATTGGTCCCGAGCGCCCAGGCCACGATCAGCCATGGTTTCCGGCTCCGGCACACCACCACGAAGCCTGGGTGGTTCCGCAGCGGAAGACGCGAGCCAGGACCAGAGCAGGAATCTCTCTGCCGCTCCCGGTTTTCAAGATCTCCACCCAGAACCGCTTCTCCCCTCTTCGCGAAACGGAACGCGATGCTGTGATCATCGGCGACTCCATCGTCCGGCACGTCCACGCTACGTTAGGTAAAAGTAAGGTGCGCAGTCACTGCTTTCCTGGCGCTCGTGTTTTTGATATCGCTGCGCGGGTACCCGAGATCTTGAACGATGACGAGCGCGTCGGAGCTGTCGTGCTACACGCGGGAGTGAACGATATCAGGCTGCGACAAACGGAGGTTCTGAAGAAAGACTTCAGGAGCCTGATCGAGACGGTACGCAGCACATCGCCTGAAGCAACGATCATCGTGTCTGGACCGCTCCCCACGTACAAGTTCAGTAGATTATTCGCGCGAAATGAATGGTTAATGTCATGGTGCAATGAGCAGAAACTGCTCTTTGTAAATAATTGGAATCTGTTCTGGGAGCGACCTAGGCTCTTCCGCGCTGATGGCTTACACCCAAGTAGAAACGGAGCGGATCTTCTGCCGGATAACATCTCCAAGATGTTAAAGACTGTTTGACTAGTATCCAAAAGTCCAAATCACAGTCTCTGCTGCACCAATTTAATTGATATAAATACTAGTGTAGAACATTTCATAGAAACTGTGTCTATTTCCTCGCTTAGTGAGATCAAATAATAAATCTACTGCAGGATCTAGGAAAAATCGAATTGTTATTAAAACAGAAAATCTCGCTATTACTGAAAAAAAACAATTTCTAAAGCTAGGTCTTCTAAACATTAGACTCACACCTAAGGCAGTTAGTGTAAATGAAATAGTCACAGACAATAGCATTGATGTACTTTGCCTTACTGAAACCTGGCTTAAACCAAATGATTATTTCATCCTAAATGATTCTACTCCCCCAGGATACTGTTATAAGCATGAGCCCCGTCTGATCGGTCGTGGCGGCGGTGTTGCAACAATCTACAGAGATATTCTTAATGTTACTCAGAAAACAGGTCACAGGTTTAATTCGTTTGAAGTACTTGTATTAAATGTTACACTCTCAGGTGTAAGAAAAAAATCCCTATTATCTCTAGCCTTGGCGACCTTATATAGACCTCCAGGGCCGTACGCTGATTTCCTAAAAGAGTTTGCAGATTTTCTCTCAGATCTATTGGTCAACGTCGATAAAGCATTAATTGTTGGAGATTTTAACATACACGTAGATAATTCAAATGATGTGTTAGGGGCCGCCTTAACAGATTTATTAAACTCCTTAAAGGTGCAAAACGCAAGTCTCTGAGTTTTTGCAGAACTACGCCCCCTCTGGCGACAAGCGAAACTGCAACCAGAGTTGTGCACGCTCATGGACCACACGCACACGCACGCTTGCACTAACACGAGCTGTTCATAACTAAAGGAGCATCTGCCGCACAGATCTTTGGTGGAAAGTAGCAGAACGCGAAGGAGGAGAGATCGTTTGCCGGGCATTGTTTACACCCAGAGTTTTAGTGAGATTACGCTTGTATCGTAGTAGAATTGAGTTTTGCGGGGAACACTGTGCAGGACTATTGACCGACGGCCTGTATAGGTCCGGAACGATAGTTTTGCGGGGTTCCTTGTGAACTCGGATAGAATGGCAGGGAGGGAGACAGAGGATAGTAATAGTATGGAGTTTAATGAGGAAGAGAGAAATTACGTAGATGTGGGGGGAGGAAAAGGATGGGAAGAGGTGGTAAGACGGAAAGAGAACAGGGAAGCAGGTAGGTTTAAGAGAAAGAAAAATACAGGTAGTTTAAGTGAAACAGAAAATGAGGGAGGAGAAAGTGAGAGGAAGAATCCAGAGGCAGGAGTGCTTAATGTAGTGTTAAGATTTGAGGGGGAAGGGGGAGTAAAGAAAATGGATCCATTGAAGTTAACAAAAATCATTCGAGGGCAAGTGGGGGAAGTAAATCATGCAAAAGTATTAGGAGATGGAAACTTGCTAATAGGATGTAGTAGTGAAGAACAAGTGGTGAAAGCAAAGAAGATGACTATGGTTGGAAAATTAAAGTATCTAAGGTTGTAAAAGTTGGAGAACAAAGAATCAATGGTAGTAAAGGGGTGATATCTGGAGTTCCTCTAAATGTCAGTATGAGGGAGCTAATGGGGAACTTGAAAGTGAGGAAGGGATCAGTTAAGAGTGTGATAAGAATGACAAGAGGAATAGAGAAAATTGAGACTGAAACTGTTTTGGTAGAATTTGGAGGAAAGGAGATTCCAAAGGAGGTTTACTGCGGTTTTGTGAGATATAATGTAAGGGAATACATACCAAAACCTATGAGATGTTTCAATTGCCAGGAGTTTGGACATGTAGCCAAAGTATGCCAGAGATGGGGGACTCGAGTCACATGACTTGACTCGAGTCAGACTCGAGTCGCAAATTTAAGGACTTGAGACTTGCTTGACTAAATTAAGAAAATGACTCGACTTGACTTTGACTTGAGATCCAATGACTTGAGACTTGACTTGACTTGAACTGTATGACTCGAGAATGACTTGATATACATTTTTATATAAATCATCGCAACATCCATTGATAAACAAAATGAAAGCAACGGAACCATTGACGTCAGTAATCAGATTCTGCGCGATTGTGTGACGCTGCACAAGCCCAGAAATAGCCTACATCGCGGTGAGCGCGCTAAATACAAAAACATCTCCCTGCATCGTATCTTTTTGGATATAAACACTAGAAAATGACCATATTCATGCAAGAAGATTTGTTCTACGCATAATAACTGGCAAGGGATATCGGACGACCATCACAACCTCGAACAGTCGAACTTCATTCACCACGTCTAAAAGTAAGCTATGGCTTGTTTAACCTGTTTGTTATAGTTAATTTGACTATCTTTAAATCTAGAGAGAATAATATTGGTCAAAACAGCATGCCTCTTTATACACAATTATGTTTTCAAATGTAGCTTAATGTTGTCAATATTCAAATGATAATTAATGATGGTATATGTTTTGTATAACATTTGCCACATTTCTTTTTAAACCATGCTTTAAAGCCAAAAATGTTGTTCTTTCCAATGACGAAAAACAATATAGAAAACTGTTAGTTTTGTCGTTTATGTTTCTCTTAATGTTATCAGGGGGTTGGTGGCAAAAAATGCCAGCAGAATTAATATGCACCCAAAATTCAAAATGTGGTGGAAAAATGGCCCTAGTATGAGTTATTTTCATAATTCTAACATATATAAAAAAATATTTCCAGATTATTGGCGCGATTGCAAATGTGATGATTTTATAAAACAGTTCAGTAAACAAAGAGTGAATATTGTGATGTGACATTTTAGACATAATATTCCAAATATTTTCTGTTTTTGCTCTATTTCTCCAATGACAATAGTTCCAAACAAGCCACAGAAAGAGTTATGCGTATTTGTGATTCAGTGACCTAGTTGCTTAGTTCCAGAACGAATCTGTCATTTTGAACAAATCAGTTGACTGCTTCTATGACTCGTACATTAAGACGGTGATTTGGCGCCACCTATTGGCGGTTTTAACTTCATAATAGGCTAAATGCCAACGGCTGTTATATAACTTATATAAAGGGGATGCCAGTTTGAAGAATGCCATTTGGTGGCATAGGAACCATTATACTTGAATTGTGAATAGCTGGGTTTCAGTCACGTGATTATGATGACGCGCGAAATTCAGATGGAGGGCAGGGAGTGAAGAGCGCAATGGACGAGATGGAGGAAAGTCCGTACTGTACTACTTTTCACACTATTTTACAAGAGAAAGATATAAACAAAAAATCAAACATGTTGGACGTGATCCTTACGTTATTAAGAGGAGCGATTTTCAACTGAATTGAAAGATTTTCCAGCCATCGAGGCGGTAGATATCAGCAACTACCTCGTCTTACAGACATACTTTGACTTTACAAAGTTCGTAAACGTTACACGTTAACTTACACGTTACACAAACATAGCCACTTAAGTTGTATTAACTCACCTTTGACGAAGTGATCACGGCACACACGGGCATTTTCCCATTCGGCTCCTCCCGACCGCAGACGTAGGTTTGCAAGCCGTTTTCCCGGAGTTTTTCGGTCAATTTCTTGCATTTCCCCCCTTATGAACAACAACTTTTGGTACACGATAAAAACTCCTCGTGGTTTGATCGATTTAAGTAACCATAAACGACGCAAAACATAGGCATTTTGAGTTTGTTATAGTGCTTTCTAAATACAGCAAATCACTTCCTGCCCTCCATTTGCATTTCGCGCCATGGCAACGCAGTGGCGTGACGTCATATGAAAACAAGCTATTGTTTAATACCTTTTACAGTAATGGTCTTCTGCAATGTTTGAGGCATATTTATTTTTTCATGTTGGCCTAATTTCAGTTACATTTACATTTTAGGCTATGTAGTTTGAAATTGTATTTATTTTTTATTTTTTAGATTTTTATTGTAGTAACCACTCAGCTGTATGTGGAAATGCATATTTAAAAAAAATATGTTGCAAATAAAACCATAGTCCACAACTTATGTAGTTTTAACTTATTTTAATATATAAATTCAGTGAAATCATCAAACGTTTGTATGACTTGCCAGTGACTTGTGACCCAAGCTACGACTTGACTTGACTTGCTTGACATAAGGCAGTGACTTGACTTGACTTGCTTAAGGCAGTGACTTGACTTGACTTGCTTGCTTTTATAAAAAATTGACTTGGACTTGCTTGAGACTCGAAGGTTAAGACTTGAGACTTGCTTGTGACTTGCACATGTGTGACTTACTCCCACCTCTGAAGTATGCAAAGGAAAGAGGAAATGTGCTAGGTGTGGGGGGGATCATGAATATGGAAAGTGTGGAGAAGGAGTGAGTCCCAAGTGTAGTAACTGTGGTGGTAATCACAGTGTTGCATATTGGGGGTGTGAGGTGTTGAAGAAAGAAGTGAAGGTACAACAAATTCGAGTAAAGGAAAAAGTATCGTATGCTGAGGCAGTTAAGATGGCAAGAGGAAATGAGAAGTATAAGGAGGGAGGATGTAGTAAAGAGCAAGTGGTGGGGAGAAAACAGCAAGATGAGAAGAAGACATGGGTAGAAAAGAAGAAGATGGTGACATTCATTGCAGGAGTGATAAATGCAACATATGAGATCAAATCTAAAACTGAACGGATTCAGGTCATAGTAAAAGCTGCAGTGCATCATTTGGATATGATAGGATTAAGGTGGGAAGAAGTAAGAGATGAACTTAGTATACAGTCAAGTCAAGAGATAGCATGTCTGGGTTGATAGTTCTAATACTAATAATTTTAATTCTTCAGTGGAACGCGAGAAGCTTGATAGCTAATGGGCAAGATTTCAAACAGTTTATAGTTAGTAGAGGGGAAAAACCTGACATTGTGTGTATACAAGAATCCTGGTTAAATCCAAATTTGGATTTTGTTCTACATGGGTATGTAATTTTGAGGCAAGATAGGATAGAGGGGGGGGGGGGGGGGGGGGGGGGGTTTAGGAGGGGGATGTGTCACTTTTATAAAGCAGGGCATTCCTTACAGGATTTTAGGGATAGGAAGGGAACAAGAGTATGTGGTAGTGAAAATTTGGAGTAACAGTTGTGAATTATTATAACCCGTGCAAGAAACTAGAATTAATGAAGCTGGAAGAGATAGAAGGGCAGGATAGTAGTAATATTGTTTGGTGTGGAGATTTTAATGGACATAACACATTATGGGGTAGTGATAGAACAGATACAAATGGGAAGGTGATAGAAGAGTTACTTGATGAAAAGAATTTAGTATGCTTAAATGATGGAAGTAACACTAGGATAGATGTAAATACAGGAAAAGAATCTGTACTAGATCTTACTTTGGTATCAAATACCATGGCATCATTATGTGATTGGTCAGTGTATCATGAAGGAACTGTAGGGAGTGATCATTATCCAATATGGTGCAAGATAAATATGGAAACACCACTGGTCATAGAGAACACAGGGGGGAAATGGATATTTGAGAAGGCTAATTGGGAGAAATTTCTTGATGTAAGTGATAGATATTTAAGTCAGCTTCAGGAAGGGATGAATATAGAAACAATGGACAGTAAATTAAAGCAAGGTATAATATTGGCTGCAATAGAATCAATTCCTAAAAGCAAAAGCAGAGCAAGACAGAAAGTAGTACCATGGTGGGATGATGAATGTAAGGTAGCAGTGAAAAATAAAAATAAGGCATTTAAACTAGTTAAAAGAACTCATAATTTTCAACATTTGATTAAGTACAAGCAAGCACAGGCACACTGTAAAAAATGAAATTACCATTTGTCCAGCATACTGTGCTTTTTGAGTCACATATATTAGGATTTGTAAATAACTGTGAATCTACATAAAATTACATGTTAGTCCAACAAAATTCTCCAAAATGTCACAGCTACATGTTAAACAAAGTTTTCTGGACAAAGTTTTTTATGTTGAACTGACAGCAACGCTCATCCTAGTGTGCGCATGCGTGATGAGCATGAACATCGCGCCGAATGCACGGGGTTTCCTTCTCCATTTTGTGCTTGCTTAGCTCAGCTCCTCGTTTTATCGCTGCCATGTTGGAGTTCGCTCATCCTGATTCTTCGACGATCTAAATATTGCCACACGGCTGTAGGTGAGTATCAATATACTTTTAATTTCATGCATGCAATGATTGGCATATTCCCGACCTGACGGTGTGTTATCAACAAAAATATTTTATGTAACGTTAGGGCAAATGCACAAAAAACAGCTTGTGGCCTAATTTTGTTCTCATGTTTGTGTCACTGGTCAGAAAAAGATTAACGTTATCTCATTAAAGTTCTCTAGACACAGATTATCGTAAATTAGATCATTATTTTAATCTTTTCATTTAAGTGATCAGGATCCCAGCGCAAATTCAGTATATTATTCCGCTTTTTGTTTCAAAGTGGCGCTGTTAGAATGTGTACGTTAGCTGTTCCACGCGTTTGTGAGAGAGGAGGAAGACCGCGGAGAGATCACATTCAACCGGTGAGGTAAGTTAGAACGTGTAATGTGTAAATATGTAAGCCTCACATACACAATGTATGGATAGATAAACTGTTATGTAGCTATGGTAGCCGTTTCTATGTGCAGTTTCATCATTTAAATTTCACCCATGCTGTATGTGTGTATGTAGACTATTGTGTGTAAGTTATAAAACAGATAATTCTTAAAAACAAATATTCAGAGATTTCTGTGTACATCATATGATTTTAAATTTTGTGGACAT
Organism: Rhinichthys klamathensis goyatoka; assembly: GCF_029890125.1. NCBI lineage: Eukaryota > Metazoa > Chordata > Actinopteri > Cypriniformes > Leuciscidae > Rhinichthys > Rhinichthys klamathensis. The sequence goes on along the minus strand of NW_026606907.1, from coordinate 458,750 downwards.
AGATAAAATTCGTTCTAAAAGTGTAGAATATGGTTCATAAATGATCATTTTAATTAATATAAGGTTGTGATTCTTACAATTTAAGGTTCTAACTGATAAATTTCTATTTTCCAGGATGACCCTAGGACTTAATTCTGTGTAAAAACAGCAAATTCAGCAGTTCAATAGAAGATGTCCTTCTGAAGCACTATAAGCTGCATCACCAAATACTTTTATGGCTGGAACGGACAAAAAAAGGCAAGAAGGAACATAGCCGCTATGAGTAAAAAAAATGAAGCTAACATTTTCCCTCAGGAGAAAAGTGGTCCAAGAGCAACCAATGATTGTAGAAGTTCAGGAGAGGTGGACTGCACTCTTTTATCAAGAGAACTGGTGATGATATCTTTTTTTTTTTTTTTTCTTAATAGGTGTTCAGATCACAGTAGATAATGTGTACTCATTGTTTTTTACAACTCACAAGTTTCGTTAATGTTTGTTATGAACAGATTTGTGAGAAATTTTTCTGAATCACCAACAAAGACCTTCTGGGAGTCTTCATGATGACAGCCATTGACAGACCTGAGCTCCTGAAACTTTACAGAAAAGGAGCTTTCGTACAGGACATGTATGCATGCGCTCCTAGAAAGACTTGATGAAAGGGTAAGTTCAATTTCAGTGTTTTGATGGTTTTATCTATGTTACTTTGTCTGAAGATAAATACAGTTTTCAAACTTTGGATTTTCGGTTGTTTCTTTTGTATGTTTATCAAGACGACAGACATAGTTAATCGCAGGAGGACTGCTGCTTTGGAAGGCCTGCCTGTGTTTCTTCGAGAAGCTATTCAAGAAGTGTAAAGTATGTATCAAAGACTTTAAAAGGCTGAAAGGGTTAGTTCACCCCAAAAAAATTATTCTGTCATAAATTATTAACTGTCATGTCATTCCAAACATGTAAGACTTTTGTTCATCTTCGAAACACAAATGAAGATATTTGTAATACAATTTTGAGAGATTTCTTTCCCTCTATTGCAGCTACTCACTTTCAAGGCCCAGAAAGGTAGTAAAACCATTTAAGTAGTCAATGTGACTCCAGTGGTTTAACCTCAATTTTGTGAAGTGATGCAAATGCTTTATGTGAGAAACAAACAAAAAAAAAATCTCCCAACGCACGTTCACTAGAGCACCATGACGCATGCGTGTTGTGTTGACGCAAGAGCAGATGTTCTCACCCATCCTGGAAGCACCAATTTTAGAAAACAAACCAAGACCTAAAGCAACATAAATGTAGAATTTAATAAACGAAGCTTGCAAACAGCATCTCTCTTCCCCTGGTTTCCCTTGTTATTAAACAGTGCAGTGTTTCCGGTTGAGGATGTCTGCTCTCGAGTCAACACAACACGCATGCGTCATGGTGCTCTCGTGTACGTGCGTTGGTAGATTTATTTTTTGTGAATAAAAATGTCTGACAAGGTATAAAATGGTCTGTGGTATATAGCACACTGGTTATCGGAGGCGAGAGAGATCACGGCGAACACGTGTGTCTGTCTATCAGCTGGAACCAGAAAATGACAGTCTCTCTGTCTTTTCTGGCTCCAGATGATCTCCAACTGTTTATCTATCTATCTATCTATCTATCTATCTATCTATCTATCTATCTATCTATCTATCTATCTATCTATCTATCTCTAACCAGTGTGCTTTTATACTGTCTCTCCAAGCCTATTACAGCAATCAGAAAAAGGTGTAACTCATTTTGTATTTCACATACTTACTCTCCGCTCATCTCCTGACTCGTTCTCCCATTGCAGACTCCACTGAACCAGGCCCCCTTGCCACAGATGTTATTTTTGTTTTTACACACAGAGCACTCGCATCGCTTATCAAATTGAGGTTAAAGCACTGGAATCACATGGGTTACTTTAATGATGTCTTTACTACCTTTCTGGGCCTTGAAAGTGGTAGTGGTGTAGGCTGTCAATAGAGGGACCGAAAGCTCTGATTTCATTTAAAATATCTTCATTTCTGTTTGAAGCTTAACGAAGGTCTTACGGATTGGGATCGACATGAGGGTGAGTAAATGATGACAGAATTTAAATTTTTGGGTAAACCAACCATTTAAAGCAGGGATGTCCAAACCTGCTCCTGTAGGGGCCAGAATCCTGCAGAGTGTAGCTCCAACCTACCTGGAAGTTTCTAGTAATCTTGATTATCTGGTTCAGATATGTTTAATTGGAGATAAAGCTAAACTCAGCAGCACAGTGACCCATAGAGCAGGACTGGACACCCCTAGTTTAAACCGTTTCCAGATTTTGTATTTTCTTCCTATTTACTTGTTCTAGACCTGGTCTTGCCGTTCTTTGTGTTGTGTTCTTTTATAATATTAACTTTTGATTAATGATTTTACATTATAAAACCAAACAAAAATAAAAAAATTACATAATCTACCACTACAAATCTGAAAACTAGTCTAATGCATAGTGGGTTCATTCTCATAAAATGTTAAAATACCACTTGCTTTTTACTTTTTGAGAATAAAACTAACAACTTGAATTTTAAACTAAAATGTTTTTGTATTTTGTGTTTGTGTTACAGGAAACTGAAGATGGGACAAAATGGGTCTCTGTTGGCATTCTCTATGTTGGAAGATAACACCCAATGATCCAGAACATTGCTGTTGTACTGGAGGAGGAGTTTGTTATTCTGGAAGTTCTCCCTGATCCCTCGACTGCTCTGGCATACTTTTTTGGCCTTCTCTATGCTCTTAACAATTTATATCTGAAGTACACTTTTGATACCATTCAGAATGTGTTTATAAAAACGAACTGTTAAAACACTTAAAAGTGAAAATGGAACAGTGTCGTGGCATACCTTGTCACCAACAAAGACAAACAGTTTGGATATCAAATCTGGAGTGTGGATGCACCTTGCAAGTCCTTTCTTTTATAAACAAATGAGTTTTGGTGAGGCATAATTGGACCAGTGTTTCCAATTAGTTCAATGTTTTGAAAAGGTTAAGATTTTACATTTAGACACTAAAAATACTGCATTTTATTCTTGGTTACAAACAAGCATTTAAGTTTTGCATGTGTTTACAACTGAAATATAGAAACTAGCAAGCGAACGTCATCTTGTGGTGCCATCTCAAAGAGGCACAAAATCTCTTTCTCTGACCTTTACCATGACTGTTCCCTGCTGGTGAATGATCGGCCTAACTTAACCAGAGCTACTCAGTCTTTAGCCATTTTCAAGAAATGGCTGAAGACGCATCTTTTTCGGCAACACTTGATCCATTAATACTAACTCTTTCCCTTCTCTTCTCTTCTCTTCTATATATTTTTTTTAAAAAGTACATGTTAGATTAAACTGGGAAGAGTTATAGCACTTGCATATCGTTGTCCTATTGTTAGTTTAACTGCTTCTATTGTTCTCATTTGTAAGTCGCTTTGGATAAAAGTGTCTGTAAATGAATAAATGTAAATAAACTGATAAAGGTATAAGTCCATGTTTGTCATTTGCAAATAGATGTAAAATCACTATAAAAAAGGCTAGTAGTGTGGTGACGCCTTATTTTGCTAATTATTTTTTTTCCATCCAGAAAACAGAAAAATATTAATTACCTCAACAACAGTAATTGTTGTTTCAGTTGCTGTGACAAGAATATATTTATTAGCAAAATATGACAATCAACATTTCATGAACGAACAAATTGACGTTGGCTAAACAAAGTATTTTTACTAAGAACTAAAAAATTAATTATCCGGTTCTGTTTGAGGGAAATAAGACAGCAGTAAAAAATAGGGAAAAGGCAGAGTTATTGGCAAAACCGTTTGTCATGATACATGGATCAAATAATTTGCAGGAAGAAGGTAGAAGAGGTAGAGAGAAAACAAAATCTGAAAATATGGAGGCTTTGGGTAGGAAAAGTAGTATGGAGAATGTACAAAATGTCCCCTTTAGAATAGGAGAGTTAAAAAGGGCACTAGACAAAGCAGGACAAACAGCGCCAGGGAAAGATGAAATATGTTATAGTATGATGAAGCATCTAAGTGTGGAAGGTATGGAAAAATTATTGATGTTGTACAACAGAGTATGGATAGAGGGAATAATACCAGGGAGTTGGAAGGAGGCTATAATAATTCCAATAAGGAAGCCAGGAAAAGATGCCAGCAAACCTGGAAGCTATAGACCAATTGCTTTGACGTCCCATATCTGTAAGATAATGGAACGTATGGTGAATGAGAGGTTAACATACTTTTTGGAGAAAAGAGAAATGGTGGCTTCATATCAAAGCGGTTTCAGGAAGGGAAGGAGTACTATAGATTCAGTGATTAGGCTAGAAGATGAAATAAGGAAAGCTCAAATAAACAAAGAGACAATGGTTGCAGTATTTTTCGATGTGGAAAAGGCATATGATATGTTATGGAAGGAAGGATTGCTAATTAAACTGAATCTAATGGGTGTTGGAGGAAGAATATTTAATTGGATTATGGACTTTTTAAATGAAAGAACTATTCAGGTGAAGATAGGAGCAGAATTATCAAGTCAATATACGGTAGAGAATGGGACACCTCAGGGGAGTGTAATAAGTCCAACTTTATTTTCCATTATGATAAATTATGTATTTGTAAACATTCCAAATGATATGGGGAGATCATTGTTTGCAGATGATGGAGCATTATGGAAAAGAGGGAGAAATGTGGAATATGTCATTAAAAAAATGCAAGATGGAATTAATCAAGTCGAGAAGTGGGGGACAGAATGGGGATTTAAGTTTTCAGTGGAAAAAACAAAAGTTATGTTTTTCACAAGAAAGAAAGTCAGGGAATGGTATCTGAAATTGTATGGGAATAAGTTAGAGAGAGTTGAAAGTTTTTGTTTTTTGGGAGTATATTTTGATGTGAGATTAACATGGAGGGAGCATATTAGATATGTAATTGATAAGTGTAAAAAAGTTATAAATGTCATGAGGTGTCTTGCAGGATTGGAGTGGGGAGCGGATGTAGCATCGCTAAAATACATATATATAGCCTTAATAAGATCAAGGTTAGACTATGGAAGTATTGTATATGGTTCAGCAGCCAAATCTGTGTTGGCAGATCTGGATGTTATTCAAGCTCGGGCTTTAAGAGTGTGTGTAGGAGCGGTTAGAACTTCCCCAGTATGTGCTCTCCAAGTTGAAGCAGGTGAAATGCCATTGTGGTTGAGGAGGAAGCAGCTGGGGGCTAATTATTGGGTTAATTTAAGAGGGGATGGAGATAGTCATCCAGCAAAAAAGGTGCTGCAGACATGCTGGGAGAAGGAGACAAATCAAAAAACAAGTTTTGGGTGGACAGGGGATCAAATGGCAAAAGATACAGGGGTTTATGATAAAGAGTTTGGCGCAAATGTGGTGTGGCCTATCAGACCTATCTGGGAATTAGAAATACCATGTGTAGATTTAGAGCTACTTGAGATTAAACATAATAATAAGAATGCTGATTTAAATAGTGTATATTATAGTTATAAGGAATGTAAGTATAAGGAAAGTATTCAGATTTTCACAGATGGGTCAAAGGACATGCAAACAGAGGCAACAGGGTCGGCAGTTGTTATTCGTAGATATAAAGTGGAAATTAGTAAAAGAACATCGGATTGTCTGAGTGTATTTGCAGTTGAAATGTTTGCCATATTGATGGCGTTAGAATAATAATAATTCATCACATTTATATAGCGCTTTTCTGGACACTCAAAGCGCTTCACATAGAAAGGGGAATCTCCTCAACCACCACCAATGTGCAGCATCCACCTGGATGATGCGACGGCAGCCATATTGCGCCAGAACGCTCACCACACACCAGCTTACTGGTGGAGAGGAGACAGAGTGATCAAGCCAATTGGTATATATATATATATATATATATATATATGGGGATGATTAGGAGGCCATGATGGACAGAGGCCACTGGGCAAATTTGGCCAGGATGCCGGGGTTACACCCCTACTCTTTCGAAAGACATCCTGGGATTTTTTGTGACCACAGAGAGTCAGGACCTCGGTTTAACGTCTCATCCGAAGGACGGTGCTCAATTGACAGTAAAGTGTCCCCGTCACTATACTGGGGCGTTAGGACCCACACAGACCACAGGGTGAGCACCCCCTGCTGGCCTCACTAACACCTCTTCCAGCAGCAACCTGGTTTTCTCAGAAGGTCTCCCATCCAGGTACTAACCAGGCTCAGCCCTGCTTAGCTTCAGTGGGCAACCAGTCTTGGGCTACAGGGTGATATGGCTGCTGGTAATGGACAGAACAAATTAGTGATAAAGAAATATGAATATGTAGTGACTCTATATCAGCTCTAGTAAGCATGAAGGTACATCTAGAAGTCACCTGGACCTGCTGTATGAAGTTTTATTTATGAACTCAAGAATAAATAGGCAGGGGAAAAATGTCATATTTATGTGGGTCCCTGCACACATGGGAATACAGGGGAATGAGAAAGCAGATAAAGTGGCAAAAGCAGCAGTTAAAAAAGGAGAAGTTGAAGTAAATATTAAATTGTCTAAATCAGAGGGGAAAGGCATAGTGTGGAGAAGTGTAAATCAACAATGGCAACAAAGTTGGGATAATGCAACAAAGGGGAGACATTTATACGAAATTCAAAGAAAAGTAGGTATATCAAGAAGTAGGGGAACAAAGAGAAAAGAGCAGGTGATAATAAGCAGGTTGAGAATTGGGCATAGTAATCTTAATAGTACACTTTTAATTATAGGAAAACATCCTACAGGAATGTGTGAACAATGTCAGGAGGCTGAAACAGTAGAACATGTTCTTATAAAATGTAGGAAATTTAATCAGGAAAGACAAGAAATGATAACAGTTTAAAAATATAGGAAGGGTAGATGATACAGTAAAAAGTTTATTGGAGTATGGAGAGAGTGTGGAGGGTAGGAAATTGTTATTTGATTTTTTGAGGGGGACTGGATTAGATAGGCGGATTTAGGCCCTGTCCACACGGACACGGGTATTTTTATAACCGTGACTTTTTTTACGCGGTTCGGCCGTTCGTCCACACGAAAACGCACTGAAACCGAACATTTTTGAAAACCCCTGCCAGGGTGAGGATTTTCAGAAACGCCGGTTACAGTGTTGTCGTGTAGACAGTGAAACCGGGGTTTTTGCCTTGCGACATCAGAGTGTGCGCCGTTATCAGCTGTGTTTGACATCAGATTTGCGCTTCTGATTGGCCAACGTGGCTTTAGGGTTAAGGTTTATATCGCCGCCTGCTGGGGTGGCATGCTCTTGACCGCGCTTGATTGTGTGTTTTTACGTTTTCATGTAGACGGAGACCGAGCATGTGTGGACGGGATTTTTTTTTAAAACGCTGTAGGAAAAACTCCGGTTATAAAAATACCCGTGTCCGTGTGGACATGGCCTAAGTATGACTGAAAGTAAAGGGTAGATAAAGCCTGAAGATGGCAGTAATGCAACTCAATGGATGCCAACTGCCGTAAAAATCCAAAGAAGAAGACAGATCTTTGGTGTACAGCCAAAATGTCTTCAGAGGTAATACAGTTATAAATCTGCAAGTCATTTCAAATATATGGAAGGAAAGACATTTGAGTAAATTATTCTTATGCGTGAGGGGAAAACGGGGTTAGTAGAAAACTTTGTTTATGTGTTTACTGTATCCACCTGTTACGTTCCCCCAAAACGGTAAATCCAGGGGAAAGGGGAAGCAACAATAATTTAAAATAACCAGGGCAAAAGAGAACCGGAAGTCAGAGTCATGTGCAGTTGAAGTGTGTATTTATTATAATATGGACAAAGAAAAACCAATACAAAATTACTCTCTCACAATGAGACAGCAAACAAGCAAGTTAAGGCAAACAATAAACACAAACTAAATAACTGAGAACAAAAACAAGATTCAACATTTACTGGACTACTCAACAATCCTTTCTCCACTGAAGAGGTTAACACACAAACAAACACCAAACACTGTTCTAAACTCACAACACGATGCAAGTTGGTGTTCAACCCACAGGTTGAATAAAGTTGGTCTGCAATTTGGTCACAACTGGAAGGAAGAGAAATTAACAGAACCAGCACACATCTCAAAACAACACACTCAAACTGTGCTAAGAACAGTCTTCTTATCCTCCAGGTACTGAGTGTTAAAGGTTCTCTAAGCGATCCTGGGTGACGTCACTTCTTGTTGACGTTCGAACTATTGTCAAACAAAACGGAGGCTAGCTAGACCCTCCCTCCTCCTCATCCGCACACTAACCCCCCAAACCACACCCCCAAACCCTTCTTGTCGGTCATTGGCTGGAATAGTTTATTATGTTTTGGGGAGCGGGTCGCTGCAGTTTGCTTTTGTTGCTGTTTGTGGAGCCTGGGCTGTCTACAGAGATCGCATTTCTTTACAGTGTGTTCAGGGGACAGGCAGCCAGCGGTTAGTGAGGAGATGTTTGCTGTATGTGACAAAAAAAATTTTGGCCTAAAAAACGCGTGACATCGCTTAGAGCACCTTTAATCAGGCACACCTGTTGACACTCACACATGCAGCCCAGACATGGAGTGGGAGGGGCCACCACCTGAGAGAGAGAAGAAAGAAATACACCCCAACCAAACACATGACCCTTAGGGTCGTAACACCACCTATGATTGTATTGTTATGAAAACACATTCATGAACAAGATAATTGATTATTTCGCAAAAGCTCAAAATAATAATCATACCATACACTGTTGGTCAACAACGTTCACTCAAATGTCTCAAGGTAATAAACAATCAAATGTCACCATGACGTTTTCATAAAAGCCAAAACAGGCTAAGCTGCCGAAGACTTGCGGGGTTCAGCATCTTTTATTGGATATGTTTTATGTTTCATGTTGTAACGTTACCATTATTCCGAACACAATTCCTAGTTTATGAAACTGTTCACTAACAATGGTAGTAAAACCAATTCTGATTGTACATGTATCTAGCTTACGCTAAAGCATTAGCTTGCTACACATTTTATGCATCGTCATTTGTTGTCATACATAGATTGGCCGTATCAAACATTGGAAACTGGGCTATATCTTACCGTTTTATCAAGAAAAAAGCCAACTGAGGATCCCGTTTGAGACCAAGAGCAGACCGGAGATCTCTCCATTTGTTGAATGCCTTCCCGACGTTGACTCTCGTCTTACTCCGACGCCTGTCTGACTCCAATTTGGCCCTTTTGGTGGCACTAGACAAAATTTCTCTTTTCTTTACTTTACATGGAGTTTGCGTTGGGGTTTGGAATGGACTACAAGCCGGTCTCTTTGAATCCATCTTCTACCTTTGACGCACGAGTTGTCTTCGCTGATGCGGAGAATAGCGGCGCCGGCGAATACACAAACCTGCGAGACATAGCCTGGTGAGCGTGAACGCGCATGACGTCACGCCCAGTCTCAAATTCGAGCCCGAATCCCTCTTATATATTTTACTGTACAGGATTATAGAGGCAATCTCAGTTGCTCAATTGCAAGGTTACAGTTTTGATTTGTAATAATGGAATGTTTTTCATTTACAAATAGCCAATGTTGGATGTCTTAACTGGATAACTGAAATACAGTGTAATACTGTACTATTATTAAAGTAGCTTGGTTGGGTATATTAAACTTCTCTGCAATAGTATATGGTATTATATGGGAACAAATTGCTACAGGTAAGTTAGTTTTTTTTTTCAAGTACAATTTCCCATTCAGAACGGTTAATGAGTGGGAAATTGTCTGCGTAATGCTTTAAGAAATTAATGTTCTGAAAAGATTTGAGAAATTTACAATTGAGATTTGAGGTTGAGTCTACATCTGTATTCGATGTCGCCATCTAGTGTGTCATTAGTGTAATCACGTGTGCATCAGGTTTTTTTTTTTTCTCCATTTAAAAAAAAAAGGGATAATTCATCCCTATATAATAAAACACAGTCATCATTTGCTTATCCTGGTGTTGTTTTTAAACTGATATGATTTTCTTCCATGCATGGAGATGTCAGGCAAGAATCACAGCCTTTCCTTCACTTTCATTATATGGAAAGAAAAGATGTGATGAAGAAAAAGTCACTAACATTCACATTTTGTTGCTCCCTGGAAGAAAGAGATTGTACGAGCAAAACACTTGGCGTGTGTCCGCCAAACCTTTGCTAACAAGAACAAACTAAAAATATATATAAAATATAACATTGTAATTTAATTTTTACAGTTTTTAAGTTCTCAGGACATCATTGTTTCGCTGCCAGAATAACACATCAGTAACTTATAAAGTAGAGCAAGCTAATAGAGTTTAGTTCACAACAATAGTTTAGTTCAAATAAATAAAGTATTAAATTCTATTAAATCCACACTCCTTTCCAGTTGGTGGCAGTAATGCTTTAAGAAATTAATGTTCTGAAAAGATTTGAGAAATTTACAATTGAGATGCTTTAAGAAATCCAATATAGGCGCATGCGCGGGCGGTGTTTGTTTGTGTTTAGAGCTCCGTCGAATTGATTCATTAATCCTTGATTTTCTTCTTTACCACTCATTTATTAACAAGCACTTTCTATTTTTATATCGTGTGAACCTATCCTCGATACTATTCCCTATAAAAAAACAATCGGATTGCTTTGATATCGCTACTTAGATCCAACTTTGCGAATCTCGGCTACTAGCCTTTAGCCCGCTAGCATTTCACGCGTGGGCTCGCGCCTATTGACCGTCTGATTTTACACCCGTTTCACTGAAAGGATACAGGTTATATCCAGCATTCCAGTCCTAAATTAGTAGTGATATTGGTAGTATCACTGCTAATTTACTGTTCATCTGTTATAATGGCGAACATATCGGATGTGTGTCTAACGTTACCTCTGAGTGCAGGTGAGGATACATTCGAGCTGATCTCAGTACGATTGGAACTGGAATCGGTGGAGAAACAGATCCGTGGTCTGCTGGAGAGGCAAGCCGAGCTGCGGGATCGGCGATCAGCGCTTGAAACGTCACGCGCCGATGCTCACAAGTCAGTGGTTAGTAACTTTTTGACTCCGACTTCCTCTACTCCGTGCGTTTCTCTGCCCAGGAGGACGCGATCATCTCTGGCTTCATTCACTCCGGCACCTACACAACACCATGGACCCTGGGTGGTCCCACAGCGGAAGACACGAGCCAGGACCAGAGCAAGAACCTCTCCGCCCCTCCCGGTCTTCGAGATCTCCACCCGGAACCGCTTCTCCCCTCTTCACGAGTCGGAACGCGACGACGCCGTGATCATCGGCACTTCCATGGTCCGTCATGTCCGCGCTACCTCAGGTAAGGGTAAGGTGCGCACTCACTGCTTTCCTGGTGCTCGTGTTCTTGATGTCGCCGCACAGGTTCCCGAGATTCTGAACGGTGACGAGCGCGTCGGAGCCGTTGTCCTCCATGCGGGAACGAACGACATCAGGCTGCGGCAGACGGAGGTTCTGAAGAAGGACTACAGGAGCCTGATCGAGGCGGTACGCAGCACAGCGCCTGCTCTGTGCGCAGCACAGCATCTCAGCTGCTCAGACAACCCAAACAAACAGATGAACTAGAGGAAATGACCAGCAGTTTGAGCACCATTTTCTCTAGTACATTAGATATTGTTGCACCAATTAGATTGAAAAAGGTTAGAGAGAAAACTAAAGCACCATGGTACAATAGTACTACACATGCTATCAAGAGAGAAACTCGTAACTTAGAGCGTAAATGGAAACAAGCTAATTTAGAGGTCTTTAGAATCGCGTGGAAAGACAGTGTGTCACGTTATAAAAAGGCTCTAAAAGCAGCCAGGGCAGAGCATCTCCGCAAACTAATAGAAAATAACCAAAATAATCCAAGGTTTTTATTTAACACCGTGGCTAGACTAACAAATAAACAGACATCACCAGAGCAAAATATTCCGTTACAGTATAGTTGTAATGATTTTATGAATTACTTCAATAAAAAAATAGAAAGCATCCGAAATACAATTGTAAATGTACAATCCACTATGGTGTCTTATGATTCAGCCTCAATTATCGTCCCTCAAGGACAACTACACCGCTTTACAACTGTAGGACAGGAAGAGCTAAATAAACTTATCATTGCATCTAAACCAACAACATGTTTATTAGATCCAATACCCACTAAACTTCTGAAAGAAGTGTTACCTGTAGTGGAAGAGCCTCTTCTTAATATTATTAACTCGTCTTTATTTTTAGGTCATGTTCCAAAAATATTCAAGCTGGCAGTAATAAAACCTCTTATTAAGAAACCGCAATTAGATCAAAATAACTTAGCAAATTACAGACCCATTTCAAATCTTCCATTTATGTCTAAAATACTAGAAAAAATTGTGTCCGCTCAATTGAGTTCTTTCTTGCAAGAAAATGAGATATATGAAAAATTTCAGTCAGGATTCAGACCGCATCATAGCACAGAAACTGAGCTAGTTAAAATTACAAATGATTTACTTTTAGCTTCTGACCAAGGCTGTATCTCAATACTAGTTCTACTCGATCTTAGCGCTGCGTTCGACACTATAGATCATAAAATACTCCTGGATCGACTACAAAACTACACTGGTGTTCAGGGACAGGCATTAAGCTGGTTCAGATCGTACTTATCGGACCGTTACCATTTTGTCTGTTTAAATGGGGAAAAATCGAAGATAACGTCAGTAGACTATGGAGTGCCGCAAGGATCGGTGTTAGGCCCTCTGCTATTCTCAATATATATGCTGCCACTTGGTAATATTATAAGAAAACATGGAATTAATTTCCACTGCTATGCTGATGACACTCAATTATATATTTCATCACGACCAGATGAATACACTAACTTATCTAAATTGACAGAATGTCTTAAAGATATAAAATGCTGGATGACGTGTAATTTCCTGCTACTAAATCCAGATAAAACTGAGGTATTACTTATTGGTCCAAAAAACTACCCACACAATCTCTTACAATACAACTTTAATATAGAAGGATGTCCTGTTACCTTATCGACTACAGTAAAAGACCTGGGTGTTATACTAGACCGCAACTTGTCTTTCGAAAATCATATTTCGTATGTTACAAGAACAGCCTTTTTCCAACTTAGAAACATTGCTAAATTACGTAACATGCTATCTGTTTCTGATGCAGAAAAGTTAGTTCATGCATTCATGACCTCGAGACTAGATTACTGTAATGCTTTATTAGCTGGTTGTCCTGCATCTTCAATAAACAAGCTACAGTTAGTCCAAAATGCAGCCGCTAGAGTTCTTACTAGGTCAAGAAAATATGATCATATAACACCGATTCTATCATCTCTGCACTGGTTACCTATTAAGTTCCGTATCAATTACAAAGTACTACTACTGACCTATAAAGCCCTAAATGGTTTAGCTCCTGTGTATTTAATGGACCTTCTATCGCCCTACAATCCATCGCGTTCTTTAAGATCCCGAAATTCGAGGCTTCTGGTCATTCCTAGGATATCTAAGTCCACTAAAGGAGGGAGGGCGTTCTCACATTTAGCTCCTAAACTCTGGAATAGCCTTCCTGATACTGTTCGTGGCTCAGACTCGCTCTCCCAGTTCAAAACTAGATTAAAGACGCATCTCTTCAGCCAAGCATTCACATAATGCTTACCTTTTATACCACTGTTGAATCAGATCGACTGCATTAATATTATGAACAGCAGCTACGCTAATTATTTCCCATCTGCTTTTCTGCTGTTATCTCGGGACGCTAGTCCCGAGGTAAATAGCGTTCGTCAGTTCCAGTTTGTATCCAGCCTCTCACGGAGACTTCAGACGCTCCAACACCTGCGATGAGACGACTCGACGCCTGTGAAGAGACGACTCAACGCCGGCGATATGTTATGCCCTAAATTAATACATGATGATTAACTAACTATATTCTTCTATGTACATTTCTGAAATGCACTTTCTGTAGAGCTGCTTTGAAACAATATGTATTGTGAAAAGCGCTATACAAATAAATTTGAATTGAATTGAATTGAATTGAGTAATACGTCATAAAAAAATCATGAGAAAACCTTTGGGATTAAAACTTGAATTCACTCTTTTAACCCTGAGATTAGATCACTGATTTTATAATTCTTAATCAGAATAGGCCTATCATAATCCTGTTATGTTGACTGACAGTCAACAACCAATGAATAAAATTGAAAACTGTCAAAACTGAGGTAAACATTCAGGAAAAAAAATGAAAATATAAAATAACCACTTAAATTTCTTATTGGTTTCATTTTTGACGAAGACAGCGTAATATGCTACAACATAGTATTTCATTAAATAAAGCTTACGTACCATCAGGAGCAGTGAGTTATTCAAGTTTTCTTGACAATATTGTTACCTTAAACATTTTACATCAGCGGGAGATCTGCGATCCTTGACACTCATTTTTCTGCATGTTAAACAAACCAACAAACTACATCCCGACATTTTCAGTCGGTCGCACAATATAACTTTTTCTAACTTCAAATGTTCTCAACTTTGAATGGTTCTGTTCGATGGGGTGGGACTTGCGATTTACGCAGATTCCATCGGACTAAACCATTTTGAGAGAGAGAGAGAGAGAGAGAGAGAGAGAGAGAGAGAGAGAGAGAGAGATTTTACAAATACTTTATTAAAACAGTTGTTAAAACAACATTCAAATAAAATCACATTAAATCATCACATTCTTGAAAATGAGATTATTCTCTACAACAGAGCAGAGCACATCCTTGTGAAACCAAATATTGGAACATTTTCCAAGATCATTCATCAAACTTTAATAGTTAAAATCTATTCTTATACGCGATTTCAACATTTTGACAAATACAAAAACAGCATCATCATCTGTAGATCCTTCAACCTTATTTCCTCTACTCATATATACAGCCATCTTTGCTCTTCCCAAAATGAAATTAAAGGCACACCACAGAACTTTTGGCCACTAGTGGCGCTCGACCTGTAACTTTCACGTCTAGCGTCCCTAGAGGCCACAAGCTCCGCAGCACTGTCGCAAAAGTCAACAAACAGTCAACCGGTCAGCCCATAGACAGTGGGTCAGCCTCCTGAAGGGTTGGTCAAAATCCCTTGCCTCTTCAAATACATATATAATCATATATCATTTTGAATGGTTATATACTTCCTTTATAAAAATCAATAATCAAATATATTCATTATCACATAATAATTTTTATATTCTTGTGCTTGTGAAATTATATTTTCTTAAATGCATGGATGCAAGTAACCAGTTTCTTTTAGGTGCATTCCAATCTTACTTTGAGATTGCACGTAGTACACGCAGGACACGAAGGCCACGTAACCCACAAGGCCGTTTGTCTCTTTCTTTGGGATCAGTAGAAAGGTTAGAGGGTCCTAAAGGCAGCGTGGGCACATATGATTCTTCGCTGGACATATGGTCAAGCTATATTGAGCGTTACTATCAAACTTTAATTGTTGTATTAAAATATATTCTTTCCAGTATATTTCCTTCCTTGGGAGTAAATGCCAGTGATCTGTTTTTCTCCCAAACGAGTGAATGTTTTAGCAGTATGTTTTGGTATACTTAACTGATAATAAGGAGCTCAGACTCTCTTCAGCCTTGATGGGAGCTGTTATTTGCTAGTGTCTGTTATTTGTGTGTGTGCGTATGACATTCTATGTAGGTTCTGGACGGTCGGACCAGACACCCCGGCGCCCTTCTCTAACCTGCGAGGCCACCACAGACCTAAATCTAATGAGTGGACGACAACTATCTTGACTAATGGCGATAGGCACCCCTATCTCCTCACATGTGTTAAATTGTTTAGGCTTTCATGTTTCTTAGCCAATGAGAATCATTCAACCTGTAAGCAATGACGTAGCTTAGACCTTGGAAATGGTATAACTGCTGTGATCTTTGTAACTGTAAGCGGGGCGGCCTACGAACTCCTGTGTGAGTCTTGAAGCTGACTTCTGCTGATGAAAATGCAAACTATCTTCAGTAAAACTTTTCTTTAATTTTTTATAATTCTGACTCCGGGTCTTCATTCTTCATATCTGGTTCTGGGTCTTTGACTGTACACCCCTTACAGTTATGGTGGAGGATGCGCTGGCAATTATTCTCGGTGACACCCCTGGCAAATCAACAAACAAGGTAGTAAGCTTTCGTTAATTGTTAGGGCTGTCTGACTGGAAGAGATTTTGAAGGAGAGCGGGAGAGCTTCACTCCGATGAGGCGAGTGAAGCTTCACTCCGATGAGGCGAGTGAAGGAGTAAGTTAATTATACTGCTGACAGTATAAGAAGTCGCTGAGAGCGTCGTTAAGGGTAACGGCAGCAGACAGCGCACACGAAGCGTGCTCTGTGGGGGCCCCGCTGGGCATTACTGGTGTAGCACCACCCCAGCAGAGCACGTCCCTGGGCTAGAGGTCCAGTGGCACCGTAAACCTGCTCAATCTCTTCCATCTCAGATAGGGGATCCCCGAACTTAGTGAAGTGAATCAGGCAGTTAGGGATACTAACAATAATAGGGTTGCCAGGGATGCATCAGGAACAATTCCGAGAGAAAAATTTTAAAAGTTGTGACCCAAATTGGCATGGACCAGTATATGTAACTGTGATTTTGGAGTATACTTTGCAGTTTCATCACGCAGAAGCCAAGCTGTGTTGTTCAAAGATCGCCGCCTCCATTTCTGCAATAACTTCAGGTGAGTATGAACCATGATTAAGATATGGCAGGAAAATGTAATAACTTAATCAGTAACCTGAAGAGTCCTGAAACAAATAGTGAGACAGGAAAAGCAAACGCTGTAAGCAGCTGTGCTCTAAAGCCCTCACTTTAAATAAATTTGCAGAAATGATTAAGTAAATGGTAGTCAGGATTTTGATTCTGATTGGAAATTTAAACAACTTGACTGGCTACAAACAAACAAAGAAACAGAAAAATTAAAATGTTTAGCCTCGTATTGCTTACGATGATTACAAGAAGCAAGTGAAAGAAATTCTGGGTCAGGGATAATTTCCCTCGACAAGCGACTAAAGTTAAACAGACACTTTGTGAAAACAATATTTTGCAGCTTATGAAAATTAATGTTCTGCCAATAATAATGATGAAGATTATGATTGGGCTATTATGATTAAATCCGCCACTGGTGGACTGTAAAAGAATACAGAGAACTGCTTAATCAGTGGCTCTGTTTGCATTCCTGAATGGGACACCCTTCAAGGGTGTGATACTGTAGTTGAGGCTGAAACAAATTCACCAGATGACAGAGAGTGTTTTAATGGTGGTCATCAGGACCATTTAATACGTAACTGTAAATTCCCACCGAGAAGGTGTTTAAAAATGTGATAAAATGACAACACATTTCTGGTAATAATATTGGTTTGAAAGTAGATCAGTGTTTAAATGACGACAGTGACATTTTTCGTCTGAGAAATAAGAGATAAAACAAGGTCAAAAGATTGAAGTCTTAAAGTGAATCCTTTTGAAGAAAAGATCTATAATAGTAATTTTTATAAGTTGATGTAAAATTAATGACTCCAACAAATGTGAGTTGCAGAATATATCAAAGTAACTAAAAGGATGATTGTGTTGCCATTAAAATTTTTAAAAAGGTTTTAGATGATATAGAGAGACTAATCTCACAGATGATTTACAATAACTGCAAAAGTATCACAAGCAGAGAGTGCTTGCCTCGTCAAACTTAGTGTGAATCCTAATTGGAGATTGATAAACTCCAAGAGAAAACTTAAGTCAAATATTAAGTTATGGTAATTGAGAACTTGACAACTAAAATTGAGATTGAGAAATGTGAAATGTTATTGAGAACTAGAATAATTACCATTATGTAAGAACAAATAAGCAGAAGCAATAGGCTACTGAATTAACAGTTGCTAAATGTAAAATGTGTTGAAAGGCATTTGATTAAACAAAAAAAGGCCTGCTAGTGTTGACCATGAAAAGAACAGAGCTGATGTTTTGCTTTCAAAAGATAAGTTTGTTATTGGCTGTGATGAAACAGCTCGCTTATCTAAAATCTGATGTGTGCTGTGCCTGAAACTGCCAGTGCAACAGAGACTCAATCTGAGTGGAAATTTGTAATGTCTAAATTCCCTGAGGTGGGCAAAAGACAAATATAAATAATATGTTTATTTGAAACCGTATGTAATTTCTGGCAAAGATGCCTTAAGCTGGGATAGAGTTAAAAGATGATAGATAAATGTTTGATGTTAGAAGTATATGAGAGAGCAGTGTACCATCCAATAGAGTCTCAGAGTCTCTCTCATTCAATGAGTCAGCTAAAAGCTGGTATCTGTGATAATGTGTAAAGCACAGTGTTTCAGTTGAAGGATCATAGACACAGAGATGTTTTAAAAATAAAACTGAATGACTTTAAAGAAGTATTTAAAATAATAATACAGATAGAGATGACATTTTGATTAGGTTAATTTAGGACCAGTAACTTCTTTGTCTGATCTTAGTCCCCACCATGAAACGGGGGAGGGGCCGACGGAAATGTACACTGAATGTACAGTTGTGATCTAAATTCACTGAGTATAATCCAAGTAGCTAGGTTGCTGCTTTTAAGATAGTTAATGGATTTAAGTGATTAAATACTGTTGTTTTTGACCTGTCTCCCTATGTGAACACTATTAGGCAATCGGAATGGCTCTGGTGACTCTTGAACGTGCCTTTCCTAAGCTCTAGAAAACAGCTGAGTTCTGTTGAAGCAAACAGCCTGTGATGGGAAAGAGCGGTCACCAGTGGGCACGAGTGGCCATCTCGATGACGGGTAAGACCTTCTATTGGCCAGACAGGGGGCAACCCAAGCCAGAGTGGATCACGTAAAGTCACTCGGCATCTCAAGATGGAGGTGTTTATGTGAGAAAGGTATGAGAGTGGAACGGATGACTGTGAGGCCAGCAGCATCCTTTATCGTTAGGGCGGATGAGCTGTGAGGAGTTACAGACAGTCTGACCCCGAAACGTGAGTGTTCCTCTAATACCAATCACCAGAAACCGCATTCATTGTATGGCTTGTTTTTTTATTGTGACAAGCGTCTGCAAATATGCCAGGGGAAAACACCCTGATGGAGATTATAGATAAAGGGCTAACAGGAGTGGGCTTTCAAGAGCCAGCTGAGGCCATGAAGTGATTCCCATTAGTTGTTGTGGAGACAGTAGCAAAACTTTTTATGTACTGGTTTGCCTTATGGGCAAGGAAAATCATAGTGTTGATTTTGAACTAATAGGTCTATGACATAGTTTTAACTCCTGAAGGTCGTTAGACATGGTGGTGGCTAAAGATGAAGACAGCTTTTGTGAATGGTCAAAGGTTATTGTAATTAATTTAATATTACATTATGTCTAAGTTACAGCCTTAGAAGGCTGTTGAAAAAGATTATTTATTTATAGTGAGAGAGACTGCTTGAGCAGAGGAAGGGATGGTAACTGTGTCTGTCTTTCCATTATTGGCCTGCTAGAGCAAGCTGAAGCAAAATAATGATAATGAAACAAAACAACCCAGCTGACCTTGTTAAATTCTAATGAATAATGAACAAGACATGCTATGTGACTGTAAACTGAAGGATGATTTCAGTAAAGACTTAAAGTGCTTACATCGATTATTATGGGTCTTAATTATTAATATTTTATTGTTTGTTGTTTATTTTTAGTTAGACAACCATTGTGTTTTAAACCTAAAGGGTCTATAAAAGGGGTAGTGAAAATAATGGATTAACCATCCAACTTTGTTTATAATAAAAGGATTTGGAAATCATAATTTTATAAATAAAAAAAAAACTAGTGCATATATTCTGGTACTCATGATTATAGACAATGTCTTTATTTAGGATCTGAGTAGTGACTGTGGATCTAGCCCATGCTAGGAATACAGCAATAGTGCTTGCTTATTTAGCCTGGCTTCCAAAGAAAAAATATGTACTTGTTTCGTAATCAGTTATGTGTTTTATAAAAATTTTAACCTGACTGATAAACTGAGGAAGAATGACATTGATGTCCTGTTGTGAGTGGAAGGTGGGAGAGCCTCTTAATGGGGACTGGAATTTTTAATATCCAGCATGTCCATGACGAGGTGAAGAGACAAGTGTGACCCGGCAGGAGAGCATGCGTCACCACTCCTCCCTTCCGTAGTGACCTCACTGGTTAGACCAGACGTGGCGGTATTGGACCCCACATTGGTCTAAAACGGGGGACTGAAGGGTTGGTCAAAATCCCTTGCCTCTTCAAATACATATATAATCATATATCATTTTGAATGGTTATATACTTCCTTTATAAAAATCAATAATCAAATATATTCATTATCACATAATAATTTTTATATTCTTGTGCTTGTGAAATTATATTTTCTTAAATGCATGGATGCAAGTAACCAGTTTCTTTTAGGTGCATTCCAATCTTACTTTGAGATTGCACGTAGTACACGCAGGACCCGAAGGCCACGTAACCCACAAGGCCGTTTGTCTCTTTCTCTGGGATCAGTAGAAAGGTTAGAGGGTCCTAAAGGCAGCGTGGGCACATATGATTCTTCGCTGGACATATGGTCAAGCTATATTGAGTGTTACTATCAAACTTTAATTGTTGTATTAAAATGTATTCTTTCCAGTATATTTCCTTCCTTGGGAGTAAATGCCAGTGATCTGTTTTTCTCTTAAATGAGTGAATGTTTTAGCAGTATGTTTTGGTATACTTAACTGATAATAAGGAGCTCAGACTCTCTTCAGCCTTGATGGGAGCTGTTATTTGCTAGTGTCTGTTATTTGTGTGTGTGCGTATGACATTCTATGTAGGTTCTGGACGGTCGGACCAGACACCCCGGCGCCCTTCTCTAACCTGCGAGGCCACCACAGACCTAAATCTAATGAGTGGACGACAACTATCTTGACTAATGGCGATAGGCACCCCTATCTCCTCACATGTGTTAAATTGTTTAGGCTTTCATGTTTCTTAGCCAATGAGAATCATTCAACCTGTAAGCAATGACGTAGCTTAGACCTTGGAAATGGTATAACTGCTGTGATCTTTGTAACTGTAAGCGGGGCGGCCTACGAACTCCTGTGTGAGTCTTGAAGCTGACTTCTGCTGATGAAAATGCAAACTATCTTCAGTAAAACTTTTCTTTAATTTTTTATAATTCTGACTCCGGGTCTTCATTCTTCATATCTGGTTCTGGGTCTTTGACTGTACACCCCTTACACTCCCGTGTCTTTAGATTGTGTGTGCTTGCAGTGTTAGAGGCGGGCAGCCTTGCCGCGCTCGATTCCCTTATAGCAGTCTGCTGAGAGAGAGCGAGCGGGGCGAGCCCCGTGGGGCTTAGTGCTAACATGTCTGTGAGTGAATGTGGGCGCGGGACGGCGGGCACATTTACTGCACTAAAAACACCGTCGGCCTGAGCTGACTGTAACTTATGTGTGTTGGTTTCGTTTTACAGAAACCGTGGGACATGTTGTGTGTAGTGTTTGTGGGCACTGAGTCGTGGGCACGTTCACTACATTTAATGTACATTTGACATGAGTCGACTTTATTTGTGCGAGCCCTGCACTGTGGCGGGCTGTGTTTGTGTGTAGAAATGAACAATGGGCTGTGGGCATTTTATTACACTCATAACACCATCGGCTGTGGCCGGAATACCAGAAAATACTACACTACTTATATGATTTATCTGGGTCACCTTGGAAACGGCACTTGTGTGCAGGCAAGCGTCAGCATCGGTAGGGCACCCCTCCTCCTCCTGAAGGGACCAATGGTGATCCTCGTCCTGGCTATTAATTTGTCACTATGCCTTTTTCTTTTAGTGTCCTCTGACAAAACCTTTGCCTTCTTCCTTGTAGCTGTTGGTTCGGCCATGACGAAAACATACAGACGGCAATCATGCGGCAATCAAACGCGAGTTGAGCACTCACGTCAGAATCTGAGGAAGTTGTGGGTGGTGGGGGAAGTGACGTATGCCGTAAAGCGGTTGAATTTTAGTTCTTTTTGTGCTCGGGTTCCTACCCGAAACCCGAAGTTACATAGTGCTAGGAAAAGAGATACAGACACCTTCAGGCTACGACAGACGTGTTTACCTATTGTAAGTCGATGTACCATCTCAATGGGTTTTGGTAATATATTATAAAGGTTGAAAAGTTCCACAGCGTGCCTTTAAAGAGATGACACTGCTCCCTCTTTTTTTTGGGAATACCTGTAACCTAAAATAAACAACTTCTTGGAAAAAACAATACCAAACAATTTAAAATGATCTTCCAACATAGAGAACAGCGACACAAGACGACAACAGTCTGTAAAACAATGAAAAACGGTCTCACGAAGAGTACAGAAAGGACAGTCATGGTTAATATCAGGGTTTAACACAGAGATAAAAGAATTAACAGCCACAGCTGTATGTAAAACTCTCCATTGCAAATCTGCAACCTTCTTCACCAATGGTGGTTTATACAGCGATCTCCATTCAGGTCCAACACCCTCTAGCAGACCCAAGCGAGCTCTCCATGGAGTGTCAATTCTACAGTTTAATTTATCTGTAACACTTTATTTGAAGGGGTGTGCATAAGACTGACATGACACTGTCATAAACATGACATAACACCTGTCATGAACATGAAGGAGTCTTTATGAATGTTTATGGCTGTTGTCATTAAGTGTCATTTGGTGAATTATTAAACTTTTAATGCAAAGTTGACATTATTTAAAATGTCTTTGTTATGACAACTTGGCATTACCCAAGACAAAAATGTCTTGATTATGACAACTTGACATTAACAAAGACAGAAATGTACAGAAATTAACCAAGAAATCATAACCTGTCAACCTGTCACAAATATGTCATAACAGGTCTAATTATCAAACTTAAAGAAGTTATTTAGCTTTGCGTTAACATTACATTACCCTGTCATATGTGGTTGGTTTTGACTTTGGCCGTCATGACACCATTATAACTGTGTCATGAATATTTTACTTGTCCTCAAGTAAAGTGGAACACATTGTACTAGTTATAAAGATGTCATTAAGGGCTATTACACTGTCAAATGATTTAAGTTTGATAATTAGACCTGTTATGACATATTTGTGACAGGTTGACAGGCTATGATTTGTTGGTTAATGTCAAGTTGTGATAACAAAGACATTTCTGTCTTTGTTAATGTCAAGTTGTCATAATCAAGACATTTTTGTCTTGGGTAACGTCAAGTTGTCATAACAAAGACATTTTTTGTCTTTGTTAATGTCAAGTTGTCATAACAAAGACATTTTGTCTTTGTTAATGTCAAGTTGTCATAACAAAGACATTTTAAACAATGTCAACTTTGCATTAAAAGTGTCATAATTTACCGAATGACACTTAATGACAACAGTCATAAACATTCATAAAGACTCCTTCATGTTCATGACAGGTGTTATGTCATGTTTATGACAGTGTTATGTCAGTCTTATGCACACCCCTTCAAATAAAGTGTTACCAATTTTTCTTTGTTCAAAATTTTAACAATCAATCTGTATAACAACTTCTTATCAGCATCATGAATGGAAAAACAGGGATTATTGGTTTCTAAAAAAAAACCTGTACAGTCCTTAAAGTCTGGGAGAACCTTCACCAAAGGAAAAGTATCATCAGCACCATATTGAACAGAACCAACACAATAAAAATGCAACAATGTGCGTTCGGCATCTGTTAAAACCTCTTTCCACTTTTTGAGCAACAACTCAATTATGCGAACAGAATGCACCTTTAAATGAGAAGCCAGTAAAAGAGCATTGTCCATGTTTGCACCTGTAAAGTGAATTACATGTCCCAAAGTCACTATATTAGACAAGCAGAACTGTTTGAGTAAACTGGGACCTATTTGGCAGGTTGCACCCAAACGGGTCCCATACACAACTGGCTCTTGGAGAAGCCAATACAGTGAACTGTGAAGTTCTGTCCTCTCCGTTTTAAACAGATTCCAGACTTTGAACAGTCCACGGTAGAAACTTGGCAATCCACTGGTGTTGAGTTGCTTTAAGTCCATCAGAAACAATGTTTTGTTTAGGGCAAGTCCACCTAGCTGGTTCAGAATAGTGCAAGCCAACGGTCTCCAAACGAGGTCTGCGGGACCACACAGAAACCTCTGCACAAACTGAAAGCGGAAAGTTGATGAATTAAGCCCTGTCCTCCTTCATCTTTCGGCAAAAATATCACACTTTGAGGCGTCCAATGCAGACGATCCCAAAAAAAATCGACAAGAAGCGCCTGGACCTTTGACAGCAAAACTGGAGGAGGATCAACACATGCTAGACGATGCCATAAAGTGGATGAAATCAGGTTGTTAATGACAAGAACTCGACCTCGACAAGACATTTTTGGTAAAATTCACTTCCATCTAGCAAAACAACCTGAAGTCTTTTCAAGAACATTATCCCAGTTCCCCTTCAGGGACTACCGCTGCGTGTAATCGCAGTGGGAACGCCCTCAGCGTGACGCGTCTGAAGCATGAATGAAATCAGTCAATGGAGAGAATGAGCGTACGGCGAGTGACGTCATCGACCAGGAAGCTATAAATATCCCCTGAGTACACAATACGCCAGCTTTAGTTACTTCAGCAGCTCTGTGTGTGTCTGAATCTGTCGATTGTGTTTGTCTGTTTTGTCAGGAGTTTTCACTATATATATTTTATATAAAAAAAACAATATGAGCGAGCAGTATAAGAAGTGTGTTCCCCCCTGTACTCGGTACATCACGGGTGGGGATTCACACGAGCTAAGTGTGGCTTGTTTGGGAGTGCAGCAATGCCCAGTCGGCTCTCGAGGGAGTCGATTGTCAGCATTGCGAGCGTTTTCCCTTGAGAACTCTGCGCTCGCGGCGATCGCTCTTCGAGGAGAGTGGTTTGCTGCGAGCTCCCCGAGGCTCGGGTCCCGCTTCTGTTGAGGCAGAGCGGCGGCGCTTGTCTTGGGGCTCGCAGATGGATCTCGCTGGCGACGTTGAGACGGGCTCCGCCCTATCTCAGCTATCTCCGCCGAGATCTAGTGCCTCTCACCCGGCTCTGGAAGCACGCGCTGCGGCGGTTACTTCTGCCCGGGTGGAGGCACATGATGATGTTGAATTGAGATTTTCCAGTTCTGAGGAGCTGGATGTCGAAAGTTTTGCATCAGAGAAAACTAGTTTATCACATTATACTGCAAATGAAGAAGGTTTGATGGATGTATTATCTCGGGCTGTTGAAAAGCTAAAAAAAACAAAAAAAAACAAAAAAAAACAGTATCGAGTGGCCAGCTGATAGACAGGTTTCTAGAATTAAAAGCAATCTAGATGATAGATTTCTGTCTGCACGACCTCAACCTTCTAGCCGGTGCTTACCGTTCTTCCCAGATCTTCATGCTGAGGTTTCAAAGACCTGGGTTAGACCGGTTTCAAGCAGAATTTACACAAATCAGTCCAATGCTTATGGTAACATTGTAGGTGCTAAATCTGCTGGTTATGTGACGATACTGTAGGCGGAGGAGACGCTCGCGAGCTATCTCTCTCCTGCTTCATCGTCTTCACTTAAAGCACCGGCTCTTCCACCAAAAAAAAAAAATATATATATATATATATATATATATATATACCTCTGTGCTGGTGGGGAAGGCTTACTCGGTGGCTGGGCAGGCGGCTGCATGTTTGCATACGATGACTTTTATGCAGGCTTTTCAGGACGACCTGCTCAAAGGAAAATCTGAGGGGGGTCCCCGCCGAGAGAGACTTGCGTTCACCTCCCTTAAGGGTGCCCTGTCTCTCCCGGCGCCCTCAGGGGCCCGTCCTACTAACCCTGCCGAAACAGGGCGTAGAAGGGTCTGGCGAGTGCTTTCCCGAGGGACGCTTGCCGCCTCTAAGGAGGGTTCTAGTGTGTTCAGACCAGTCGTTCCCTGCCGGTGCGCCGTTACAGGGCACTGTGTCTGTCACGCAGAATGTTCAACCAGAGCAAAGTCTTTCGTCGAGTTCGTCTTCCAAAAGAGCACAGCAGAAGCGGAGTGTCACGTCTCGTGCCCCCCTGCAGAGAAACTGGAGGGACGAGGCGGGGCGCTCCTCGGCGCGGCCTTCTCGGGGCAGGACTGATCTGAGGACAGTCATTGTCGCTAGAAAGACCGCGTCGAAAAAGTCCTGACGGGCTGAACGTCAGGACTCTGAGGGTGGTCCCCATCGGGAAAAACTTGAGTTCACCACACAAAAACACGGTGCCCTGTCTTTCTCGATGCCCTCAGGGGTCTGTTCTACTAACCCTGCCTATACAGGGCGTAGAGAGACTCGGCGAGCGATTTCCCGAGGGACGCTCGCCCCCTCCAAGGAGGGTTGTGGAGTGCTCAGACCAGCTGTTTCCTGCCAGTATGTTACAGGGCGTTGTGTCTGTCACTCGGGATGTTCATCCGGAGGCCAGCCTCGAGAGGCTGGTTCCCTTAGTAGAGTTCCTGGCGGAATGGGTCCCCCACCCAGCAGGGAGTTAGGATACTACTTCATCGAAAAATAAAAAAATCCTGACGTGCTGAACGTCAGGACTCTGAGGGTGGTCCCTATCGTGAAAGACCTGAGTTCACTGCACAAGAACACGGTGCCCTGTCTTTTCCGATGCCCTCAGGGGTCTGCTCTACTAACCCTGCCTTCACAGGGCGTAGAGAGACTCGGCGAGCGATTTCCCGAGGGACGCTCGCCCCCTCCGAGGAGGGTTGTGGAGTGCCCAGACCAGCTGTTCCCTGCCAGTACGTTACAGGGCGCTGTGTCTGTCACTGGGGATGTTCAAATCAGATCCGAGGACTTGTTTGTCATGATAGATCTAAAGGACGTTTACTTCCATGTATCTATCCTCCCTCAACACAGGAAGTTCCTGAGGTTCGCTTTCGGGGGCGAAGCGTACCAATATCGGGTTCTTCCGTTCGGCCTAGCACTGTCACCCCGAACATTCACGAAGTGTACGGATGCTGCTATAGCCCCGCTGAGGTTACAGGGCATCCGCTTTCTGTACTATATAGACGATTGCTTGATTCTAGCTCAATCGGAACAACAGGCGGTTCGGCACCGAGATGTCGTTCTTGCTCATATCAAGTGACTGGGGCTGAGGCTCAATGCCAAAAAGAGTGTTCTTTCTCCATTACAGAGAACCACTTTTCTAGGTGTAGTGTGGGATTCAACGACGATGCAGGCACGATTGTCACCTGCTCGTATTGCTTTGATTCTCGCTGCAGTAGATCAGGTCAAGCTAGGCCAGTCATCCACTGTAAAACAGTTCCAGAGACTGTTAGGTCTCATGGCAGCTGCGTCCAACGTGATACCTCTTGGCCTCTTGCACATGAGACTTTTACAGTGGTGGCTCAGGACCAAGGGATTCTCCCCGAGGGGAAATCCGCTTCGCATGATCGTGAATTTGCGACGGTGTCATCACGCCCTGATCATGTGGAAAGATCCTTGGTTTCTGTCCCAAGGCCCTGTGTTAGGAGCTCCTTGTCGTCGCGTTATGCTAATGACAGATGACTCTCTCACGGGTTGGGGGGCGATCATGGATGGTCGCCCGGCTCAGGGTCTGTGGGAGGACCATCATCGTCTGTGGCACTTAAACTGCCTAGAGATGTTGGCGGTGTTTCAGGCTCTGAAACACTTCCTCCCAGACCTAAGGGGCCACCATGTTCTTGTCCAGACAGACAACACATCGGTGGTTTCTTATATCAACCATCAGGGGGGTTTGCGTTCTCGCCCGCTTTACAAACTGGCACGTCAGATCCTTCTATGGTCCCAGGGGAAAATTCTTTCTCTGAGAGCTTTTATCTCCCGGGGTATTTAAATCAGGGGGCAGACATCCTGTCAAGACAGGGGCCGAGGCCCGGGGAATGGAGTCTTCACCCCGAGGTGGTGGAACTCCTATGGAAACATTTCGGTCTTGCCGAGGTAGACCTATTTGCTTCTCGAGAAACATCACACTGCCCGCTGTGGTTCTCTCTCAGCCATCCAGCCCCGCTGGGGTTGGATGCGATGGTACATCCGTGGCCGAGGTCACGCTTGTACGCTTTTCCCCCGATCGCTCTGCTCCCAGGAGTTCTGGAGAGGGTTCGCCGGGACGGGCTCAGTCTCCTGCTAATAGCCCCGTTCTGGTCGGCCCGGGTATGGTTTGCGGACCTAGTGTCTCTCCTCGACGGCTCTCCCCTAGAGATACCGATCAGGAGAGATCTGCTCTCTCAGGCGAGTGGGTCGATCCTTCACCCCCGTCTAGAGCTATGGAGGCTGTGGGCTTGGCCTCTGAGGGGGCCCAGCTCATAGATTCTGGTCTCTCGGCTGAGGTCGTTGAGACCATCCTCCGATCCAGAGCTCCCTCCACGAGGAAGTTATATGCCGCGAGGTGGAAACTTTTCACCTCTTGGTGTGGAGAGCACCAGCAGGACCCAGTTAACTGCCCGGTTGGTACAGTGCTGGATTTCCTGCAGGACCGTCTCTCCACAGGGTTATCCCACTCCACACTGAAGGTGTATGTGGCGGCCTTAGTTGCTTACCACACCCCTTCAAGTGGAGGTTCCCTCGGGAAACACCCACTTATGTCTCGCTTACTTCGTGTCACCTTGAGGCTGAGGCCTGCAGTTCGCACGAGGGTACCAGCTTGGGATCTGGCCATTAACTTAGAAGGTCTCTCCCTTGCTCCTTTCGAGCCCATCGAGGAAGTTTCGGAAAAGTTTCTTACTCTAAAGACTATCCTTCTTCTCGCTATCTCATCTCTAAAAAGAATTGGAGATATTCAAGCACTTTCGGTGGCTCCCTCGTGCCTGGAATTTGCTCCTGGTTGGTTAAGGCCTTTCTCTTTCCGAGACCAGGTTATGTTCCTAAGGTTCCAACTGTTTCAGTTAGACCTATAGTTCTGCAGGTTTTCTGTCCTCCGCCTTTTCTGACGTCAGACCAGGAGAAAATTAATTTGCTGTGCCCAGTTTGGGTTTTGATGCTTACGTCCACAGAGCTGCCCTGTGGAGGAGATCGGAACAACTGTTCGTCTGTTTGGGTCACCTAAGAAAGGGTGTCCTGCATCTAGAAAAAGGATGAGCAAGTGGGTGGTCGAGGCCATCCCACTTGCTTATGGTTCGGCCCATCAGCCTTCACCTTTGGCTGTAAGGGCTCATTCCACCCGGAGTATGGCTGCTTCTACAGCTCTTCTTTCAGGAGCTTCTCTTCAGGACGTTTGTGATGCGGCAGGCTGGTCCTCACCGCACACTTTCGTTAGATTTTATTCCCTCGATCTTAGCTCCACTCCCGGGGCTCAGGTTCTCTCGTCGGTTTGTGTCTCCTAATGACACACGACGGGGATTAGGTCGTATGGGGATGTGGGTATTGCGTTCCCACTGCGATTACACGCAGCGGTAGTCCCTGAAGGGGAACGTCCCGGGTTACGTATGTAACCCTAGTTCCCCGAAGGGACGGACGCTGCGTGTCCTGCCATACTCTCGGCATCCCCTTGGGTCGCTGCTTCAGTAACTTTTAAGCTGGCGTATTGTGTACTCAGGGGATATTTATAGCTTCCTGGTCGATGACGTCACTCGCCGTACGCTCATTCTCTCCATTGACTGATTTCATTCATGCTTCAGACGCGTCACGCTGAGGGCGTTCCCACTGCGATTACACGCAGCGTCCGTCCCTTCGGGGAACTTACGTAACCCGGGACGTTTTTAAGGACAAAAGTTTCATCACCCAAAGATACACCCAAGTATTTTACCCCCCCCCCCCCCCC
The DNA here is from genome assembly GCF_029890125.1 of Rhinichthys klamathensis goyatoka. Classification (NCBI taxonomy): domain Eukaryota; kingdom Metazoa; phylum Chordata; class Actinopteri; order Cypriniformes; family Leuciscidae; genus Rhinichthys; species Rhinichthys klamathensis. The sequence goes on along the minus strand of NW_026606907.1, from coordinate 429,080 downwards.
CCCCCCCCACACACATACCACATTTATTAGCATATAAATATCTTGTTGATTATCAGCCATAATGACTAAATCATCTGCATATGCAGATAACTTTAAAGGTATATTGCAACCTGGTAAAATCACACCTTGTAAGACAGATCGAAGTCTATGTAATAGAGGTTCAAAAGCCAGAGAATATAACATGCCGGACAGGGGACAGCCCTGCCTGATTCCCCGCTGGACCTGAAAAGGAGCGCTCAAAACACCATTGATTTTTAAAACACTCTGAACATCACAATACAAAGTCTTAATCTGATTGATAAAACCAGAAGCAAACCCAAAAGCAAACATTGTTTTCCATAAATATTTGTGCTCAACACGGTCAAAAGCTTTCTCCTGATCAATAGAAACAATCCCCATTTTAAGACCAAAAAGCTTGGAGATTTCTAACAAGTCTCGAATGAGAACGATGTTATCAGAAATCAGCCTGCCAGGGATGCAGTAGGTCTGATCAGGCAAAACAACTTGTTCCGTCACTTTACTAAGTATACTTGTCAAGACTTTGGAGAGTAGCTTATAGTCAGTACAAAGCAGGGACACAGGTCTCTAGTTTTTTATGAGCTGCAGATCCCCTTTTTTGGCAGCAGGGTAAGAACTGCCCTTCTGCAACTTAGAGGCAGACGTCCAGTTGCTAGGCTATCCTTCAGCACTGCCAGAAGATCTTCTCCAATTAAAAACCAATTTTTTTTATAAAAATCAACAGGTAGACCATCTATCCCAGGAGTTTTCCTGCTCTGCATACTCTGCAAAGCTACATGCAGTTCACCCAGGGAGATATCTGCTTCCAGGACCACATTATTTTCTTGTTTAACCTGGGGAAGACCAGAATAAAAACTCTGAGCTAACATCTGCTCTTCTTGGTGTTCACATTTTTATAAATCACAGTAAAAACTGACAGCATCTTTATGAATAGCAGCATGATCAGACAACACCTGTCCAGAGTCAGACTTTAAACTATGAATATATCTCTTTTGACAATTTTTTCGCTCCAAACCAAAAAAAAATGTGATGGAACATTCATTTCTACCACATTCTTAAAACGGGACCTAATAAGAGCCCCTTGTGCTGAGACCCCAAGCATGTTCGCTAACATAGACTTCTTGACCTCAAGAGCTTCAAGATAACATTGATCTTTTGTGGCTTCAGCCAAAACCTGGAGCTCTTCCACTTCCAACTCCAGAACTTTCACTGACTTCAGTAAGACTTTGGTAACATTACAATTGTATTGCTGACACAACTGTTTTGTTTGAACTTTTCCAAAGTCCCATGGAGCAGATGTGGGGTCCGACCACCACCTAGTAGTAGCCAGCATGCAGATGAAGCTAAAAAAGAACTGGATGGAAAAAACACCGCCTAGAGTGAAGTATGATGTCAGCCGCCTAAAGATCACCAGCATCAGGGACGAGTTTAAACTTCAGTTGAAGAATAAGCTTGAGGTGCTACGAGAGCGGCACGAGGGAGTGGAAAGAAGGAGCGTACAGGCCAACTGGCAAATTATAAAGGAGGCACTGAGAACAGCCTGTCAAGAAGTGGTTGGAACACAAAAACACCATCACAAAGAATGGATCACAGCTGAGACCTTGGGCAAGATAAAAGAGAGAAAACAGAAAAAAAGTGGTAATAAACAACAGCAGGACTAGGACAACTAAGGCAAAGGCACAAGTTGAATACGCAGAAGCCCACAGAGCAGCTAAGAAAAGCATTAGGAAGGACAATAAAGATTACATAGATGGACTGGCAGCAGAAGCGGAGCAGGCAGCATATAGTGGCAACATGAAACAGCTGTATGATACGACAAAGAAATTGTCTAAAAAGTATAGCAAGCCAGAACGAATCGTCAAGGATAAGGATGGAAAGGCCACCACAGGAATAACGCAACAGATTGATAGATGGTCTGAACACTTTGAAGAATTGTTGAACAGACCAGCGCCACCAAACCCACCAAACATCAACCCAGCGGACGAAGATCTCCCCATCAACTACGACAAGCCGACCAGGGAGGAGATCAGGAAGGTCATCACCTTGCTGAAGAACGGAAAGGCGGCTGGACCCGATGATATACCTGCAGAGGCCCTGAAAGCAGATCTGAACGTGTCAGTGGAGATGCTATACCCACTCTTTGAGAAGATCTGGGAGAACGAAGAGATACCGGCTGACTGGAAGGAGGGTTATCTAATCAAGCTTCCTAAGAAAGGCGACCTCAGCAATTGTAACAACTACAGAGGTATCACTCTCCTGTCTGTGCCAGGCAAGGTCTTTAATCGGATCCTCCTAGAGCGAATGAAAGACTCTGTCGATCTACAACTACGAGATGAGCAAGCTGGTTTCCGGCAGAACCGATCATGTATAGACCAGATCGCAACGCTGCAAATCATAGTGGAGCAGTCTTTGGAGTGGAAATCACCGCTGTATATCAACTTCGTCGATTACGAGAAGGCTTTTTGACAGTGTGGATCGAGAGGTCTTCTGGAAGCTCCTTTGGTACTACAGCATTCCATCCAAGTTGGTAAAGCTGATAAAGATCTCATACGAAGGCATGACATGCCAAGTGATCCACGCAGGACAGCTCACCAACAGCTTTAGGGTGAATACTGGAGTCCGACAAGGATGCTTGTTATCCCCGTTCCTTTCCTCATCGTCATCGACTGGATCATGACGACTACTACCAGCAAACGCAGAAATGGGATACAGTGGACATTATGGAACCAACTTGATGACCTAGACTTCGCCGACGACCTCGCACTTCTCTCCCACAGCCAGCAACAGATGCAAGAGAAGACCAGTGTGTTGGCAGACACATTAGCTCAAGTTGGACTCATTATTCACAAAGAGAAGACCAAGATTTTTAAAACCAACTCCAGTAACACCAACCCAATCACACTGAGCGGAAGTCCTCTGAAGGAGGTGCAGTCATTCACCTATCTGGGCAGCATCATCGACCAACATGGTAGAACAGAAGCAGATGTCAAGGCAAGGATAGGAGAAACAAGAGGCGCCTTCATCCAGCTCAAGAACATCTGGGCTTCCAGAGAGCTGACCTTGACTACCAAGATCAGACTGTTCAACTCCAACATGAAATCAGTACTGCTGTACGGCGCTGAAACCTGGAGAACAACCAAAGCCACCTACAGTAAAATCCAAACCTTCATTAACACCTGTCTCAGAAGGATTCTCCACATCCGTTGGCCTGACACTATCAGTAACACCAATCTATGGGAAAGGACATGCCAACTTCCAATAGAGGTAGAAATCAGGAAGAGAAGATGGTGTTGGATAGGGCACACCCTTCGCAAACCGCCAACAAACATCACCAGGCAGGCTCTCAGGTGGAACCCTCAAGGCAAGCGGAAGCGAGGCCGCCCAAAAAGCACATGGCGACGTGAACTCGACACAGAGGTCAAAAGGATGGGCTTCAACTGGAGTCAACTAGAAAGAATGGCCCAGGACAGAAATCTCTGGAAGTCTATTTTTGGCGGCCCATACCCCGGGAGGGGTGGAGGGCATAACTAACTGACTTTCTAAAGTCCCACCATTGTTGTAAAGACATAAAATCATTTTTTGTACTTTGATGATTTTTCCAAAAAGATACAAAAACTTCTTTAAAATTGTTATCTTCTAGTAAAGCTGTATTAAAATGCCAATAGGCACTACTAGGCTTTACACACTTCAGAAAAACACAAATCACAACGAGTGAGTGATCAGAAAACCCAACAGGGCTAATAAAGCAGTTTTTAACAACATTAGAATGATGTTAAAAAAACAATAAAAACGATCAAGTCTGGCCATAGACAATAAATTGTCTTTACAATGAGTCCAGGTGTACTGACTTTGATCACCATGTAACCCTTTCCACACATCCTGTAACTCGTGAGTCTCTAACAGTTGGATCAGACGGGTGTGAGAGGCGGGGTGAGGCTCTACATGATTCCTGTCAAGTCTACTCTCTGTGCAATCCTCCGCCTATAAGTAAAAACTCTTTATCATTGCAATCTCTAATAGCATCATTTACATTTTCCAAAAAAGTCAATCTCTCTTTACCAACAGCTGGAGCATATACAGTGATGAATACAAGTTGTACATTTTCATATAATACTCTGATTTTTAACAATTGCCCTTTAATAATCTCTTCACATTCAACAGATAGAGGATTAAAATCAACCAATCAATCCAATCAACTTCGTTATCAACAGTACTATGTGTCTCTTGTACAAAGATAACGTCCAATTTTTTTAAGGGAGCACAGTCTGAAAAATGAAGCTCTTTTTCTTTCATCTCTAGCTCCATTCAAATTCAGACTGCCTACTTTAACTCACTCATAAAAAAGAAAAAAAGAAAACCAAAAGAGAAACAAAGAAAAAACAAATTTGAAAAGCTCAACATATTCGCCATCTTCTAGCTGTCTTTTAGCTTTCAAAACAAGTTTCTTTAAGCGATAAAATTCTTGATCAGTAAACACTTTCTCCCCTGCACTTTCAGAACTTTTTTGAAAATTCTTAACAGAATCAATGAAAAGTTGCAGATCAGGAAACGCACACTCAAGTTTAACATTCCTAGCCCCTTTAGTTCTCTTAAGAAATTTCTTAATACTCAACAGAGAGTAGCCACTTCCTTCCAGGGGCAAAGATTGCAAAGAAACTATAGAGTCTACATCAGAGTCTGCCTCAACATCACTATAAGACGTCTGGGAGCAACCATGAAGAGGAAATTTCCCCATTTTTCCAGAGAACTGAACCTCATGTCTAGTTTTTCTTTTCTTAAAGGATAATTCCGATATTTAACACTTTGAGTCTATTTTGTAGTTTGTTTGGGATGAACTAGAGTGGTGGACTTAGAAATGTTGACGATGGGTCCTGTCTCGACTTTTTGACTATTTTAGGATCGCCTCTGACCGCTTCAGAGTGGATGTCTATGGGCATGCTCAAACATGTCCTTAAAACAACCCTTAACGTTCGTTTTCAAAACTGTGCAACTCACCAAGTGGTTAGTGGTGTTCGTTGATAATTAAAAACAAATATATCGGCGCAATGTATGCTTTCAATCCGTGTTATTTGCTATAGTGGAACTATTTTTCAGATACCTCACAACCGCGTATAAACTTCCGCTCGATATTTGAATCTGAAGCATAAGCACACTCCCGACCACTTGATGGCGACAACAAGGACGCTTGACGGTGTCTAGGCACCGTAAAAAAAGTCACAGTCGAATATGGCAAGAATTTGTGCGGTCAGAAACTGCGGTAAAATCCCTCCAAAAAGGAGTTGTCATCGGCTTCCTTTCCACAACCCTGAACGACTAAAGTTGTGGCTTTCATTCCTCGGGTTTGACATAAACACTCCTTTAGATGTTCTTTGAGAAGCTGACCATCGTGTTTGTGCCTTTCACTTTCGTGACGAGGACTATGTTCAATCTACAGGTTCTCGAAAAGAAAAGTCTCAGAATAAACTCTATCTGAAAAGGACAGCTGTACCGACGCTAGACGAAGAAGACCTTGGGGTAAGCTAAACAACATACAATGTTGTGTTATTTGTATGACTAGTTTAGCTTGAACATCTGACAGGGTTCCCGGAACTTCCCTCGCGGTAAGCGCGTTCATAATTGAAGCGACGCGCTCGTTTTTTACCAGGCGTAGCGAGATAAAAAAAAATAAAAAATACGGGTGTTTTAACGTAACACTACTCTTCTCCGTAAATAAATCTTGTAGCAGAGTCACGTTAAGCGTTTTTCGGTTGTGGAAATCCAGCTGATGTTACTACTAAAACTTATTTGTCATTGTAGAGAGCGCAATGCATGGTTGCATAGCAACGACAGACGCCACGGGAAAATCGGACCAAATTTTACTATTAATAATAAAAGATAAGCTAAAGTGCATTATAAATGTCTGTAATTTATCTTATTTGACTCATTATTTTTATAAAAAATTATTTAAAGTCTGAAATATGTGAGGTTTATCTTTTTATAAATTTTTTTTTTTTTTGTCAACTTTATTTGAACTTGTACATATTAGTAACATGTTGTAAAGACATTTTTTGAATCTGGCTATCATTTTTAATGGTATTATTTTAATGTTTATGTAAACAAAAAGTGCATATTGACCCTAATTTTATTTGTTATTTGCTGATTTTTGACGAAAAAAACTTGGTGAATTGATTTCATTGTATAGTATTAGAAGTGTAGATGTAGCAAATCAACAATATTTCTAGAGAAACCATTTAAACCAGCGTTGAAATGGCACAGTCTGAGCCATCATTACAACAGTGATTGTGTCAGTAATATTGATGAGATGTTGTGTTCTGCATCTTGTTACATGCTGTTGGTGATGTAGAACCCCTTATTTTCAAATCTCTCCTTTCTTCAACTCCTGTGAAGAAACGGCCTTCTACCTCTGGCATGTCCTTTGTTCCCACCAGCCCACAGCAATGACCTCAACAATCCACGAAATCCCCAAGGAAGTCCTTATCTGGCAATTACCTTGCTTTCCCTGTGATCAGGGAGAGGCTGTCACTATCTGTAAGTTTGTAAATTGTTTTTGTCTTACTACTTGTGATGCAATGTTTATTATCACTACAATTTTATAGAAGTTCCTTTGTTTCACTTTTCAACAGCCAGATGATTGTGAAACTGAGATGCTTCAGATGGACACCAGCATGTCCTCAGTCATCGAGATCCACTAATGAGATCATCCACTTTGAACTACTACAGGTAAAACCAAAATTCTTCTTCTCAGATTTATGAAACTATTCTCGGGGTGACAAAGTATAGATAACGCATAATTCAGTGGGTATTATATTTGTTTTCCCTTATCCTTTTAGGATCAAAGAGGACTGGGTGGTATATGAGCTCTAAATTAAAATCTTTTGCTCATTCATTAATTTGTATTATATTTCTTCAGGTAACGGAAGCTAGCAGTTCAGTTGCCATGGAGTCCCAAGGCTGTAGGAGAGGCCTCAACCATCTAATTTTTAACGAAGGACTAGACATAGATCTCATCACTACAGACCGGGCCCCATCAGTTCGGAAAATAATGAGGGAGGAATTCCAGATGATTCACCACAAGTTTGATCCTTGGCATGTAGCAAAAGGTGAATAGTTGTATCAAAACAGTTTAAATTGTGAGTGACTCAATTACTATCATCAAATCATAACCTGATATCAAGACACCACATGTTGTACTGTGAAGGAAACCTTCACAATTGGCACACCCACATTTGAATTTGCTAATTTTCTGTTTCTCATTACTATTATACACAGGCATAAAGAAAAAACTAGTAGCACTCGCCAACAAAAAGGACAACCGGGACCTGCAGGGGTGGATTCGGTCGATCCTCAATCACTTTTGGTTCTCATGCTCATCATGTGGTGAGAGTGCTGAGGTAATAACCCGTACGTATAAAGACTGTATAAAGATAACCAAGTGGCACTGAAATCCAGTCAGCAGATGACCAAATAGTCTTGTTACAAGTAGTTTTTAAATGTCATATATTCTGTAGGAACTGAAGCGACGGTGGACCTCAGTCCTTCACATCTGTGGGGAGCACACATGGGAACAAGATGGTAGAAAGTGGACATGCCCTCACCCTGCTTTACATCGAGATGAGCAAAGGACAAAGCGATGACTACACCCATAGTCTCAAGTGTTCAAGGCTTTACGGACTATTGTAGAAGATAAAAGACTTCTGAACGACCTACAGCAGTTGACAAACTTCAAACATACAGGTACGTAGCTTTTTAAAACAAGTATGCAACTTTTCAACCTATGTAGTCACTCTCAATGTCTAATGAAACACTTTCATTTACAGGTGCTTTGGAGGTGTACCACAATGTTATGCTAAAGTATCTGCCAAAACGACTGCATTTTGGATACCACACCATGGTAGCTCGAACTTAGCTAGCCATCATGGACAACAATTACAATGTTGGCCGAGAGCAGGCAGAAACTTCTGAAGGTATTGAGATTTCATAAGTAAGTCCCTAATTGTGTTTGTGTAACAACTTGACTAAGTAATGTTCTCTGTCTAGGACTTAAAAGATACAGTATGACGTTCCCAAAACAAAGCAAGGAATGGCTAGCCAAGAAGATCTATGAGCCTACAAGTCAATACTTCACGCAACACCTTGTGGAACGCGTGTTGGAGAGAAGGGAGGAAAGCGCACCTGAAAATATACCACATGTCCAGCGTCCTCCAAACATTGCCACTAAGGAGAGACCCCCCAAAGAAGATCTCATCAAGAAACATAAATCCAGATTCACTCGCCACACTGATGCTTGAGAAACTAAGGGCCTCCTTACATTATGGGCCTTTCGCAGTCTTAGACTCAGTTACATAATGTTACTGAAATCTTGGGAGACTTACTGGAGTCTCTGTACATTCCAGTCTTTTTTCAGTCCTTACATGTAAGGTAGCAGTCTTTCCAAATCTGTATGTAAGGAGGCCATAAAATCCATATTGTAATTATTTTTTTTTTTTATTATAAAACAATTTTCAACTATTGTAAATATTTGTTTGTAAGTATTTTGCAAATACAGAAGGCCTATGTCTACTTTTACACATTTTATACACAATCTATGTGAAAATGTTTATGCGTAACAGACTGTGGTGTGTACTTTATAAATAAATGCGAAAAGAAGTTTGAAAAATAGCTTTTTATTTAAACATTTTAACAGAAGCTGAATGCAAAGGTAAGTGGGAATAAGTCAGAATAAGTCCTCTATCTCGCTTGGTTTGAACCCTGCATACTGTCCAGTGGGGGATGGGAATGCATCCCTAACAGCCCACACCACGCAACTGGGTAATGCAATTCTATTTCCTCGTCCAAGTGGTTGGCCTTTGAGGGCCCACTCCAGAATTACACGATAAGCCACAAGTCGGTATTGCCTGAGGGTTAGATAATAGAGCATAAGACGTGGCACAGTTTTTGAAAACATTGTAACGTTAGTCAAGCTATATGCGAATTATACAAATTTGCTCTGACTAGGAAATGCAATACATAAAGTAGCTTACCTTTCTGACAATTGTCCATTCGGTCCTTCTGGTGTGGGACGTTTTTTCCAGTTTATCTTTGGGACCCAGAAGAAAGTTTCCAGCACGGGTTTATACATTAGCTGGCGCACTTCGTTGTATGTGATGCAGACCGACGACACATCAGCCTCGTCGACCGAGACATTCAGGCTGGCCATACCAGCTGTGACGAGAAGGTCCCACTCCGTGCAGCATCGACTTTCTACCTCCGTCGGCATCTGCCGGCATCTGCCACAGGCACACCACCAAGTTCCCGTGATCCTCGGGACAGCTTCTGCCGGAGCTTCAGGCGCCTCCCTAGCCTGAGCCTCCATCTCCCTTACACGTAGCTCCTCTTCTGTATATTCAGGTTTGAAACGGTATCCTCGACCGTCAAACTCAAAATCGAGCGGGTCCTCCAGAATCCACCTTTCATAATCCATTTTAGATGTAAGGATTTTTTGTTTGTTTATTTCGCTACTCCGGGAGCACAGTTGCTCTGCTCACGCTAGCCTTCTGAGAGACGGAGAACCGAGCGAAAAGACTACAACCAAATGTAAACAGACCCCTTTCCGTTTCCGGTAGCGTAGTAATATCAACGAGCACTGAGTCCTTCAGCAGACATCAATGTGATTTTAAAAAATGGCAAATAAAACACGACAGAAACTGTATTTCGCTACGCTACTTGTTTTGGAACATCAACGAACACCACTAACCACTCTGTGAGTTGCACAGTTTTGTAAATGAACGTTAAGGGTTGTTTTAAGGACATGTTTGAGCATGCCCATTGACATCCACTCTGAAGCGGTCAGAGGCGATCCTAAAATAGTCAAAAAGTCGAGACAGGACCCATTGTCAAAATTTCTAAGTCCACCACTCTAGTTCATTCAAAACAAACTACAAAATAGACTCAAAGTGTTAAATACCGGAATTATCCTTTAACATTATCTTTATCAGATTTGTCATCCACTAGCATCTCACTTTCTTCAGTCAAAGAACACTCTACCTCCTCTACTTCTTTCTGACTGGCCTCCTCTTCCATATCACACTGTTGACTATCCGCAACTGCAGAGGGAGCCTGAGAAAGCTCCTCATTCTTCTGTGGTGACCCTTTATTTTGTTCAAGCTTCTGAGCTTTGTGGGATTTTTTCAATTTTAATTGGCCAATTATCAAGGCCAATTGTTTTAATGTCTCGAAAGTTCCCTCTCTAATATTTCATTATTAATGAACGAAGGGACTTGCGACAAAATGATATTTTTTGCCGGATTAACGAGCGGCACCGCTTGAACCAAGATATCTTTGACCGTTACACCTTGTTCAACAATTGTTCCAACTTTGTCAAAGCCATCAACAAAAATCACAACTCCGTTGTTCATCCTAGACGCGGATTTAACGCTATCATATCCAACAATCCCCCCGACTGCCAGAGTGCAACCCTCCCCTCAACAGTCAATAGTTTAAAAGCATGTCGATGCGTGAGCGTCTCCAGCCCCACGCGTCCCACACCGCAAACCGGCATGACTCCCGGTTACACCGGTTGCCGTCACCTCCAACAAACTAACCCACTTAAAACACACCACTTACGATAACAAATATCTTAAATAATACTAAAACAACATGGAAAAAAGAAGAAAAAAAGATAGAAAAAGCACTCACGCAAACACCACGCACGCTCCCAAACTCGCATCCATTCACCCAACTTCCACTCAGAGAAAGAGAGAGAGAGAGAGAGAGAGAGAGAGAGAGAGAGAGAGAGAGAGAGAGAGAGAGAGAGAGAGAGAGAGAGAGAGAGAGAGAGAGAGAGAGAGAGAGAGAGAGAGGACATTTGCAAATTGCAAGTTTGTCTGGTTTTCATTGAACTTTCGGGCATGCACTATAATGATTCATAAGAGAAGGGGGATATATATCATAACTTCTGGATTTAGTGACCCTATAATTGAGAAGTAGTAGAACAGGAGCTTCTTGATAAAGCGGTGCAAGTGCGGCATAGAAGAGAATAAGTGCAATGCACATTTGGTCCCGCTAAGGCAACTAGACAGTCATGTCAAGGCTGTCAGTCCCCCGATCCTCCACATTTTAATCGGCCAGGACCATGGGAGTTCGACGGAAGAAAAAAGACTCTCTCTCTGAGGTTTGATAACAGCCGAAGTGTCAGACAAGCACAACGGCATTCACAAATGGCTCAGTCTCTTACTTCAGTAAGAGATGCACTACAAAAGAAGCGGAGCCCCAGGGGCTCAGCCCCCTATCGGGGAAATGCAAATCAATCCTGGTGGATCTGCTGGAATCTGTTCCCAGCCATGCCCGGACAGCTGGGAGAAGAAAATCTCAGATCGCTGGGTACTCACTACGATAAAAAATGGATACATAAGCACAATCTCATTCGGTTCCCCGGCAGATCACGTCTATCGCCGCATCACAAGGTGAGTTGGAGTTTTCTGGAAATGAGGGCTCGTCTATGTTGCCACTCTCGGGTGTGCTAGCATAACGAGTCTGATCCAGAGTTGACAGCTATGCTTTCCTGGGCCGCCGCGAGTATCGGGCTTGTGTGGAACACTCTGCCATGCCTTGAGCACTCAAGGCTGATGATTGGTTTTTGGGGAGGTGAACACAAATCCTTTCTACCCGGATGGGGTGAAGAGGTCATGAGACCATGGAAGTCTCCTTTGACTTTTGCGACTGCTCAGCGGCCTCTTCCACCTTCTCTGCCCTCGTAGAGGCCACGGCCATGGGCACACTGGGGTTCCCCCCGTGGAGTGTTCTGTGGCAGCACATCTGTGCCCCCACAGCGCCTCCACCTGGCGTGGCGACCCTAAGCACCCCTCCAATGCCTGTAGGTTTTTGTCTACTCCGGTGGCAAAGACCTATAGAGCTGCGGGCAGGCTGCCGCCTAACTGCATGTTATTGCCATCCTTCGGGGTGCTCAATGACATGCACGAGGGTAGGGCTGATTTGGGGCTCATCTAAGAGACTGCCTGCCGCCACTGACCTCGCTCTACAAGTGACGAAGGTGACCGCACGCTCCCTGGGTCAGGTGATGTCCACATGTGTGGTCAGACATCTCTGGCTTAACCTGTTTGATATGCGCGGGGCTGAGCGAACCCGCTACCTCAACTCCCCCATGTCCCAGGCTGGCCTTTTCAGCGGCGCAGTCGAGGACTCTGCCCAACACTTCTCGGCCGCCCAGAAGCAAACATGATCTGACCCCGTGGCCAGCTGCTACCACCCAGCCGCCGGCTCAGACGCCTCAGTCAGCTTGCCGCCGAACGCGCCGTGGAGGTGGTCGCAGGAAAGTGTCCCAGCCCGTACCAGCCCCGCAGCCTGCCGAATGCCAGGCAAAGTGGCGCTCCCATTACGGGCAGCTCAGGGATGGGTTGCAGTTCTCCAGGAGGTGGTTGCAGGGCCACTCCTTCCCCCGGTGGAGTGCCGGGGGAGAATCTCTTCTTCCAGAGAGCTGACTTTCCATCTCTAAGCACACAGAGTTCTCGGACGACAGTGTGCGCCCCCCACGGGCCTCGCCACTCTCGTCCCCCTCTGTCACAGAGTTCTCGGATGACAGTGTGTGCCGTCCCCGGGCCATACCACTCTCATGCCCCTCTGTCACCAGACCCCTGGCAGAGCAGGCCCCCGCGGAACGCTGCCGGTCCACGTCCGGGCCGGTCATTCTGATTCAGTTTGCACTGTCTCCTCCCCGCTTCAGGGGAGTCCGCTCTACTATGGTTAGTGGCATGTCCCTATCATGAGAGCAGAGGTTGCTACCCTACTGGCGAAGGGTGCGATCGAGACTGTCCCTACAGCCAAAATGAGGTCCGGGTTCTACACCCTCTACTTCATTGTTCCGAAGAAATCCGGTGGGTGACGGCCAATCCTGGACCTGCGCATCCTGAACCGCTCCCTTCACAGGCTGCCATTCAGAAAGCTGACGGCCAAACGCATCTTCGAGTGTGTGCGGCCCCAGGATTGGTTTGCAGCGATCGACCTGAAGGACACCTACTTCCATGTCTCCATTCTCCCTCGACACAGACCGTTCCTGCGGTTTGCTTTTGAGGGGCAGGCATACCAGTACGAGGTTCTCCTTTCGAGCTAGCCCTGTCTCCTCGCGTCTTTACGAAGGTTGTCGAGGCAGCCCTTGTTCCCCTACAGGAACACGGGGTTCGCATCCTGAACTATCTTGACGACTGGCTGATACTAGCTCACTCTCGAGACCAGGTTTGCGAACACAGGGACCTCGTGCTCCGGCACCTAGCTTGTCTGGGCCTTCGGGTTCACTGGGAGAAGAGCAAACTTTGCCCCGTGCAGAGGATCTCTTTTCTCGGTATGGACATTGACTCGGTCGCCATGTCCACGCAGCTTACGAGGGAGCACGCGCAGTCACTGCTGACTTTCCTGAGACAATTCGAGGGCAAGAGTGCGATTCCACTTAAACTATTTCAGAGGCTCCTGGGGCATATGGCATCTGCAGCCGCGGCAACGCCGCTCGGATTGCTTCAAATGAGACCGCTTCAGCTTTGGCTTTGCGACCGAGTCCCGAGATGGGCATGTCAACACGGCACCCTCCGAGTACCAGTTATTCCGACCTGCCGTCAGACCTTCTCCCCGTGGTCGAACCTCAGTTTTCTACGGGCTGGAGTGCCCCTGGAACGAGCTTCCCGGCATGTTGTTGTCTCAACAGATGCCTCCACCACGGGTTGGTGCGCCATGTGCAATGGTCAGACTCATTTCAGTGCAAAATAATTACTGGTAGGTCAAAAACGATTTAATATACTGCAAATAGCCTACTAGTTTTTTATGTTTATTTATAATTCTTTTAGGCGGACAATAAGGCTACCAAGTACTACGCAGCTAATTAATTTAATTAATTATCGTTTTTAGTCGATTTTTAGTCACAAATTTCAGGACTTCAGTCGACCAAGATTTTCTTTGGTTGATTACAGCCCTACATGAAAAGAGCAATGTCGAACCACGGCAAGAAACAGTATTTGTTAGGTTAGTTTTGAACACCTTACCATTGACAGCATCTCTATCCCTACAGAGGGAAGCAAGGTTATCTACCCTGGGACAATCATTCCGCTTGGGCAAGTGGATGGAGTTAGCGGAGTTCACAAAATTAATGGGTAGGATATCGACAGCAATAAATGTAGTGCCTCTGGGACTGCTCAAAGCACGACCACTGCAATGGTGGATCGCCAAATTTTAACTCCACCCCAAATTACACAGGGTGAGTGAAGTTGAAGGCCACACAGTAATGTGTTCAAGCTCTGCTTCCATGGGTAAGAAGAAGCAGGTTGGATCAAGGGGTTCCTCTGGGAAATATACCAGCAAGGAGAACGGAAGTGAAGGCCTCCACTGTGAAGGCCTCCTTTCCTTCCCTTTACTTTTGTACAGATAAAACGTTGTCAGGATAATTCCGGGTCATGTGGCTACGTGGAAGCGATAAAAAATTCTGTATTATACATTTTTCAAGGCTTGTACCTTGGAACCTTTTTCATGGTTTGCGTTCTCGAGCCACCAGGCACTGTTTTGTGCAAATGAGTGTCCGCATCGAATAAGGGGTTTTCTGTTAGAACGGTCTCGTGTTAGCGGCCCCTAAGTTAATAACTAATAATCTTTGCAACGGAAGTGAATAAATCAAAACTATATTTAGCTAGACAATAACTTTATTCTAGAGCTGCTGTAAAGCCAAAACAATCTCTGTTACTTTAATTTTATATTATCACTGTAAAGCTGCTTTGAAGCAATCTATACGGTTAAAAGCGCCACGGAAATGGTCGAGCACCCACAGAAAAATACGAGATATTCTCCATTGATTTTAACCAATAAAAAATCTATTTAAATCCATTTTAAAGAAGACCCATGGCAGATTATTGCTGAAGTAATATTATTGCATCAGATATCAGTGAGAGCGCGACTCACGACAACACTCATTGAAAGAATGTGTTTTTGTGTGGTTAGTAACATAGACTGTAAAAAAAAGTAAGCAAAGGTGTAATTTGCGGGACCTATGGTTTTTGCCAGGGTTGATATTGTCTCCACCACCTTTTTTTTTTATCTTTTTTTTTATATGGAGTGTGGGCACTGGGCACCCACCGGCAGAAACATCGGCGCCTATGATAGTAGATACTATTGCACATGCATACTCCAGTCAGAGCTTACCAGTCCCAGGGAACCTGGTACCTCATTCTACCAGGGGTCTGGCCACATCCTGGGCAGCACTGAAGGGTGGCACTAACGGACATATCCATCATGGAGCTCACCTTGTACCTTTGCCAGGTATTACCGGGTCAATGTGGCGGACCCAGTTATGCATACGGCCGGTCTCGGCCGCTAAAGAATGAGAGGCTTCCATCCCTCGTGACCTTTATGGCACTAGTCATCCAAGGTAAGACTGTGGTGACGGTCTGAGTCAGGTCCAAATAGATTGTAAGTAATGACTATACTATGGATCTATGAGACCAAATGATGACCGTCACCATTTCTTGTCACACGGGATGAACTGAGGCATTCCAGGCAACAGGAAGTGTTCGGTTCATCCGGCATGTTTTATAGGGAACCAACCATTTGGGGAAAGTCATCTGTCATTGTTTACATTAGGCCTTGAGGAGAGCTAGCAGAATGGCTTCATTCAAGGTGAGACCGTAGGTGAGACGGTGATCATTCGGTCTCTTAGATCCATAGTTATAGTCATAACTTACGTTTTGTTATTGGTATCTGAAGCTTGTGGAAAGGATCGGCTGTCTTCTGAACGGAGGTGGGGAGCAGGAGCTCATTTGCATTTAAAGGGACCTGCATTTTGCCCACACCCAAAAAGGGGCAAATTTGACAAGCTATAATAAATGATCTGGGGGTATTTTGAGCTGAAATTTCACAGACACATTCTGAGGACATCATAGATTTATATTACATCTTGTGAAAAGGGTCATAATATGTCACCTTTAAGTGGACTTTTTTAAATGGTTTAATTTTTTTTATTTTGTTCAAGTAACAAAAAGAAATATACAAGTTCCCTCCCACTTATCCAGCAGTGAATTCAATTATAGTATTTTTTAAAAATATGGCAGGCATATTTGAACTTTAGCTGAACAGACAAAATTAATAAATATATATCCTGGCATAATTCACTGCTAAAGCAACAGTAAACTTGTACAGTAAAATTTATAAAATGGCAAAAATCAGGGGAAAATTATTTTGTTATAATGAAAAAAGAAAACAGTTGTCATGATATCACAAAGAAAATAATCACTCGATACAAGATGTAGTGGAAAACATTATTTTTCTTTATTTTATTAAAGCTTTCTTTTAGTATGAGAGCTCCCAGTGGGAAAAAAGAAAAGCAAATGTAAGAACCATTTGAAGTGCTGTCAGAGATGTTCACAATCTAAAACATTTGCTTTAGAGCAATCATGAAACATCTTGCATGTGTATACAAGATAATCAACGCAAAATCAATATAGATGTAAGATCTTAATATAACTGTAAGGTAAAAAATAAGTCAAATGATTATCTAAAATAGACTACAAACAATAGATCATCTGAATAATAAAGAATATGAATAAATAAATCAAAAGATGAGTAAATGAATACCATAGTATGGATTTATGAATATGCAAGTTTATATGATAATAAAAAAAAGAAAGACAATAATAAACGGATTATAACCATAATCATAATAACCAGACCCACAACCACCCCTGAGATAACATACATACGTGCACAGATGGCATTAAAAAAGTAATATCCCTTATTTTCCATTAAAGTTAATAAAACAAAATTTCTATAAATCGCCTCAAAAGGCAGAATGGTCTGTGTTTTACAATACTTAATATTTTAAGTAGAGCTGTTCTTCTCTCTTATATGTCAAGCAAACATTAGCCATAAACATTATTTATAGGCCTGGCAAAATATTTTTTCAAATTGCAACACTGTTGGGGATTTTGTCTGGGGACAAATAACAATAAGCCATTGGTAATCCCTCATTCCGGCTCCTGATTTCTTTGGTCACCTCATCTAGTTTCTCGCCGAAAGTCTTTATGGCTTCCTTCACTGGTTGCTCTGTGAAGCACATCTCTGGATACGTGCCTAAGAACAGCTGGGGGAAAAGTAAGTTCTTCAGAAAGCAGAACAACATCTTTCTTTATTTTCACAAGGTAAACTGACCCTTCTCTAAGCTCCGCCCCCTTGGTTACTGTCAATCACTCACACAAGCTTATAAAACTAACAAAGAATTGGGATTTTCAACTTCTCTGAATGAAGTCTTACATTGCAAAGCATTTTAATTTGCTGTGTTTCTTTAAAGAACTTAAAGTAATATAAAATGATGTAACTGTGGATGTGTACATGTGTAATGTAAAATAATGCGGTAACATGATTAAGAACTGCAGATCAGCAGAGATCAGAATCAGGGCAAATGCTTTTTACATTCAGCTGAACAGAGAGAAGCCGATTACACCACTGTAAGAAATTATATGATCAATAAGTCATATTTTTCCATTACTTTATCTTATCGAAATAATTTAACCAATTTCAGCTTAATTTTATAAGTTGTACAAGATTCAAGTAAAATTTTAAGTCAAGATTTAAATAATGAGTTGATATGAATTGTACAGACAAATTGATTTATGATTTTCAGAGCCGGACAGTAACGGAGTACATTTACTTGAGTACAGTACTTAAGTACAATTTTGAGGGATCTGTACTTTACTCGAGTATCATTTTTGGGGAGTACTCATGACTTTACTCAAGTACATTTGAGAGGCAAATATTGTACTCTTTACTCCAATATATTTCTATCCATAACCGTGAGTACCCGAGTAAAAAAAAAAAAAAAGTAAAGAAAAATCTCGGAAACCCTCAATTTGTTGTTTCCCTCTCAAACGTGATTGGATTGTGCAGGCGCCACTGAACTGATTGGGACAGCCTATCAGCAATCACTTTCAGCTTTCCGCCAAAGTCAACTCCATGATCAGATTTTATATTACACATTAATGTAAGCCAAGCATTTGGTTTGATGTTCTTGAGTATGTGGTGTGTTTAACACAGTCAGGTTAAAATGTGGCAGTGGCGTAGCCACGAGGGATTTCTGATTTCTTTAAAAAAAAACTTTAGGAGGCAAAATATATTTTTACTGATTATGTGAATTACACTGCGCAAACCAAAGTAGGCTACTACCCAGCGAATGAAGAAGGGTTGGCGCTCAGTCTCCACAGTACATAAAATATTAATTTTGTTTTATTTTATTTTTCGGGTTTGCATTTATGAGGAAAAATCAATGTTATGGACGTGTTCTCCGTTACGGACGTGAGCGCTCTGAAAGCGGCATAAAAAATGCTTTAAAACTTTCACAGAGACATTAAACAGAAAACACAAAACCTTTCTTTAACCTGAATTTCGTTTTGCATTAATTGTATCTTAATTTGAATCAATGTTTCATCAACCAATTGCCTGGGTTTAATAAATAAGAAGTAAATAGCAGACGATAGATAAGAAACGGAGGCGCCGGCACGTGAACTGGATCTCGTCTCATAAATGAACCGAAACACAGTGTATAAGGTAGCCTACTTGCCTCACATGTCTACTTTTAAACAGAAAAATTCAAAACGAAAGAAAACGTACTCGGTTACTAACGTAACCTCTGTTCTCTCTAGAGATGGAACGAGTACTGCGTAATAGCTTACGCTAGGGGAAAAACTCTTTTCCGCGAGATATTGAAGCCAAAAATTATCCTTAATTTTTTAATAATGTAAAACGCTTTGCAGCAGCAAGCAGACATAGGCGAAACAGCTCGCGCGCCTATTGGCTGCTCTGCAGCAAATGCAGCAGCCTATCGAGAGAGACTCTGCGTGACGTAATGACCAATGGGGGCCATTCGCGCCCATATCGTCACGTCCCGCCAGAAGGGGTGTGGTCTCACCCTATAAATATGCTCGTTAGGCTGATACAAACTGGTTTTTACCGCTGAAGCGAACCAGAGCGTGTTCCAAGCACGGCAAGATACGCAGTACTCGTTCCCTCTCTAGAGAGAACAGAGGTTACGTTAGTAACCGAGTACGTTCTCTTACGAGAGTATCTCTCGTACTGCGTAATAGCTTACGCTAGGGGAACACAATGCAACACGCCGTGCGTACAGGGATCCAACACCAAAGTCCCGGGGGCCGAAGCCCAGGGCTCATGTAGTGCATAATCACCATAAACTCACATAGAGTGGAGAAAGAGAGGCTGGAAGCGTCATTCCTTATAAAAAAGCACCCAGCGGGGCTATTATATGACAACAAAACGCGCAGCCAGGGTGAAAGCTTTCAGCCTGATCTGGGTAGCCATACGTGTGTCAACACTCATGGGGCTGCAGTAAACTCAGCATCTGGGCCGCAAAGCGGGGCAGATAGCACTGAATTTTAAACCGCCAAAAGCTTAGCTTGTAAGGCGGGTACCTCCAGGTTATAGTATTTTATAAATGTAGACGGCGAGGCCCAGCCCGCGGCCGTACAGATATCTTGCAGGGAAACCCCGCTCGACCACGCCCACGAAGAGGCCACGCCTCTCGTGGAGTGCGCCCTGACACCCAAAGGGCACTGTAGGCCCTTCGCAGAGTAAGCGAGCGCAATGGCATCCACTATCCATCTGGATAGGCTCTGTTTTGAGGCGGCGAGTCCCTTGGAACGCCCGCCAAACAAAACAAAAAGCTGCTCCGTCTGTCTGAAAACAGACAAGCGTGACACATAAGCTCTCAATGCCCTGACGGGGCAAAGGAGACTCGCATCATCCTCCTCACTGAGAACCGGAAGGGCGGACAGGGAAATTACCTGGGCCCTGAACGGTGTATTGAGGGATTTCGGGACATACCCGTGCTTTGGTTTGAGAATGACCTTCGAGTCATTAGGCCCAAACTCCATACACGACGCGCTTACTGAAAGCGCCTGTAAGTCCCCTATGCGCTTCACTGAAGCGAGAGCCATGAGAAACACTGTTTTGAACGACAGGTGTTTCATGTCCACCAGCTGGATTGGCTCGAACGGGGCGCCTTTCATGGCCTCCAGGACCGTGGAAAGGTCCCACGTCGGGACTGAAGGGGGCCTGGGAGGGTTCAGCCTCCGAGCTCCCCTAAGGAAACGCACGACTAAGTCGTTTTTCCCCAGCGACTGGCCAGACACCGGTTTTGCAAACGTTGCTATGGCCGCCACATACACTTTGAGCGTGGATGGGGTCCTGCCCTTATCCAGTAGCTCTTGAAGGAAGGAAAGCACTTCCGAAACCCCGCACTCCACAGGTGAAAAGCTCTGGGCTTGACACCATGCAGAGAAAACAGACCATTTCGAGGAGTAGAGCCGCCTGGTAGACGGAGCTCTAGCCTGCGCGATCGTGTTTAACACTCCTTCTGGGAGGCTAGCGGGTACCCGTTGATGGCCCATGCGTGCAGGGACCACAACTCCGGGCGAGGGTGCCAAATCGAGCCCTCCGCCTGAGAGAGGAGGTCTCTCCTCAATGGTACAGGCCATGGGGCAGTGCTGGTCAGCTGCATCAGGGCAGGGAACCACGTCTGGTTTGTCCAGAGCGGAGCTACGAGCAGCACTGGGCATCCGTTCTCCCTGATTCGTTCCAACACCTGAGGCAGGAGCGAGACGGGAGGAAAAGCATATAGGGGGCAGCGGGGCCAAACATGAGCCAGCGCGTCCTTGCTTTTCGAGAAAAACTCCGGGCAATGAGCGTTTTCGTGGGACGCGAACAGGTCCACTTGTGCTCTGCCGAACGTTTTCCACAGCAGCTGGACCGTCTGCGGGTGCAGCGACCATTCCCCTGCCGGGACCTTGTTCCTGGACAGTCTGTCTGGTCCCACATTCAGGTGACCAGGCACGTGCGCCGCTCTCAGTGAGAGCAGGCTGTGCTGAGCCCAGACCAGAAGGCGTTCCGTCAGCCTGAGAAGGCTTCATGACCTGACGCCGCCCTGGCGATTTATGTATGCCACCACTGACATGTTGTCCGACCGGACTAAGACGTGGTGGCCTGTTATCTGGGGACAAAAAAGCCGTAGCGCTTTGTCGACTGCTATCATCTCCAAGCAGTTTATGTGAAGGAGCTTTTCCCGTTCTGACCACAGGCCAGCTAGCGGTCTGCCCTCGAGCAGCGCTCCCCACCCCGAGGTGGAGGCGTCCGTAGACACCACCTTCACACTCGAAGCGGTCCCCAGACTCACACCTGACTGATACCAGTCGGTCACTTTCCAAGGTTCCAGAGCTGAAACGCACTGAAGGTCGACCCTGAGGCGAAACAGACCCGCTGTCCATGCCCTGGGTGGAACCCGCGCTTTCAGCCACATCTGCAGTGGGCGCATGCGGAGCAAGCCCAACTGGAGTACAGAGGCTGCTGAGGCCATCAGCCCCAGCACTTTCTGAAACCTTTTGAGCGGAACTATCGCGCCGTGGCGGAAGGATTTCACGCCGCGCTGAATACTCAGTACGCGCTCTGGTGACAGGCGTGCTGTCATGGACAGCGAGTCCAACACGGTTCCCAGAAAGGAAATTTTCCGACTGGGAGACAGTGAGCTCTTCGCCCAATTGACTGTGAGGCCCAGCTCCTCGAGGTGCTCGAGTAATGCGGCCCTGTGTTCTATGAGCTCCGATCGTGATCGAGCTAGAATCAGCCAATCGTCCAAGTAGTTCAGGACTCGCATGCCCTGAAGTCTCAGGGGTGCGAGCGCCGCGTCCATGCACTTCGTAAATGTACGAGGTGCTAGGGACAGGCCGAACGGCAGGACTGTGTATTGATATGCCTGGCCCTCGAAGGCGAATCTCAAAAATCGCCTGTGATGGGACGCTATTTGTATCTGGAAATAGGCGTCTTTCAGATCTATTGACATAAACCAGTCCCCGTGGCGCACTTGCGCGAGGATTTTCCTGGTCGTAAGCATTCTGAACTGGCGTTTGACAAGCGCTCTGTTCAGCTGTCGCAGATCTAAAATGGGTCTGAGACCCCCATCCTTTTTCGGTACCAGAAAATATCTGCTGTATAGGCCCCCTTCGCTCTGAGCCTGAGATAAAGGTTCTATAGCCCCTTTGCTCAGGAGTTTCGCTATCTCGGCACGAAGTAGATGAGACACTTCGTTTTTCACCGTAGTTTCGACGCGCGCCGTATAGCGGCGTGGGCGTCGAGCGAATTGTAGCGAATAGCCTCTCTTTATAGTGTTCAGCACCCATTCTGATACCCCGGGAAGCTTTGACCACGCATCTGCATGAATAGCTAGGGGCAGAATGAAATCCGGGCTCTGGTCGCGGCAAAACGGCAACTCGAGAGCCCGGGCATACTGGGAACACAACACCGTGTTTACAGCGTTCGAGGCGGGGGGCGCGCTGATCACATCGGGCGGCCTGACCGCGCTCAGCTTTTTTATGGCAGATAGTGCAGAAAAAGCGAGCGGGGGAGATCCCGTAGGAATCGGCGTATCTGTGACAAAATGTGGGCGCGGGGCTGCGGGCACATTTATTACACTGAAAACACCGTCGTTCATGGCCGACTGAATGTGTGTTGGTTTCGTTTTTACAGAAACCAAGGGACACGCAGCATGTAGTGTGAGCGGGCATGGTGACATGGGCGCGTTTACTACATTGTTTGCACAATCGACCTGAGTCGAGTTTATTTGTGCTAGCCCTGCACCGTGGCGGGCTGTGTCTGGGTGTGGGAATGGGCACTGGGTGGGCATTCTTACAACACTCATAACACCATCGGCCGTGGCCGGATTGTTTGTGCGAGCCCTGCATTTTTGCGGGCTGTGTTTGTGTGTAGAAATGAGCCCTGGGTTGTAGGCATTTTCAATACACTCATAACACCATCGGCTGTGGCCGGAATATCAGAAAATACACCATTTATGTGATTTATCTGGGTCGCCGTGGGAACAGCATTAGTGTGCAGGCAAGCGGGCATGGTACTGGCTTGCTTACTGCAAAATACACTGGAACAGTCACATTTTCTGGAACTGAACGAGCGAAAATTTCAGTGGAAGTCTGGCCACGGCGAGACTGAAACACCGTCAATTTCCTAGGAAGCTAGGAAGACTTGTGTTGGTTTCGTTTTACAGAAACCGTGGTAGTGTATGTGGGCACTGGGTTGTGGGCACATTCACTACATTTAATGCACAGTTGTGCGAGCCCTGTACCGTGGCTGGCTGTGTTTGTGTGTAGAAATGAACACTGGGCTGTGAGCATTTTATTACACTTATAACACCATCGGCTGTGGCCGGAAAACCAGAAATACAATGATTTTTCTGGGTCGCCATGGAAACGGCCTTTATGTGCAGGCAAGCGGGCCGTGGTACCAGCTTGTTTACTGCAAAATACACTGGAACAGTCGCATTATCTGGAACTGAACGAGCGAAAAGTTTCGGTGGAAGTCTGGCCGCGGCGAGACTAAATTTTTATCTGCTGCGAGAGCCGGGATCGAACACGGGTCTCCCGCGTGAAAGCTTCAGGTTCCGCCACTGGGCCACAGGGAGAACTACACTAGTGCAAGCAGATAAGAGAGCATCATCACAGTTTTGTGTGTGCGTGTTATACAACAGGCTCATTGCTGCAATAATGACATTTTCAGCCGCTCAAACTAGGAGCTGAGAAATGTTTGAGAAATGGAGATTAATCCGGCCTCGGCGGGGACTAAAACACACTCTTTTCTCATTTGCCGGTGACGCACGCCCATGGGGGGCGGGGTAGAATGCTGGCCCGTTTCCTTGACGACTCGCGGACAGAAGGCGGAGGTCCACAGAGCTCGCCTGTTGCGCGGCGGTTGCGCGGGCGCTTCCCAATCGAGGCCGATGCTATCCACGGCCTGAGAGAGCAGACGCATCAGCTCAGTCTCAATGCCGGCTCTCTTACCAGTGGTCTGGCGGGAAACGCTAGCGGAGGGGAGGTCCACGGAGCTCGCCCAATCCTCGCTATCGGATGCCAGAAGAGAACACGCCTCGGTGGGTTCGTTAAACTCGTGGATGGACGCGGCGGCAGGCGGCGGCCGTTGTCCGTCAGTGAGCGACTCGAGCGAAACCGGCGAAGCTGGCGGGCGAACCGGCGAGCTTTGGCGGGCTGGAGAGAGCTCGGGAGCGCGCTGGGCGCGGCGCTTCTTGCGGCGCGGCACCACGGCGGGCTGCGGTGAAGGCTCGGAGAATGATGCCAGGCGAGTCCTCAGAGTCACCATGGGCAAAAGCTCGCAATGAGGGCATCCGCCGTCAGCGAGCGCGAGAGCCGCGTGATCCTCACCCAGGCAGGAAACACAGATGACGTGCCGGTCTCCATCGCTGAGCGGGGCGCGGCACGAGCCACAGGAAGGCATCTTTAAAAAGACGCAGCTCTTTTGTGAGAGAAGTGTGAGTCGCGAAGTAAGCTGACAAACACTCTCAACAGAGTAAATACACACAGAGTATGAAAAGGATATATAACGCCGGAAAGCGCAGCAGGTACGGCAGTTGAAGGCGGCGAGGCCAGCGACTCCAGAGCTCGTCCCGCTGAAAGGCTTGCTTCGACGGCGCGGCTTCTCACTCCGGATCCAGCGATGCGTGTGCTTCGCTGAAGAGGTAAAAATCAGCTTGTACCAGCCTAACGAGCATATTTATAGGGTGAGACCACGCCCCTTCTGGCGGTACGTGACGATATGGGCGCGAATGGCCCCCATTGGTCATTACGTCACGCAGAGTCTCTCTCGATAGGCTGCTGCATTTGCTGCAGAGCAGCCAATAGGCGCGCGAGCTGTTTCGCCTATGTCTGCTTGCTGCTGCAAAGCGTTTTACATTATTAAAAAATTAAGGATAATTTTTGGCTTCAATATCTCGCGGAAAAGAGTTTTTCCCCTAGCGTAAGCTATTACGCAGTACGAGAGATACTCTCGTAAGAGAACAGACTACAGACTGCCCTCTACTTATGTAATCCGTATGAAATGTGCATTTCTCTCTGGCGCGTTTACTACTGAAGATCGCGAGTCAGCATTGTCAACTTCATCTAGCCGACACTGACAAAGAAAACACTTGTTTATTAACTCCTTGCTATATTTTACATATTCATAATCATTCCTTTTGCCGGTTCTTTGTGACAGCTTTTAGGTGCTTTATTGGCAGCGCCACCCTTACATGTGGTGTGTGTGTGTGTGTGTGTGTGTGTGTGTGTGTGTGTGTGTGTGTGTGTGTGTGTGTGTGTGTGTGTTGTCCCCGCATTTAAAGATGGGACCCCCCAAAAATGTAATTAAATTAAATAAAGCAACATGGTAAAAAGATGAAAATTACTTGATTTTACTTTCAATTCCTTTTACATTCTCCAAGGTATTAACATTAACATTTTTCATTACTCCATGTAGGACGTTTCTGTGCATAAATGTAAGCACTGTGGCAGTAGATTAGTAATGCAATATTTAGAAAATCTACTCTTGTACTCTTGATACTCAAGTACTTTTAAAAACAAGTACTTTAGTACTTTTACTTAAGTAGACATCTGAATGTAGTACTTTTACTTGTACTTGAGTAAAATTTAGCAAGGGGTATCTGTACTTTTACTCAAGTAACAAAGCTCTGTACTCTGTCCGCCTCTGATGATTTTACTAAGTTTTTAAGTTGAAGGTGGAAATGTGTTAGAGAGCTGATAACATTAGTGTGAGTGAACAGAACTTTATCTAATTAAAGGGGCACTTGGCAACTATTTCAACTTAATAAAACCGTTTAGAAATCATTTGAATGGTTCAATAACCTGTTCTGGAGAGAATGGTGACTTTCCCCGCGTCCCCAGGCGGAAAACCAGCCTTGCAACATGTGGACTAACGTCCCGGTAAGTTGGAAATAGAAGTCTCGTGAGAAGCGAGAACGAGCGAGAAACACGAACTGCTTTATAGCAATTCGACATAATTCTATGATACTTTGTGTGATGTATTACCCACTCGGTAGACACAGCTCCACACGATAAAGTTGTCCGGCTCTGATAATAACAAATGCACATAAGCAGCGTAGCGGTAGAAAGCGGGAGGAAGGTGCCGCAAGTGAGTTTTTTTATGACAGTGTTGTGAAAGTATACGCCGCACAGCTGTAGGGGGATCTCGACGAGAAAACATGCCACAACAAAAGTGAAAATCAGCGAAGAAATGACTAGAGTTGCCAAATGCCCCTTTAAATTAGGTAAAATGTAATTTGAACATATTCTGTTAGATTATAGACATAATTTAAATGCCTTGGATTACTTATTAAACACTGTTTTGAATTTGAAAAGTGTGACTCTGGCAAATAAAATATAGTGTACTAGTAGACGTTTCATTCTCAGTTTTTTGCTGCCCTGTTCTTTGCAAGCACACTAAAATTGTGGTGTACAATGAACAGTGCAGTTATTATTATGAACAGATCAGAGATCCTAATATTTAGCATTTTAAATACGTAACTCCCCAAACATGATGGTGTTTTTTATGTATGACTTAGCAAAGGGTCAGTTAAATTAATTGCACTACCTGACTGAAAATATTGCCTTGGTGTGTTACAAGTTAAACTATTGCAGTGCAGCAGAACACATACACTGTAGCAAGCAAACAATCTACAACAATAGGAAGAATTGAAAATGTATTTGAGCCTATTTAAAAAATAATAATAAATAAAAACATCTTTGGCCTATATTTGTTATTTAACTCATACCTTGATGCTCTGTACCCTCAGCTAGTAACATGTTCATTCTTTTTCAGATTGATTTAGCCTAGACTGCTGCCATGTTCTCTACAATTTGAAGTGGAAAGTATATCTACATAAGACATCAAACCTCCTTTTTCTGGAACTGACTGAGGTCCCAAACTGTTCCTAGAACCAGGCAGGAACGTTTATGGTCAGGCAGACTCTCCATGATATAGTCCATATCCACTTGGCCCTTCAGTTCGGGAGGAGGCTTGCGCATGATGGAAGGACTGTTGGGGATATAGCCATACCAGTCGATCTGCAACATAAAGGTTTACTCACAGATATTAGCTTATAGATGTTATCCAGAATGTTGCCTAGCAATTGTTGATGCTCTTGTTGTGTGTAATGTAGTGTGTAATCTCACCTGTCCAAAGTTGACAGCGGCATGTTGTGCTGAAGCGTTGAATATCACAATGGTCAGGTACTTGACTAACTCCTCTCGAGTGTTCAGAGACTCTGGAAACTCTGGAAACAGTGGCAGTACGCATTTAACTTATGCTCACATTTAAGGGTGACTTGAAACAAGCATATAGAATATAGAAGAATACAAACAATCATGCATGCTTGCACAGACCGTTTACACCTGGTGTTTTAATCTCTTTTGTTCACTTTCAAGCACTTCTGCCCTGATTTCTTCAAGGGGAGGGTCTATGGGCGGGTAAAGTTTTTTCAGATCTTTTAATCTAATGGACAAAATAAGCTTGCGCAATGTACATATGAACGTGACTGGAGACATCGGAAGAACACACAGAGAGTAGCGTGTTTTACAGTGTCACTGTTACATATGTTACATGTACTTACTATACTAATAACTATTTATTGTGTATAATTACATGCAATTAAACCTAAACCGGACCAAACCTAATCCTAACCCAATTGGAAGTATATGTTGTTACCAGTGTTGGGCAAGCTACTTAGAAAATGTAGTGAGCTAAGCTAGCAGTTACTCTACATTAAAAGTAGCTTCACTACACTGAAGCTACCACCCTGGGAAATGTAGAAAGCTAAAGCTACAGCGATATGGCAAAAGTATTTTACTACATCTAAGCTATTTAAAAAAAAAAAAAAAATCATATTGAACCAACTTCATTCCAAGTCAATGCTATCTCGGTAATCAATAAAACTGTCAATCAAACATATAGACGGGCATAATTTGTCAGTTCACTTGTTTATTCAACAATTGTTCCAAAACAAGTTGGCAAAAAAACAAAAAACATAACTATATAAAACCATATAACTATATAAAACTATAACAAGACCAGGTGTCAAGAGTGTGTGCATCTTTTCCCATTAAGTACAGTTCTCACGTGTCTGCCCAAGGACTGATATTGGTATGTGATGTCACACCATACGGAGCAGAAGATGATAGTAATCATGAAATATGAAAGCTGTTTTATTTTTCCCCACATTCCAAATTCAGTTTTATTTTGTTTTCATTTTTCTGGACTCCCATTTTAATGGTTAAATAAAATGTTAGTAATCAAAAACATGTGTAATTAATTGGAATCATAAAACGTATACAATTTAACAATAATTTATTTATTATGTAATTAAAATTACATTTTAAGGGCACTATGAAATGTTTTTTTTTTTATGGTTTAAATTGTAATGACCAATTATTTAAAATGTAGGCCTAATGATTTAAGCAAAACTTTCTTCAAAGGTTAAACCAACCTTTTATTTTGACAGGCATGCCATGTAGACCTTTGAATCTCTCTGTGTTTTTTTTAATATGACGGTTGTTTTTCTCAAATCAAGATAAAATGCTGATAAAGTGACTCTCAGAACGGCTGTGTAGATGAAGTGCATGCATTTGTCCTCGTATAGGCTAAAAACATCACGAGCGTGCTTCAGTGTGTGTGTGTGTGTGTGTGTGTGTGTGGTAAATTAATCCGCGCGTCTGAGCCATTCCTTCACAGAGACACGCAGCAGAACATGCATGATTCCTTTTTAAATAGTCTTTATGCGGTTTAATATTCACAGACACTAGTCTATATCGCGATTTTAATTAAGTTTACTTAACTTATTTTCATCCAAGATCTGACAAATTCCATGAAATTCCGCGTTATACTGTAAATTTCGTTTTTATGCATGGATAGCCTACCGCGATTCAGTCCATGTTTTCCTCATTGCGGTAAAATCATATGGCCCAGGTTGTCAACCACCGTAAAACAAGAAGAAGAAGTCGCCGTCACTACTGATCCAGCATCAGTGATACTTAGCAGTTGTATTTCCGATTTGAGCTTTAGAAATGCTTGGGAAAATGTAGCTTGTGTGGAGTGGACGCTACCACACTACTCAATCAAAAAAAGAGCTTCACTACTGAAAAGCTATTTGATTCAGAAAAAAGCGACGCTACCACCACGCTACTGAGAAATGTAGTTAAACAAGTAGCATCACTACTTGTAGCGACGCTACCGCCCAACCCTGGTTGTTACTTAATTTTACTCAGTAAATGTGTAATTACAGTGAAACCCTTTATTTTAAAACAACACATGTTAAGAAATGCGTATTTTTTTTCCAAGCGCTCTGCCTCATTTTTTTCTCTAAATAATTATTTTGAGTCGATTTTGTTCAAAGACTTCGGCTGGATCCTACCACAGAGTAGGTACATATTTATATTCATGTTTAGAAGAGGCACGCTTTCCCAGTGTTATCCATAGAGTCTCACTGTATGGGTTAGAAGGAGCAGCCGTGATCGACTCTCTCTGCGTAAAGCTCTGTCTTTTCCTTTACCCCAACAATTAAGGAATAGGCGGATTATGAAGGGCGCTGAAAGGGACAGCAATTGTGCCATTTTGGTAGGGATCCCGGTTCATTAGTTCAGTTCTGACGTAACGTTAAACGTGACTGACTGTGGTTCTTCTGTGGCTGTTCGAACACATTCGTCCACATGAATGTTTACACTACGAAAGCAACTAATGCGTTTTCGACTAACTCTCGAAGTGGTTCAAAGTCAACAAGCTTTAGACCCTGTTTACAACTGTATTTAGCGCCGTCCATTTGTGTTCCGATCGACCTAAACCTCTTAATACCAGATGTAAACAGGGCGTTTGATAAATTAAACCTGTACTCACTGTGAGAATTATTCATGCCACTGGAAACATCCTCAACAAAGCCTTGAATCTCTCCATCACTTTTAACGGCCTCATCGCTGACATAGTAGATCTCGACCACAGCTGAAACAAAACTACAGGAAAATCAAAAAGATGTTAATAACATTAACAAAATGAGTGTATGTGGACTAATTTGTACTTTTGCACTAGTAGTACATGATCTGAACTGTTGCTGCACTTACCCGTGTATTGCCTCCCAGATCTTCATGCCATCATCTCTATAATAGTACTTGGGCACATCTTTCATTCCTCGAGCTTTTATGGTCTCAGGGAAGCACAGGGACTCATAGGTTAAAGTCTCCATGGCACTTTGAATCACTTTAGCCATCCCATCTCTACCGATGCTGCTAATCTTTGGATACCAAGAATTCAGTTAATCTTTTCAGCACTTATTTAGCCTACTCAAGTGACCATCTAGGGGATTATGGGTGAAGTTTTATTCTGGTGGGTTTTTTTTAGGAACTGGTCTGACGGTTTAAGCAAACACCAGTTAACTAAATACAACGCAGCCTATGAAATAGAAGTAAGAGCATTCAGCAAAAAGACTTGTTAACACTGTGTGCTTCTTTAAACCTATAGCAAGGACAGAAATTGTGGCTTGGCAGACAAAGACAAAATAATCAAATTTGAATAGCAATCTAAATTGCTAGCTTTAGATCCTAGCGAGATGCTTTTTATGTGTGGATATATTAAATTAGGTGTAAAGCTACCTGGCTGAAGATCCCGTCTTCACTGACGAGCCGTTTACGTGCCTTTGCATTGATTGCAATTGTGAAACGAATATGAGGTTTCAGTAACTGTAAAAAGCAAATGATGCATTCAAACATGTGCATTAAATCATAAAAATGTATTCAAAAAGCATAACCTGAAAGAGGAACTGTGCTTTCAGTGTCCTGCCCTGGAAGCTTTTGGTTAACATTAAACCATTGTTAAAAAAATAAAGAAAAGGCAAGGATATCAGAACCAGCAACCCTTCATCAATAAATTGACATGTGAAACCACAATCGTCAGTTTAGCCCTGAATCTAAATATCATGACGATGTATTGAGAGACATGTACCTTGTATACAGGGTGGACTGCAGGGAGCTGTCTGTACATGGCCATTTCAAAAACCTCTGATATCAGATGTGTCTTGAGAAGGTGCGTGACCAACTGGTGTACAATGAAGTCGGCAGATTTCACCCACATCTTGGCAAGCATCCAATCATATTCCTTATCACTCGGGAGAAAGATTGGGCTCTTTTCCCCTGAGGTTTGACTGAGCTGATTTAGATATAATAAAGCCAAACAGGATATTTTTACTTCAGTGAGTAGATTCACAGCAAAAGCACTTTTATTTTTAATTTATGTTTTAATTTGTTACTGATTGTATATGGGACAGATACCTGAATGGCAATTGGCACAATTTGGTCCAATCTGTTCTTGTACAGCAGGCAGAGGGGCGCATTCAGACAGACCTGATTGCTGGATGTTGGGACTCCCTCCAGTATTTCATAATCCACTATGTAGATGTTTCCTGCCTATAAACATGTATACAGGTGCAAAGTTTAAAACTAATTATTTGTGGGTTAAAATAACATTGATTTGAGTCATTTATGTAAATAAAATTATGTGAAGTGTTATTAATTATGTGAATTATGTGAAATTATATTATACAAGCCTTGGATTTGATTATTGACCAATAGACCCCTTTTCAGTTGTTAAAAATGGTGACTTTTTTTGTGGGCGGAGCTTAGGTGGAGGCAGAACGATCCCTCTGGCCGCTTCACTAACGTTAGTTTGCAAGTTTTGTTAGCTTGTTTTTTAACAAAGACTGGAGAAAATCAGATTTTATCTTAATGTGTAAGGTCACTCACTGTCCAGGACCGCTATTGTTATTTTCAAAAGTTAATTTTAACTGACGGAACCAGATTGGCCGACCCGTAGCCTACACGCTCACTCAACGCATGGACGATCTAACAGGATTAACGTTACCTCGGTTGAGTGGCCTGACTTCTACACCTAGGTCTAACGTTACCTTATAAAGAAACCGAGCGTAAAGAGAAACTGAGGGCATATAAATCTTTAGATACCTATATAACTATGTGCTGAATGGTCATGTACAGGACTTGTGTGTGCGATCCGCAGGTCTCTCTAGCCAGCGCCGAGAAGACGACAATGTAAAGCGTGACATTACGGTGCGATTTGAATGATGTGAATATTTTCTAGAAATAAAAATTCCAGATACAGCATATTAATTTTTCATCGATTCTTGGACCAAACAACATAACAAGATGACATTTAATAATAATAACAATAATTTAAGCTCCTTATTATATAGCCGAATATGTGCTGGTTTGTATTGGCCGCCTCCAGTTTTCATTTTGTTTTGCCTCCAGCTAGCGACGTAACTGTGACGTCTGCGCAAAAGGGGTCTATTGTTCAAGTGATTTATGTCTTAATGTTTCTGACCTCTAATTCCGCTTGTAGTGTGACTCCTTTCTCTAGAAAGTCCTCCACCATCTCAGGTTTGACTGGAAACTTGTCTGGAATTTTCATGCACTTCCTGATCATGACAGGATTGCAGCCGTTCAAAAACTGATAGCCGAACATGTAATCCTTGCTCCAGTCTTGCATCAGTTTCTCTGTACAGATTTCAAAGGGGAAAATTGAGTCAACTGTCAAAGATTTTACATTTATGAACAAAAATGTTCCTCTGCATTGTTGGTGTCTCACAACAATTGTGTTTTTGGATATATAGATTTTGTTTAAATAAAGAAAGAAACAAAAAACAAACAAACATTATTGACAAAGGAAGAAATAATCCATACCTTGTAGAGTGTTAATTTGAAACGTTTTCAATATCATTTCAAAAAATGTAATGTCGTTCCAGGAATAAATGAGACCTTTAGTTATGTCAAGAAGTAAATCAGCAGCCCTGAAACAGAGTGCATACTGTATAAATATAGACATGAACACTATTTGCATGAATTTAATTCTGGAAAACTGAGGAAAAAATCAGTACAAAATAAACAAGGACTGTGGCCATAACACATTCCCTCAAAACTTACGCTTTCCCCAAATTCATATCAAAGTCTATCTCTTTTCCCCAATCAAACTGAACTTCTGTTGGAAGTGTTTTGCCATCTATGCTCTTAGGGTAGCCTTGGCGCCACTCAGTCCACCTTCA
Organism: Rhinichthys klamathensis goyatoka; assembly: GCF_029890125.1. Classification (NCBI taxonomy): domain Eukaryota; kingdom Metazoa; phylum Chordata; class Actinopteri; order Cypriniformes; family Leuciscidae; genus Rhinichthys; species Rhinichthys klamathensis. Next base: position 396,094 of record NW_026606907.1, on the reverse strand, counting down.
AGAAGAAAAATGACAATGTTAACTTGTACAGTTACACTGTCATATACACTGTTATGTTTGGTTAGTTTCACTTTCATTGACTTTTAGTTTGTTTATCGTCAGTTTCCTGTTTCCTTTGTTTCTATGGACATCTTCGTTATCTTGTTTATATATGCTCTCTGTTTGCAGTTCCCTTATTGTCTTATTGCTTGTGCGCAGAACACTATTTGTTTGTTACATTGAGTTATTTAAAAAACCTTGTGTTATTTTGATCCTTCCAGCATACACTGTCAAACCTCTGTAGCCTAACTGTTCTTTATCAAGCTGAAGAGAGCACACGTCACACCTCTCTGCCAAGTATTGAGCCATTTTCAAGAAACTACTGAAGATGCATCTTTTCCATCACAACTTGACCCATTAATACTAACATATGAAAACTATGAATCTTTTCCGTCAAAACTTGACCAATTAATATTAACACGTCACGCGAGGAGCACCAGAAGATTACGTGCTTATTAGACTTTATTGTCTATTTTGATTCCATTGTGCTAATACATGTTTGCTTTTTATGTTTCATTGGGTTGTGCCGTTCTGGGTCACCGTAAATAACCCAAAGACTTAATTGAGTAAAAGTAAGAATGTATCCAATGAAATATTAACTCCAGTAGCACGTTACTAGTTACTTACTTTAGAATCTGATTAACATTATGCAGTGGAGATTATTGTAATAAACTCTTTTAATGTAGTGTGGAAGAATACAATGTCCAGCCTTGGGTTTAGCTTTGAACCTTTTTTCTGAATGTTAAGAATGTTAATAACAAAACGGCAAATTTCAAATATATATACTTAAAATATATATTTAAAATAGAGCAAATGGTTATAATGTGAAATTATAAACATTGTTATAATATATAACCCCCCCCCACACACACACACACATTTTTACATCCGTTGCTACGGGCCTGTGTATATGACGATATAATGTATATGTGCAATATATTTACAATATTAGTGTGTCAAGCTCATTGAACTGTATCGGGAGTAATAAAGAAAAAACTGCAACAAATGAATATTGTTCAAGAATGTAATTGTTTCTTCAAACCTGAATTTCTTCTGTCTAGATTTCAGTTCCTCTCGTCTTTTCTCTTTAAGAAATTCAGGGTCATCCTGAGGCAATCCAGCTAAGTAAACACACACAGAAATACATAGCACACATTTTACACATAGAAACTGACAGCATTTAAGACATAATTCAAATCAAAACTGAACAACAGAATAAAAAAATTTCAAATAATAATAATAACAATAATAATAATAATAATGCTTCATTTAAAACTGGATATGAACTAAGCTATAATGCACGTACCAGTGCCTTCTCGGATACACACAGGCTTTTCGTCTTCTATCGAGAACTGACAGGGGAACTCGAAGCATTTTCCAGAGGGTGTTTGCACTTTGATATGCTCACAAAACCACGGATTATTAACAACGTGTTCCTCCTTTTCAAGTTTCACCAGGACAATGTCTCCAAAGTCCTCCTCCACACAGATATCGAGGGAGATCTCCTTTAATGACAACTTTTTTTAGACACATAATATGGGAAAACAAACAAACTAGAAACATCTCTCCATGGGCTTTGGTAAAGAGGGATTAATCCTAATTTAATTCCCTGATTATGTGCATTAAGGATGCCCAGGTTTGATAGTTTTAATTAACTTCAACATGGCAATACCGTTCCATACATCAAAAATCCTTTGGGAATTTAGCATCTCCAATGTCTTGGCATAATGGTGAGAATTGCAGGAATCCCCTTGGAGGAGTATTTAAAAGCCTGCAATTATCCACAATTCTGTTATGTGGGTGAGGAAGGATGAACCCAATAGCAGACAGTAGTGCAACGAACAGGGGGTTTATTGGAACAAAACAGGAAAACAAAGCCCACGAGGGGGCAAAACAAGACAGGACTTATGAAGACTAACTAGACTGCGACAGATAACTATAGGGACACAAATAACATGTACAGGCAATAGCGCAACAGGACTAAAACTCTTGACAAGATACTCACAGACTCTGACAAAGGTTTGACAAGGATTAACACTCAGGTAACAATCACACAACGTATGATAATGAATCGCACAGGACAGCAAATACACAGGGATTAAATAGGGAACACTAATGACGAGGACAGGTGAAACTGACTAGACACTAATCACAAGACGAGGATAGCAAGGGGGCGGGGTTACGAGACGAGACAACACAAGCACATGGTCCAAATAACAGACCATGCGCTTGTGCATAAAACATGGGTCTGCCATGATCCTGCCACAAGACCAGAGAAAACAGAGACATGATGGCAGAATCATGACAGAACCCCCACCTTAAGGAGCGGCTTCCAGACGCTCCTCAAAGGGAAACTAAACACGGGACATGACAGACTGTGACAAAGACACGAACCAACAAAACATGGAAAACACTAATAAAGGCAAACATGAAAAAACAATAACAGGGTTAGGGTGAAACATCAAAAATAACATACAGGGTAGAGGAGGTGGAGGAAACACAAAGTCTTTGGGAGACAGTCCAGGGTGGATGGGCGGGACAGGGGTCTTGGGTCTTCGGGACGAGGGCTGAGGACGGGGAATCCGGGGGGACTTCGAGAAAGACACACCAGGACGGGGCTTGGGCAAAACAGTCCGGGGTTTCGTGGTGACAGGGGGAATAGTCCGGGGACTAGTGGCGACAGGGGAAACAGTACGGGGACAAGTGGCGACAGGAACAAATGGTGAAACAGTCCGGGGACTAGTGGAGACGGGGGAGACCGGGAAAACAGATGGGGATACTGCATTTGAGGGAGCAGCAACAGGCTCAGACATAGAGGACACAGAGGATGAGGTAACGGGACTCCTGACAGGAGACATGGCAGGCGACAGGGCAGGACTAGGTGGAGCGCTCACGGCGACAGGCTCGGGTGCAACGCTCTCGGCGACAGACACGGGTGCAGCGCTCTCGGCGACAGACTCGGGTGCCGCGCTCTCGGCGACAGACTCGGGTGCAGCGCTCTCGGCGACAGACTCGGGTGTTGGGGATAAGACAGGACAGACTGGGACTTCAAGAATTCTAGCTAGACTAGACAAATAATCAGACAGGGTCTTTGCAGCAAGGAAGATGGGCATCTCATGACGTGCAGAAACCGATTTCAAGACCTCTTTTGCGGCTAGATCGGCCGCGAGTCTCTCCGTAGATTCTGGGACGGCGCTTGCTGGAGCGGCGTCTAGGGCGGCGCTTGCTGAAGCGGGCTCATGGACGGCGCTAGCTGGAGCGGGCTCATGGACGGCGCTAGCTGGAGCGGGCTCATGGACGGCGCTAGCTGGAGCGGGCTCATGGACGGCGCTAGCTGGTACAGGGGATGATAACAGACCAGAGACTCCCCTCCTCCTCTTCTTCTTCTTAGGTCGGGGAGCAGACGCCGTAGCTGGACTGGAGGCCGGTTGGGAAAGCTCCACAGGAACCGTAACTGGTCCAGGAAGGGCAGTCTCAAACCGCGCTGACTCTGTAGCGGAGGACTCCGAGGCGGACTCCCACGAGGCGTGTCTGCCCCGTTTGCCGCAGAGACTCGTGGGTGGAGAAGATGTCTCAGGGACTGAAACGGCGTGGGCCTGGTCCCCAGGTGTGACCACCGCTAGTACACGACCCTCCGGAATCACAGGCAGCTTGGCGGATGGTGAGCTCGAGGGGGTCTGTGACTCTCTCCGCGATAAACGATCCACCATCTCCGTGAACGGACGGGTCACCAGCTCCTCCCGTTCAGCCAGGGGCGGAGGGGAGTTGAGACCTGCGACGAGGTAGCGGTTAAGGAGGAGTTCTGGTAAGAAAAACCTCCTTTCATTCGTGACCCGAGCATACTCCCTTACCGATCGCTGTCCCTGGGCGGGAATCGGGAGTTTGCCCTTCTTTGCGTCAGCGATGGCCTGGTACCACCAATCCTTAGGATCCGACTGGCAATAGACAGGCGAGGACATACAGTCCGCTGGGTTCTGTATTCGGCGATTCATTCTGTTATGTGGGTGAGGAAGGATGAACCCAATAGCAGACAGTAGTGCAACGAACAGGGGGTTTATTGGAACAAAACAGGAAAACAAAGCCCACGAGGGGGCAAAACAAGACAGGACTTATGAAGACTAACTAGACTGCGACAGATAACTATAGGGACACAAATAACATGTACAGGCAATAGCGCAACAGGACTAAAACTCTTGACAAGATACTCACAGACTCTGACAAAGGTTTGACAAGGAATAACACTCAGGTAACAATCACACAACGTATGATAATGAATCGCACAGGACAGCAAATACACAGGGATTAAATAGGGAACACTAATGACGAGGACAGGTGAAACTGACTAGACACTAATCACAAGACGAGGATAGCAAGGGGGCGGGGTTACGAGACGAGACAACACAAGCACATGGTCCAAATAACAGACCATGCGCTTGTACATAAAACATGGGTCTGCCATGATCCTGCCACAAGACCAGAGAAAACAGAGACATGATGGCAGAATCATGACAAATTCCACAATAAAAAATAAAAAAAGGAAACGGAAAAGGCTGACTTCCTGTTGGGTGGGGCTAATAACTGTAAATTGGAAAGTTACCCGGCCTGATGAGAATAATATTTGTACCGAGTTACGTGACTTTTTTAGTCAAAAGTTGGCATTACAATTAGTGCTGGGCAACGATTAAAAAATGTAATCGTGATTAATCGCATGATCTTCTTGCGATTAATCGCATTGTTACGCGCAAAATTTTATAATGAATTCTAAAGTAGTGTATTGCACACTTTTGATTTAAATGTACTGCTACAAAAGTGCAATAACATGTGGTTTGCAAAAACTTGAAACAAATAAGGTGCTTTTATACCAGCAGTATTCCCTTTACACAGTATCAATACAATATTTCTTGTAAATCTCAACTTAAACATTAATGTAATCAAATCAAATATTTAAACAAAGCTATTTGCCACTGCCAGGGTATTACCTTTTATCTAGCTTGTTAAAACGAGTCATGTTTTCTTGTGTGTTTTTTTTCTGAACAGGTATCTTGTATCAGGGAGCAGCAGAAACAGTCTATGTAGTCAAAGGGTCATGATCACTACTACAGATATAAGTCGACCAACGTTACTTCTCTGATAGCAGCTTAGGTTTGGTCATGGCATGCCATGGTTTCCCACGTAAGATTACATTAAACAGAGGTAAAGCCCAATTTATACTTCTGCGTCAAACTCACGCCGTAGCTGTGTAGCGCGCGTACCCTGACGTGCATCTCTCCAAAAATGTAACGTCAATTCTACGCGTACCGCAAGCGCTGTGATTGCTAGAACCGCTCCCCGGGTTTCACACTCTCCCTCTGCATGTGTAATTGCGCGTCAACGCGGACAACGACGCAGATATATAAATGAAAACCAACGCGTAGTCTATAGCGTAGAGGCTCCGGCGTAAGTCCGACACAGAAGTATAAATCAGCCTAGAGTGAGGTGAAGTGGTCGAGCACAGGTGCGTTCCTGTGAAACTGTTGCAGTCATGCTCGCCTCAAGGCCAATTTATACTTCTGCGTCGAGTGTACGCCGTAGTGTACGGCGTACGCTACGCACGTAGGCGACGCCGTCATGAGCATTTATACTTCTGCGTTTAGGTCTGCGTTGCTCTGCAGTACAGCGCCGAAACGCTAGTTGGCGGCGGAGGGTTTTAATGTTCCACTGTGTTTAGATTCCTCGCGGCAAGAAGAAGAAGATTCCTCGCGGCTGTTTTGAGTTTAGGTTACTACAAGCAATGTCGACTGAAAGAGAGCAAATCATGTTGGAGTTGGAGCTTATCGAGGTGGAAAAGGTTTTTTTTTTTTTTTTTTTACAGTTTCGCTGTACTTAGAATTTAAAAATGGCGGGCGGTGCAGAAGAACACGCTGGAAATACATAGGAGGAAACGGGATGCTCCCAAGCCGACCAATCACAGATCTTGCGGTCCGCGTCGTCGCGACGTGTAGTTACATTTTTGAGGAGGTGCGCGTCAGGTTACGGCGAAGGGTACGGCGTATGGTACGCGTCTGTGCGTATGCTACGCCGTACCTACTGCGCGCACCCGACGCAGAAGTATAAATTGGCCTTAACGCACGCGCCCGCGCGTTGCCGAAGTTGAATTGTCTAACTTTTTTGTACACGACGCGCAGCACAAATCATTGGAAGAGAGACTGATCCTCGGCTCGCTGTTTGTGAGTTTCCAGAATCTAAATAGTTATCAGGACATCAACAGGAGGGAATTCACATGGCAGAGCATCCCCGCTAAACTAAACGCAGGCCTATCAGGTAAATTTATGTATAATTTTAATTTAAGTTAAAAAGGCTACAGTTGCATAGCGCACAGAAGCCGTTGCCATGGTTACTATCCATAGAGCGCCTGTCATTCACTCGCGGAGCGCTCCCTTTCTGTTCACCTGAGAGAACCTGCCAAAGCCTCTCCACTGCTTGTTTGGGTGGGTTATTTGCTGGCTGACCAAGATCCCACCCCTCCTGTGATCATGGTTTGACTGTAGGCCTATGTGTATTCAGAGCCAGTGAGCAACGGACTTTCAAAAAAAAAAAAAAAAAAAACTCTGCGTTAACGCGCGATAAAAAAATTGTCGGCATTAATTAATAAATGCGTTAACGCGATAATAACGCGTTAACTTGCCCAGCACTAATTACAATACATTACATGCATTTGTTGAGCTAATAAAATATTAAAACTCAGTCAAATCAAAATTTTGTGTGCAGTTGTTATTTAATTATGCCATCCAGTATCATGGACTCGCTCTCTCTTGTTTCACTGTTTTGTTCACTGTTGGATCATAAGATACAAACACGTACGATATTAAAACGATAATCTGAAATCAATATCTCTTATCCCCATAATTATTTACGTGTTGAAATGCTGTGTAATAAGTGTTATGACTGTATACTTTATCTCTTAAATGCTCTCTCCGCAGAAGCTTTGCGTTTAAACACCTAATAAAATATTTCAACTCAGATCAGTATTTTGAGTCTAATTATTTACTAAGTATCTGTGTAATAATAAGCGGGATAAGCCGGTTGTTATCTCAGAATAAACCCCTTCAGGCGTCACGTCTGTGTCCTCATCACCCTGTCTGTGGTTTATTTTGAGTCTTTTTAAGTCTTCCATCAGCCTGAAGGTGTTTATTCTGAGAGAACAACCGGATGGATGTATTATCCCTTACATCCCTTATATATATATATATATATATATATATATATATATATATATATACAGTATATATATATATACTGTATATATCATAAAAATAAAACAAATGACATAGTATGCATTTCATGAATTTATCAAATTATTTTAAAAGGAAATAATGCACTTGGACACAAAAATATGAACACCATGTCATATATATATATAATATCATAATAATTACTTAAAATAAAAATAATCAAGTCTTTAACGTTCTTACCCTTTTAAAACCAGCAAAATAGGATCTGTTGACCAGGACTCTGTCACTGCTCTGATCCTTTGAGTCTATCAGCGTCAGGTAAATGCTGTTCGTCTCCTCAGCCCACACCTCTAGACCAGTAAATACAGTCACCTTGTAGGTCAACATGTTTCCTGAATGAAAGATGTACAATCTCTGGATCCTCAGTTTATTCTTAAGCACCTTTATATGAAGTTCACTTCCGGCGCTACTCCCCCCTCCTGTGACATTATAATGTGGGTTTGGTCTGTCACTCAAAAATGTCATGTTCATACCTGCAAATGTGATCTATAGCAAGTTTCTGAAGAAGAGACAGGAATACATGCCCTCCCCAATGTAAAGGACAAAGAATGACCTTTTCAGTTTTTAATTTATTGATAAATAAGATTGGACTTATCAAAAGTAAAGTAATTAGCAGTCTTTATAGCTAAATTTAATCAAAAGCTCGGCAAGTATTAAATATTACCAATAAGTGAAACATTAATGATAAGCCAATGATTTTTTGGTTAGTTTTTAATTGTATGTATTTATTTATTTAAACATGCAGATAAATAGGCTTATATTTTTCATTAATGATTCAAATAGCAATTCATACTTTTTGCCTTAATTAATACATCTATAAGCTCAGTTTGATTAAATTAAAGAAAAATCCTCTCTTTTGCTTTTCTGTCTTGATGCTTCGGATTTCAAGAGCAAGAAGGTGAGGTTAATATTATTTCTGGTAGAATTGAAAGAGAATTGGACTAATATATGTTATTTATTAGTAACGTGGGGGAATAATATGTTATTTTGGTTCTGAATTTATTTATTACTGTCTTGTCTGCAGTTTATAAGTAAAATAATAAAGTCCTAATGTAACGGATGTGGAAAGCCACACTCACACGTGGGCTTCTTTGTACTTGCCTTTATCCACAGCGTTGACACTTGAATCTCCTGCGGTACGGCAAGAGAAGAGCGACAAAATCCAATATCTGCAGTACCATTAATAGCCACAGGAGGGGAGCCTTCTAACACCAATAAATACAGCCAAATGCCTTATTTTATGAAATCACACAATACTTTAAATCAAATGTTCTTTTTAACCCTGTTACATCCACCCCCACTGAATTACATAAAATATATGCAAGACCAGGGGAATTTTCAACAACGGAACACTTTTCCTTCAGTTCACAATAATAAACTTCACAATACGAAAGGAACTCCTATAGAAGGACAGTCAAAAACAAATTATCCCGTAAGGACGAAGTGATGAGAGAGTAGCGCTAAGCTCTCTCACCAGCTACTGACAGCAGAACATCTACATACATTCCGCAATACCCTTCCATACTCTATTCACCATTACACCCAAAACAAACTAAAAAAAATGTAGAGACACAAGGTGTACTCAAAGATGTGAAGGCAACCCATTTATTCAGGTATGTGCTTAATCTGAACTACTGCTTGTAGACTATAAAACAGCCTTAACACTATTTTAGACAATATGTCAACAGGCACGAAACCACGCCCTAAACACTGACTTGCAAACAGCTTGAACATTGTGTTTTGTATCCTGAACCACAGCCTGTGTAGACATTACATGTATTAATCTTTCAACAGGTCTAACGACTCGACCAAAACGTGTCCTAACCTGTGTGACTGAGCTAGAACTTTGCGGTACATTCTCAGCTACATATGTGTTGGTAGGAGTTTGAGAGGGTGGCTGGGCAGACAGGACTGTCTCAGAACCAGATTCATGTGAATCTGAACCGCCTCTTGTGTCTCCATCAGAAACAAATGTTCTTACATCTCTTGACATGTCAGATACATGGCTTTTAGGTGCAGCAAGGAAGGCCTCAGCTACAGGATCTACCAGAACTCCACTTGGGGTTAGATCAGACTCATGATGTGATCCCTCAGGCAGCTCCGAAACCCAACTTATCGTTCTGTTTCTGGTATCAGATTCCTGAACTGACATAGAATCATCCTCACAATTAACGTCAGCATCATCACATGAGGCTATCACCTTGCCTCTCGTCATCACAGAGTCATCCATTGCAATACTGCTGTAGCTATCCTCTGTGTGCTCGGATACTACCGTATCTCCTCCTAAAGACTTATTCTCCTCTGCACACAATGACAGAACTGAAGATGACCTCTGACAAGAAGTGGATACACCAGAAAGCTGATCAGACAGGGGGTTCTCCACATTCACTGGTAGGAAATTCACCAACATAAACAGGTTTCGATGAACCACTTTTTCCTGACCAGTGGTCGGATTACGGATTCGGTAAGTATGGGTGTCTGGTTTGCGGTCCACAACAGTGTAAACTGTCGACTCCCACCTGTCGGCGACTTTCCTCTTACCCCTTTCACTTTTATTTGCCAGGAGCACCTGATCACCAATTTCAATGTCCAGTCCTTTTACCCTTCGGTTGTACAACTCTGCATGTCTTTTCTGCTCTTTCGTTGCATGTTCTTGTGCGATCAGTAATGCCTCCTTCAAATCTTTGACCAGAGTGGCTACGAACTTATCACAGCAGGTCACAGCTGAGTCATTCAAGACTGAACGAAAAAGAATGTCGATGGGCAAACGGGGCACACGCCCAAACATCAGATAAAAAGGGGCATATCCTGTCGTCTCATGGATTGTGCAATTATACAGAAATGTCAGTGTCTGCAACCGTCTCGGCCAATCTCTCTTCACATCTGGTGACAAAGCCCGAATCATATTTCCAAGGGTTCTATTAAAGCGCTCCACACTTCCATTACCCATTGGGTGATACGGTGTTGAGCGCAACTTGTCCACTCCAGAGACCCTTAGAAGCTCTCGGATCAATTTACTTTCAAAACTCGGACCCTGGTCGCTATGGATGCGTTCTGGCAGGCCGTAGATGCAAAAATACCTGTCCCATATTGTCCTGGCAACCTGTTTGGCAGATTGATCTCTACACACAAAGGCTTGTGCTAGCCTTGTAAAGTGATCGGTTATCACCAAAACGTCAACAGACTTGTTAGTAGAGTCTTCAGCTGACCAGAAGTCTATGCAGACAAGCTCTAACGGTATATTTGTTGAAATGTTCTCCAGGGGTGCTCTCCAGAAGGATCAATCGTTTTGCTCACGGTGCAGCGATGACACAGGCGCACATAGTCCCTCGCATTTCGCTCCATGTTGAGCCAAAAGAGCGCTGCCTTGCAAGGCTAATACTCCGCGACTGACCTTGATTACCACAGTCGTCATGGATTCCTTTCAAGATCACACTCACTAAAGACTCTGGGACCACAAACTGAAAGCGTTTTTTCCTTGATAGTTGGTCACAGGACTCTCTGTACAAGATACCACTTCTCACAACAAGTTTCTCCCAGTGCCTCAGGTATTGAAGAACACTCATTGATTCCTTTGACCTCTCTCTTCTTGAAGGCCTACGCCGACGCTCAACATAATGCAAGACTCTTGACAAAATTTTGTCTGTGAGCTGTTTTTCGCGCAGCTCCTGTTCTGAATATGTTGGCAACGTGTCCTGCCCTTCTGACATCAACTGAGGTAAGTGATCAATGACAGACATTGCTCGTGCTCTGGCACCGATGTTCCACTCAACATGTGAGTTCAATATAGCAGAGACATCTGCATTCGGAACTGTTATAAGGTCTTTGTTCTGTTTGATGTTAGAGTGGCATGACTGACCTTGATGAAGGACGCTCTGCCCCTTATCTGAATCACAAGAACGTCTGAAAGCATCCTGCACTGAAACTGTCGACATCCCTCTGGAATCAGCCAGAAGTCCTCCATAAGGCTCTTTGAGCAGTCTCTGCATGACATCAGTTCTGACAAATGGAACTCGGCTTAGGGCATCAGCGACTGTGTTTTGGGGACCAGGCACGTACTTTATGTCGAAGTTGTAGCTACCCAATTTAGCCACCCAACGTTGTTCGCAGCAATCCAGTTTGGGTTTTGTAAGTATATGCGCCAAAGGATTATTGTCAGTTAAGACAGTGAATTCATGTCCTTTGAGCCAATGGCTGAATTTATCACACACTGACCACTTCAAGGCCAAAAACTCCAAACGATGTGCTGGATAATTTTGCTGCGACCGAGAAAGGGACTTACTGGCAAAAGCTACAGGTCTGGCTTTTGTCTCCCCCTCTGTGATCTGTGAGAGCACAGCTCCAATACCATCTAAGGAGGCATCCGTTGCCAATATGAAAGGCCGTTCAAAATCTGGATGGGCAAGGACAACGCTCTCAACTAGTGATGCTTTCAGCCGCTCGACTGCCTGGTCTTGTGCTTGTGTCCAGTCACTAGATTTCAGCTTCCTATTCTGACGAGCATGACCCAGCTTCCTCAGATTCCTTACTTTCGTCTTTTGACCCTTCAGAAGATTAAAAATTGGCTTGGCTACGGCAGAATAGTTCGGAACAAAGTGCTGGTAGTAATTCACCATTCCCAAGAATGATCTTATCTTCTTCTGAGAAGGAGTTGTTCCATCAAGCTCCATCAAATCTAAGCTGTTCATCTTAGAGATGCTTTCAACTTTGCTTGGGTCCGTAGAAACACCCGTCTGATCAATCATATGCCCAAGGAACTTCACTGATTTTCTCATCAGGTGACACTTCTTTGGAGCCAGCTTAAGATTGTGTGTGCGAAGCCTGCCAAACACCATTTCCAAGCGATTAAGAGCTGTTTTTTCATCTGGCCCGAAGACAATCAGGTCGTCCAGATAACACAGCAGACTGAGAAAGTTTTCGTCCCCGAATATGTTGGTCATCATACGCATGAAGCTGCCAGGACTGTTGCAGAGACCTTGGGGTAATCGATTGTATTCGAAAAGGCCCATAGGTGTAGTAAAGGCGGTAAACTTGCGGTCCTCCTCATGCAGTGGCATATTATAAAATCCGGACGTCAAATCCATTGTGCTAAAGAGGGCGTTACCGCCAAGTGCTGCTAAACAATCCGCCTGGTGTGGAAGAGGGTGTGCATCCTTCAGCGTTCTCTTGTTCAGCCAATGGAAATCCGTGCACACACGCAGGTCCCCATTCTTCTTCCAGACTAAAACGAGAAGTGAAGCGTACTCGCTGGTGGATCGCCGAATTATCTCCTTCTCCTCCATCTCAGATAGCACTTGTCTCCGTGTCTGATATTGACTAGGTGCCACTCTCCTGAACGGAAGCCTGAACGGTCTGGTGTCTGAGAGGTGTATTCTATGGACGAAACCCCTTGCTTCCCCACAATCAAGATGGTCACGTGAAAAGATGTCTCCGTAACTCACTATCAGGTCCAGCAACCGTTGCTTCCAGGTATCCCAGATATCACACAAGTCAAGGTTAACTTCTTAACCCGCATCGGCCCGCGAGCGGGCCGTCGAGGGCGTGGCTATACTTTTATTACCTTTTTTAAACTTTGTTTTATAACAAATATTCATCTGACTATCATAAACTATGCATCATTTGAAAGCTAAAACACTCAAGAACCATGTTCTAGACTTGTTTTTGCAATCAATACACCAGAGAGGAAAGGGTTAAATAAAATGCAAAAGGACTGCTCATTTGAAAATGAGCAAAATGAACCGCTATACTCATCTTTCATCTCGTATGGTTCAGATCAGTTCGGAAGAATCCAAGAAACAACAGCATACATTTCAATGTAAGGGTCCACTCTTCAAAATGCATCCCACTTTTTAATCCAAAACAACGAAAAATAGGGGAAAAAAATGAAATATCCTCCTTTGTTTTCATGAGCGTTTTCGAGATAGAGTTCGCATCATGTTCATTTTCAAAGAAATATCGATTCTAATCCATATTCCAACACTCAAAAGCCATCTCACCCCCGCAGTTTAGACTCTTCCGGATCGAATGATACATCCTACTTCTCTCTCGTTCAATCACAGGCTCTGTTACAGACCAAAACAGTAAGAGAGTCCCTGACAGGCTGAGCGCGCTGTCCATCGCGCAGCTGGGCTTTCGACTGGATAAAAGCCTGGATAATGCTATCCAATGTCCTTTGAGCTACGTTTTGATTGATGGGAGTATTAGCCAACTAAAATCGATTGCAGTGATAGACAGTTCATGCAAGCACATTCGTCAAATTCAACTGCGCAAAGTTTTCATTCACATGTGCGCTTTCGCCACGCGCGCAGCACGCACACACATAGTTAGCGACCAGAATGTAAACAGACACATAAACGCGATGTTTTGACACATGGAGCTTGCATAAATGCACGGATTTACTCTAAAGCTTATATCTGAGCATCTGTATCATGGATCGTCGACTACAGAAGAGATTTGAAGGTTTTTTTGCAGAAAATGACGAAGAGCAACAGGAAGTAATAGGATATTCATTATAAGTATCAGTTTATTGCAATTTATTTGGGTAAAAACCACGTTTGTAATTACAAATGTTCTAAAACATTTATGTTTTTCTTTTTATATATTTTATACATTAGTTGGAAAATGAACACTTCTGCAATGTCTATACATGTAGTGAGAAATCACTGTTTTTGCTATTAGAATTGTTCAAAATAAAGATAATTTTGGTAAAATGTTCAAATGTTGTGCTGAAATCGTTTTTTTCTTGTGTGGTTTGAAGGGCATAACAGTTCTGAATTGTTGTTGCAGACCTATAGTGTTTACTCCCTATGTAAAGTGTTTGGGTGCCAGGTGTCCATTTGGAGTCTCCAAATTGCATTTTGGAAAGGACGCCTATACTTTTCTTGAATAAAAGCTTACAGAAACTACATTTTTGGGAGTATCATCCTCAAATTTGAATCTAAACATGGTCAGACATTCAATTTTATCTTTATGGTGTTTTCAGGCCCTTAACATAAAAGTCTGATCATTTTTTCCCTAAGTGAAGTTAATTAAAAGAAATCGTGAGTCACATTCATGTAAATTTTACCTTGTTTTACTCTGTTCCTATGCTACTTTGAGTAATAATGACTCTTGGGTAACAAAGTTTCAAGTGTCTAGTTTAAAAAAAGATCAGAGTTATGAATGTGGACCATAGGGTTTAAGAGCTACAGACATTTGTATTTGGGTATGTCATTTTCAGAAAATTCTCAAAAAATGGGGCGCTGGTTAAGAGGTTAAGACTGTCCAGACCAAGTGACTTCAGTCGCTCTTTCACAGGTGACATGTCGGCCACATCAGACAAACTCGTAGAGCAGTTTACCAGAAGAGGATTGGCTGTACTGTTGTGATCAAGATCTTCAAGCGCCATGCAAGGATAAAGATCTGCAATTTTTGCATTTCGTCTCAATAACACTGGACTACCTGATGTGTTGATAAGTTTCAAGGGGACCCATCTATCTCCCCACAAAGACGTGATTAGTCTAGCCACCATAACACCTCTGGGAGCTGAGTGAGAAGATGTAGGTTCAGTCATGACCGCACTTCCCGGGGACACAACAGTGGATTTGGGCAGTTTTCCCCACACCAAGTACTCACGGCCTGGCTCGAGCTGGACGGCTGAATTGCATCTGACTGTTCCTATCTTCCCAGGAATCTCTTCTCCTCTCCAGCGGTTCAATCCAGCGAACATCGACAAGAAGCTTTCACACTCAGGGTCAGAAGAAGTTGGACTAGACAGAGCTTGCCAAAATCCATCGCACAATTTGAAATATCTGAGAATGTGTTTAATGACATTAGTCCCAATTATCAGCTCATCAAGTTGTCCAGGCACCACTAAGGTGGGTACTGCCATCTTTATACCATACACTTCCATGGTAACAGTGAACGATGATTTAGGTTTCACACGCAGCCCTCCGCAGCCTACAAGGGTGACATCAGTTTTGAACTCACTGGATTCATCCACTGCACCAGCTGATCTCAGTTTCATCTCAGCAGACTCATTTATAGTGCAGGCCATCGAACCGCTGTCCAATATTGCACTCAATGTCACCGTATCTCCAATCTTCACTGGCGTATAAAAGAGGCTGTCACGTCCACCCACAACATGCGTGTTCTGATAAATGACTTCTGAATGATCAAGACTTCCTTTGGCTAAAAGGTATGTATTCTCAGACTCACAATCATCAATGGCTTGGGAGTTACAATGAGGACCCGCACAGCCTCCCTCCAAATACGGGTCTGCTAGTTTCCCTCATGCTGTGTCTGGGCAGAGGATTGTTTAGGACAATCCTTCTTTGTGTGCCCTTGGGAAAAGCATGCAAAACACAGTCTGTCTGTCATGCAGTGTGTCACTGTTGTGTGTTTGCTGTCATTACAGACTCGACAGGTACTTCTGACAAAACTGCGCTGTTGTCTAGGGCCATGCCTTGGGTTGGAAACATCACGAAATTGCACCCTGCCCATGAGCTGCTCCATCATCTCCATCATTCGAGTGAGTAACTGACTCTCAGCCTGTTGTGTGTGTTGAGATATCACTGGGGCTGGAGTTGAGCAGAAGAAGGGCTGATGCTGTGCCTGATTTGGTGCTGGTCTAGACTCTGACTGGCAATGTGCCTGAGTATCAGGCAAAGAACTGACTGATTGGGCAGGAACCGAAGGCGACTCAGTCTTTGGGCAATCGTACATAATATGTTCATTGTTGAACACTGCAGTTGTTTGACTCCTCAGATTCACGGTACTATTCCCCCGACTCCTAAATTCCCTCTGGTAATCATCAATCCTGCTCTGTATTTCCTTTGCACTCCATTCTTGAACAGGCTTGCATCTGAACACACTCGCCAAACTGGGATCAGGACAGAATTTAACAAACATCCGTGTTACTTCCTCTCCTATGTTGTCGAAACGTTTTCCTTGTCTTTGCAGTCCCTCATCTGCCAGATCAGCCGCTTTGTTAATTCGAATCCAGTAGTCCACAGGATTCTCTTTGGCTCTGGGGAGAGTGGCATAAAAGTCTGCAAGTGGCAGGCATGAGGTCGCTTCACTGAAGTACTGCATAAGAATGCCATAAATTAACTCAGGTTCCCGTCTGACATTGAGCGTATCATCACTGCGAAGGCTGATTCTGACAACATCCCTTGCCTTTCCAGCTAGTCTACTCATTATCTCCTCGGCTTGCTCATGAACAGGCACATTTGCTTTCTTAAGTAAGCTTTTGTCCTGTCCACCCACTCCTCAATGCCATACTTATCAGAGCCATCGCCCCTAAATGAGTCATGTTCAGACTTCATGTGCACTGTAACTTGTGGTGCAACCATTTGTGTATGTGTACACTGCTCTGTACTTGCTGGTGTCTGATTGTAACTGAGTGGATTGGTTTGGCAATCAGCATTAGCATTAACTAAGCCAGCAGACACTAGTTTTGCAACTATTGACTCGCCAATCTGCGAACCTAACTGGCCCACCATGTCTGTCAGGTGGTCAAAAGCAACTCTATCAACACCAGGTGTCGAGGTGTATGGACCCTCACCAGGAACCCGACCAACAGGAGTACCACCCGGGGACTGACTCAACCCAATACCCCTACTGTTGTTATCATGTAACTGTAGTCGTCCAACCCCCCGACTAACGTCTTCACTGAAAGTACCACCTTCGGCGCTACTCAGTAACCATGTACCCCTTCCTCTAGGGAAACCCATGTTACCATAACATGATGCATCCAGATCACCATCATATTCAGGTTTCTCAGCCATAATGAAATCAAAAGTTGTGCATTAAAATAAATAAATAAATAAATAAATAAAAACAAGAAAAATATCAACGATATTGATTATGAGAAAGCTCACTACTTGAAATTATATCTTGATCGCGATGACAGTCAAATCAGAACTACATTCCATGTGTCCATGCGTTGTGTATGTAATAAACTACAGTCCCAATGACAGTGTGTGAGTATGTGTATACTGTCCGCATCCAAAGCATTGAAGACTTGACCCTTCTGACGAACTTGACCTGCTCACAGCAATGAAGACTCGTACCACCGATGAACTCGATCTGCACACAGCAATTACGGTCGATCTGCATAAAGCTGATCAAGGGATCCACGGAGTCACGGCACCAGTGTAACGGATGTGGAAAGATACACTCACACGTGGGCTTCTTTGTACTTGCCTTTATCCACAGCGTCGACACTTGAATCTCCTGCGGTACGGCAAGAGAAGAGCGACAAAATCCAATATCTGCAGTACCATTAATAGCCACAGGAGGGGAGCCTTCTAACACCAATAAATACAGCCAAATGCCTTATTTTATGAAATTCACACAATACTTTAAATCAAATGTTCTTTTTAACCCTGTTACCCTGTCAACACCCTTCAGCCATGACTTATTCACGATACAGCTCAGCCTCGAGTACCTTGCTTACATATATTTATTTATTCTTTTTTATTTATTGGATTTTCATGATTGTTGCAAGTATGAATGACACATGGGTGTACGTTTGTACACTGAAAAAAATAATAAGTAAAATTTACTTAATTTTTCTTTGGCAAGTTTTTGCACGAATATTTTAAATATTTTAGTAAATTTCACATATGGAATTAAGTAAACTCTACTTAACTAAGCTATGTGAAAGTAACAAAGGAAATAAGTAATTTAAACTTAGCTAGTACAAATCTGAGTAATATCTATTAAGTTGAAGTTTTCCTCAAACAATATAACATTGAATTAAACCACACTTTTAAAATACATGTTTTACTTAGAAACTTCTTAGTTATTATTACAATATATATACTTCATATATGAAGTCACACATCTTGTGAATGCAGAGACCTCAATACTTGGTAGTCAATACACAATGACGGTAACATTTGATGGATAGGTTTTGTATTTGAATGTCATTTTAAGTGGAAAATAAACTCCAAATGTCACAAAATGGCAAGTTACTAATCCTAACAACAGAAGCAATGATAAAACAGTGTGAATACAGTGAAAAATCAACCTCATTAATTATTCAAGGCCCAGTGCATGATGGGAACACCAGTATCAGAAAAATTGAGTAATTGTACTTAATTTTACAATGTTGATATTTATGCTTTCATTTCTACACGCTTGAATTGAGTAATATAGAATTTACTTCATTTTTTAAATTCTTGCCTGAACTAACCTTTTCATGTAAATTACATTGTTTTTTTCTGTAGAATTTACTTCACAAAATAATTTTTATCAGTGTACGAAACTGAAAACTTTTCAGTTGTATTTCTGAAAAAAAAACCTATATAGACTTACAAGAGAAACACAAAGGCGTTAGGCAAAAATGCAATGTCATTTATTGTGTAATGGAAAGGCGTGAACTGTCATAACTGTTAATTTTTTAAGTGTTCTTTCCCATGAAGATCCAGAGGCTATTCCAGATAACCCCACACACAAAATATTTTCTAACCTTTCATTTAGTTTTCACAAGAAATCTCTGAAGAATTTGCACGTTTTTTCTTCTTAAGAACTACAAAAAAGAGGTTCTTCAGCTGGTGCCATAGATTAACTTTTTTCAGAATTTATCAAAGCTCTATACACTTCGAGTATAACCTGTACACTCAAAGAAATAATAATTTTTTAAGCCTTTTTTTCAAGATTTAAAAAATGTAATTGAATAATTGAACAATGCGTAATCAATTATTCAATTTAAACGTGTAATGATTATTCAATTCATTTCAATTTGATGGAATTTTATTATTAATTGAAATGCTTAAGTGTAGGCCTATGCCATTATTCATGTGTGTGTATTAGTGAATATCAGTGCAGAAATGAATGGCGAGATGTTTGCATTTGTACTATTCTCTAAAAATGCACATATAATGATCTCTTACAAGAACAAAAACAAACAAACAATTCTAAACAAAAGTAGGCTAATACAATTTACACGACGGAAATCGTGTTGGTTTTAAATATTGATCAGTGATTTCAGATAATTGCCTAATTGTTTCTCAAGGGCCCGTGGGGTATTTTCAGCAATTACAGGAGTTAGTCGATGATTTTATTGCCGTCCGAATCCAGAATGTCGGCCCCAGTTAAGGTTCGACTTGCATAGGCGATAACCTCCTCTCTGCCATCATCCCTCCGTTGTGCTAATATGGCACCCAGACCGGTGTCACTGGCATCGGTGTACACGATGAATGGACGCTGAAGATCGGGATGGCCAAGAATAGGTGGTGAGGTGAGGCAAGTCTTGAGTTGGTCAAACGCTTGTTGACACTGGGTTGTCCATTTGCAACTATGTCCCTTTTTTTTCAGTGCGTTGAGGGGTTCAGAAATCGTAGAAAAATTTGGAACAAACCTGTGATACCACCCCGCTAACCCGAGGAAACGCTGCACTTCCTTTACGTTCGCAGGCACAGGGTAGGCATGAATGGCTTGTGTTTTACATGGGTCTGCTGAAATGCCTTGGACACTTAAAACATGTCCTAGGAAAGTGAGTTCTTGAAGACAGAATTGACTTTTCTTTAAATTAATGGTGAGACCAGCAGTTTCGAGTCTATGGAGGACAGTTTGGAGGTCATGGAAATGTTGGGTTATGGAAGGCGAGTACACAATGATGTCGTCGATGTACACAAAGCATATTTTCCTCCTTAGTTCTCCCAGAACAATCTCCGTGAGCCTCTGAAAAGTCGCTGGAGCATTTTTGAGACCAAACGGCATAACATTAAATTGAAAAGACCTGCAGGAGTGATGAAAGCTGTCTTGGTTTTGCTGTCAGGGTCCATAGTCACCTGCCAATATCCACTGTTGAGATCAATAGTGGAGAATATGGCTGCTCCGGAGAGTGATTCCAGGATCTCTGTGATATTGGGAAGAGGGTAAGCGTCACTTTCTGTTACGGAATTGACTGTTCTGTAATCCACACAGAATCTAAAGTTGCCGTCTTTTTTAGGTACTAAAACCACTGGTGATGCCCAACCAGAGTGTGAGGGTTCAACTATGCCTTGACTCAACATTTCGTCAAGTTGCTCATCCAGTGCGAGTTGCTTAATGAGTGACAAACGATAGGGTCGTTGTTTAATGGGTACTTGACTGGTGACATAGATACGGTGTTGAAGAACCTCAGTACGTCCAGTACTGAGAGTACATACCTGAGGGTGACCTTCCAGGATTTAAAGTAACTGTTGCTTACCTTCCAAGGGTAAATGAGCAGCGTCCACAGTTTTTTTAATCAATGTCTTTTCATCAACACTGTCCATGTGTTGAACTTGCAATGGTGATGACATAGGGGGTACAGAAGTTAACAAAGAAAGGTTCTGTGTGGCTTTCTTAAGTTGTCTCCTCTCTTTTTTTGGGACTTACATTTGGCACACTTGGATTTCCTGGTTGAAAAGGGTACTCCTTTGACGGATCAAGCTTGAAGGAGTATCTCTGATCAATGACGTTGAGTTGCAAGCCACTGAAGAAAATAAAGTCCAACCCCAAGACTACAGCATAGGCTAGAGCTTGGGAGGAAAGTACAGCAGTAGGTAAGGTAAAATGGTAAATGGACTGCATTTATATAGCGCTTTCACAGACCCAATGGCCACCAAAGCGCTTTACAATTTGCCTCACATTCACCCATTCACTCACTCATTCATACACCGACGGGCGACGGCAGCCATGCAAGGCGCCATCCAGCTCGTCGGGAGCAGCTGGGGTTAGGTGTCTTGCTCATGGACACCTCGACACTTGGTCAGGTGGAACCGAGGATTGAACCACCAACCTTCCGGTTTGTAGACAACCAACATGAACCACTGAGCCACTGCCGCCCCAAGCTTAAGCTTTTAAGCTTTTGAAATCCTTTCTCCACTTCAGTTTTCAATTCTTTGAAACTGGTGAGACATTGATTAGTTTGTGTAACACATTGTCGGAGTTGTGAATTTATCTTATTCTGGCTTGTTTGAAATACGTTTTGAACAGCTTTGATGTCCTGCTGAACCTCTGACTGGAGCTGATCAACCATGAAACGTAGTTCAGACACCAAGGTAGATCACTTTTTGGAGTTCTCCAGTGATCATTAGCTTCATTGTTTTAATCAGTTTGTCTGCTTCAGACTCCTCTTGTTGCTTAGTGGTAGTAAACAGAGTGAAAACTTGACTTTTGTTATCCTCTACTTTTGCAGCAAGATCAGCAATCTGACTCTTGTGATGAGAAGAAGTTTCTTTCACTTCTTTGGTAAGTTCATTCACTCTTTTTTCTTGTCATTGTCATTAAATCAAACAAGGTATCCCAGTTCCCTTAAACCCGAGCAGTGACTCGTTGTATTTCCCTTCCAGGAGTCGGTAAAATGCTGGGTAGATCATGTTGTGCCACTGAAGACGGAGTTCCCCCTTCAGATGAAGTACAAAGTTGCATGTTATCCACTTGTGGTAACCAGGTGAGGGTTTGCACTGGAGTGCTGCCAGCCAGAGCAGGAAAAGACATGTGCACATGGGTTCCAGAATGAACAGGGCTGAGTGGAATAGGGGTATGGTAGAAGGCAGAAACACTTGGAGGTGGTACCAGAGACATCGGAGGTCGCAGTACAGGCGGCCATACTGGAGTTGAGATGTCTGGTGGAGGCTCCATTTCCACAAAAGTAGATTGGGAAGGAGGGGTATTTGCCATGAGTGTTGGAGTGTAAGAATGTTGGGTGTGAAAAAAAATAAAATAAATGTATCAGTAAATGAGATGTGTGTCAGTTTGTTTGTCCCCCCAAAGATTTTTACAAGACAACGGGGCGGCAGTGGCTCAGTGGTTCATGTAGGTTGTCTACAAACCGGAAGGTTGGTGGTTCAATTCCCGGTTCCACTGACCAAGTGTCGAGGTGTCCATGAGCAAGACACCTAACCCCAGCTGCTCCTGACGAGCTGGATGGCGCCTTGCATGGCTGCCGTCACCCGTCGGTGTATGAATGAGAGAGTGAATGGGTGAATGTGAGGCAAATTGTAAAGTGCTTTGGTGGCCATTGGGTCTGTGAAAGCGCTATATAAATGCAGTCCATTTACAACAAAATACAACTTTTCACAAATGTTCAATCAATATTTTCCACAAACACAAAAAAAACCATTAAGTCAAAAACAAAAAGCATTCAAGGCAAGTCACCTTCAATTATCTCAATTACTGTGACACCTAAGAGATAGCACTCTAATTTGTGTTCACACAGTTTACACAACAACCCAAAAAATATATATATTTTTCATCAAATATAAAGTTTACAGTCACAGAGTCTCAGAGTGTTTTTTTTTTCCTTTTTTTTTTCCAAGTAAATTGTTCAAAGTTCACAAACAGTTTCAAAATGTTCAAAATCAAAATGTCCAAAGTTCAATTTCACTAGGTTTAAGTGTTCAAATCTGAGGTTTCATGTTCAAGTGTTCAAGTTCAAATGTTCATGTTCAAGTCCCTGTTCGGGCGCCACTCTGTAACGGTGGGGGTCGCCCTAATACTAATAAATGACTCTAAAGAAAAGTTCGGGCGCCAGACAGGATGAAAACCTGTCAAAAAAATTCAATAAACCCAGGATAGCCAGCAAAATAACCACCGGTTACACAACAAAATTCTAGTTATAATCAAGAAAGCAAAATCATTTCACCATGGATATTTATTCATAATACTACTAATAACACACCATACGTTCCACCCCAGCGGTAGATCTCATCTCTTACTTTCAATTCATGCAAAACTTCACACTTCACACATAAATCCGTGCAAGACTTCACTCGTCTTCAACTTCAACGCATCCCATCGCGTCACAACGCGTCACTAATCCACGTTGGCAGATTCATTCACAATTGTTCATAAAAAAGAAAAAGAGAAATAAAGTAACCAACTCATTCAGTTCGTTGTAAATCACCAACAGCACAAAATATCATTTTAATAGGCAACGACAATTTATGAAAACAAACAAAGCACACTGAATATGCAAAAGTGAAATGCGAGGGGTGTATGCGTGTGTAATGATGTGTGTAGGGCGGCATAGAGGTACTGACCACAATTGCAGGCAAGAAACGTCTCAGGTTACTACTGTAACCATAGTTCCCTGAGAAAGGGAACGAGACGATGCGTCATCGACGCTTTGGGGAACTCCCCCAGCGTGAATGCGTCTGAGCATCAATGTCAACTAGTCCAATGGGAAGAATGAGCGTCACGGGCGGGTGACGTCATGACCAGGAAGGCATAAGAGCACATCCGGTGAAACGCGGCATTAGCTTCAAAAAGTCGAAGCAAGCCGATCACAGGGATGCAGGAAGTATGGCAGGGTGACGCATCGTCTCGTTCCCTTTCTCAGGGAACTATGGTTACAGTAGTAACCTGAGACATTCCCTTTCGAGGGAACTCGCGATGCTTCATCGACGCTTTGGGAACGAGAATACCCAAAATGCCAGAATTCCAAGTACCTGAGTGTCAGTCTGTTGGAACTAAGCACTAAGCACCTGAGAACCTGGGGCAGCATCCAGGTCCAAACTGTAAAACCTGACGAATGTGAGCGGTGAGGACCAGCCTGCCGCATCACAAACGTCTTGGAGAGAAACCCCAAATAACAAGGCTTTAGAGGCCGCCATACCCCTCGTAGAGTGAGCTCTGACCACCAAGAGACACGGATGGTCAGAGTACTCGTATGCAAGTGAAATAGCCTCGACCATCCACTTACTAACCGTCTGTTTAGAAGCAGGAAGACCCTTCTTAGGTGATCCAAAGCAAATAAATAACTGGTCGGACTTCCTCATTGAAGATGTCCGATGAACATAAGTATCCAGTGCTCGCACTGGACACAAGAGGTTCAGCCTTTCCTGGTCCGCAGATGTAAAAGGAGGAGCACAGAAAGCCTGCAGCACAATAGGCCTCGGAATCAAGGTCGGCACCTTAGGGACGTATCCCTGTTTCGGATATAAGAATGCCTTGACCATCCCCGGTGCAAACTCAAGGCAGGTGGGGGAAACCGAAAGGGCCTGAAGGTCTCCAACTCTCTTAAGGGAAGAAATAGCTAGCAGAAAGATAGTCTTGAGGGTAAGAAATTTCTCTGAAACCGAATCTAAGGGCTCGAACAGAGCCCTAGACAGACCTTCTAGTACTATAGCAAGATCCCAAGCTGGCACCTTAGTGCGAGTTGCAGGCCTCAGCCTCAATGTGCCACGAAGGAAACGTGTAATCAGGGGGTCTCGACCCAACGATGTACCCCCCACCAGGGCGTGGTAAGCCGCAATGGCCGCCACGTAGACCTTGAGCGTGGAAGGACATAGACCTGACGTAAAGCGCTCCTGCAGGAACTCGAGTACTGTGTTCACAGAACAGTTAACTGGATCCCACTGATGTCGGTGACACCATACAGAAAGAACTCTCCATTTAAGCGCATAAAGTTTCCTAGTAGCTGGAGCTCTGGAGCTTAGGATGGTCTCAGCAGCCTCAGCTGAGAGACCACTCTCTATGAGTTGGGCCCCCTCAGAGGCCAAACCCACAGGTTCCAAATCTCTGGTCGAGGGTGAAATATTGTGCCCCCGGCCTGAGACAGAAGGTCTCTCCTGATCGGGATCTCCAAGGGAGGACCGTCTAAGAGATGGATCAGGTCCGCAAACCAGATCCGACTCGGCCAGCGTGGTGCTACAAGCAGTAGGCTTATTCCGTACTGGCGGACTCGTTCCAGAACTCCTGGGAGCAGAGCAACAGGGGGAAATGCGTACAGACGTAGCCTCGGCCACGTCTGCACCATAGCATCCAGCCCCAGGGGGGCTGGGTGAGTAAGGGAGAACCAAAGTGGACAGTGCGTCGTATGCTGAGACGCAAACAGATCCACCTCTGCTTGGCCGTAAAACTCCCAAATTTTCTCCACCGCCTCGGGGTGGAGTCTCCAGTCCCCTGGCCTCAGCTCCTGCCTCGACAGGATGTCTGCCCCCATATTCTGGTCCCCAGGAATATACACTGCCCTCAGGGAGAGTACCTTTCCCAGAGACCACAGGAGGATCTGGTGCGCCAGTTTGCAAAGCGGACGCGACCGCAGACCCCCCTGACGGTTCAGATAAGAGACCACTGATGTGTTGTCTGTTCGTACAAGCACATGATGGCCCCTCAGGTCTGGGAGAAACTGTCTCAACGCATTGAAGACAGCCATCATCTCCAGGCAATTGATGTGCCACGAAAGATGATGACTTTTCCACAGACCCTGAACCGAGAGGCCTTCCATTACCGCTCCCCAGCCGGATCTTTCGGGTAAGGAAGGAGAAAGAGCCCTCGGACCCGTCTCCAACCCCTCCGAAAGATCCTTTTGCGATCCCCAGGAATGCATTCTCCGCGCTGCCTCGGCAGACGCGGGTCCTGATCCCTGCGGATCGCGAGCCTGCCCACTCTCTTTATCAAAGAGTGACAGGCGAGAGCGGAGCATGCGAAGCGGTAGCATCTCACAATGCTGGCACTCAGCCCCCTCGAAGGCTGAGACCGCATGCTCCACTCCCAAACAAATGACACAAAGCTCGTGTGTGTCCCCACCCGTTAAATAACGCGGGCAGGGAGAAGCACACTGTTTGTACACTTGTTTAGTTTCCATCCTTTTCCGCAACAGACAACAGTAAATAGACAGAGACAAAATGACACAGATCGCTTGCTGAGACACAGAAGCTAATGCCGCGTTTCACCGGATGTGCTCTTATGCCTTCCTGGTCATGATGTCACCCGCCCGTGACGCTCATTCTTTCCATTGGACTAGTTGACATTGATGCTCAGACGCATTCACGCTGAGGGCGTTCCCCAAAGCGTCGATGACGCATCGCGAGTTCCCTCGAAAGGGAACAGTTTTTTAGGGAGATCGAGTGTCCTCTTCAACACTGGATAGGCGGATGAAACAGCTTGGCTTGTCTTTAAAACAGTTCCAAAATAGTTTTCCTGGGAATGTACCGACTTTCGCGACGCACCAGACTTCAACCATAGGAAACAACAGATCGGCAAGCGGCAGTTTCTCCCCAATAATCCATCATGATTCCCCTACAAACTTCTCAGTGCACAAACGTGTGACGCGCTCTTTCCAGGTATGACACACTTCCTTATATTCAATTTCTGTCCGTGATTAACGCTGATTTGATTGACATACTCCTCCCATTTTGCGTAACGTGACAGTGAAAGTAAACAATCAATTATGTGACTCGCGGCACAGATTTTCTTCATTGTCACACCGTAGGGTAACTGTTGCACTCCACTTTAATTTGCATTTTAAATCCAGGATCAAATAGATGTAACCAAAACAAAGTTTAAATTAAGGTGTAAACAGAATTGGACTAGTCACAGCGTCTCG
Organism: Rhinichthys klamathensis goyatoka; assembly: GCF_029890125.1. NCBI lineage: Eukaryota > Metazoa > Chordata > Actinopteri > Cypriniformes > Leuciscidae > Rhinichthys > Rhinichthys klamathensis. Next base: position 369,496 of record NW_026606907.1, on the reverse strand, counting down.
ATTATGATAAATAACTACATAGAAAAAAATATATATAAAAAAAGAAAGAAACATATGTAGTGCCTTTCAAACATGAACGTCTTATATCCACTGCAAAGGACTCCTGCATTGTCATGAAAACATTTTTTTCATACTTCTGTATATTTATTTTTGCCTATATAGACATATTCTTTATTGAAAGAACACATTATTTTACTGAGAGTGAGGTTTCTGAACTATGAGGTTTTCACGTTTTATCATTCATTCATTCAGTTATTTATTTATTCATTTATTCATTCAATCATTAAAAAAAAATATTATTACTTTTTTTGTTGCATTTTCATATGTTGCAAGTATAAATGACACAGTGGGTGTGTCAAACTTTTCAGTTGTATTTCTGAATAATTCTACCTATAGACTCACGAGAGAAACTCAAAGGTGTTAGGCAACAATGCAATGCCATTTATTGTGTAATGGAAAGGCATGAACTGTCACAACTTTAATTGTAATGTGTCCTTTCCCATGAGGATCTACCCCTCTATGGCACAGTATTGCCCTCAGGCAACAAACTACCTTTTTGGATCTCACACCGCAATACAGTGCATTCAAGCTCTCCTGGGAAGTTTGTTTTTACAAGTTCAGAAATTTCAAAGAATGCACATTATGTGTCATTTATGTTTCATTATTATTATTATTATTGTTGTTGTTGTTGTTATTATGCTGTCCCAGCGAATGATGGGAAATGTAGTTTGGTCACTCATGCCCATCAGCCAGTGGTGGAAAGTAACTAATTACAAATACTTTCGTTACAGTACTTGAGTAGATTTTTCGATTTTTTCTACTTTCTTGAGTATAATTAAATTGTGGTACTTTTACTCTGACTTGAGTAGAATAAAAAGAAAGTATTCAACTTCGCTACATTTATTTTTCACCAAAAGTACAAAGTACTTTGACAAAGGTGCCGACGGAGCACCAGGGAAAGCTGACATTTGACAGACACTTTTCAAACTACTGCGGTGGAGCCCTGCGCTTCAGCCAATAACAGTCAGATCTGGAGCGCTTCAGCCAATAACAGAGAGGTCTGACTCAGGTGCAAAACCAATCAAAACCTCCAGTTCGGCTGGGGGGCGGGGCACTCGTATTTTGAATCAGTATCGCTTACGTTTCAATTCAGTGAATATGCTCATATTCTGATTTTAAATTTTAATTATGGCAACTCCTGAAATGGGTCATCCCATTGATAATACCAGAGCACTGAGCAGTTGAAGTAAATTAAAAACTAGGCTCATAACATGGACACAGTTATTGCACTGACGGAGCAAGAACAATGTAAGTGTCTAAAATACATGCACACAGTTCAATTAAATGGTAAATCTCGCCCTCTTTAATAACATAGTTAAACGAGTGAAACAGTGAAATAAGATCGCAATATTTATCTGTCAAGATGAACGTAAAAGTGTAGTTCGTTACTATAGCAACAATGGGCTCCCAGCACATTTTCGGTAGAACGAAAAAAAAATGAGAATTTAATTTAACATGGTAACCCGTACCCCACTTAATTTTTTTTTATTTTTTTTACTGGCACTTTTTTATTCATACTGTTGTAAATCTCTCTTTTTTTATGGGACCTCTCACTTATTCTTCTTTGCTTTCAATTATGAAATTTAACTGAAACATTCAAATGATCTTACCTGGACTATGTGTGTATATATTATTTTATTACATTCTATGATACAAGCTATGTTGATTAGCATTGCTATAAAGAATTAGTTCACCCAAAAATGTTATTTACCCCATGATTTACTCGCCTCAAGTCCTCTTAGGTGTACATAACATTCTTATTTCAGACGAATACAATCACAGTTATATTCAAAAATGTCCTGGCTCTTCCAAGCTTTATAATGGCAGTGAATGGCTGGAAAAAATTTGAAAAAACAAACAAATTACTAATTACAAATTGCACGGCTTCAGTGGGTTACTAAAGGCCTTCGGAAGCGAAGCCCTGGGTTTTTGTAAGAAAAATACCCATATTTATTACTTTATAATCTAAAATAACTTGCTTCCGCCAGATGACCGTACGCATACTACGCAATTCGACTTGCACCACAGGAGTAAAAGTGAAGCGCTTTTATCACGAATGGATGCACTTTTTTGGGCTTCAAATTTTCTCCAGCCATTCACTGCCATTGTAAAGCTTGGAAGAGTCAGGACATTTTTTAATATAACTCTTGATTGCATTCGTCTGAAAGAAGAATGCCATATCTAGGATGGCTTGAGGGTTAGTAAATCATGGGCTAATTTTCCTTTTTGGGTGAAATGGAAGCTTTAGCGTTAAGTTCTGCCAGGAAGACTCAATTGCTACGTCACTTATTACCTTCTCATCTATCCAATCGTGTCTAATACTTGCGGTATAAAAGACCAGTACTTACACATGTTTGAGTTCGCAGATGCTGACGCTTTCATTCATGCTCTCGTTCAGTCGCCAGCCAACATGTTTCAGGACACGCATATTGTTCTATTATTGAGTTCCGACGATGGATATGTCCCGCCGTATCTCCTGCTACACGTCGAGGTTCCCGCGTTCAGTGCCGCATCTCCCCGTATGCACAGTGGTCTTCGGAGAGTTTTTGATCAGCCAAGGCCTCTCATGAGAAGTTCTGCTCTCTAGGCCTAAAACACCCTGGGTAACCAATCAGTTTCCATTTTTACGTCATCAAACGCCTCAAACAGCGTCAGCTCAGTCAGGATAATCCGGCAGGAAGAGAACTATGTCATTCTCAACAACTTGTCCAGCAAAAGAACCTCGCTGTCTCCACGGGTGCATTATCCCGCAGATCACCGATCCACCGACATGAATCAACAACACTGCAAATCACGAGAGGCGATCTTCTCTCGCTGGTTCAAGTTCAAGCTCCACCAAGGCTTTCAAGTCGGTTTTTCAAGTTTGGTAGGCGCTTCCACCAGCCACTGTTAATATGTCCCCTCTATCATGATTAAACTTCATCCAGGTAAGTATTTCTCCGTTGCTTCCTACACCAGCGGCAGAGTTCAAATTGGTGTCCACGGTGACGTGGCTTACGTGTTCATAATTACTAACGTTACTGATCTGCAGACGGCAATGGGGCCGGTTAGCTCGCCTTAAAGGGGAAATGTCATAGCAAGTGTAAGCAAGTTTCGCGTCACCGCCACAGTACAGTGATCTAATAATATCAGCATTGTCAAAACACCCGCAATGTTGGAAACTGCACAATGTATTATTTTTACAATGGAGATGAACGTTCCTGTAAACTGTGCAATTGTTGAAAAAAAAAAAAAAAAAAAAAATATATATATATATATATATATATATATATATATCAGCGTTGTCCATACCACGCTCTCGTGGGCTGTTTGCAAATACCCACTAACAACTGAGTAACTGATTTAAAAAAAAAAAAAAAAAAAAAAAAAAAAACTGAGCTAAAGAGCAAGTTGCAAGCAAGTTGTTCATTTGGCTGTTATGCATTCTGTAGTGGATATCTCTACAATGGCAGTTAATTACATACTTACATAAGTGTTGTAATTTCACAAACAACCATTTTCAACATATTTAGGCCTACTTTAAAATCCTATTATAAGTCCCTTAATGAAAATTAGATCTACAATATTGGAAATGTGTACAATTGCTGTAATATTTAACCTTTCCTGGTGACTACTTAATCCACTGATATGTGTGATAGAAATATTTTATGTGACGGGTATTTTCACATTAATGTACAGAAAAATGCAGACTAAGGATGCTCCTGTCAAAGGCCACATATCCTTAGCAAAAACTGTTAACTCAGTAGAACTAACAGTCATATTAGTTTTATCAAGTCAAACCAATCAACAGAACTAATCAGTGAAGGAGACTCGAGTGGCATTGTCTTTGCTCAACTGTATGATTTACATGTTCATGTATCTTTCTATTCAAGAGTCTCAACTGTTGTTGTGGCCAGCGATGAATGGGGCTATTTCTGCAAAGAGCAACTTGGGAGCCATGTCAGGCATATGCTGCACATCTGAGAAAAGGATTCTACGCTCAAAAGACAACAGATCAAGTATCATTTAGGTAATGATAGTAGCTTCTTGACAGGACGCCGTCACCTTACTTCAGGTAAGTACCGTATTAAGAAGTCAGATTTAGCCGGTTTAAGAATTAAAAAAAAAAAAAAAAAAAAAAAAAAAAAAAATACCACACTAGACAAAGGGTGCACGTCCAATCTTAGATTCGGATATCTAGATCAGTAAAGGCTAGATGAATCTTCTAAGCTTACTCAAGGTTCGTTTCGTCCACTCTTCACAAAATCATCCTATAACGGTCGTTAGGGTCCTTAGGGATTTGACGTGATCGCAAAATATATTATATCTTTGTGCTTACAAAGCATGGTTGTCATCAAGGCAGATCTTATTGTTAGGCGATCATGCCATTCCTGAGACGTTAATTTGGCTATCAATCGTCTTCAATTTCATAATTAATCATTGCTTATTCCTGCCAATGCAAAGCTACGTGCTTTCATTCTTTGTTACTGGCTTTCAGACGGCTTTTGCCGTTCAGCAACCCGGATCCATCACCCTGCCCTCTTCTAACAGAGTTTGTTAAATTAGTAATGTTTTGCTTTTCTTTTCAGATTCCTGTTTTCACATCCTGATCACGGCCGATTGTTCCTTCCTCGTCTACAATTACGAAATCGTAATTTAATATTTCTTCCATTCATAGTTTGCTCGCAGGCATTTAAATTCACGCAAGTATTTTAATACTAATTATCCAAGTTTGTTTATCATACCTTCTCTTTGTCTGCTACTTAAGGCATAGCCAAGACCTGTAGTAAACCTCCGATAAACGCCTGCCAATCACATTGTATCACAAAGATAAAAATGTGTATAATTGTGCCCTTTTCGCAGGTTATGTGTTCAAGTTCATTTATTTATATAGCACATTTAAACAGCCGCTTAGACAGACCAAAGTGCTTTACAGAACACACAAATAAGAAAAGTAAAAACAGCAAAATATGTGATGGGTCTCCGGTGTGTATGTGGGGTTTGCCTCGGAATGCCCACAGATAATTTTGAATAGCATGTTGGAATGGTCATTTCGAAAGTGATTAAGCATATCGTTTTGTCTATCCCTTTGGATGTGGCAGGGCTGCTACTCCCGGCACAGGGGTCGGAGTTTCAACAGCTCGTTTTGCAGCTTCGATTACCTCTCACCAACAATTATAAACTTTTCTCTTTGCTCAACCGGGATCATTCAAGATGGAGAGACTTAAGAAGTGTCAACATATAGACAACATTCCGGATGGTCGTTGATGAATTATGTAGCTCATCGTAGCTATCTCTAGTCACTAATTAGCTTATTCTGTCTCGATTTTCTTTAAATCATGTCCCGTGGGCAGGATTCATGTAAATTTAGGTTGTGCTGCACTAACCCAGGAGGAATTTCGTTAGCTCCTCTCACCGCTGTTGTAGTCTTTAAAAAGCAATTTTTAAATGATTTCTCCCATTGCTTGAACTTTGAGTGTCGTAACCTTGAAGATGTTGGTTATGCTCATACGGCAACATTTGACACTAAGTAAGTTAGAAAAGCAAAATCCATCCAACCCCCTTTTATTACTTTCTGTCCGTAATGGTCTCTTTTCTATTGGTATTCAGATTGTAGCTGTCTGTTACAGCGTCATGGCTCATGCATCCAGGGGATTCACTCCAGGAGCTAAATGCTCCGATTTCCCCATGGTCTCTTCTAATTTGCGTTTCTCACCTAATTTCTTTACTCTCTTTCTTAAGAACTCTAAGAATGACTCTCAAGGCTCTGTTTCTCTTATCAATTTATTAATTAGTTATAAATTCTGTCTCTTCTCATCTATGATTAATTTCTTTAAGTTCCCCTCCATTTATCCTAACTAACGGAGCACTTCTCTCTAAGCCTAGTTCAGGACTCATCAGTTTCTGTCCTCATAAGCTGCAGTCTATCTCCCTCCCAGTATACTGGTTATTCCTTCAGGATCGAGGCAGCCACTACAGCAGCTGATCATGGCATTTCTACTTCAGCTATTAAGGTGGTCTTCCTCTGCATTAGAGTCTATATAAGACCTGATTCAAAATCATCCTCGAAGCTCAGCAAGCTCTTCACTAAAACGGTTCAGGTAAATAACCTTTGCAACTACTGGTGGTGGTGCCATGATAATCCATTCTCACAATTGGTCTTAAATTCTGCTTGCAATTACAAATGGTCAATGAGTCATCGTCTATATGTGGCCTAGTGGCCTTGTCTTAATGTGGCCTTGTCTCTACGTGGCAGTAGTAGCCGTTGTGGTCTTGTCCCATGTGGTCTTTATGGTCTAAAAAAAAAAAAAAAAAAAAAAATCATGCAAGTGCATGATATACATGTTCAGTGTGGTCTACTGTGACCGTGTAGCCTAATGTGGCCTTGTCCCGTGGTCTTGTGGCCAGTTATGGCATGGTTCTGTGTGGCCTAGTGGCTGTGTCTCGTTGGCCTTGTATCCGTGTGGCATTAGCAGCCTTGTGGCCCAGCGGGCCTTGTCTCTGTGCGGGTCTCAAGGCCTTGTGGCATAATGTTGCCTTGTCCTATGTGTGGCCTACATGGTCTTGTGGCCTTTATGGCCTCGGTTCTGTGTGGCCTAGTGGCCGTTGTCCCTGTGTGACCTCGTCTCAGTGTGGGCTTACGATATCGCGGCCCTTGCGGCCTCATTCTATGTTCAGTGTGGTCTACTGTGACCGTGTAGCCTAATGTGGCCTTGTCCCGTGGTCTTGTGGCCAGTTATGGCATTGGTTCTATGTGGCCTAAGGCCTTGTCTATGAGTGGTTCTGTCTCTGTATGGCTTTAGCAGCCTTGTGGCCCAGCGGGCCTTGTCTCTGTGTGGGTCTAGAGGCCTTGTGGCACAAAGTTGCCTTGTCCTGTATGTAAAAAATGGCCAGTGGTCTGTGGCCCTTAGTGGCGCGGTTCAATGTGGCCTAGTGGCCGTTGTCTGTGTGGCTTGCTCTGTGTGGTCTATAGTGGCCTTGTGGCACAAAGTTGCCTTGTCCTGTATGTAAAAAATGGCCAGTGGTCTGTGGCCTTTAGTGGCGCGGTTCAATGTGGCCAAGCGGCCGTTGTCTGTGTGGCCAAGCGGCCTTGAGGCATTGTTGCCTCGCTAAAAAATGGCCATGTGGTCTTGTGGTCCTTGCGGCCTGGTTTTGTGTGGCCTTGCGGCCTTGTCCAGTCTATCTCGTTCTATGTGCGGCATTAGAGGCCGTCGTGGCTCATTGCGGCCTTGTCTCTGTGGTCTAGCAAGGCCATGTGGCCGGGCGGCCTTGTGTCTGTGGTCTATCATGGCCGTGTGGTCCAATGTGGCCAGTTTGCGGTCTAAGGAGGCCTGCTCTGTGTACGGCCCTAGGCGGCCTGCTCTGTGTGGTCCAATGAGGCCTGGCCCAATGTGGCATTGTCTGTGTGGTCCATCGCGGCCTTGTCTCTGTGTGGTCCAATGAGGCCTGGCCAATGTGGCTCTGTTTTGTGTGGTCCATCGAGGCCTTGTCTCTGTGTGGTCCAATGAGGCCTGGCCAATGTGGCTCTGTTTTGTGTGGTCCATCGAGGCCTTGTCTCTGTGCGGTCTGTTACGGCCTTGTCCCATATGGCCGGTTCTGTATGCCCAAGGTGGCTTTTCTCTGTGGTCCTATAACAGCTTTGTTCCATGACCTGTCCCTATGTCCTAAGTTAGCCTCGTTCTCAGCTAAGTCACTATTCCACAACACTTGCTTCCCTCCAACTCATTCTCAGGGAAACTGGTTCGATCAGACGTAAGTGCGTCTCAAAACATAAGTCGCCTGGATGAAAGCGTCAGCATGGATAAATGCTAATGTACATTCAGCAGCAGAACATAAATGCATAAATGCTTTATTCACGTCTTCGCATAGTACCTTCAGGCTCACTATGAAGTCGTCTCTCACTAATTAGTTATTGGCTACGAGGCTTTCCACATTTCATGTTCATGCCATTATTAACTCCCTTTTCTTTCTATTTTAGGCTCTACAGGATACACGACTGGTGGGTATACTTTTCTTTACCGTTCTTTGGGGGTGGGCTCCGTCCTGGTGGAATTATCTTCCACCTATTTTTGGGGGTCGGCTGCGCCCCTGCCTTCGTCTTCAGGCAGGAAATGCAGAGTCCGGACCCTCGGATTGCGAGCTATGGACGGGGCCTACGCCAAAGAACTTTATTGCTTGCTGGGCTATCAATAAATGTATTTATTGTTACAGTATTTATTCTCCCGAGTCTTTCTGGTAGAAATGGAAGCTTTAGCGTTAAGTTCTGCCAGGAAGACTCAATTGCTACGTCACTTATTACCTTCTCATCTATCCAATCGTGTCTAATACTTGCGGTATAAAAGACCAGTACTTACACATGTTTGAGTTCGCAGATGCTGACGCTTTCATTCACCTCCATCCTCCCCACCACCACCAGGATGGTCCCTTCCCCTCCATCCTCCCCACCACCACCAGGATGGTCCCTTCCTATACCTCACAGGGGGTCGGCTGCGCCCCTGCCTTCGTCTTCAGGCAGGAAATGCAGAGTCCGGACCCTCGGATTGCGAGCTATGGACGGGGCCTACGCCAAAGAACTTTATTGCTTGCTGGGCTATCAATAAATGTATTTATTGTTACAGTATTTATTCTCCCGAGTCTTTCTGGTAGAACTATCCCTTTAAATACATACATCATTCTTATGAAAATACCTGAGATAGCTTGATGAACACATATATTATTGCTATCATGTGTTTGTCTTCATGTTTCAGTCAAAACGTCTCTGTTTGCATGTTATTATAAAAGGCATTTCCTTTATATAGTTTAATACTTCTATGAATCTCACTTTTGGACTTTCTGCATGAGGGATGAATCAGTACTGGGCTTCCAGTTTGAAAGAAACAGATGAGGTGTGTGTTTAGCGCTCAATATCGCTATCATCTCCCCATTTTGGGTAAAAATACCGGTAGAAAAATAATACTAAAGTACTTTGTACTTTGTAGTACTTGAGTAGTTTTAAAGCAAATACTTATTTACTCTTACTTGAGTCATATTATTTTTCAGTACTTCTACTTGTACTCAAGTAAATTATTACTTAAGTAGCAATACTTTTACTTAAGTACAATTTGTTAGTACTCTTTCCACCACTGCCATCAGCTCATAAACTGGCTAGTAGTGTTTTCTGGGAAACTTTATCTTTCTTCTTCATTAACAGTACACATAATGCGTACAAACTACATTGTACTGTCGGCATTCAGAAATAAATTTATCATGATTGAAAACTATTTGCTTCAGCCATTGCTTCCCACTCGTAATTAAGACTTTGTGGTGGCGTTCATGTGCATTTAACTCGTAAATACAATCTTTCTGACATGACTTCAATGCACCAATAGTCAATGTTTTTGCGATATACTGATACTTGCAGGAAATGGACACAAGAAGCTTTGATGGGCGGAAGGAACGTGATTAGGTTCATTCCTTCTGAGAGTGAGGACAGTGAGTTTGAGGAGAGTCAGGAAGAGTGGATCCGTGAGACGGGGACAGACAGTTAGGAGGTCAGGGGTCAATTATGGGTCAGTCAGCAAAGTAACAAATATTTAGACGATGGCGGAAATCGAATCGGTTACCTAACGTAACCTCGGTTCTCTCTAGATGAGGGAACGAGTATTGCGTAAGCTAGCTTATGCTACGGGAAAGATTCATCTTTTCTGAGAAATTGAAGCCAAAAAATTATCCTATAATTTTGTATCCATTGTCAACGCAGTTAGGCTGCAGCAGACCATGAGCGGGCTAGCTAGCAGCTCATTGGTTCGCTCACAGAGAACTGCTTAAGCCTATGAGGAGACACGAATGAACTCTCGGCCAATGAGAGTCTGACCTGCTCTCATTGCGTCAGAGCCCGCCGAAACGGGCGTGGTCAGAGAGTATAAATTAGAGTATAAATTACAGGCTGTAAACTCTGGTTTTCATAGAATGAAGCGAGAACGCTAGTAGCACAAGCACGGCCAGGAACGCAATACTCGTTCCCTCATCTAGAGAGAACCGAGGTTACGTTAGGTAACCGATTCGTTCTCTTACGAGAGGTTCTCTCGTATTGCGTAAGCTAGCTTACGCTACGGGAACACCTGGTCAACGCCGTGCGTGCTAAGCATCCACTATGAGTCCCAGGGGAGACCCCAGGTAACCCTTATGAGTGGGAATAAATATATGTACATGTGAAAAAGGCCAGCAGAGCGGGCCGGAGATTGTGTAGTACATAAGCACATGATAGAGAGGGAAAGAGCGAAACCGGTCTGTGTGAATAACTCCCTATAGTGCAGCTCAACCAGAAGAGCTGAAACATACTAGACTGCTAGTAGTTTAGCCTGCAAGGCGGGAACTTCCAGATTGTAAAATCTGACAAAGGTGGAGAGGGAAGCCCATCCCGCTGCCACACAAATGTCATGAATGGAAATTCCGCTGGACCATGCCCATGATGAGGCCATGCCTCTAGTGGAATGAGCCCTGATGCCCAGAGGGCATGGCAGGTCTTTTGATGCATATGCGGCTGCAATGGCATCAACTATCCATCTGGATAGAGTCTGTTTCGAGGCGGCCAACCCCTTGGTGCGCCCACCGAACGAAACAAAAAGCTGCTCGGATCGTCTGACCGGAGCAGTGCGAGTAATGTATAATCTCATGGCCCTGACCGGACACAGGAGATTAGAGTCAGATTCGCTATCGGATGCAGGCAGAGCTGATAGCGAAATAACTTGTGCCCTGAACGGGGTACCAATCGCTTTTGGGACATAACCATGTCTAGGTTTGAGAACGACTAAGGAGTCATTGTGCCCAAACTCGAGACAGGAAGCGCTAATGGACAGCGCGTGAAGGTCTCCCACACGTTTTACTGACGCGAGCGCGAGCAGAAAAACGGTTTTGAACGAAAGGTATTTGAGGTCCACGGTGTTTAGCGGTTCGAATGGGGGGGCTTTCATAGCTTCGAGAACTATGGAAAGGTCCCAAATCGGCACCGAAGGGGGGCGTGGGGGGTTCATCCTTCTAGCTCCCCTGAGGAAGCGGATGACCAAGCCATCTTTGCCCAGTGACTGGCCGCGCCGGGGTTCAACGAACGCTGCTACGGCTGCCACATACACCTTGAGAGTGGACGGGGACCTGCCCTTGTCCAACATCTCTTGGAGAAAAACTAACAAGGAAGGAACCGCGCATGACCGTGGGTCCAAATTTCTGTCTGTGCACCATTTAGAGAACACAGACCATTTAGACGCATAGAGCCTTCTAGTAGAAGCCGCTCTAGCCTGCATGATCGTGTTTAACACTCCCTCTGGCAAAGCAACGGGTAGTTGCTGATCACCCACGCATGTAGCGCCCAGCGCTCTGGGTGGGGATGCCAGATCGTGCCGCGAGCTTGGGAGAGGAGATCTGTTCTGACTGGAATGGGCCACGGGGCTGTCTGTGACAGCTGAGTGAGCTCCGGAAACCAAGTCTGACCCTCCCAACGCGGGGCTATGAGGAGCACCGAGTGGCGTGTTTTCCTGATTCTCTGAAGCACCTGTGGTAGCAGAGAAACCGGAGGGAATGCATAAAGCGGGCGGCTGGGCCAGGTCTGGGCTAGCGCGTCCTCGCTCTTTGAGAAAAATATTGGGCAGTGGGTGTTCTTTTCTGAGGCGAAGAGGTCTACCTCTGCTCTGCCGAATATCCGCCACAGCTTTTGGACTGTAAGAGTGTGCAGGGACCCTTCCCCGGGGGGAATGGGGTTCCTGGACAGACTGTCTGGACTGTCGTTCAGATAGCCCGGCACGTGCGTCGCTCTGAGCGAGAGCAGGTGACACTGAGACCAAACTAAGATGCGTTCTGTCAGCCGGAAGAGATTCCTGGATCTGACTCCGCCCTGACGGTTTAGATAGGAGACCACGGCTATATTGTCCGAACGGATCAGCACGTGGTGACCGTAAATGCGCGGAAGAAAGCGCGTGAGCGCGTTCTCGACCGCCAACATCTCCAACCAGTTTATGTGGAGGAGGCTCTCTTGAGCTGACCAGGGGCCGAAGGCCGGTGAGCCCTCGCAGACCGCACCCCAACCCATGGTGGATGCGTCTGTCGAGATGACTTTTCAGCGAGAAAGGGTCCCCATGGAAACGCCCGGCTGAAACCATTCTGCCACAGTCCATGGCTGCAGAGCTGTGATACAGGTCTGCGTTACCTTTATCAACTGGCGGCCTCGACCATCTGAAAGCTTTGGGCCTCTCTGTCAACTGGACAAAGAGTGCACTACACCTGTGGTCCACGCACGGTGAGACATACGGCTCTTCAACCAGAGCTGAAGCGGGCGCATGCGCAGTAACCCCAGCTGGAGCACCTCGGAGACTGAGGCCATGTAACCCAATGCCTTCTGAAAAGTTTTCAGAGGTGTGAGTCTGTTCATCTGAAAAGATGCGGCGAGACGCTGAACACGGTGCGCGCGCTGTGTTGACAGACGAGCCGTCATCGTGACCGAGTCTAGCTCTATACCCAAGAAGGAGATAGTCTGACTGGGTTGTAGTGCACTCTTTGTCCAGTTGACAGAGAGGCCCAAAGCTTTCAGATGGTCGAGGAGAACTGTACGATGAGACAGTAGCTCTCTCTGTGATTGTGCCAAAATCAGCCAGTCGTCCAAATAGTTCAGTATTCGCAGCCCCTGACTCAGCAGGGGGGCGAGCGCCGCATCCATGCACTTCGTGAACGTACGGGGTGCTAAGGATAGGCCGAACAGAAGGACGGTGTATTGATAAACCTGGCCTTCGAAGGCGAAACGTAAGAATGGCCTGTGAAGGGGATTTATCTGAATCTGAAAGTAAGCATATTTCAGATCTAGTGAAATAAACCAGTCCCCCTGGCGCACATGCGCGAGGAGTTTTCTGATAGTGAGCATTTTGAACGGTCTCTTCATGAGAACTTTGTTCAGAAATCTGAGGTCTAAGATTGGTCTGAGGCCGCCGTCTTTCTTGGGAACCAGAAAATAACGGCCGTAAAACCCCGACTCGCTCATAGACGGAGGAACTCTCTCTATAGCCCTTTTGCACAATAGCTTTGCTATCTCTGAACGGAGCAGCGTCACTGCTTCTGGGTTCACAATAGTTTCTAGCCGCGCTCGAAAACGTGGAGGGCGGCGGTGAAACTGTAAGCGATAGTCTAGCCTTACTGTGTTTAGCACCCACTGGGAAATTCCCGGAATTGCTTCCCACGCTTTGAAGCGTAATGCTAGGGGGTGAATGGCTACATGGTCCCCGTCGCTGCACATAGCGGGCTGCGTGAGCGCGCTCATAGTATTTATGACAGCGGGACTTACACTCAGAGAGGAGTTTATGGGCCGTGTAACAGAGTGAGCAGAGGTGGGACGCGCACACGGGCTCGTGCAGAGGAGCTAGCGCGACGAGGCAGAAAGAGATTCATGGCCTGGGAGGCTTTCTGCACTTCGGAAAATCGGTCGACGATACCCGTGACAGCAGATCCGAAGAGGCCGGATGGAGAGAGCGGGGCGTTGAGAAAGGCGGCGCACTCAGAATCTCCCATGTCGGCAAGTGTGAGCCACAAATGTCTCTCAGACACGTAAATGGCGGCCATGCATTTCCCCAGGGGTTGAGCAGCAGATTTTGTAGCGCGAAGAGCAATATCAGTGGCGCTCCTCAAATCCGCGACTGGAGGGGGATTTTTTCCGCTCTCGTCCCATTCACGAAGTATATCACCCTGTAGTATCTGAAGGACGGACATGGAGTGAAGTGCAGAGGCTGCTTGGCCGGCGGCTGAGTAAGCGCGGGCGTGAAAGCTTGAAGTCGCTCTGCAGGCTTTAGAGGGAAGCACAGGTGATGAGCGCCATCTCGTGGAGGGCGGGCATAGATGTGCGGCGAGCAGGTCCTCTACAGGGGGAATGGAGAGATAGCCCTTCTCTGCGGCTCTGTCCACAACGCGAAGCGGGGTGGAAGAGTCAGAGCGAGTCCTAGCAGAGAGCGGGGCGTTCCAGGACTTCGTGAGTTCCGCGTGCAGTTCAGGCAGGAAGGGCGCGGCCCGTTTAGTGGCGGGAGTCGAGCGCTGGCGGAAGTAGCTGCCGTCCATACGGTTGATGGTCTGCTCGGGGGGAGGAGACCAATCGAGCCCGAGGCGTTCGACGGCCTGTGAGAGGAGGCGCACTAATTCCTCCTCGATTCCAGCGCAAGTCCAGGTGGATTCTCGGGCCGAGGAGGCGTGAGAACCGGACCATTCCTCACTGTCTGAGGCGAGAAGCGAACATGTCTCCTTGATGTCCGCGGCGTCATCGGAGGCGACAGAGCGGCCACTCGGCGGCAACTGTATGTCTGGAAGCGGCGGAGAAGGAGAGCGGGAGGCGACAGGCTCCGGCGGGATGAACGCTTCTGGCTGGGGTTCCGGCGGCCTCTGAGAGCGGCGTTTCTTCTTCCGCGGCGAAGTCAGAGGCGGCGCGGAAGCAACTTTAGTGGCCTGAAGTCGAGCCCGCAGGGTCGACAACGGCATGTCTTCGCAGAGATCGCAGCCGCCATCGGCAGATGACGTGGCGGTCTCCAGTCTCGAGGGGAGCGCGGCAAGAACCGCAGGAAGATTTACGAGACATCTTGAAAAAGACGCTCGGCTCTTTTAGATACAAAATGTACAGGAAGCTTTTTGTAAAAAGGATACAAATCCGTCGGATGGCGCTAGCTAGCAGGACAGCTGAAGGTGGCGAAGACGGCCAGCTTCCTCAGTCTCCCAGATGCTTGCTAGAGTTGCCTTTTCGACGACGGCGGCTTCTCTCAGGATCAGCAGATGCGTGTAGCCTCGCTGAAGAGATGAAAATCAGAGTTTACAGCCTAGGACGCATATTCATACTCTCTGACCACGCCCGTTTCGGCGGGCTCTGACGCAATGAGAGCAGGTCAGACTCTCATTGGCCGAGAGTTCATGCGCATCTCCTCATAGGCTTAAGCAGTTCTCTGTGAGCGAACCAATGAGCTGCTAGCTAGCCCGCTCATGGTCTGCTGCAGTTGAACTGCGTTGACAATGGATACAAAATTATAGGATAATTTTTTGGCTTCAATTTCTCAGAAAAGATTCATCTTTCCCGTAGCGTAAGCTAGCTTACGCAATACGAGAGAACCTCTCGTAAGAGAACGTGTTGGTTAGGATATTGATGAGAACTTGTGTGAATTCGAACAGTAATTGTTTCTCAGGGGGCCGTAAGGTATTTTTCGGCAATTACAGGAGTTAGTCGATGATTTTATAGGCGTCTGAATCCAGAATGTCGTGTTTTTCTCCCACCACCCGCGTCAAAACCCCCTGCCGAATAACCTGCTGTTTTTTTTATCAAGGACCAAGGTGGTGTGGCGTATAATTGCCACCTGAATCCACATCACTGCGTTTACAAGAAGAGATCAATTCAAAATGCATTAAATCCTTTTAAACACCCCTTCCGATACCCGTAGGGTAACTGTTGGCAATGATAAAGAAGCTGCTCATATGATTGCCAATGGCCATCTTGAGAAGTGATCTGATTATTTGTGCAAAAGCCTTGAAAACTGCCCAGAAAGGATGTGGATGAGGACATGAATGATTTTTACAAGTTGGAATCTTGTAATAACGGTAATTTCGGCAAGGCGTGAACGCACCTGAAGTGCTGTTAGTGTCTGTGAGGGAGAACTGTAAAAGCACCGAAAAATACAACCACACAATGTATCTAGTAATTCGTGTGGGTAATTTAGTGTTGATATTTTATTTTTAAATATTGTGTGCTATAAAAAAAAAAAAAAAAAAAAAAAAAAAAAAAAAGAGTATCCTGGGAGACCTGGCCAGGAATAATATTAGTGCACCCAAGAATGAGAATTCTGTCATCATTTACACACCCGTTCGAAACCAATTTTACTTCCTTTCTTCTGTGGAACATTTCTGAAGAATATTGGGAACCAGTAGAACTGATATTGTTGCTCCTTCATTTCCATTGTATGTACAAAACAACATTAACATCTTTTTTTTAAATGATGTTCCATGGAAGAATGAGTCATACAACATGGGTGCGACATAATTTTTATTTTTAAACGAACTATCCTTTTAAAATGGACCCCAAAAAGCGTATATCATGTTTTTCTTCATTGTATTTAGTTTACAAACATACACAGAGCATTGTTTAACAGTTTAGATAATCTGAGATAACTAATAATAAATATTAGGACTATAATAATAACCATTAGCAGACAAGAGGTATAGCTGTTTATAATTATGTTTACAATTGTATATAGGCTAATACACATTTTAAAATGGTATGTATTGCTTTTCTTTTTCACATTTTTTTCTTAACAGCTCTGAAGCAACTCATAATGTAATGAAGCATTATGTAAAACTGCACATAATTTAATAGGTATTACACTGTTAATGTAATAAAATGTTTATAATGTAATAAATTTGTCAAAATGTAATAAAATCTTGTGCTCATTTTATAAGAAATTAATTGTAGCACCAATAAGAATTAAGCACAGTTTAGTGCTAATCTAGGATTTGTTGATCTGATGAAAGATCAACAAATATTCTAGCATGTTTATATTCTAAAAATAATTTTAGCTATTTGATCACGTATTGTCACGTATTGTATCAGGTTTCTAGTTCAAATGTTATTGCTTCATGTTAAATTGACGTGAAACGGTTATTCTTTGACTTAACGCAATGTTTTCATTTTGAAAACATGTTTCAATCAATTAACCCAATCAAACAGGACTCTCACTTCCCTTTGCAAATGGGCTGAATTGGGAGAGTAATTATTGAAATAAAAAAGTATTGTTTTAAGCATTTTTCTAGCAAGATGAGAAATGGAGGTTATGTTAGTGTTTTTCCGTTACCACTGTGGTGAAGTGTGAAGCTTATTGGTTTGAGGATCGACTGACAAGAATTCAAATCGCTCCAATACTAAAGCATGCACTATGGTTGCATGTGATTTAGTGGCTGTAAGCGCACGACGAAGATGATGAGTGAAATGCACCGTCTTTAATATAATAGCAAACTATCACAAAAACAATAACTGACAAAGGACTTAACAGAAAAGGGAGTATACACTCACCTACAGGATTATTAGGAACACCATACTAATACTCTGTTTGACCCCCTTTCGCCTTCAGAACTGCCTTAATTCTATGTGGCATTGATTCAACAAGGTGCTGAAAGCATTCTTTAGAAATGTTGGCCCATATTGATAGGATAGCATCTTGCAGTTGATGGAGATTTGTGGGATGCACATCCAGGGCACGAAGCTCCCGTTCCACCACATCCCAAAGATGCTCTATTGGGTTGAGATCTGGTGACTGTGAGGCCATTTTAGTACAGTGAACTCATTGTCATGTTCAAGAAACCAATTTGAAATGATTCGAGCTTTGTGACGTGGTGCATTATCCTGCTGGAAGTAGCCATCAGAGGATGGGTACATGGTGGCCATAAAGGGATGGACATGGTCAGAAACAATGCTCAGGTAGGCCGTGGCATTTAAACGATGCCCAATTGGCACTAAGGGCCCTAAAGTGTGCCAAGAAAACATCCCCCACACCATTACACCACCACCACCAGCCTGCACAGTGGTAACAAGGCATGATGGATCCATGTTCTCATTCTGTTTACGCCAAATTCTGACTCTACCATCTGAATGTCTCAACAGAAATCGAGACTCATTCTTCAACTGTCCAATTTTGGTGAGCTCTTGCAAATTGTAGCCTCTTTTTCCTATTTGTAGTGGAGATGAGTGGTACCCGGTGGGGTCTTCTGCTGTTGTAGCCCATCTGCCTCAAGGTTGTGCGTGTTGTGGCTTCACAAATGCTTTGCTGCATACCAGTGTTGGGGAAGTTACTTTTAAAAAGTAGTGTTTTCTCGTTACTCGTTACTTCGTAAAAAAAGTAATCCGTTACTTTACTTAGTTACCCCCTTTGGAAAGTAACTTTTTATGTTACTCGTTACTTTTACGTTACTTTTATGTTGCTTGACTTTGGGCAGAACCCAATATCTGTTCCTAAATGTGTAGGCCTACATAAAATTCTACTATGAACTCTACTTATTGAAAAACTAGAAAAAAAACTAGAAAAAAAAGAGAGATTTTGAGATAGAAAAAATATATATATTTATTTAAATAACATTTGAAAAACCTGTATAAACTGAACACCAAAGAACAATATTAACTATTGAGCGGTGGTGACGCGTTCATGAAAAATGTCACAAAGAACCGGCAAAAGAAATGATTATGAATATCAAATATAGCAAGGAGACATTTCAATTGTTTATTAATAAACAAGTGTTTTCTTTGTCAGTCAGTGTCGGCTGCAAAGATAAAGTTGACGATGCTGACTCGCGATCTTCACAGTAGTGAACGCGCCAGAGAGAAATGCACATTTCATATGGATTACATAAGCAGAGAGTAGTCTGTTTTCTCTCGTTTTGAATAGTTTTGTTTTAAAGTACACATTTCAAGCTTTCTATATATTTCTCAGATCTTTGAGGCAAGTAGCTTGCGCTAAGTTTCGGTTCATTTATGAGACGAGCTCAGTCCACGCGCCGGCACGGAGCTCCTGAGAAGTCCTGATTATATTTACTGCTTATTTATTAAAGACAATTGGTTGATGAAACATTGATTAAAATTAAGATACAATTAATACAAAACGAAATTCACTTTAAAGAAAGGGTTTCTACAAAAACAAACTTAATGAAGTGGTCAAAATCATGTCTGCCCACTCCATTTGTCTCCCGATTGCGCATCTTATGCTCTTACTCATGCTTTTCACTTTTCATATAATCAACATTGATGAAATTAAAAAATAATTATTTTATTTAAACATAAATATGAAACTAAATCGTTTTCTTTAATGACTAGGCTACTACACGTAGGTCTATACAGAGAAATTTAATATCGGAGCGGGATTTGAGCGAACGCCGTCTTACTGTAAGCATGGGGGGGTAGAGGTACGATTTTCGAGCAATCATCGAATATTATTTTGCTTGATATGCCTATCCTTAATATTTGGTGTTTTAAATGCCTGTTTGAGGTCTCTGTGAATGATTTAAAGCAGTCTTTTAGTGCCGCTTTCAGAGCGGTCAAGTCCGAAGAACTGTTACGTCCATAACATTGTTTCTTTCCTCATAAATGCGAACACGAAAAATTCAATAAAATTAATATTTTATGTTCTGTGGAGAGCCAACTCTTCTTCATCCGGTGGGAGTATTTTTGCGCAGTGTAATTCACAGAATTGATTGCTCTGCTACCAGCCTCTGTCACGTACCATGTGGAGCTTGTGACTATTGCAAGCGCGCAGCTGAGGAGACAGTGTTGCTGTCAAATCTGTCCATGGGAAAAGTAACGTTGTGTGGAATTGAAAAAGGAACTACGTTTCGTTACCAAATTTTCAGTAGTAACGCGTTACACTACTTTTTACCCGAAAAAGTAGTTACGTTACTGTAACGCGTTACTTTGTAACGCGTTACACACAACACTGCTGCATACCTCGGTTGTAACGAGTGGTTATTTCAGTCAAAGTTGCTCTTCTATCAGCTTGAATCAGTCGGCCCATTCTCCACTGACCTCTAGCATCAACAAGGCATTTTCGCCCACAGGACTGCTGCATACTGGATGTTTTTCCATTTTCACACCATTCTTTGTAAACCCTAGAAATGGTTGTGCGTGAAAATCCCAGTAACTGAGCAGATTGTGAAATACTCAGACCGGCAGTCGCGTCGCGTCTAGTGTGGACAGACACACTTGCTGTCGCTGGAATTTCATCGCGTCGCATGTAGTTAGGACACGGTGTTACATTATGAGCTCAAGATTTTATGACGTTTTGAAAAATTATTACATAATGAACAATTACAATAATAATGTAGCCTAATACGTATTACATTATGTGCAGTTATAACATTATGAGTTGCTACAAGCTCCCATTTGCTAAGGTGATGAAATATTGTTCTTGTAAATTCTTTCCAGCATTTCAGCAATAAAAGTGTACATCTTTAAAATGCAAATTACAGCAAATCACGGTGCTCGGCAGTGGTCAAAAAGGATTGGAACTGAATTGTTTGTCTGTTTTTGTTCTTGTAAGAGATCATGTAGGCTATGTGTAATTTCAGAGTAGAGTACAGATGCAAACATCTCGCCATTTATTTCTGCACTGCCATACGGGTTATACATACTCGAGCTGTATTGAGCTTTTAATCATAGTTATAGGCATATATTCAAAGATATTTATTGTAATGTGAAACATATATGAAGGATTAAAAAAATGTGGAAAACCGTTTTCGCTATTCACATCAAGTTGAAAAAGAGGTCAAATATGGGAATGCTTCAGGGTAAACAGGATATCTGGTCTCATCTTGTTTTAAAGTTTCGTAGAAACTTACACCCAGAGTCTATCAATCATTCTTGCAATGATCAAAATGGCAAATGGAAATGGGAAAAAAAAAACTCACAACTATCAGTAAAATAATGTGTTCTTTCAATACAGAACATGTCTATAGACAAACATGAATATACACAGAATATTTGTTTGTGGTTAATAATGTGCCTACATTGAATGCTGTTTTAAGAAAATGTATGTATAATTTTATATGTAGATTGAGTGTTTCAAAAAATAGTATTATTAGGGTCTTAAATGACATTGCATTGAGTGATACAAGGTATTTTTCTTGTTATTGGAAAGAAAGCTTGTATGTCTTTTAAATTGTGTTTGGTGTTTTGTTGTTTATATGTTGTATGTTTATATGGACCCATGGGTCTGAAATAAAGAAATATATATATATATATATATTTTTTAAACGTTTTCATGCATAATGCATTTGCTTGTAAAACTGGCAGAGAATATGAATTTAGTATACATAAAGATGGGTGTATGTTTTTTATGTATCACTCAATGGCTGCATTTAGAGAGTATGAAAGTATTTCTAATATTTTGAATCAATGTGCTCCCTTAAAATCTAGATATTCTGTATTCCATCCTCTCGCACTTCTCCTTGGTTCAACACTGAGCTTAGGGCAATGGAAACCAAGGGCTTTACAAGAAGCCCTTCTAGAAAGGCTTTACAAGAAAACGGGCATTATTGTTCACTCGTCACAAACTGAACATATTCAGCTGTAGGGAACC
Organism: Rhinichthys klamathensis goyatoka; assembly: GCF_029890125.1. NCBI lineage: Eukaryota > Metazoa > Chordata > Actinopteri > Cypriniformes > Leuciscidae > Rhinichthys > Rhinichthys klamathensis. The sequence continues at coordinate 348,362 of NW_026606907.1, read as the reverse complement.
TCTTAATGCTGCTCAATCATCTTATTTCTCTACATACAGTAACAAACCCCACAATAGGCCTAGAACATTATTTACTCCACCCATACAGTCTCTAGAGGGTTCTGATCAAACGTGTTTGTACACACGAACGTGTGTACTTTTTTCAGAGTAAAACGCTTCATAACACCTTCCCTCAGCTTTTGACACTGTACAGTAAGTCATGAGATACTCCTGTCAATGGAATTACTGGTACAGCCTTTGACTGGTTTTCCTCCTATTTGAAAGGGAGGCAACAATTTGTTGCATACTAGAAGCATAAATCATCCTCCAAATCCATCAGCTCTGGTGTCCCTCAAAGTTCTGTCTTGGGCCCTCTTCTTTTCACTATTTATATGTTACTGTCACCGGGGTTAAGGCCAAGGGTTATTTACCACACTCCGGAGGAGCAGACACCAGAGGCAGACAACCAAGGTAAGTTAAAAAGGTAAGTATTTATTAAATTTAAAAAAGAATAAAAGCAGGAAAAGGCAGTGGCTTTTCTCGTCGTCAGACTCGTTGGATCAGCTCGTGGGACAGACAGTGGCTTTTCTCGTCGTCAGACTCGTCGAATCAGCTCGTGGGACAGACAGTGGCTTTTAAGGTGTGTTGAGCTTTTCTCCCCTGCACCCAGCACACGATCTCAGGGACCTGGACACAGCTGAGGGGACAGATCAATTCGAAAGAATCTTCAAAGTTATAGGTCAATTTCATCCGTCAGAAACTCAGAGAAGACAGTTGTTTGATCTCACCACACTCGTGCATAAATCACTCTTGTAAATCTCCACACGTGTTTAATTCACTCTTTTAGACACTGCAAACTCACTCTATCTTCACAGCGATTAATCAACTCGTTTCTCGTTTCTTCATAGGATGTATGAACCACAGAATATTAGACTCAGAAGAAAAACATGGATTCAGCGATCTTCCCAGCCGCTACTGTTACTGTCAACAGGATAACACACTCTGCCCACAAACACAGGTTAGTCGTACACTGGTGATGGCAATCTTCACATGTGTTTTTCTCCAAGAGGTGAATCATAAAGGGGTGCACTTAACTTTTCCTCGGTGAATCACGTGAATCCTGCAGCGGGTTTCCACTCTCTTTTCTGCCAGTCACTCTCCTTCTTCCTCTGTATGATTTTCTCACTTACTTCGTTGCGTTGCTGTTCGTGGTTTCTAAAAGGACTAACTTAATGAGCATGCCTCGGGGGACCCAACATGGAACACCGATCAGGCATTAAACCTCAGCTTTCCGCACTTGCCGCCGCCGCTCACGGTCACGGTCACGGTCACTGCCGCCATCCACTCAAGCACTCCTGTGGAGCTTTCCTATTGCCAGAGCATTTTCCCTGCTTACTGTGCTTCATCCCCTCTCTTTATACTGCTTTCTTCCCGAGCACATGCTTCAATGAAGCGCTACTCACTGGCTTCAGCTGGCGCTTGTTATGATCGGCGGCCATGACAGGTAAAAACAGAGCCGGCCCGGTGTTACACCGGCATTTCTTCCCCCTGGAAACGAGTCAACCATTTTTTTGGTTCCCGGTTTGTTCACCCGGTGACATTACCAATTGGACAAATAATCAAACGCTATGGGGTTAACTTCATGCTATGCTGATGACATTCATCCAGATCTATTTTCAAGGAACTCAAGCTTTGGCTGGAGGCAAATTACCTTAAATTTAAATTGCGTAAAACGGAGGCAATACTGATCTTTTTTCCCACCTACGTAATATCTCTCGTATTCGATTTCTCTCTTAATCAGCAGGATGCTGAATCTGTTATACATGCCTTTGTCACATCTCATCTAGATTCTTTATGGCCTTTCAATTAAAAAAAATAAACAACTACATTATGTTCAAAACTCTGAAGCCCGCTTGATCACTCACACAAGAAAGAATGAGCATTAGAATGAAGGACTGAGAACCTCCATGAGAACCCTCACTTACCTCTTCATAACCTTGGTCCTGCATATTTATCTGACTTACCTCGGCCTTATGCTCCTTACGATCTTCTAGAGCGGGATTGTTAGTCAAGTCAAGTCACATTTATTTATATAGCACTTTTTACAATACAGATTGCAATAAATACTGCAACAAAGTTTGTTTCCAGAAGAAAATAGCGTCACAGTCCAGCTTAAGTAAGTTGAGTAAGTTAGTCACCCCTAAGTTTAGTCGGGTGTATTTAGGAGCCAGGTCTTTCGGTGTTGTGGAATGTTCTTCCTCAAGACATCCGTCATGCATCTACCCTTCTTTCCTACAAAAACCTCTTACAAACTATTTTTTTTCTCTGAATATTACTTTTCAGCTCTTGCTCTGTAAATTTTACCTTGTTATGGATATGTTATTTGTTTGTATCTCTAATCTAACTTTGAAAGCGACCTCTGTATATTACTTTTCAGCCCTTGTTATGTGTATTGTATCTATCTATCTTGTATTTACAGTATCTATCTATAAGAGAAGTGTGTGTGTGGATTTCACATATATAAAAAACAAACAAACAAACAAACAAACAAAAAACAGAACATGCTGATTCAGATAATACCAGTTCTCTCATTTAGCAACCCGTAACATGAATTCAAATTATAAATCAGACATGAAGTTTGATTTGCTCATTTCTAATTAGTAACTGACTGTGTTATGACCATGTGTGTTTCTATCAAATCTCCAGTTCATTAGTCAGTGCTGAATTGTTCACTTCCTATAAATTCACACTACAGCTGCTACATATGTACAGTCAAACAGTCATTGTGACTTATGTAACATCTCAAGTCAATACATCACATATTTCTTGCAGGAAAACCCTGGAGAGAAGGGCTCTAGAAGACGCCATGCTTCCAGTGGAGTGGGCTCTTATGGCCAGAGGTGAAGGCATATTGCGCACCTGGTAGGCCAGAGAGATATCCTCAATGATCCAGTTGCTGATCGTTTGCTTAGAGGCTAGTATGCCTTCCTGGGTGACACAAAGCACTCTAATAGTTGGTCTGACTTCCTCCAGCGAGAAGAGTTTTGAACATAAATCTCTAATGCTTGAAGGGGGCAGAGCAAATGAAGTCACTTCTATTCTGCCGACACATGTGGTGGAGGATGGAAGGGCTGTAAGATGGTAGTCCGCGCCACATTAGAAGGTACTTTAGGCACTATGGCCGGTCTAGGGTAGGGATAGCTTTTACCCTCCCGGGAGCAAATTCTAGGCTGGGAGGAGAAATAGACAGAGCTTGAAGGTCTCCGACTCTGTTAAGGGACGTAATAGCTAAAAGGAAAGCTACCTTGAGGGTTGGACATTTCTCAGAAGCTGACTCCAGTGGCTCGAAGGGGGCCAGAGACAACCCTTCAAGAACCACTGCCAGATCTCAGGTTGGAACTCTGTCATAAGTCGAAGGCCTCATCCTTCAGTTTACGGAGGAACCGTAAACCAGCTGGTGCCGCCCCAGGGGTCCATCACCTAATGGGGTGTGGAAAGCTGCTATTGCTGCCACATACACCTTAAGCATGGATGGGGTGAGACCAGCAGAGAAGCAATCTTGGAGGAACTCCAGCACTGAAGCCACCAGGCAGTTAACAGGGTCCAAACCACTCTCCCTACACCAAACGATGAAAACATTCCACTCTCCTTGTGGATGGAGCTCTAGAGTTGAATATGGCCTCGACCACTCTGAGGCCAGCCTCTAGGTACTGAGCCTCCTCAGGGACCAGAGCCACAGTTTCCACAGCTCTGGCCGGGGGTGATATATTGTGCCCCTGGCCTGGGAAAGCAGGTTCCTCCTGAGGGGAATCTCCCAAGGAGGACCTGCCAGGAGTGATATGATGTCCGAGAACCATAATCGGGCCGGCCAGAACGGGGCTACCAAGAGTAGACTAACACCTTGCCGAAGGACCCTCTCTAGAACTCCTGGGAGCAGAGCGATCAGCGGAAATGCATACAGGTGAAGACATGGCCACGTCTGTACCATGGCTTCCAGCCCCAGAGGAGCTGAATACGTGAGGGAGAACCACAGCGGACAGTGTGTCGTCTGCGTCTCGATACGTGCAGGAGACAATTTTGCCCGCATCGTAGTCCAGTCCCATACCACACCCAGAAAGATGGTTCCCTGGGCGGGTATCAACATGCTCTTTTTTGTGTTAAGTCTTAGACCCAATCACTTTATATGGCCAAGAACAACATCTCAATGCCGAACCGGCATCTCCTGAGACTGGGCCAGTATCAGCCAGTCGTCGATATAGTTCAACTCACGGATGCCCTTGAGCCTCAGTGGGACCAGAGCTGCATCCATGCATTTCGTAAACGTGCAAGGGCAGAGAGCTAGGCCAAAATGGAAGAACCAGGTATTGGAACGCTTCGCCCCAAAAGTGAAGATCAGGAACTTCCTGTGAGAGGGAAGGATAGCTATGTGGGAGTATGCGTCCTTCAGATAGAGACAAACCAGTCATTGGACCTGATTTTCTCTTACGATGGTGGGAATAGTCAACATTCTGAACATGAATCTCCTCAGAGAACGGTTCAGATGCCGCAGAAAGATAAGATAACAAGGATACAGTTTTGATTCATAATAATGGCTGTTTCATTCACAAATGCTTTGGGTGTCTTAACTGTATACTGTGACTGATATACAGTGACATATAAAAAGTAGCTTAATAGTTTGCTATTACTAGGGTTATATATGGTATATGGTTGCATTACTTTTTGGGAACATATTTTGATATTAGCAGTTTGCACAGTGGTCATTAAATGTCCAGCAACCAGTGGGTTAATGAGCATTTAACAAAACAGGAACCATGTGGACGATGTATAAACATATATATATATATATATATATATATATATATATATATATATATATATATATATATATAGATAGATAGATAGATAGATAGATAGATAGATACCATTTACAGGTGACAGATAAAAAAGAACAAAAACAAAAAACAAGGTCAACAAAACATACAAAACAACAGCAAACATGATTTGTGTATTTGTGTGTATTTTAGTGTGTGTGTGTGTGTGTGTCACGTTGTGGGTTTTGTGTCTTGTTCCTTGTTCTTGTCTGTCATGTGATTCCCTGATTGTCATGTGATCCTGCCATGTGTCTTGTCATTTGTTAATCGTCTGATCATTGTTCACAGGTGTTCCTTGTCTTGTAATTAGTCTGTGTATTTAAGCCCTCATGTTTGCCCAGTGTTTTTGTCTGGTATTGAATGTTTGGTACAGGTTTTTGTTTTGAGTTTTGAATTCCATGTCATGTTTTTGTTTTATGTTTAATCTTGTCTTGTTCATTAAAGCTGCATTTGGGTTCCCTTTCGAGGGAACTCCAACTGCGTCGAATGACACTTTGGGGGGAACGCCCCTCAGCGTAGCGCCTCTGAAGCATGAATGAAACTGAGCCGATCTCCGATTGGTGCAACGTCATGACGTAGTGTGTGACGACACACAGGCGGAACTATAAAGGCACGCCGGCAAAACAAAATGTCAGCTTTCTGTTCTTCAGCAAGCGCTATTTGTGACTGTCTGTCCTATTTATTGTTGTCTGTTTGAAAACTGAGTGGAAATGGCGAGTGTGAGCTTCAGAAAGTGTGTGCATCCTTGCCCTCGTTACATCACGGGCGGGGACACACACCGACTGTGCACGCATTGTTTGGGAATGCAGCACGCGCAGGCAGCTCTCAAGGGGGCTGCTTGCGAGGATTGTGATAAGATGACAATCCGTGTGTTGCGTTCCCGGCTGGCTATCTTCGACGAAGATGGTCAGCCTCGCGCGCCCTGTGGTGCGGGACCCGCGTCCGCTGAGGCGGCGCGGCGACGCTCTTCATGGGGCTCGCAAATGGATCTGTCCGGGGATCTCGAGGCTGCTGAGGCACCTTCTCGGGATTCATCGGGCAGTTCCGATGTCCTCGAGCCTCGCGCAGAAGCCCGCCCAGCGGCTTCTTCTGCGCGAGTCGAGGATCCGATGCTCGAGCTGTCTGCCTCCGAGGAGGTAGACGTGCTCAGCATCGAGGGCGGGGATTTCGGGGACGACTCGCCGCCCCGTGTCCCCGCGTATGAGGAGTTGGTGGAGGTTGTTTCCCGTGCAGTGGCCCATTTAAATATCACATGGCCACAAGATAAGCAGGAAGCGCATGCTAAAAGTAAGCTGGATGAGCGCTTCCTGCAGCACAGGGAACAACCTCATCACCGGGGCTTGCCGTTTTTTCCCGATTTGCACAACGAGTTGTGTAAATTGTGGAAGAAACCGCATTCCTCTCGTGTTTCCAATCCCCCTGTGTTAAATTACAGTAACATCATGGGGGCACGAGAGAAAGGTTATGGGATGATGCCGCGGGTTGAACAGCCATTAGCTTACTATTTATCTCCCGAATCGGCATCATCCCTTAAAGCCCCGGTGCTGCCCACCAAGCCATGTCGAGACACATCTTTGCTGGTGGGCAGGGCTTATATGGCTGCGGGTCGGGCTGGTGCGAGTCTTCACACCATGGCTATGCTCCAAGCGTACCAGGCCGACCTTCTTAAGGACATCGATGAGGGCGAGGGTCCAACTCCGGAGGATATTGCGGAGTTGAGGAAGGTCGCTGATTTGTCTCTCCGAGTCACCAAGGAGACGGCCCGTGCTGTCGGCCGCTCCATGGCGGCCATGGTGGTCTCGGAGAGGCACCTATGGTTAAACCTGACGGGCATCAAGGAGAAAGACAGGGCTTTCCTTCTTGATGCCCCGATTTCGCCTTCTGGTCTGTTCAGCGACGCCGTTAATACCGTCGTCGACAGATTTCAGGAGGCGAAAAGGCAATCAGCGGCCTTCAAACAGTATCTCCCTCGCCGCTCGGGCAGCCGCAGCCACAGCCATCCTCCAGCTCCTCTGCCTATAGACAGGCCCAAAAACAGAGCGTTGCGTCTAGAGCCCCCCCTCAAGGAGCCTGGGGGCCTAGACAGCGCGCTCAGGCGAAGCCTCAGCAGAAGCAGGGTGACCTGAGGGCCGTCCTACAGGCTAAAAAGGCTTCGTCTAAGAGGTCCTAGCTGGTCTAGGATCTCTGCGGGCAGCCCCACCCGTGGTGGAACGACCGAGGTCGTCTCCTTCACGGAGCCCGCAGGAAATCGATGTTGCTCTCCCGCCGTTAAACACGCTTCGGGACACATCGGTATCCAGCGAACGCAGGCTGCACTGTCCGCCCCACAGGCTTGCGGTCAGGCAGCATTCGCGTCCGCCCATCGAGAATCGTTTTCGGTTCAGCCCTGCCGGGAATCCGCTTCAGGGGGCCGAGAACGAATCCCGATTAATACCCGAAGCCAGGCTCGAGAGCCTGGTTCCCTTGGTAAAATATTTCGATGCATGGAAAAATCTGGTGAATATTTCTCCTTGGGCCCTGCGCACCATTCAAAATGGGTACAGGCTGCAGTTCAGTACCCGCCCACCCAGATTCAACGGGGTGGTCTGGACTGTAGTCGACCCAGTGCAGGGTCGGGTATTGGAACAGGAAGTAAACTCCCTGCTGGCAAAGGAGGCTATAGATCGTATTCCTCCACCGGACAGGGAGTCCGGGTTTTACAGCCGCTACTTCATAGTTCCCAAGAAGGATGGGGGGTTGCGTCCAATAATAGATCTCAGGCACCTGAACCGTTCTCTGAGGAGATTCAGGTTTAAGATGCTCACTATTCCCATTATCGTGAGTCAAATTCAGTCCGAGGATTGGTTTGTCACGATAGATCTAAAGGACGCATACTTCCACATATCCATCCTTCCATCTCACAGGAAGTTCCTGAGGTTCGCTTTCGGGGGCGAAGCGTACCAATATCGGGTTCTTCCGTTCGGCCTAGCTCTCTCCCCTCGCACATTTACCAAATGTATGGATGCAGCTCTGGCACCGCTGAGGCTTCAGGGCATCAGGGTGCTCAATTATATCGACGACTGGCTGATTTTATCACAGTCACAGGAGCTGGCGGTTCGGCATCGAGATGTCGTCCTCGCCCACATCCAGTGCCTGGGGTTGAGACTCAACACGAAAAAGAGCGTGTTGACACCAGCCCAGAGAACCACGTTCCTGGGAGTGGTGTGGGACTCGGTCACGATGCGGGCACAATTGTCTCCCGCGCGGATCGAGTCCATCCTGACCACAGTGTCCGGGATGAGGCTAGGCCAAGCCATCACTGTAAAGCACTTCCAGAGAGTGTTGGGGCTCATGGCGGCAGCGTCCAATATCATTCCATTCGGCCTGCTGCACATGAGGGCCCTTCAGTGGTGGTTAAAAACCAAGGGGTTCTCCCTGACGGGAAACCCGTTCCGCATGATCAGGGTTACGCGCAGATGCCTTCGTTCCCTATCTATGTGGAAGAAAGCTTGGTTTCTGTCCCAAGGGCCGGTGTTGGGAGCGTCATGTCGCCGGAGAACCGTTTCGACAGACGCCTCCCTCACGGGCTGGGGCGCGGTCTTGGAACGGCCGCTTTACGTCAGGCCTATGGCAGGACCATCATGCCTCCTGGCACATAAACTGCCTGGAGATGTTGGTGGTGTTCCGAGCTCTGAGGAGCTTCCTGCCGGACCTCAAAGGTCATCATGTCCTTGTGAGGTCAGACAATATGTCGGTAGTGGCCTATATAAACCATCAGGGGGGTCTGAGGTCTCGCCCTCTATGCAGACTGGCGCATCAGATCCTCCTGTGGTCCCAGGGGAAGTTGTTGTCTCTAAGAGCAACATTCATCCCGGGGAGTCAAAATCAGGGAGCAGACATCCTGTCGAGACAGGGGCTGAGGCCCGGGGAATGGAGGCTCCACCCCGAGGTGGTGGAGTCAATATCTTAGAGGTTCGGCCCAGTGGAAGTGGACTTGTTTGCGTCTCGAGAGACGACCCACTGTCCACTGTGGTTTTCCCTCTCCCATCCAGCCCCGCTGGGGTTGGATGCCATGGTGCAGACGTGGCCGAGGCTACGTCTGTACGCATTTCCCCCGATCGCTCTGCTCCCGGGAGTTCTAGAGAGAGTCCGTCGCGACGGGATCAGTCTACTGTTGGTAGCCCCGTTGTGGCCGGCCCGAGTATGGTTCTCCGACATAATTTTGCTCCTGGACGGCCCTCCTTGGGAGATTCCCCTCAGGAGGGACCTGCTGACACAGGCAGAGGGCTCAATATTTCACCCTCGGCCCGAGTTATGGAAACTGTGGGTCTGGCCCCTGAGGGGGCACAGTACCTAGAGGCCGGCCTATCAGCTGGAGTAGTGGAGACCATACTCAGCTCTAGAGCTCCATCCACGAGGAAATTGTACGGCTTAAAGTGGAACGTCTTCACCGTTTGGTGTAGGGAGCGTGAGGTGGACCCAGTTAACTGCCCAGTGGCTTCAGTGCTGGAGTTCCTCCAAGATCGCTTCTCCACTGGTCTTACCCCGTCCACACTCAAGGTGTACGTGGCTGCCATTGCGGCTTTCCACGCTCCTCTGAGTGATGGGCCTCTGGGGAGACACCAATTGGTCATACGTTTCCTCCGTGGGGCTTGGAGGATGAGACCTGCGGCTCGTACCAGGGTTCCCACTTGGGACCTGGCAGTGGTTCTCGAAGGGCTGGCCGAGGCCCCCTTCGAGCCGCTGGAGTCGGCTGAGGCCAAGAACCTTTCGTTGAAGGTGGTCTTTTTGTTGGCCATTACTTCTCTGAGGAGGGTAGGAGATCTCCAGGCGCTCTCCATATCTAACGAGTGCCTGGAGTTTGCTCCAGGCAACATTAAGGCCATTCTTCACCCTAGGCCTGGCTATTTGCCTAAGGTGCCGTCCAGTGCGGCACGGCCTACGGTTCTGCAGACTTTTCATCCTCCACCTCACGTGACGGCAGATGAAGAGAGACTTCACATGCTCTGCCCTGTCAGAGCATTGAGTATTTACATTCAGAGGTCCTCCTCATGGCGGAAGTCGGACCAGTTGCTGGTGTGTTTCGGTTCGCCCAAGAAGGGGCTTCCCGCTTCAAAACAGACCATCAGCAACTGGATTGTCCATGCGATTTCCACGGCCTACCAGGTGCGCGGTATGCCTTCACCTCTGGCCGTGAGGGCTCATTCTACCAGAGGCATGGCGTCCTCTAGAGCCCTTCTCACGGGGGCCCCCATCCAGGAGGTCTGCGATGCAGCGGGATGGGCTACCCCTCATACCTTTATTAGGTTTTACAGTCTGGACATTCCGTCGACACCCGGCTCTCTTGTGCTCTCGTCCTAAGTGTGCCTGTGAGCAGCTTCACACTAGGGCAGGCAGGGCACGTTGTGGCGTAGTGGGTACTCGTTCTCCCAAAGTGTCATTCGACGCAGTTGGAGTTCCCTCGAAAGGGAACGTCCTCGGGTTACGACTGTAACCCTTGTTCCCTGAGAAGGGAACGAGAACAGCTTCACACTAGGGCAGGCAGGGCACGTTGTGGCGTAGTGGGTACTCGTTCCCCCAAAGTGTCATTCGACGCAGTTGGAGTTCCCTCGAAAGGGAACGTCCTCGGGTTACGACTGTAACCCTTGTTCCCTGAGAAGGGAACGAGAACTGCGTCCCTTGGCCACGCCTTCCCCTGCCTGGGAGCGCTTGCTTCATCACGGAAGCTGACATTTTGTTTTGCCGGCGTGCCTTTATAGTTCCGCCTGTGTGTCGTCACACACTACGTCATGACGTTGCACAAATCGGAGATCGGCTCAGTTTCATTCATGCTTCAGAGGCGCTACGCTGAGGGGCGTTCCCCCCCAAAGTGTCATTCGACCCAGTTCTCGTTCCCTTCTCAGGGAACAAGGGTTACAGTCGTAACCCGAGGACGTTCACTTCAACTTGCCTCCAGGATTTAATCGAAACAGAATACCAGACCAAACATGGACCCAGCACTTCATCTCTTACGCTCAGCCAAGGTCATCGTGCACTTGAGGATTACGTGAGGGAATTATGTGAGCTTTGCCATGGGGTGGATTTTGTTGGAGGGCAGGGGCTCCCTTTATAGGACCACGGAGGCCGCGCCACCATGGTCTCCTGAACTGTATGCTCCACCCTGGCCACCTGAACTGTCATGCATCTGCTTGTGTGTAAGTATTTTGAACTTGAGCTTTAGAACTGTGCGTCGTAGTAGTTGTCGCAGGTCTAGAATAAGACGCAACAAGGGCTGTACTGTCCTAGTCGATTAGTCGATTAATTGGTCGATACGTTCTGGTACGACCAAAATTCTGATTGATCGATTTTTTGCCGCGTTCATTTCATCAGTTTTGCCGCGCTGAGGCGCGCTCATTTCATCAGGTGGAAAGCACTAACTGCTAATGGGGGTGTTTTCAGAGCACCTCTGTTTCACAGGTAACAGTCGGTCTTCAGAACACCCCCCTTGTTTTCAACTTTTTTGGATTAGCCCAACCCAAGAGAGAACGATGTAGGCTATAGAAGGTTTGATGCTGAATATTATTTATTTAATTGTGAGAGCGTTTAATAGTCAGTCCTATTCTAACATGTCAACAACAAAGAAATCGACAGTGTGGCAGCATTTTGTTAAAATTGATAACGGGAAAAAGGTTGAATGCAAAGTTTTCCAGTTTTCTAACAGTTTTCCACAGGTCGACGACAAACATGACATATCATCTAAAAGTGGTAAGCTCACTTGTCTGCGTTAGCTTGCCCTGTCTGTTTTGAGTAGGCTATATGAACATAACAGAATTTGCATATTTCAATGTTTTAGTGTGATAACCTAACTTTATGTTTTATTTGGAGCCTAATGCGCAATTGCGCTGTGCCGACTGTTTGTGTTAGTTTTGAGCCTAAGATGCTTTATTTTTCAGTTATGCACTTTATTTCGTTTCTGCTCTTGATCTGGTTTGTTTAATAAATAAAAAAATTTTTATTAAAGTGGACGTGCCTTTTGTGTTTATTTAGAGTAAAAGTTTTAAGTTAATAGTCTATTCCTAAGCCTCGCTCTGTGCGAGGACATGCACACAGCTGCTGAAATGATAGTGTCTGACAGTTATCTTATTATTATTACATATGACAAAAATAATTGACAGACTCGTGTGTCAGACTCATTTCAGTGCAAAATAATTAGGTCAAAAACTATTTAATATAGGCCTACTGCAAATAGCCTACTAGTTTTTTATGTTTATTTATAATTCATTTAGGTGGACAACAAGGCTACCATGTACTGCGCACTGTGCGCAGCTAATTAATTTAACGTTTTTTTTTTTCTAACGTCATTTTTAGTCGATTTTTAGTCGAAAATTTCAGGACTTCAGTCGACCAAGATTTTCTTTGGTTGAGTACAGCCCTAGACGCAACCCTCTATCCTTGTTTGGCACAATGAAGTAGTGGCTGTAAAACTCTGACTCCCTGCTGAGAGGAGGAACCGTTTCTATAACCTTATAGTCTGAACTTCTTGCTCCATGATCAGAGCCTGCTCGGAGTCCACCATCGTAGGGAGGACACCTAATAAATTGTGGACAAGAACCGAACTGAATTCTGTAACCTTTTTCTATCATGAGCAGGACCCAATGAGATATATTTGGCAGTAGCTTCAGTAACTGACTGCTCTACGACCCTCTTCAGATGATCGTTGGACTTTGCTACTGCCTCGGTGCCCTGAAGTGGCGAACAAAATGGGTAAATATTTAGCAAATCAACTAAAGCGTAAACAAGAAAAAGCAATTATTCCATCCATATACGATGATTCAGATAAAATAACCCAGAACCCACAAGAAATTAATAATGTATTCCGAACTTTCTACCAAAAATTATATTCTTCTGATCGCAATCCAGATGAAGTAGAAATAGAACATTTTCTAAAAGAATTAAAGCTACCATCAATGTCAAAAGAACAGGCAAATGCATTAGATACACCTCTCACTCATGCTGAACTCCATAAAGCATTAGACCAAATGCCAAATAACAAATCACCCGGACCTGATGGACTACCAGCTGAATTCTATAGACACTTCTGGCCAATTCTATCTCCTTTATTTATCAAAGTTATTAAAGAAATTAAAACTACTTCGACAATACCAGCACACATGAATACGGCGGTTATGACACTTTTGCTAAAACCAAACAAAGATCCAATGCACCCCTCTAGTTACCGCCCTCTTTCATTAATAAACACAGATTTAAAAATCATTACCAAAGCATTAGCTACTAGAATAGAAACAGTTATCCCGATGTTAATTCACCATGATCAAACAGGTTTTATTAAACACAGGAATGCTTCGGATAATATGCGTAGATTATTCAACCTAATTAACCTTGCACAACAAAATCACACTAAAACTATAATTGTATCACTTGATGCCGAAAAAGCATTTGACAAAGTTAACTGGACATTTCTTTTTAACACTCTACATAGATTTGGCTTTGGAGAGTCATTCATCCACTGGATTAAAATACTATATACTTCACCTAGGGCCACAATAACAACAAATGGGATCACATCACAAAATTTCACACTTCACAGAGGGACCAGACAAGGATGCCCACTTTCTCCTTCTTTATTTGCCCTGTTTATAGAACCACTTGCAGCAGCAATACGACAAAATGATAATATCAAAGGAATACAAAACGTCAATACACAACATAAGATCTGTCTTTATGCAGATGATCTATTGTTATGTTTACAAAACCCTTATAAGTCATTGAAAGAAACCTTTAAAATTATTAATACTTTTTCAAAACTTTCTGATTATACAATAAACTGGAATAAATCAACAATATTACCCCTTTCTGAGGGCGCCTGGGATTCCACAGCTCATGATTCTTCTCTTCCACTCCACATTGGCAACATTACATACTTGGGTATCAACATTTCCTCCAGACTGTCAGAGTTGTTTAATCTTAACTATACCCCACTTTTAAAAAAAATTGGAGATGACTTAAAACGCTGGACTAACCTACCACTATCACTTATCGGTCGCATTGCTACAGTTAAAATGAAAACTTTACCACAAGTCAACTATCTGTTCTCAATGCTTCCAACAACACCCACTAATAAATGGTTCAAATCACTGGATTCATTAACCTCTCACTTCTATTGGAAAAATAAAACACCTAAAATATCACTGGAAAAATTACAAAAGACAAAATCACACGGCGGCCTAGAATCTCCAAATTTTCAATATTACTTTTTAGCAAACCAGCTACAATGTTTATATAAATGGATTCATAAAAATAATCATAATAATTCATGGATGGAATTAGAACAAAACCATTGCAAAGATACTTCAATTTCAGACCTTGCCTTTCTACCAAAATCAATTAAGAAAATGCTCTATTTTAATAATATTACAATTGCATCAACACTGACAGCCTGGTGGCAAGTAAACAAAATGAATAATTCACCATTAACATCATGTAGATACACCCCCATTTGGTTCAACCCTGATTTTCAATTATGCAATAAACCGATCAATTTTCCATCTTGGAAACAAAAAGGAATCACTCATCTCCATCACTTATTTGAAAACAACCAATTCGTATCATTTAAAATACTAGTCCAGAGGTACGGTCTTGGGGGAGAACAGTTTCTACAATATCAACAAATTAAATCCATAGTTAAAACCAAGATCAACATAATTAATAACCCACTTCATCCCTCTCAGTTAATGGAAGATATAATGAAAATCACTAATACCAACAAACTAATATCCAAACTACATAAACTTATATTAAATAATGATACTACAATTATAATACCCATGAATAAATGGGAAAAAGATTTAGCCTTCTCCCCCAACACCGACCTCTGGAAGGAAATCTGTAACAACACATTTTCAATGACTAATAACACTAACCTCCAGCTCATACAGTTCAAGATCATTCACAGGATTCACATCACCGAAAGAAAGATGTTTGTAATGGGCCTGAGGGACACAGACATTTGTTCACAATGCACACTGGGGAGCACAGATGACTATTTTCATGCCCTATGGACCTGTCAATCAGTTCATTCATTTTGGATATCAGTGACCACAAAACTCTCCGTTATCATGGGTTGTGGAATCCCTCCATCCCCGTCACTCTGTTTACTTAATAACTGCATGGAAGTTGTTAATCTCCCAATCAAATACAAAAACCCCCTCCTCATCTCTCTAACTATCGCCAAGAAAGTAATTTTGCAAAACTGGAAGTCCAAGAACTGTATACATATCAATCACTGGACAAATCTTCTAATAGAGTACATCACATTAGAAAAAATAACATACACTAACAAGAATATTATATCTACATTTCTTGATATCTGGAAACCATTCCTAACTTATCTTCATATAAATCAATAACCTGGAACCGGACCAACGCATTCTCCAAACTACACGTTTATAGACAAATAATGAATAATCTCTGAGTATTACTGTACAAGTACTATAATTATTCAGTATAGATGTCCTTTATATATATATATATATAATATATATATGTAGGTACATGTATCTATTTGTATGTATGTATGTGTATGTATATTTGTATATATGTGTAGATGTATGCATGCGTGTGTATATGTATGTGTGTGTGTATGTATGTATACCTGTATATGTTCGATAAGTTGTACTTTTATTTTATTTCTGCATACTATTGCTATTTTTATTTTTATTAAAGATGGTGGTAGTAGGGATGATGATATTGACATTATTATTATTATTATTATTATTATTATTATAGAATGATTAGTCTTCCCTTCCTCCCTCGTTCTATATAAATGACAATTCAGAAAATATTACGTATAAATATGTATAAAATTTTGTTCAAAACATAAATGGTCTGGGTCGGGCGTCTGTTCTAGGTGCCGGTGGTGGGTACAACTGGCATATCCTGTTGGCATAATCATTACAGACTTAGTGATTGGACTGACTGGCCCCTCCCTTTCACTGCCTCTGGCCAGATCCCTCCCTCATGTTAAAGAATAATATTGATTTGATACCTGGGTTGGATGTGGTGTCTCTGGCTGGGGAGCTAACCAGTGCACACCTTGCTCAAAGCCATGAAAAAAAAAAAAAAAAAGGGGGGGGGGGGCAAGAGGGCCAACCACCCATAACATTTGGTTATGTCAGGTCACAAACAAACTAAGGGAGCTTGGTTTGGAGGTGCCTGTTATGGTGCCCCGGCGCACTTTTTAGAGGAAACCTCAATGGAGCCTTAAAACATAACTACGGGGGTTGGGTGTCGCTGGCGGCGGTGAGGGGGAATCGGATTATTGAATAGAGGAGAGGTGTCGGTGTTTGTGTGGGTAGGGGGGTGGGGATGTCTGTTGGTTGTGCTCACTGGCAGCTGTGGATCAGCCCCCTGACCTAGAGTTTAGAGCAGGTACGGTGACATCTTTTTGACTGACCTAAATGTATTGTTATTAGTACTATTGTTACTATTATTATAGATTTCTAGAGCTAATGCTCCTATTATTGTCATGAATTATCATTATAAATATTATCATTGATACTATCACCACTAATATTAATATATTGCTGTTGTTGTTGTGATTGTTGGGATAATTAATACTTCACTAAAACTATACTGATACTACCGGACTGTCCCTATCCATACTTGCATCACAGAAAGGATCTCATGTCCCTACATACACCACTTTATCGATGACTGTACTGGGCTGTTTTGTATTTTGTTGTTTTTGTTTTGTTTTTGTGCTTTTTCTCTCTTATGTATTGTATATGTGTCTCACTACCTTGTATGTATTATTCCTTTGTTAATTTGCAAAAAAAAAATAAAAAAAAAAATGAAGTGGCGAACCGGCAGGGAACAAACGAACTGCCAGCTTTGCTGCCCTCCTCAGAGGGTCGCTGTAAACCACTGCACCTCGAAACAGCAGAGGTGGCGGGGTTGGCAGGACGTCTCCTTGAGGGGATCAAAGAGACACGGGCACCGTATAATGAGGTGGAATCCATTTCTCTCCGGAGGGGACTGCCCTCAGCTGCCTGACAGCTCTGCTTCAGGACCTCTTCTTTGTTGAAGCCTTCTTTGAGATATTGACGGTCCTCAGATCCTGCCTATTTCTAGATGGCTTCGACTGTGAGTGCCACCCAGACCCCTCTGATTATAGAGGAGGCTGAGTAGCGATGCTTTGCTATTTTTGCACTCTGTGGTGCTGCAAGGAGCTCGTAGACGCGCTGGAACGCTGCCACCTGTTTTTTTGCCTCCTGAAAGTCACCGAAGAGGCCAGAAGGCGAGAGCGGAGCGTCCAGCAAGACACTTCTATCCCTATAACGCATGTCGGATAGGTTCAACCAGAGATGCCTCTCCGTGGCCACCAGGGCTGCCATAGATCGGCCAATTGTCAAGTCGAGTCAAGTCAAGTCATCTTCATTTATATAGCGCTTTTAACAATGTAGATTGTTCCAAAGCTGCTTTACAGTGATAATAGGAAATCAAAGCAACAGAGATTGTTTTGGCTTCATGACAGCTCTAGAATAAAATAAAATTATTTTCCAGCTAAAGTTAGTTTTAATTGATTCACTTCCGTCGCAACGATCATTAGTTCCCTTTCGAAGGGAACTCAACAATACGTCATCGACGTTATGGGGAACGCCTCAGGCGTGACAGGTGTCTGAAATCAAGTATCAACTCACAGCAATCATGTTGACCGGCGACAGCCCGTGCATCATCAGCTCGAATGATGAGCGCGCAACCTGGATGTATAAAAAGGGTGCCTTGAAACCGTGACAACATCTTTTCGTCTTCAGGGACTGTTTGTCTGTTTTTTTGAGTAGTCAACAAAAAGAAAATGAAGCGTGCAGAGAAGGGGAAAAATACTTTCCGCAAGTGTGCCGACCCGTGTCCTAGATATTTGACACCGGAGGATTCACACGATCTGTGCGTTTTCTGCCTGGGAGAAGAGCACGCGCGGGGAGTTCTAGAGGGAGCTTCCTGCGCAAACTGTGAGCGGTTTTCTCTGAAAACGCTCCGTTCTCGTCTGTCCCACTTCTCGAGGGAAGTGGGCGCGGCATCTGAACCCCGCGGTTTTGGTCCCGCTCGGGCTGAGGCTCGGCGGCGCTTGAGCTCGTGGGGCTCTCAGATGGAGCTGGCAGATCAGCTGGAGAGGGGCGTTAACCTCGCGGATGATCTGCCAGCTGACGAGGATGAGTTACAGGTCGATGTAGAAGAGGTTCTTTCTCTTTCTGATGGGTCTGTAACCGGTTCTCTTCGGGCCGGGCAGGAGGTGGGTATTGATGATGTTAGTTTGGTTGAGACCGAACCATCTCAGCCCTCCTGCCCAGTGTACGCTGAGCTGGTGGATGTTATGGGGCGCGCCACCGACAGATTGCAGCTGCAGTGGAGGCGCGTCCGGGAGGAACCTGTTCGTGGTATTTTGGACGATCGGTTCCTCCCCACCCGTAAGCCACCGGCTCGGACGAGCCTTCCATTCCTTCCCGATCTCCTCTCTGAGATCGAGAAGGCATGGAAGAACCCATTCTCCGCGCGTCTCTATCTACATCAGCGAGCTAGTTTCGCTGCTGTCGAGAGGGAGCCGCGGAGCACGGGTATGTGTCGATGCCGCCAGTGGACGAGACGTTGGCTAACTATCTCGCCTCTGGTCGGTCGTCTTCACTAGAAGCTCCGACCCTGCCATCCAAGCCGCTCAGGACAACTTCGCGCTTGAATGGCAGAGCGTACACGGCAGCAGGTCAGGCGGGTGCGGTTCTGCACACCCTCGCGGTCCTTCAGGCCTACCAAGCCGACCTGCTGCGGGACCTCGATCAGGGGGCCGGCCTGTCCCCTGACGCGGTCGCGGAGCTGCGCCGCACCACGGATTTGACTCTCCGGGCCACCAAGCAGTCTGCGGTTTCCATCGGTCGTGCGATGGCTGCTATGGTGGCCACGGAGAGGCATCTGTGGCTCAACCAGGCTGACATCGGGGAGAAAGAAAAAACTTTTCTCCTCGATTCGCCGGTTTCGCCTTCCGAGCTTTTCAGACCTTCTGTCGAGACAGTGGTCGATAAGTTCAGGGAGGCGAGGGCGCGCTCTGCGGCGTTTAAGAGCTGCATACCGCTGAGGTCCTCGGCCCAGCCCAGGCAGGCGGGAGGGCCTGGTCCGTCGTGGTCTGAGGATCACAGACGGACCCAGAAGGCCAGTGTCGCTTCCCGTGCACCCCCTCCTCCTAGCAGGGGGAGCAGGGCGCGCAGGAGGCGTAACTCCCGCGGGAGGCAGGATCTCAGGGAGGTGATCCAGAGTAAGCGTTCTCAGACTGAACGTTAGACATCACCTTCCTGGATCTTGTCTCCTAACCACCATCGCTCCCAGGCTCCTCCTACATCAGGCCTGGGGCGGGGCCCATGATGAGTTCAAGAATTCTCTGATGGCCCGCTTCAGCTTGGTTGTTAGGAGCGCCTTCCCTTGGCTTGTGAAACAGTAGAATTCAGGTTTTTGAGTTCTTGAGTCCTGGTGTGCTTCATTTCGCACGTTGCAGGTTTTATGTTGAGTGAAAATGTTTTTTCTGCGCAAATAACATTTTTCTCTTCTTTTTCAGAACTCGTCTCCTGTACAGAGCCGGGGACATGTTTGGAAGGTAATGTATTGTAAGGTGAGCTGAGCTCCCACATGTTGTGGTCGCCAGGTTACAGGCCTCACCAGGCCTTCCAGGCTATGAGCTTCCATATGTCAGGTCACAGGCCTTATCCAGCCTTCCTGAATATGAGCTCCCACATACTGTGGTTATCAGGTTACAGGCCCCACCCGGCCTTTCTGATATGAGCTCCCACATACTGTGGTCGCCAGGTTACAGGCCTCACCGGCCTTCCTGGTTATGAGCTCCCACATACTGGGTTTCAGGTTACAGGCCTTACTAGGCCTTCCTGAATATGAGCTCCCACACACGGTGGTCGCCAGGTTACAGGCCTCACCAGGCCTTCCTGGTTATGAGCTCCCACATACTGTGGTCGCCAGGTTATAGGCCTCACCCGGCCTTCCTGATAAGAGCTCCCACATACTGTGGTAGCCAGGTTACAGGCCTCACCGGCCTTCCTGGTTATGAGCTCCCAAATACTGGGTATCAGGTTATAGGCCTTATCAGCCTTCCTGATAAGAGCTCCCACATATTGTGGTAGCCAGGTTACAGGCCTCACCGGCCTTCCTGAGATGAGCTCCCACCTACTGTGCTCGCCAGGTTACAGGCCTCACCGGCCTTCCTGATATGAGCTCTCACCTTCTGAGCTCGCCAGGTTACAGGCCTCACCGGCCTTCCTGGTTATGAGCTCCCACATGCTGTGGTCGCCAGGTTACAGGCCTTGCCAGGCCTTCTTGGTTATGAGCTCCCACAGGCTGGGTTTCAGGTTACAGGCCTTACTAGGCCTTCCTGAATATGAGCTCCCACATACTGTGGTCGTCAGGTTACAGGCCTCACCAGGTCTTCCTGGTTATGAGCTCCCACATACTGTGGTCGCCAGGTTACAGGCCTCACCGGCCTTCCTGATATGAGCTCCCACATACTGTGGTCGCCAGGTTACAGGCCTCACCGGCCTTCCTGGTTATGAGCTCCCACATCCCGTGGTCGCCAGGTTATAAGCCTCACCGGCCTTCCTGGTTATGAGCTCCCAAAATATTGGGTATCAGGTTACAGGCTTTACTAGGCCTTCTTGAATATGAGCTCCCACCTACTGTGGTCGTCAGGTTACAGGCCTCACCGGCCTTCCTGGTTATGAGCTCCCGCATTCAGTGGTCACCAGGCTTCAGGCCTCCTTGGCCTTCCTGGTTATGAGTTGTCACATGTCAGGTTTCAGGCCTCACCAGGCCTTCCTGAATGTGAACTCCCACTTACTGTGGTCGCTTGGGTGTGGTTGTGAGCTTTCACATGTCAGGTTGCAGGCCTCATCAGGCCTTCCTGAATGTGATCTCCCACACATTTTGACTATCAGGTTACAGGCCTCATCTGGCCTTCCTGATTATGTTAAAACCATACTTATGGTAAGTCACACGACGAAACGTCTTGTGTACTTTCTAAAATCCATTTTTATGGTAAGGGTCATGCGCTGTTTGCTTCGGTCCCTTCCTATGTGGTCCAGACCCAGGTCTTTCACCACTGGTCCCACTCTAGATGCGTCTTGTCGTCAAAGTTTGTTACGACAGATGCCCTTTCTGATCCAGGTCTTCCTGGATTCAGAATTACTAAGTACATGCACTTTTGTTTCATGTATTTTCTAAAATCCATTTTTATGGGAAGGGTCATGCGCTGTACGCTTCGGTCCCTTTCTATGTGGCCCAGACTCAAGTCTTTCACCTCGGGTCCCACTCTAGATGCGTCCTGTCGTCAAAGTTTGCTACGACAGACGCTTTTTTCTGATCCAGGTCTTCCTGGATTCGGAATTACTAAGTACATGCACTTTTGTTTCATGTACTTTCTAAAATCCATATTTATGGCCTTTCTGAAACTAGCCCCACATGGTGTGGTTGTCAGGTTACAGGCCTCACCAGGCCTTCCTGAATGTGAACTCCCACTCACTGTGGTCGCTAGGGTGTGGTTGTGAGCTTTCACATGTCAGCTTGCAGGCCTCATCAGGCCTTCCTGAATGTGAGCTCCCACACATTTTGACTATCAGGTTATAGGCCTCATCTGGCCTTCCTGGTCATGTCAGAACCATACTTATGGTAAGTCACATGATGGAGCATCTTGTGTACTTTCTAAAATCCATTTTTATGGTAAGGGTCATGCGCTATACGCTTCAGTCCCTTTCTATGTGGCTCAGACCCAAGTCTTTCACTTCGGGTCCCACTCTAGATACGTCCTGTCATCAAAGTATGCTACGACGGACACCTTTCTGGCTAACTTCTTAATTCTGATCCAGGCCTTTTCTGGACTCAGAATAACTAAGTATACGCACTTTTGTTTCATGTACTTTCTAATGTAGCCCCCACGTGGTGTGGTTGTCAGGTTACAGGCCTCACCGGCCTTCCTGATATGAGCTCCCACACACTGTGGTCGCCAGGTTATAGGCCTCACCCGGCCTTCCTGGTTATGAGCTCCCACATACTGTGGTCGCCAGGTTGCAGGCCTCACCGGCCTTTCCTGATGTGATCTCTCAGGTACTGGAGCTCCCCACATAGAGGGTAATCAGGTCTTTTGAGACCTTCCTGGTTTTTGATCCCTCTCTTACTTCCTCAGTGTTCAGGAGGAGCACTGGGTAGACCCATGGATTGAGTGGACGACTTCCGTCTTTTCTTGAGGTTGAGTTACACTCTCCGGGTAATCCCGTCTCTGTGATCCGGAACTGAATGATTTCTGCCAGCTTTGCAGGCCTTCAGTTTTGGATGCCTTTCCAAGGCAGTTTCCAGAGGCTCTGTCTTGGACAGACAGGCAATGGCCAGACTGTGCGTCTTAGTATAGATCACCAGGCCAGCCTGGTGGCATGTCAGGAGGCATGCTCTCCTGAATAGTGACTGGCTGGGAATCCCTTGAGTCCCCTAGCCACACTCCCTAGAAGGGACCCCTTCTTTTAGGAAGTTGTGGTCCTAAGCCTTTGAGCTGGCCCAGATATACCTCCCATGAACTTGTTCTGGCAGTTTCTCGGTTCATTAGCTTGGGCTATGACCGGTAGGGAGTGCTGTCACTGACAGCCCAACGTGACCTAGGGTGAGTGGTTTTTTGTATTACTGGTTCTGACAGTTGTCACTGCCATTGGGCATGCACTCCCCTCAGTATGGCGGCGTGGGTATTTCGTTCCCCATAACGTCGATGACGTATTGTTGAGTTCCCTTCGAAAGGGAACGTCTCAGGTTACGACTGTAACCTATGTTCCCTGAGAACAGGGAACGAGACAATACGTCTCCCTGCCATACCTCGGGGCCTGCCTGCAACAGTCCCTTCAGACGATAGGATGTTGTCACGGTTTCAAGGCACCCTTTTTATACATCCAGGTTGCGCGCTCATCATTCGAGCTGATGATGCACGGGCTGTCGCCGGTCAACATGATTGCTGTGAGTTGATACTTGATTTCAGACACCTGTCACGCCTGAGGTGTTCCCCATAACGTCGATGACGTATTGTCTCGTTCCCTGTTCTCAGGGAACATAGGTTATAGTCGTAACCTGAGACGTTATTACCTTAGGGGCTGCTAACACGACATCGTTTTAACAGAAAACTTCTGTTCTCTCTACGCAAACTTTAAAAACGCGAACCTGTGAGAACGCTGATGGCGTGCACATGCCCATTAAGAGCTCATTCTATAGGGATGCGCGTTTGAATATATGTGAGCAGGCATGTAGTGCTTCCCTAAAAATAAAAAAAACCCTCAACAAACTACTTGTCCGGCCTTGAAATTTATAATACAGAATTTTATCGCTTCGGCGTAGCCACGTGAACCAGAATTATCCCGACAACGATTATCTGTACAGAGGAGAAGGTAAGGAGGCCTTTACAGGGAGGGACTAGTGACACTTCAGGACTGCGTTGTCGTTGCGTCCAGACGCAGGTCCTTCATCAAATCTGGATATGGCCTGGATCCGGCGGACTGTGGTAAACCTCGGGATAAACAGAGAGACTAATATTAGCGTAGATGCCATTCTTCTTATGATGTAACGAGTAGAGATGTTCCGATACCCTTTTTCCCTTCCCGATACCGATTCCGATACCTGGACTCAGGGTATCGGCCGGTACCGAGTACTGATCCGAAACCTAGGTCTGTACAGTATCTATACAGCTGGAATTCATACTAGCACTGTATGAATTGATAGAATTATTTTATGGCGTGTTTCAGACTTATCCCTTAATTAAACATGAAAAAATACATACAGTGAACTAGATTATTTTTATTATCTGACATACATTTCACAGCAATATATTATTTCTCTTTCTTAAGTGAAAAAGAACTTAAAATGCAACCACACATCTAATACTGTCAACTGAAAAATGTATTTTAGTTTTACAATATAACTGCATAAAAAAAGTGCAACAAATAAATCTAGGAATCTAAAAAAATTATATATGAATAATATAAGAAAATAATCTCTTTATAATTTAAAGTCCATAAACAATTTTGTTAAATAAACGGCATTTCAGTTTTGACCGCGGCTGGTCATCCAGAACAATAAACTCAATACATGTTGTCGGTTATATTTATCGCTCGTTGGCTGTCTTTTGACAACTTTTCTCTTTGTTTGAATGAAGCTTTCAGAGATTGTTGATTCTGGCGCTTAAGTTACTCGTGTTGAAGTTGCTAATACGCAGTATGGCATACGAGACATGTCGCCGTTTTACTGGCTGGTTGGTCCAGTCTGAAATACTGCCAAACAGCGGACATACTGCTATCGCGCGCGCGTTTTCTTCTTCGCTGCTCTAAACAGAGTTGTTGCTTGTGGCAACAGCACAACTTCCTGTGTCGCCACAAGCAACCACTGTTTAGAGCAGCGAAGAAGAATTGATCTCTGATTTGCTGCGTTATGCATAGCTAGCGTGCATAACTAGATATTGTGTAAGAAAATGGTATCGGATCGGTACATGGGTAGAAGTACTCGCCGATTCCGATGCCAGCATTTTTATTGGTATCGGCGGCATTTCCGATACTAGTATCGGAATCGGAACAACTCTAGTAACGAGTACATCAGGATTTATGGGAAGTGTTCCCGGTTCCGGCTGACCTAATCTATGCAGCCTATATGTCTCTTCAGGCCGTCTCCTTGGTGGCCTGAAGAGACAAATCTGTAGCGTAACGCAGTTCTCGAATTGCGTCATCGCTAACTTCCTCACTATCATCTAGGTCCCTTTACAGGTCAGCCTGATATGCTTGCAGTATAGACATCGTGGGCACACATGCTGCAGCCTGACCTGCCGCCGTATAGGCTTTACCCACCAGCGCCGATGTAGCTTTTAGAGGCTTGGTGGATAACATCTGGGATTTTAATTACCATGTCACATAACCATGTTGTCTCAGCCCCATAATATTACTATAGTTAGAGCTCTGTGGGCTGAAGACAATATATGACATGGGCCTCTTCCACGATTTCGACACCTCAGTGTGGAGATCGGGAAAAAATGGCAACCCCCGAAGAGGAGGTTGTGATCTAGGTGGTAAATATCTTTCAGCTAACAAACTTTCTTTTTAACTTCTTGTTTCTCGGCTGGCCAATCAATGTTTAATTTAGCAACAGTTTAGCAATTTAGCAACAGTGTAATTAGTTGAATTACAGCCTTCCTGTAGCTCAAACAGTAGAGCGTTGGTGCTTGCAACGTCAAGGTCATGGGTTCGATTCCCAGGGAAAGCAAGAACTGATAAGAATGTAAATGTGTACCTTGAAATGCAATGTAAGACGCTTTGGTGCGTTTATCTCCCTAAGGCACCGGATCTGGCAGGTGATGGCTGGGTCTGTCTCAAACCCCTCTGTCAAATCCATTTGCGAACAACACGATCCAAGTCCCTGTTCTGCTCTGGAGTGCAGCAATGAACACAAGAAATCCGCTTTCCTACAGGCAACAGAAAATCTGCTTCCTGAAGGAATAAAATCTGATGAAATACATGTGATGTATTCTTGCAGCAGTGCTAAGCGTTATAGGCCAATCAAATTGTATGGTATAAGGGCTTCACACATTCATCACACCGAAGGTATTCCCATAGCGACAGTGAATTGAGAGATCGCAGGGTCGAGAGAACCTATGAATGGGAACTTTCTATTATTATTGTGTCTCTTAAAAGGCAAATTGTAAATAGGGTAATTCCACTGTCTTGTAGGAGATGGGTGCCTATTAATTCTTTGTAAAAGTACATTTTCTCCTTGTTTGTAATAGTATTTTGTAAATGTATTTTGTTTTACTTTTACTTTTTTAGGTTATGACAGCACTTAAATAAATAGTTTGTTTCTGTTTGGCATACCCATTTCTGAAGCTCATGTAGTGGCCTGTAAAAAGAACAGAAATAAATTAAATGAAAGAAAATCCACGCTTTTCTTATGTGATGTTCTTCAGTTATGTTGCGCCACGCCGTTTGTCTCATGTATTTAACCCATGGCATTTCCATGTATACTCTATGAAATATTCCCAGTTTCACTGCACAACTGAACATATTCCATTGCCTGCTGTTCATGTTTCTGATTATCACCATTGTGCCTGTTTACTGGATATAATCTCTTGGGTTACTGTTTTCATTGTGTTTGCCTGGTTTGACTGATAGCTGTGTTTTCATCTTAGGCCTGCCTTTGAATATGCCTCATTGCATTATGTTCTGGATTTGTTTGCTCTATTTATTCTACTCCAAATCCACATATTGATTCTAAATCTGTCCCACATTGACCTCCCTACACATTGGTGTTGCTAGCATCATTCTCTACCAGTTAAGGTTTTTATTTAAAAATGTACTTTTAAAATAAATATCATAATATTAATACAATTCTTATGTCAATATTGAAAATAAATCTACTTTTTTAAGAAGGTGTATTCTTACAGTATACTAATGCATCTTAATTATTTTATATTAATTACTTATATTTAATATTTCCATTAAAGTGTCTATTAAATTATATAACCTGAATAATAACCTTTAAATGTGTATTTTTTGATAATCAAAAAAGAAAACAGTTGTCATGAGATCACAAAGAAAACAATATCTCGACATTATTTCCAATTATTTTATTAAAGCTTTCTTTATTATAAGAGCTTTCCAGCGGAAAAAAGCGAATGCAACAACCATTTGAAGTGCTGTCAGAGATGTTCACAATCTCAAAACATTTCCTTTTACAGCATTCATGAAACATCTTGCATGTGTATACAAGATAATCAGCCAAAAATCATTATAGATGTAAGATCTTAATATAACTGCAAGGTAAACAAATAAGTCAAATGATTATCTAAAATAGACTGCAAACAATAGATCATCTGAGCAATAAAGAATATGAATAAATGAATCAAAAGATGAGTAAATGAATACCATAGTATGGATATATGAATCTGCAAGTTTATATGATTAAAGAATTGGAATTATTATGAATATAGAAAAGAATAAAAAAAGAAAGACAATAATAAATGGATTATAACACAAGTTTAGCTCTTTAAAGCATATAGTCAAATAAACTGTTCTGCTTTCCTGGCGTGAACCAAACAATAACCCCTCAGATAACATACATATGTGCACAGATGGCATTACAAAGTAATATCCCTTACTTCCCAGCAACAGAGTCAAATACAAAAAGAGTTAATAAAACAATTTCTATAAATCGCCTCAAAAAGCTGAATGCTCTGTGTTTTACAATACTTCATATTTTAAGTAGAGCTGTTCTTCTCTTTTTCTATGTCAAGCACACATTGGCCATAAACATTATTTATAGGCCTGGCACAATATTTTCTCAAATTGCAACACTGTTGGGGATTTTGTCTGGGGACAAATAACAATAAGCCAATTCTAATCCCTCATTCCGGCTCTTGATTTCTTTGGTCACCTCTTTTAGTTTCTTGCGGAAAGTCTTTATGGCTTCTTTCACTGGTTGCTCTGTGAAGCCCATCTCTGGATACGTGCCTAAGAACCGCTGGGGGAAAAGTAAGTTCTTCAGAAAGCAGAACAACATCTTTCTTTCTTTTTATGAGATAAACTGACCCTTCTCTAAGCTCCGCCCCCTTGGTTACTGTCAATCACCCAGACAAGCTTATAAAACTAACAAAGGAATTGGGGATTTTCAAATCATAAACCATATTATGGATAATCAAAACATAAATTAACTGTCACTGTTATACGTGCTCCAGAAAAAAAGATAAATTATCTCTTCTATAACTTTTAGAAAATTTAGTTTTAAACTATCCAAAACACACAGGACATCCATTATCTAACATTAGAGAAGAGCAAAAGCTTGCCTGTGAGGATTGGAAGAAATGTATTGCACTACAGAGCACATGGCGTAAAATGTAATT
The DNA here is from genome assembly GCF_029890125.1 of Rhinichthys klamathensis goyatoka. Taxonomy (NCBI): domain Eukaryota; kingdom Metazoa; phylum Chordata; class Actinopteri; order Cypriniformes; family Leuciscidae; genus Rhinichthys; species Rhinichthys klamathensis. The sequence continues at coordinate 320,585 of NW_026606907.1, read as the reverse complement.
TGTTGCATGGATTTCTTATTCAACACTGTTTTGAATTAGAAATTTTTGTGAACATAAAAGTGTGAATGTGGCACATAATATATAGTGTACTAGTAGATGTTTCATTCTCAGTTTTTTGCTGCCCTCTTTTTTGCATGCAGACTAAAATTGAACAGCACAGTTATTATTATGATTTATACTGGACAATAACAGATCAGAGCTCCTAATATTTAATATTTTGAATATGTAACACCATTAAAATAATAAATACATTTTCTGTTACACCCCAAACATGATGATGTTTTTAATGTGGGACTTAGCGAAGGGTCAGTTAAATGAATTGCACTACCTGACTGAAAATACATGTACGCTGGCAGTGCCGGAGAAAACACACTGTAGCAAGCAAACAATCTACAACAATAAGAAGAATTGAAAATGCGTTTGAGCCTACATATATATATATATATATTTTTTTTTACTCATCTTTGGCCTTTTTTTTTTTTTTTTTACCCCTCATCCTTCACTCACATTTTGAAACACATCTTTACCTTATAATTATACTTTTTTTTTGTCCAGAAAGCTTTTTATTTCTTTCATTTTGATAATTATTTTTCTACTTGTTTAAACCAAATTTTTTTTTAACCTTTAAATTACCTTAAAATTTGGTCAATAATTAATAAATAAATAGTAATTTAAGCACATTCCTCACATTCTTCAACTTAAATTCAAAATAACACAATTTCATGCATAACCCTTGTAATTCAGCTCAAATTATCTTACATTGGTTTTTTTTTTTTCTGATCTCTTGTGGAAAAATAATATATAACATGATATTTCATGACTCTTGCCACTAGATGGCCTTATAGCTCTATATTGAGCTTTTTTGAATTCACAGGACTCCTCAAATTCATTCAATTGTTTTGTGTATTTGTGGTTTAAGTGCAACAAAAGCCCCAGGGTCTTGGACCCCTCTGATGAACACTACATTTTCTTATATTAAAAAGGGCAAGGCTGATGCTCTGTACCCTCAGCCAGTTACAGGTTAATTCTTTTTCACTTTAATTTAGACTAGACTGCTGCCATTTTTGCTACAATTTCAAGTGGAAAATATATCCAGACGAATCAATATCAAACCTCGTTCTTCTGGAAGCGACTGAGGGCCCAAACGGTTCCTAGAGCCAAGCTGGAACATCCACGATCAGGCAGACTCTCCATGATATACTTCATGTCCACTTTGCCCTTCTGTTTGGGAGGCGGCTTGCGCATGATGGAAGGACTGTTGGGGATCCAGCCATACCACTCAAACTGCAACATAAAAGTTTACTCACACATTTTAGCTTATAGATATTATACAGAATTTTGACAGGCAATTTTATTAATTTGGTTTATTAATGCTCCTGCACATGATATGAAAGTGTGTAATCTCACCTGTCCAAAGTTGACAGCAGCATGTTGTGCTGAAGCTGTGAATATCACAACGGTCAGGTACTTGACTAACTCCTCTCGAGTGTTCAGAAACTCTGGAAACTCTGGGAACAGTGGAAGTACGCATTTAACTTGTGCACACATTTAAGGGTGACTTGAAACACACAAAGATGCATATAGAATATACCAGAATACAAACAATCATGCATGCTTCCACAGACCAACACTGACATTTTGGCCCTGTTTACTCCAGGTATTAAGATGCGTTTTGGTTGATTGGATCACAAGTACATGATGGAGACACGTTCCCATTTGCACCTGCTGTTCAATCTATTGTGTCCACTTTCAACCACTTCTGTCCTGATTTATTTCAAGGGTAGGGTCTATGAGCGAGTAAATGTGTGATCTTTCTTCAGATCTTTCGATCTGATAGATGAAATAAGCTTGCTTAATTTACATATGAAAGCGACCGGAGCCGAATGCTAAGAGTGCATGCAGAGGTGGGTAAAGTACATTTACTCTGTTACATTTACTTGAGTACATTTTTGGAAATGTTTTACTTTTAAGCAGGACTCTGAACCGGTTCAAGGAACAAACACCGGAAACAAACTAAATGTTGACAGGAACAAAACCAGGACCGAAAAAACGAAATCAAAATTTAATCATTCAAAAAACGCTTGTTTGAAATGGCCATTGTCCGGAAATAACTTTATTTTATCATTCTGTTTAATTTGGCACTCAATCAATCACAAATTCAAATAGTAGGCCTATGCAAATGTGACATTGATGCATCCAACTTGAGTAAATGCCCGCGCCTAGCTGTTAAATCATCATCATAGGCAAGTCGCAATGGCAATATGCTGACGTTAGTTTTTCAGAAGTTATGACATCAACTGTCAAGTATTAGGCCTATATTGTAAGTGAAAATTAATGTTAGTTAGACCGTTAAACAGTTTTTCACCATTGCTATTTTCCGGATTTTTTGGGCGGGACTAAAACGGGGCTCGATGATGCACTGGAGACACTGAACTCGTGGACACGCCCCTACTTGATGACGCACTGGAGACACTGAGCTCGTGGACATGCCCCTACTTGATGACGCACTGGAGACACTGAGCTCGTGGACACGCCCCTACTTGATGACGCACTGGAGACACTGAACTCGTGGACACGCCCCTACTTGATGACGCACTGGAGACACTGAGCTCGTGGACATGCCCCTACTTGATGACGCACTGGAGACACTGAGCTCGTGGACACGCCCCTACTTGATGACGCACTGGAGACACTGAGCTCGTGGACATGCCCCTACTTGATGACGCACTGGAGACACTGAGCTCGTAGACACACCCTTACTTGATGACGCACTGGAGACACTGAGCTCGTGGACACGCCCCTACTTGATGACGCACTGGAGACACTGAGCTCGTGGACACGCCCCTACTTGATGACGCACTGGAGACACTGAACTCGTGGACACGCCCCTACTTGATGACGCACTGGAGACACTGATTTCGTGGACACGCCCCTACTTGATGACGCACTGGAGACACTGAGCTCGTGGACACGCCCCTACTTGATGACACACTGGAGACACTGAGCTCGTGGACACGCCCCTACTTGATGACGCACTGGAGACACTGAGCTCGTGGACACGCCCCTACTTGATGACGCACTGGAGACACTGAGCTCGTGGACACGCCTCTACTTGATGACGCACTGGAGACACTGAGCTCGTGGACACGCCCCTACTTGATGACGCACTGGAGACACTGAGCTCGTGGACACGCCCCTACTTGATGACGCACTGGAGACACTGAGCTCGTGGACACGCCCCTACTTGATGACGCACTGGAGACACTGAGCTCGTGGACACGCCCCTACTTGATGACGCACTGGAGACACTGAGCTCCTGGACACGCCCCTACTTGATGACGCACTGGAGACACTGAGCTCCTGGACACGCCCCTACTTGATGACGCACTGGAGACACTGAGCTCCTGGACACGCCCCTACTTGATGACGCACTGGAGACACTGAGCTCGTGGACACGCCCCTACTTGATGACGCACTGGAGACACTGAGCTCGTGGACACGCTGCTACTTGATGACGCACTGGAGACACTGAGCTCGTGGACACGCTCCTACTTGATGACGCACTGGAGACACTGAGCTCCTGGACACGCCCCTACTTGATGACGCACTGGAGACACTGAGCTCGTGAACACGCTCCTACTTGATGACGCACTGGAGACACTGAGCTCGTGGACACGCCCCTACTTGATGACGCACTGGAGACACTGAGCTCGTGGACACGCCCCTACTTGATGACGCACTGGAGACACTGAGCTCGTGGAGACGCCCCTACTTGATGACGCACTGGAGAAACTGAGCTCGTGGACACGCCCCTACTTGATGACGCACTGGAGAAACTGAGCTCGTGGACACGCCCCTACTTGATGACGCACTGGAGACACTGAGCTCGTAGACACACCCTTACTTGATGACGCAGTGGAGACACTGAGCTCGTGGACACGCTCCTACTTTATGACGCACTGGAGACACTGAGCTCGTAGACAAACCCTTACTTGATGACGCACTGGAGACACTGAGCTCCTGGACACGCCCCTACTTGATGACGCACTGGAGACACTGAGCTCGTAGACAAACCCTTACTTGATGACGCACTGGAGACACTGAGCTCCTGGACACGCTCCTACTTGATGACGCACTGGAGACACTGAGCTCCTGGACACGCCCCTACTTGATGACGCACTGGAGACACTGAGCTCGTGGACACGCCCCTACTTGATGACACACTGGAGACACTGAGCTCGTGGACACGCTCCTACTTGATGACGCACTGGAGACACTGAGCTCGTGGACACGCTCCTACTTGATGACGCACTGGAGACACTGAGCTCCTGGACACGCCCCTACTTGATGACGCACTGGAGACACTGAGCTCGTGGACACGCTCCTACTTGATGACGCACTGGAGACACTGAGCTCGTGGACACGCCCCTACTTGATGACGCACTGGAGACACTGAGCTCGTGGACACGCCCCTACTTGATGACGCACTGGAGACACTGAGCTCGTGGACACGCCCCTACTTGATGACGCACTGGAGACACTGAGCTCGTGGACACGCCCCTACTTGATGACGCACTGGAGACACTGAGCTCCTGGACACGCTCCTACTTGATGACGCACTGGAGACACTGAGCTCGTGGACACGCCCCTACTTGATGACGCACTGGAGACAATGAGCTCGTGGACACGCCCCTACTTGATGACGCACTGGAGACACTGAGCTCGTGGACACGCCCCTACTTGATGACGCACTGGAGACACTGAGCTCGTGGACACGCCCCTACTTGATGACGCACTGGAGACCCTGAGCTCGTGGACACGCCCCTACTTGATGACGCACTGGAGACACTGAGCTCGTAGACACACCCTTACTTGATGACGCACTGGAGACACTGAGCTCGTGGACACGCTCCTACTTGATGACGCACTGGAGACACTGAGCTCGTAGACACACCCTTACTTGATGACGCACTGGAGACACTGAGCTCCTGGACACGCTCCTACTTGATGACGCACTGGAGACACTGAGCTCGTGGACACGCCCCTACTTGATGACGCACTGGAGACACTGAGCTTGTAGACACACCCTTACTTGATGACGCACTGGAGACACTGAGCTCGTGGACACGCTCCTACTTGATGACGCACTGGAGACACTGAGCTCGTGGACACGCCCCTACTTGATGACGCACTGGAGACACTGAGCTCGTGGACACGCCCCTACTTGATGACGCAGTGGAGACACTGAACTCGTGGACACGCCCCTACTTGATGACGCACTGGATACACTGAGCTCGTGGACACGCCCCTACTTGATGACGCACTGGAGACACTGAGCTCGTGGACACGCTCCTACTTGATGACGCACTGGAGACACTGAGCTCGTGGACACGCTCCTACTTGATGACGCACTGGAGCCCCTGAGCTCCTGGACACGCCCCTACTTGATGACGCACTAGAGACACTGAGCTCGTGGACACGCCCCTACTTGATGACGCACTGGAGACACTGAGCTTGTAGACACACCCTCACTTGATGACGCACTGGAGACACTGAGCTCGTGGACACGCTCCTACTTGATGACGCACTGGAGACACTGAGCTCGTGGACACGCCCCTACTTGATGACGCACTGGAGACACTGAGCTCGTGGACACGCCCCTACTTGATGACGCAGTGGAGACACTGAACTCGTGGACACGCCCCTACTTGATGACGCACTGGATACACTGAGCTCGTGGAGACGCCCCTACTTGATGACGCACTGGAGACAATGAGCTCGTGGACACGCTCCTATTTGATGACGCACTGGAGACACTGAGCTCGTGGACACGCTCCTACTTGATGACGCACTGGAGCCCCTGAGCTCCTGGACACGCCCCTACTTGATGACGCACTAGAGACACTGAGCTCGTGGACACGCCCCTACTTGATGACGCACTGGAGACACTGAGCTCGTAGACACACCCTTACTTGATGACGCACTGGAGACACTGAGCTCGTGGACACGCTCCTACTTGATGACACACTGGAGACACTGAGCTCGTGGACACGCCCCTACTTGATGACGCACTGGAGACACTGAGCTCGTGGACACGCCCCTACTTGATGACGCACTGGAGACACTGAGCTCGTGGACACGCCCCTACTTGATGACGCACTGGAGACACTGAGCTCGTGGACACGCCCCTACTTGATGACGCACTGGAGCCTTTGAGCTCGTGTACACGCCCCTACTTGATGACGCACTGGAGCCCCTGAGCTCCTGGACACGCCCCTATTTGATGACGCACTGGAGACACTGAGCTCGTGGACACGCCCCTACTTGATGACGCACAGGAGACACTGAGCTCGTGGACACGCCCCTACTTGATGACGCACTGGAGACACTGAGCTCGTAGACACACCCTTACTTGATGACGCACTGGAGACACTGAGCTCCTGGACACGCTCTTACTTGATGACGCACTGGAGACACTGAGCTCGTGGACACGCCCCTACTTGATGACGCACTGGAGACACTGAGCTCGTAGACACACCCTTACTTGATGACGCACTGGACACACTGAGGTCGTGGACACGCTCCTACTTGATGACGCACTGGAGACACTGAGCTCATGGACACGCTCCTACTTGATGACGCACTGGAGACACTGAGCTCGTGGTCATGCTCCTACTTGATGACGCACTGGAGACACTGAGCTCGTGGACACGCTCCTACTTGATGACGCACTGGAGACACTGAGCTCGTGGACACGCCCCTACTTGATGACGCACTGGAGACACTGAGCTCGTGGACACGCCCCTACTTGATGACGCACTGGAGACACTGAGCTCGTGGACACGCCCCTACTTGATGACGCACTGGAGACACTGAGCTCGTGGACACGCCCCTACTTGATGACGCACTGGAGACACTGAACTCGTGGACACGCCCCAACTTGATGACGCACTGGAGACACTGAGCTCGTGGACACGCCCCTACTTGATGACGCACTGGAGACACTGAGCTCGTGGACACGCCCCTACTTGATGACACACTGGAGACACTGAGCTCGTGGACACGCCCCTACTTGATGACGCACTGGAGACACTGAGCTCGTGGGCACGCCCCTACTTGATGACGCACTGGAGACACTGAGCTCGTGGACACGCCTCTACTTGATGACGCACTGGAGACACTGAGCTCGTGGACACGCCCCTACTTGATGACGCACTGGAGACACTGAGCTCGTGGACACGCCCCTACTTGATGACGCACTGGATACACTGAGCTCGTGGAGACGCCCCTACTTGATGACGCACTGGAGACAATGAGCTCGTGGACACGCTCCTATTTGATGACGCACTGGAGACACTGAGCTCGTGGACACGCTCCTACTTGATGACGCACTGGAGCCCCTGAGCTCCTGGACACGCCCCTACTTGATGACGCACTAGAGACACTGAGCTCGTGGACACGCCCCTACTTGATGACGCACTGGAGACACTGAGCTCGTAGACACACCCTTACTTGATGACGCACTGGAGACACTGAGCTCGTGGACACGCTCCTACTTGATGACACACTGGAGACACTGAGCTCGTGGACACGCCCCTACTTGATGACGCACTGGAGACACTGAGCTCGTGGACACGCCCCTACTTGATGACGCACTGGAGACACTGAGCTCGTGGACACGCCCCTACTTGATGACGCACTGGAGACACTGAGCTCGTGGACACGCCCCTACTTGATGACGCACTGGAGCCTTTGAGCTCGTGTACACGCCCCTACTTGATGACGCACTGGAGCCCCTGAGCTCCTGGACACGCCCCTATTTGATGACGCACTGGAGACACTGAGCTCGTGGACACGCCCCTACTTGATGACGCACAGGAGACACTGAGCTCGTGGACACGCCCCTACTTGATGACGCACTGGAGACACTGAGCTCGTAGACACACCCTTACTTGATGACGCACTGGAGACACTGAGCTCCTGGACACGCTCTTACTTGATGACGCACTGGAGACACTGAGCTCGTGGACACGCCCCTACTTGATGACGCACTGGAGACACTGAGCTCGTAGACACACCCTTACTTGATGACGCACTGGACACACTGAGGTCGTGGACACGCTCCTACTTGATGACGCACTGGAGACACTGAGCTCATGGACACGCTCCTACTTGATGACGCACTGGAGACACTGAGCTCGTGGTCATGCTCCTACTTGATGACGCACTGGAGACACTGAGCTCGTGGACACGCTCCTACTTGATGACGCACTGGAGACACTGAGCTCGTGGACACGCCCCTACTTGATGACGCACTGGAGACACTGAGCTCGTGGACACGCCCCTACTTGATGACGCACTGGAGACACTGAGCTCGTGGACACGCCCCTACTTGATGACGCACTGGAGACACTGAGCTCGTGGACACGCCCCTACTTGATGACGCACTGGAGACACTGAACTCGTGGACACGCCCCAACTTGATGACGCACTGGAGACACTGAGCTCGTGGACACGCCCCTACTTGATGACGCACTGGAGACACTGAGCTCGTGGACACGCCCCTACTTGATGACACACTGGAGACACTGAGCTCGTGGACACGCCCCTACTTGATGACGCACTGGAGACACTGAGCTCGTGGGCACGCCCCTACTTGATGACGCACTGGAGACACTGAGCTCGTGGACACGCCTCTACTTGATGACGCACTGGAGACACTGAGCTCGTGGACACGCCCCTACTTGATGACGCACTGGAGACACTGAGCTCGTGGACACGCCCCTACTTGATGACACACTGGAGACACTGAGCTCGTGGACACGCCCCTACTTGATGACGCACTGGAGACACTGAGCTCGTGGACACGCCCCTACTTGATGACGCACTGGAGACACTGAGCTCGTGGACACGCTCCTACTTGATGACGCACTGGAGACACTGAGCTCGTGGACACGCTCCTACTTGATGGCGCACTGGAGACACTGAGCTCCTGGACACGCCCCTACTTGATGACGCACTGGAGACACTGAGCTCGTGAACACGCTCCTACTTGATGACGCACTGGAGATACTGAGCTCGTGGACACGCCCCTATTTGATGACGCACTGGAGACACTGAGCTCGTGGACACGCCCCTACTTGATGACGCACTGGAGACACTGAGCTCGTGGACACGCCCCTACTTGATGACGCACTGGAGACACTGAGCTCGTGGACACACCCTTACTTGATGACGCACTGGAGACACTGAGCTCGTGGACACGCTCCTACTTGATGACGCACTGGAGACACTGAGCTCGTAGACACACCCTTACTTGATGACGCACTGGAGACACTGAGCTCCTGGACACGCTCCTACTTGATGACGCACTGGAGACACTGAGCTCGTGGACACGCCCCTACTTGATGACGCACTGGAGACACTGAGCTCGTGGACACGCCCCTACTTGATGACGCACTGGAGACACTGAGCTCGTGGACACGCCCTTACTTGATGACGCACTGGAGACACTGAGCTCGTGGACACGCTCCTACTTGATGACGCACTGGAGCCCCTGAGCTCCTGGACACGCCCCTACTTGATGACGCACTAGAGACACTGAGCTCTTGGACACGCCCCTACTTGATGACGCACTGGAGACACTGAGCTCGTGGACACGCCCCTACTTGATGACGCACTGGAGACCCTGAGCTCGTGGACACGCCCCTACTTGATGATGCACTGGAGACACTGAGCTCGTAGACACACCCTTACTTGATGACGCACTGGAGACACTGAGCTCCTGGACAAGCTCCTACTTGATGACGCACTGGAGACACTGAGCTCGTGGACACGCCCCTACTTGATGACGCACTGGAGACACTGAGCTCGTAGACACACCCTTACTTGATGACGCACTGGAGACACTGAGCTCGTGGACACGCTCCTTCTTGATGACGCACTGGAGACACTGAGCTCGTGGACACGCCCCTACTTGATGACGCCCTGGAGACACTGAGCTCGTGGACACGCCCCTACTTGATGACGCACTGGAGACACTGAACTCGTGGACACGCCCCTACTTGATGACGCACTGGAGACACTGAGCTCGTGGACACGCTCCTACTTGATGATGCACTGGAGACACTGAGCTCGTGGACACACTCCTACTTGATGACGCACTGGAGCCCCTGAGCTCCTGGACACGCCCCTACTTGATGACGCACTAGAGACACTGAGCTCGTAGACACACCCTTACTTGATGACGCACTGGAGACACTGAGCTCGTGGACACGCCCCTACTTGATGACGCACTGGAGCCTTTGAGCTCGTGGACACGCCCCTACTTGATAACGCACTGGAGCCCCTGAGCTCCTGGACACGCCCCTATTTGATGACGCACTGGAGACACTGAGCTCGTGGACACGCCCCTACTTGATGACGCACTGGAGACACTGAGCTCGTGGACACGCCCCTACTTGATGACGCACTGGAGACACTGAGCTCGTAGACACACCCTTACTTGATGACGCACTGGAGACACTGAGCTCCTGGACACGCTCCTACTTGATGACGCACTGGAGACACTGAGCTCGTGGACACGCCCCTACTTGATGACGCACTGGAGACACTGAGCTCGTAGACACACCCTTACTTGATGACACACTGGAGACACTGAGCTCGTGGACACGCTCCTACTTGATGACGCACTGGAGACACTGAGCTCGTGGACACGCTCCTACTTGATGACGCACTGGAGACACTGAGCTCGTGGACACGCCCCTACTTGATGACGCACTGGAGACACTGAGCTCGTGGACACGCCCCTACTTGATGACGTACTGGAGACACTGAGCTCGTAGACACACCCTTACTTGATGACGCACTGGAGACACTGAGCTCGTGGACACGCCCCTACTTGATGACGCACTGGAGCCTTTGAGCTCGTGGACACGCCCCTACTTGATGACGCACTGGAGACACTGAGGCTCGGCCCCTCCCCTAACAATAGAGCACATTCGCATCAGTTTGGCGATCAATCGCGAGTTACTGTCAGTACTATTAGTTGCTACAGCCTACAGTTTGCTAGCTAGCTATAGCCTGGCTAACGCCAGACCACGTATCATTGAGAATGATACGTGGTCTGGGAACCACGTTCATTTTCTCGTATTTGAGGCGTGGTTTACGAATGCCAAGAGCCGTTTATTGGGTGCTACGAATGTCTATCAAATGCGCCTGTACATAGCTCATAGCCAATCATTTCAATTATACCAGATGACGTATGTAGAGTGACAGAAATTCGACGAGGAAGACGACGATGGGTCAGAGATTTATGTGTACACGAAACTACCATGAAACTACTTAGAACACTATCTAATTAAGGCTGCATCGAAAAGTAACTTCGCGTCTGCTGCCATGTTGGATCCATAGATATAAACAAACTGCTTCGGTGTGTCGTCATCGTCTTGCTGCTCCCTCCCCGTTCTGTGATTGGTTCCCTAGATGAGGCGAAAATCTGGACCATGGTATCCAGACTGCCTTGCAGCGTGAATAAAATCGCGCTGCTCAAAGGCAGGATGGGGAAACCCAGGCTAAGCTAGCTATGCCTTCGACACGGAAATGCGTACTACCTGGATGCGATCATGTATAAAACAGATCGGTGTCTTTATTTAAATTTCCTAAAAACGATCACATCAAGAAGAGGTGGATTAATTTTGTGAAGAGCCAACCTTGATGGAGAGCCGAGGATCACCGCCAACACCCGCCTCTGTATTGATCATTTTACATGGGATAGTTTTATAAACTTTCGTCAGAGACAACTAGGATTCACTGATAATCCGCTGTTACTGGTGAATGGGGCCGAACCGACTATCTCCCGCCTCGGCCTTCATCTCCCCGTCCGGAAAGCAGTATCACCTAATATCACCGCCGGCAGCTTTGCAATGCTTTCCTGCGAGTGGGCATGGCTTCAGCGCAGCCAGCGGACACGCCCCCACAGCGGACATGCCCCCAGCGCTTGAGAGCAGAGAATAATGCTCATTTTTTCAAGATTTTGATAGCTTATTTTATGTACTTGCCGGCTTTTTTTATCATTCAAATTTGGCTGGGTGGCTAATTACACATTTTTCTGTGGTGTGACAAACTCAGAACACATACTTAATTTTGACTTTACAGGGACTTTAACAATTCCACATTGCCCATAAAAAGACTGGCCAGTAGGCGGAGAATAGACGTTTTCTTTTAATGACTGTTCGAATGCATTCGACAACATAAGCGTCTACACTATGAAAGTGTACCTCTGGAAGTGGTCGAAAGAGGACAATTCAAAACATGTAGACCCCGTTTACTCCTGTATTTAGCGTCATCCTCTTGTGATCCAATTGACCAGGTGTAAACAGGTGTAGGGTTAAAAATAATCAAAGATAATTGAAAATGAACAAAGACATTTGCTTTTAATCTATCAAAATGTATGTCAGTATTTCTCATTTTTACCTAAATACAAATATTTGTATTCTCATTAATGCTTTTGAAACATTTCTGAAACTTATTTGATTTCTGCTTATTTGTATTTTTGTCCATGTGACTTGCAACAATGTTTTTTTGGACATTATTTCAAATTAATCTCTGTGTTTGGTTACACTGATATTTTGTTGATACTCTTAAAGGCACACTATGCAACAATTGTACCTTGATATAACAGCTTCAAAGTCATTTCGGTGGTAAACAAACTCATAGTAGGGCGAATCAACCTGGTAATAAAGCTTGGCGGGGTCGCCGCTGGAAAAACCAGCAATGCAAGTTTGAGAGGAGCGCCCCCGACAAATCTCGCGAGAATCACGACTTGCTTTACGGCAACGACGTCACACACATCAACAACCACATATGAAGCACGAAGACACTTGTGCGCATTTCAGACGTGATACTTGACGATGGAAAAAGCAAAGAAAACGCGGTCGGAAGAGACTTGGAAAAGGGAAAGAGAATCTGACCGCGTGAGGAACCGGAAAAGAGTCCCTGATTCGCCCTCGCTATGTGTGTGCGTGTTGTGTGAGTGAGCGCGAGGGCGGGCGCGGCTGATGAGCTGATCAGCGCCAGCTGTTTTGAATGAGGATGTCCGATATATTGTTTGTTACCTCGTCCTGTCTTTGTCAGTTGGTTGTTGAGGCTACCAGGGTTCTACTCGCCGTGTTCTCCTGCATTCCACTCCTGTACCATGCTGTGGTTTCCTGAGATTTTCCCGGAGGAATTTCTACCTGTTCCTGCATCTGTGTCTGCCCACTGCGTCCCTGCGTTGCCGAGCCTGAGTCTTCTTCTGTCTGCTTCCATTTTGACCCATACGGATATCTACTATTGTGCTCAATAAATTACTGTTTACTCGCAACTGAATCCTTTGACTATTTCCTTGTGACAGTCCCACTCGGTCGGGCTTTCACTAGTTGGCGCGAGCTAAAAAGCAGCACTGGATTCAACCGCGATGCTGACCTGGCGATCTTGTTGATGGATTAAGTAGCCTAAATCTCTTATTTCTAAACTTGATTGCGTTCTATGTTGTTGCGCTTGCTTGTAGTATGCCATTTTTTACGATGCTGTTCATTCATCCATTGTTGATAATTAGACCAGTCCAAAAATGTCCACATATGTCTAGATAGCTATTTACGACAGTGTAAGTGTTCCACGGCGACTATAGGGGTCACTGTTTGACTAAAACACAATTTCTGCATAATGTGCCTTTAATGAAAAAAATTTTAGACCAGCAATTTGTTGTTCTGTTATAATTAGTGCTGTCAAACGATTAAAATATTTAATCGCGATTAATCGCATTAATGTCATAGTTAACTCACGATTAATCGCACATTATCTATTCTAAATGTCCCTTGATTTCTTTTTGTCCCATTCTTTTTTCTCATTTTAATGCTCTTATCAACATGGAAAAGTGGATCGGCTTGCTTTGTGCAAATGTTTTTTTATTGAAAACAACATTGGCATATACTGTGTTCAATTTCACACTAACATTCTCACTTGGAGCAAATAATCTCTCACACAATGTAACACTGTCCATCAATAAAAGGGTGAAAGAAATACTGACGAGGTCTTGATATTGACGAGGGGGCGGAGAATTCGCATCAGCTGTGTGTGTGTGTGTGTGCTTGGCCATCATCAAGTGGTATTTCAGACTGGACGTGCTATGATGATGATAGCTCAGTTCACAACGACAAAACACACAGATCACTTTGGTCTCGTCAATGGAACCATTTGGCAACTTTTTAAAAGTAAACTTTCCATTCAGAATCTTATTGGCATCCATTTCGGCGTCTTGCGCTCGTCATCCACTCAAAACGTAACGTTAACCTACTATTTGGCCGGCTCGCAAGCCCAAACAAGTGTGTGCGGCGTGCCTGTTGTTTTGTTTCCGGTCTAGCTAGATCAGCTTGCGCTTTGGTCGACGCGGCAACAAAACGTCCTCACGCGGCGCAACGATCTCCGGTTCTGGCGGTACCACTTTTAGCATAGATTAGCATTCATCATTGAAGTAGACAAGACCATTAGCATTTCTCAAATGTTTCGATATTTTTCCTATTTAAAACTTGACTCTTCTGTAGTTACATCGTGCACTAAGACCGACGGAAAATGTAAAGTTGCGATTTTCTAGGCTGATATGGCTAGGAACTATACTCTCATTCTTGCGTAATAATCAAGAAACTTTACTGCCGTACCATGAGTGCAGCAGGCGTAATGATATGACGCAGCGCCTGAAAATAGTCCCCAGCTCGGTAACTTCGAACCGTGACCGGGACTAAGTGCCTGCGCCTGCTGCACTCATAGTACGGCAGTAAAGTTTCTTGATTACTACGCAGGAATGAGAGTATAGTTCCTAGCCATATCAGCCTAGAAAATCGCAACTTTACATTTTCCGTCGGTCTTAGTGCACGATGTAACTACAGAAGAGTCAAGTTTTAAATAGGAAAAATAACCAAACAATTTGGTCATTTTTTTTTGAGAAATGCTAATGGTCTTGTCCACTTCAATGATGTATGCTAAGCTATGCTAAAATTGGTACCGCCAGAACCGGAGATCGGCTGAATGGATTCAAAAACAGTAATACTCAACAGTTTAACTCTGGGGGAGTTGTAAAATAAGCCTATTTCCAAAAAAAGTGGAGTATCCCTTTAATCACGCAATAAAAAAAATTACGCCGTTAAAATGGGTTTGCGTTAACGCCGTTATTAACGCGTTTAACTGACAGCCCTAGTTATAATGCAATTCATTTCAATGTTTTTTTAGAAAAAAATTAAGAGCTTGTAAGATCTTATAGAATAAAAGAATAAAAGATTCTTGCTGTGACCATCTTTTTAAGTACATCAATTTAAGGGCTTATCAAACCTCTGACCAATGACAAATGCCATATCTATGCTTTTGCTGTTTGTTGCGCTATATGCTCTTTTAAATGACAGAATCCCTTCTACCCAAGTTCACATATGTCCTGCCTCAGAAAAAAACAAAACAATCATTTGTTACCAGATTCAGTACCTGTTCTTTTGACGATGTGACTTTTTCGAGGGAATGGGAACGAAAAGTCTGGACGAAAAGTCTGACCATGACATCTACACACACCTGGAAATGGACAGTGCCGCCTTTTGACTCCATGTGTGTGGCCAACGGTGCCGAGGGGGGAAACTGTAGGGTTGAAAATAATCAAAGATATTTGAAAATGAACAAAGACATTTGCTTTTACTGAAATGAACAAAGACATTTGCTTTTACTGAAATGAACAAAGACATTTGCTGTTACTGTTTCGACCCCCCTCCTTCTTAAACCAAGGACCATTTGTAATTCCTAAAGACATATGGCGCTTTTCCACTGCGTACGGTACGGCTCGCCTCGGTACGGCTCACTTGTGGCGCTTTTCCACTGCATGGAACGGTACGGCTCACTTCGGCTCGCTTTAAATGGTACCCCCTCTGTCGAGGTTCCAAGCGTGCCGTACCGATACTAAAATGTGATGCAAAAACACTGCAGATCACTGATTGGTCAGACAGAATCATCACTATCAGCGTCATTGTATTTGCGAGACATCAAACCCGCTAGATTTAAATAGCCAGTAACAGCCACCGCTGTAGCACCTGTTTTAAAACTACTTGCTTGACTTGCTTGAAGAAAAAAGAAAGAAAGAAAAATTCCAAAAAAGAAATGACTGAATCGTGGTCAGAGGATGAAGTGCAGACGTTCCTCTCGTTGGTTGCTGAGGAGCGGATAAACTATAACGGTCAGACTATAATCCCACCCACTTTGAAGCGGTACTAACTGCAGTGGAAAAGCAAACCGAGCTAAAGCGAACCGAGCCGTGCCGTGCCGTGCCGAACCGTACTGAGCCGTACCAGTAGTGGAAAAGCGCCAATAGAGGTGCTGATATTGCTCAAGGCCTGTAGACCAAGATATGTGGACATTGGGTGTTTTCTAATTGTCACAGTTGCTCTGTCTCTCTATTTTTGATTTTCATCCCTTTCTTGGGTCTCTCTCTCCCTTTTCTTTGTCTCTTAATCTCTACACTTTCTCTCTCTCTCTCTCACTCTCTCCCTCCTTTCTATCTCTCAGGTAACATTTTACATACACTCACCTAAAGGATTATTAGGAACACCTGTTCAATTTCTCATTCATGCAATTATCTAATCAACCAATCACATGGCAGTTGCTTCAATGCATTTAGGGGTGTGGTCCTGGTCAAGACAATCTCCTGAACTCCAAACTGAATGTCAGAATGGGAAAGAAAGGTGATTTAAGCAATTTTAAGCGTGGCATGGTTGTTGGTGCCAGACGGGCCGGTCTGAGTATTTCACAATCTGCTCAGTTACTGGGATTTTCACGCACAACCATTTCTAGGGTTTACAAAGAATGGTGTGAAAAGGGAAAAGCATCCAGTATGCGGCAGTCCTGTGGGCGAAAATGCCTTGTTGATGCTAGATGTCAGAGGAGAATGGGCCGATTGATTCAAGCTGATAGAAGAGCAACTTTGACTGAAATAACCACTCGTTACAACCGAGGTATGCAGCAAAGCATTTGTGAAGCCACAACACGCACAACCTTGAGGCGGATGGGCTACAACAGCAGAAGACCCCACCGGGTACCACTCATCTCCACTACAAATAGGAAAAAGAGGCTACAATTTGCAAGAGCTCACCAAAATTGGACAGTTGAAGACTGGAAAAATGTTGCCTGGTCTGATGAGTCTCTATTTCTGTTGAGACATTCAGATGGTAGAGTCAGAATTTGGCGTAAACAGAATGAGAACATGGATCCATCATGCCTTGTTACCACTGTGCAGGCTGGTGGTGGTGGTGTAATGGTGTAGGGGATGTTTTCTTGGCACACTTTAGGCCCCTTAGTGCCAATTGGGCATCGTTTAAATGCCACGGCCTACCTGAGCATTGTTTCTGACCATGTCCATCCCTTTATGGCCACCATGTACCCATCCTCTGATGGCTACTTTCAGCAGGATAATGCACCATGTCACAAAGCTCGAATCATTTCAAATTGGTTTCTTGAACATGACAATGAGTTCACTGTACTAAAATGGCCCCCACAGTCACCAGATCTCAACCCAATAGAGCATGTCTGTTTGGGCAAGATGGCGCCGATGTGTATGGCACGCCGTCCGCCTCTATCGTCTGTGTATTTTAATGTGTATTTTAACTTATTCATATCTATATGGTTGCTACTCATGTGGGGACAAATTGCATCAACCCTGTTAGTATATGACCGGCAAATACTTTTAAATCTGCGTATATCCACTGAAGCACTACAGGATCAAACACCCCCTCCTTTTCTGTCGGAGATTCCGACGTGGCTACATCGTTTACCACCATACTATGCCTCAGTGAACAGACGTCGGAAGAGACGGGGTAAGCGGGGCGGCGTGGCTGTCAAGCTCAGGATTCTACTGCAGGCAAGCAGGAAGATGAGCATTAGGAACGATCGACTCAGCAAGGAAGGTGATCATAACTGTTCCTACGCTTGGTGCTCAAGCTCTGACATCTATGCTTGGAATATACCTACTCTACTCACCATGGGAGATCTATGGCCCCGATACCGCTCGCTTCATCCTCGTCGTCGTGGCATTTCGACTCATCTGCTTCGACCACTGCGTAGAGCGCCGCGACAGATGGAAGATCCTGTGCAGCTAAGGATGGCCCTGATTAACGCGAGGTCGGTGGTAAATAAGACTTATATTATCAGAGAGTTTTTTACTGAGCGATCGTTAGATTTTTTATTTATCACTGAAACTTGGCTCTCAAATGAAGACTTAACTCCATTCTCGGAACAGCTACCGCCTAAATGTAAATACCGAAACTCACCCCGCTCTGGAAAGAGGAGGGGGGGGGCTTGGCTACAATTTTTAAAGACTGTTTTAAATGCCGGACTATAAAAAGAACTCCCTATAACAGTTTTGAACTTCAGCTGCTTATGTTGGACTCAAACTCTCCTATTCTTGTTGCTGTGGTTTATAGGCCTCCAAAGCCACACAAAGACTTTCTGAGTGAGTTTGCTGAATTTTTAGGAGGTATTATGCCACATTTTGAGAGATTTTTAATTATGGGGGATTTTATTATTCATATATGTTGCCAAAAAAAAACATTTGTCAAAGACTTCATAAATCTAACAGAAGGTTTTGACTTGGTGCAGCTGGTAACAAGACCGACACATATAAAGGGACACACCCTGGATCTTATTCTGTCCCATGGGATACTGCTGAATGCAATTGAGATCTGCGATCGTAGTTTCTCTGATCACAGCCCCATCACATTCAGCATGCCTGTAGCACTCAACACTATAAATCACTGTAAAACTGTTATGAGGGCACGTAGAATCACCGATGCTACCGCTAGTTCGTTTGCTGAAGCTTTTGAGGAGCTTTTTAATTATTCTGAATTCACCTCACCAGAACTAAGCCCAGATGAATTATTTGATAAATTTGATTCTACCTGTAGCACAATTTTAGACGACATAGCACCTCTGAGGATAAAACACCAAAAATCCATCCCTGAGCCCTGGGTTAATAATACTACTCGAACCCTGAGACAGATATGCAGAAGGGCGGAGAGGAAATGGAAAAAAGATAAATTACAGATCTCGTATGAGATGCTAAAAGACTCTCTTTTTAAATATCAAAAAGAGTTGAAAGTGGCCAAAGCAAACTATTTTTCTATTCTCATAGATAAGAACCACAACAATTCTAGAGTTCTTTTTAATATTATTAACACTGTTACAAATCCAGCTGTGTCTATCTATCCAAATGAGTCAGTGGCCATGTGTGAGCGGTTCTGCAAGTTCTTCATAGATAAGATAGCTGGTATTAGAAATAACTTGCAGCTGACCACTGGTAATCCCGCAGGTCAGTTAAAGTATACCGGAATACTCAGTAAGTTTACACCAATCACAATGACTGTTTTAAATGACACGGTGAAGCAGTTAAAACCTACAGGGTCACCGCTAGACACTATCCCTGCACGATTAGTGAAAAAAGTGTTCAATGTAGTAAGTACGACACTTCTACACTTCGTGAATAAATGCCTTGAGCTGGGAGTGGTCCCAGAGCGTTTAAAACATGCTTCTGTGCAACCCATACTAAAGAGGCCAAATCTAGACTCATCAAATCTATCGAATTTTAGACCTATCTCACATCTCCCATTTTTAAGTAAAATTTTAGATAAAATAGTTCTATGTCAGCTTGAAACGTTTTTGAATGAAAACAAAATGTATGATATATTTCAATCTGGCTTCAAAAAAATTCATTCGACAGAAACGGCCCTTGTTAAGGTGCTTAATGACATTTTTTTGGCCACTGACTTGTTGGAGTTTTTCAGTTAATATTAATAACTTCCGATCTGCACCAGTAAAGTTAACATGTGGAATTCCTCAAGGCTCCACACTAGCTCCAATATTGTTCTCTTTGTACATGCTTCCGCTGAGTACTATCTTTAGAAAATATGATTTGAAATTTCACTGCTATGCAGATGACACTCAAATGTATTTTCCTCTTAACCGCGGAATGACTTTAGAAAAGGTGGCCAATTGCCTTGGGGATGTGAAAGCATGGATGTCGCAAAATTTTTTAAGTTTGAATGAGGGCAAGACTGAGGTTATAGTGTTTACACCTTCCAGTGTATATGATACAACAAACATAAATCTGGGTATCCTGACTCCATATGTTAAGCCTTTTGTTAAAAACCTGGGAGTGGTACTGGACAGTGGCTTAAAGCTGGATAGACAGGTCAATCAAGTGGTGAAATCAAGCTTTTACCAGCTTCGAACCCTGGCAAAAATTAAGTCTATTCTCTCAGTCTTGATCCTAGAAAAAGTTATACATGCTTTCATCTCTACCAGGCTGGACTATTGTAACTCAATTTTTATGGGGATCAGGGAGTCATCCATCAACCGCCTCCAAATAGTCCAGAATGCCGCTGCAAGAGTCCTGACAGGAACTCGGAAACGAGAACACATAACTCCTGTCCTCAAGTCTTTGCACTGGTTACCAGTGCGCCATAGAATTACTTTTAAAGTTTTATTATTAGTATATAAGTCGTTAAACGGGATGGCTCCATCGTACCTCACGGACTTATTGACTGTCCATCAACCACCTAGAGCTCTTAGGTCTGCGAACCTAGGCCTTCTGGTGGCTCCGAGAACTAAACTTAAGACTAGAGGAGACAGGGCTTTCTCTAGTGCTGCTCCTAGACTCTGGAACAGCCTCTCTCCAGAAATCAGAGCTGCACCAACCCTGCTTATCTTTAAAGTGAGATTAAAGACATTTTTATTTGACCTGTCGTATGCAAACTAAAGGTTGAAGCAATTGCCCTGTGGTTGTTTTTATTTTAATTTACTATTTTCTGTGTACCAGTAAACGGAAGTCAACGGAAGTTGTGTTTATGTGTGCTTTATAAATAAATTGAAATTGAAATTGAAATTGAAATTGAAAAAATCTTTGGGATGTGGTGGAACGGGAGCTTCGTGCCCTGGATGTGCATCCCACAAATCTCCATCAACTGCAAGATGCTATCCTATCAATATGGCCAACATTTCTAAAGAATGCTTTCAGCACCTTGTTGAATCAATGCCACGTAGAATTAAGGCAGTTCTGAAGGTGAAAGGGGGTCAAACACAGTATTAGTGTGGTGTTCCTAATAATCCTTTAGGTGAGTGTATATGCTGGGTCCAATTATTGGTAGAAGTTTTTAGTATCTCATACATCTATTTTGTAACTATTTTAAGTGTAACCATAATCATATTTTGTCTTTCAATTATAAATAATGTGCCAACTAGTTTAATAATTCTTAAACTTAATAATTCTTAATTCTTAAAAAACGTAATAATTCATAGTTATTGTAACTGCGCTTATTTCCGTTGTTGGTATAAGTAGCAGTGGGTGGTAATAGACAAGAAATGTAAATTTTTCTACCATTGTGCTTTTCAACGTTTCTTTAGTCCAGGAGTGCCCAACCCTGCTCCTGCCGATCGACTGTCCTGCACAGTTTATCTCCAACCCTAATTAAACACACCTGCCTTTAATTTTCAAGTGAGCCTGAAGACCTTTATTGGTTGCTTCAGATGTGTTTGATTAGGGTTGGAGATGGTCGACAGGACAGTCGATCGGCAGGAGCAGGGTTGGGCACACCTGCTCTAGTCATTCGGGAGCAGTGTTGGTCAAGTTACTTGGAAATAGTAATTAGTTACTGATTACTTCTCCAAGAAAGTAATCCAGTTACTTTACTGATTACTTATTTTCAAAAGTAATTAGTTACTTTACTAGTTACTTTACTAAGTTACTTTTCAAAAACATGATGCACGACCTGAATACGCTATAAAGCAATAGACCTTTCAGCCTAATTCTATTCTTTCTGCATATTCCATAATCTAAAATTAAATCAAATGAAACACTCTCTTTTTTAAAACTTGTTTTATTAGTTTCAATGTTTTAACTTTATGCACTTGCATCAAGCAAAAATTAAATTAAATTAAATGCAACAGTCTCAGACTTTTGATGAACATTTAAACCTATTTTCTGCACATTCCACCATATTTGAATAAAATAAAGAAAGTCCTTCTTCTGTTAACTTATATTTCTGCATATTCCAGCATATAAAATAAATATATTTTTTATAAAATCCTTGTAAAATTTTGTAAAATCCTTCATTCGAATAGATGTAAATAAAATAATCTCTCCTGACTGTATTCCAAATTATTAACACTTACTGTTGCATGCTTAGTTAGTATGATAATCTGATGTTTAGTTAAAGTAATATGTTTGTTACATTTATAAGATAGAACGAACGCTTGTTTCTTTAAGGGTTGGTGAACGGAAGTGACGTAAAGGTTTGAATGTTTTTTGACACACTGTTCGGTGATGTGAACAAGAACAATAAAGAAGTCAAGTAAGCTCAAGTACGAGTCGTATTTACAGACATAACACTTATGTCTTTTAACAGTAAAGTGCAGAGAGGAGTAAAAATTAGTTTACCAAAACAGCCATGTCATGTCAGTTGGGGGTTCAGGGTTTTTTTCAGTAAGTTTCACATTCCTGTGCCGGCTTGCTAGGTGCTTGCTCAGATTTGAGGTGGAATTTTGTCATTCTCCAATGGGGGTCCTTTTTCTAGATCAGCATGGTCTCTGCACACGCAAGGTCTCTCACTCGCTCTCCCTCTCTGCGGGTGCGCGTGCGCTACACAGTCTCTGTCTCGCATGCACGCTCGCTCTAGATTCCGGGATATTTAAATAATTTGCGGTATAACTAGTCGATCACGAGTGGCTCAACAGGTAGATCTATAGATAAACTCATCTTTCAGGCATTTGACCGACCGGGTTGACACTTCAGCGTGAGAAATCGGGGGTGTGGCGTGTGAGACCAATCAAATGCGTGTCTCTCTCCCGCGCTCCATGTTGTCTCTTGTTCAACACTACACATTTCGGTGTTTACCACTGACGTCGCGGCGCTCATACGTCATTGTCACTCACGCACGACTCATGGGACGAGACAGTCTCACGAAACAAAATGACGGTTAACTAACGCAGTAACGCAGCCTGCTTACGGGGAAGTAACAGTAATCTAATTACTGTTTTTGCAATTGTAATCCCTTACTTTACTCGTTACTTGAAAAAAGTAATTGGATTACAGTAACACGTTACTTCTAAAGCGTTACTGCCCATCAGTGTTCGGGAGTCCTGCTGCCTGAACCCCTGTTAGAAATCCACCCTTACAGAGAGCCTTTGATAAATGAAACCTGTACTCACTGTCAGAATTGTTCATGCCAAAGGAAACATCCTTAACAAATCCTTGAATCTCCCCATCACTTTGAACGGTCTCATCGCTCTCATAGTAGATCTCGACCACAGCAGAAACAAAACTAGGAAGATGACAAATTTATTAAAATAACTTTTTATTGGAGTGTATGTGGACTAATTTGTACTTTTGCACTAGTAGTACAGGATCTGAACTGTTGCAACACCTACTTGTGTATTGCCTCCCAGATCTTCATGCCATCATCTCTATAATAGTACTTGGGCGCATCTTTCATTCCTCGAGCTTCTATGGTCTCAGGGAAGCACAGGGACTCGTAGGATAAAGTCTCCATGGCTCTTCTAATCACTTTAGCTATCCCATCTCCAGTGAGGCTACTAATCTGTGGATACCAAGAATTCAGTTAATACTGCCTCAATATGTTCAGCACTACTCTTTGCCTTTTTTAAATTTAGGAACTACTAAGGTCTGAGAAAGACTAAATCAAATATGAATAGAATCGCTTTGAATCCAAGCAATATGCTGTTTATGTGGGCATATATTAAATTAGGTGTAATACCTTGCTGATGACCCCGTTTTCACTGATGAGTTTTTCACGGGCCACTGCATTGATTGCAATTGTGAAACGAACATGAGGTTTCAGTAACTGTAAGAAGCATTTAAACATGTGCATTAAATCATAAAAACTGATTTAAAAGCATAACCTGAAACAGCTAAAGTGGTTTCCATGTCATTCCCTGGAGGTTTTTGGTTAACATTAAACCATGGATGAAAAGAAGTTAAGGACATCAGAACCAGCAACCCTTCATCAATAAATTGACATGTGAAACTACAATCTTCAGTTTAGCCCTGAATCTAAATATCATGACTGTGTATTGAGAGACATGTACCTTGTATACAGGGTGGACTGCAGGGAGCTGTCTGTGCATGGCAATTTCAAAAACCTCTGATATCATATGTGTCTTGAGAAGGTGCGTGACCAACTGGTGTACAATGAAGTCGGCAGATTTCACCCACATCTTGGCAAGCATCCAATCATATTCATTATCACTTGGGAGAAAGATTGGGCTCTTTTCCCCTGGGGTTTGACTGAGCTGATTCAGATATAATAAAGCCAAGCGGGACATTTTTACTTCATGAGTAGATTCACGGAAAAAGCACTTTTTGTACAATTTTTAATTTCTTTTAATTTGATACTGATTATATATGTGACAGATACCTGAATGGCAATTGGCACAATTTGGTCCAATCTGTTCTTGTACAGCAGGCAGAGGGGCGCATTCAGACAGACCTGATCGCTGGATGTTAGGACTCCCTCCAGTATGTCATAATCCACTATGTAGATTTTTCCTGCCTGTAAACATGTACACAGGTGCAAAGTTTAGAAGTAATAGTTCATGGGTTGAAATATCATTGATTTGAGTCATTTATGTAAGCTAAATTATGTGAAGGATGTCAGAATACACACAAGTAAGTCTTGAATTTGATAACTGACCGACTGTTTAAGTGATTTATGTCTTAATGTTTCTGACCTCTAATTCCTCTTGTAGTGTGACTCCTTTCTTCAGAAAGCCCTTCACCATCTCATGTTTGACTGGAAACTTGTCTGGAATTTCCTTGCACTTCCTGATCATGACAGGATTGCAGCCATTCAAAAACTGATAGCCGAACATGTAATCCTTATTCCAGTCTTGCATCACGTTCTCTGTCCAGATTTCAAGGGGGAAAATTGAGTCAACTGTCTTTACAGGGACCGTATGGAAAAAGTGCCTCTGCTTTGTTGGTTTCTCACAACAATTGATTTTGGATATATAGTATTTGTTTAAATGAAGAAACAAACCTAGTAGAGTGTTCTTGATATTAAAATCTTCCAATATATTTTCAAAATCAGCCATGTCTTTCCAGGAATGAATGAAACCTTTAAATTTGTCAAGAAATGATTCCCCAATCCTGAAAAAAAGAGTGCATACTGTAATTATAGACACGAACACTATGTGCACGAATTTCATTCTGGAGAACTCAAACTGGAAAATCTCAGTATCAAATCAATAAGGACTGTGGCCATGACAAACTTACGCTTTCAGGAAATTGAAATCAAACTCAAAAGTTTTTGCTGCATCGAACTGAACTTCTGGAAGAAGATGATCCATGCTCTTAGGGAAGCCTTCGCGCCACACCTTCCAGCTTCAACAAGAAAAATGACAACATTTACTTGTACGGTTACACTGTCATGTACACTAATGTTAAGTCTCACTTTCATGGACTTTTAGTTTGTTTATCGTCAGTCTCCTGGTGCTTTGTCTTAGTTTCCAAAAGTCTATCACATCATCAGTTAGGCTTTTAGTTTGTTATCTTGCTTATATATGCTCTGTGTTTTCAGTTCCCTTATGTCATTGTTTATGTTACATTGTTTTTGTTTTTGTTTTTTGCATTACCTGATTCTAAATTAGTTAAAAAACCTTGTTTTATTTAATTACATTTAAAGGTGAAGTGTTTTTATTTTTTTCTTGCAGCCCAATTTAATACAGACAATTACAAGTTATACTTTTGTCAGTTGCCTTGTGTTTTTCTTTTACAAAAATGCAATATATTGCAATCAATCATTAAAATATTGTATATTTTACCAGTTGGCTATTTTTGGGAATCCTCTAAAAAGTGTCAGCATTGCCAGAAAACCATTTTCTTGCTTTTCCAGAGTGATTAGTGACATGGCATTTACAGCTCAGTTAAAAAGGGGGAACATTTTCCAGAACCGAGAAAATATCCAAGTCAGCGTCCAGCTCAAGTATATAGAAGCATATGGGTAGCAATATTCAATTTGAAATGTAATATGCAAAATGACAATGCATTTCTGTATTTATATTTACATTTTCCATTAGCTACATTTGTGCAACGTTGGTGCAAAAAATATTACATTTGCCATTTCATACACTAGTTTTAATATATAAATTGAATACTAATTTTAACGCTTTATAAGTTTCAAAATTAAAATAAGAATGTATTATGATGATGGCGGCAATCTGGGCCAGATCTACACAGCAATGAGCATAGGAGCAGTGAACACACAGGGTAAGAAGTGGTTTGTCAACCTCCCACTGCAGAATGGGCCCCAGAGATGCCAGCTCGACTCTGGAGCAACCTGCAACGTGATGAGCATTAAGGACAAAATGAGACTATCACCCACGACGGCTCTTCAGCCTAGTCTCACCAGACTGAAACTTTACAACAGTGCTTGGATGAACTCAATGGGCCTGTTTAGTACTCAGTGCGTCATTAGAGGCAAGAGACACAAACTTGACTTTGAAATCGTGAAATCCGGCCAGATGCCACTGCTTTCGGGTTCCACAGGCGAGGATCTCGGTCTGATACGCTTCACTATTCCAGAGGAGCTGAATAGTGTAGAGCACATCAAGTTGAGCATGCTGTCTAAAGAGGGCTTAATCAGCACGTACCATGATGTCTTCAACGGCCCCATTGACTCCCTGCCTGGCGACCTTCACTTTGAGCTGGACAGCACTGTGGCCCCTGTGCAGTGCGCTCCCAGAAACGTACCAGTGGCCCTCAAAGCAGCAGTTAAAGCGCAATTGGACCAGTATGAAAGGGATGGGCACTTAGTCACAGTCACACAACCCACTGACTGGATAAGTAATCTGGTCATAGTAAAGAAGCCAGAGAAACTTAGGCTCTGCATTGACCCCAGACCCCTGAACCGAGCTCTCAAGCGGTCCCATTACCTTATGCCCACCTTAGATGATGTGCTGTACAAACTGCCAAAAGCACGTATCTTCACGCTGGTGGACGCGCGGGACGCGTTTCTACAGTGCCGCCTGGATGAGGAGAGCAGCCTGATGACTACATTTTGGACGCCGTGGGGCAGGAAACGCTGGCTGAAACTCCCTTTCGGCGTGTCGGTTGCGCCAGAGCTGTATCAGAGGAAGCAGCACGAGCTCCTGGTGGGCTTGAAAGGAATTGAGCCTATAGCTGACGACATCTTAATTGTGGGCTGTGGCGACACAGAGGAGGAAGCCATTCGAGACCATGATGCAAACCTCACCGCACTGATGGACAGATGCAGAGAAGTAAAATTGAGGCTGAGTCTGAAGAAACTGCAATTTCGAGTTAAGGAAGTCCGCTTTCAGGGCCAAGTCCTCTCGGCTGAGGGCCTCAAAGCTGACCCTGACAAGGTCAGAGCAGTTCTGGACATGCCCAACCCCACAGACACTAAAGGCGTGCAGCGTTTTGTGGGGTTTGTGAACTACCTGTCCAAGTTCATGCCGCAGTTATCAGAGATCTGCGAACCACTGAGGAGGCTGTTGGATAAAGATGTGCAGTGGCACTGGCTGCCAAAACATGACACGGCCATGAAGGATCTCAAGACGCTGATTACAGCTGTACCTGTTTTGAGATATTATGACATTAACAGGCCGGTCACCATACAGAGCGACTGCAGCCAGACAGGCCTGGGCTGCTGCTTGCTGCAGGAAAGACAGCCAGTTGCATTTGCATCCCGTGCATTGTCCCAAACAGAGCAAAATTATGCTCAAATAGAAAAAGAATGCCTGAGCATTGTGTTTGCCTGTCAGCGATTCCACTAATACCTGTATGGGAGAGGTGATGTTACAGCAGAGACAGATCACCGCCCGTTGGTGTCCATCTTCATTAAGCCCCTCCTCACGCTTCAGAACTACTGCCTCAAAGTGGTGTACAAGCCAGGCCCGGAAATGTACATCAGTGACACGCTCAGCAGAGCTGCTACCCCACCACAGAGCATAGACGCACAGTACAGGCGGGAAATGGTCTGCAGCCTGCAGCAGGAACAGTACGACACCGCAGCAATTCAGCAGACAGACTATCTGAACGTCACCAGCCAACGCCTCACACAAATCCGACAACACACAGAGAAGGATGAGTGCCTTCAGATGCTCCAGACTGTCGTGCTTGAAGGATGGCCAGACTGCAGAGAGGAGACGCCCATAGTGATTAGAGGGTACTGGGCCATCAGAGACGAAATCAGTGTGCAAGACGGCATACTCTTCAGAAGCCAGCGTGTTATCATTCCTAAAACTTTGCGACCGGAAATGCTGAGAAGGATCCACTACAGCCACATAGGGGGAGAGGCTTGCTATAGGCAAGCTCGTGACACTCTATTCTGGCCCAACATGCAGGGGGAAATCAAAGACTTTGTGCAACAATGCTCTGTGTGCAATGAGTATGCACATGAACAACAGAAGGAGACCATGATGTCACACCCACTACCCACACGTCCCTGGCAGATAGTGAGCATGGGCCTGTTCAACCATGCAGGAAAGGATTTCCTGCTCGTGGTGGACCATTACTCTGACTTCTGGGAGGTCGATCTGCTTCCTGACCTCTCAGCTGAAACTACAGTCCTGAGGTGCAAGGCTCAATTTGCACGCCATGGCATACCAGACCGGGTCATTTCTGACTGTGGATGTCAGTTTGCATGTGGAGTTTTCAGGACATTTGCAAAAGAGTGGTCCTTTGAACATATTACCTCATCGCCAAGACACCCAAAAGCCAATGGCAAAGCAGAATCGGCAGTAAAGATTGTAAAAAACCTGTGCAGAAGAGCCGCGTTTGCTGGCGAGGACCCATGGAAAGCCATTCTTCATTGGAGAAACACACCCACCGAAGGACTGCACTGCAGTCCCGCACAGCGGCTGATGTCGCGAAGACTGAGGACGCACCTCCCTGTGGCGAACCAGCTCCTGATGCTACGGGTCATCAATGAGATACCGGACAAACTGTGTCTGAAACGCCAGATGGCGAAACTGAGCTATGATAGATCAGCCAAAGATTTACCTGAGCTGAACATCGGCCAGCCCATCAGGATGAAACCACTCCCTGGGGACAGGACTGGCCGGTGGAAAAAAGGGGTGTGCCTGCAGCAGGCGGGCCCCAGGTCCTATGTTGTTAATGTGGAGGGGACAAAATACTGTCGCAACAGGGTCGATCTTAGACCTTCGGAGAGAGTCCCCTCCTTGTCATCATGGCATCTAGAACATTCCCCTGAGTGTCCCGGGGACGCACATGCCACAGAGGAGGGCTCTGCGAGCGAGGACAGCAGTGAAGAGACAGGCACCAGTCATGGGGGGTAACCCATTCATCACAAACCAGTTGCACGCCACTCCGAGCGGAGCAGGGCCAGGCATACTCCCGGAGTGGCAGGCTAATTAAGCCACGGGATAGATTGAACCTGTAAGTGGAGCAAACTGAACACTGGAAAACAAGAACACTGCTAATAGCTGTCATATCGGTAGTTGTGTTCCAACAGCTGTGTTAGGTAAATTAGGTTTTGTTCTGTTCATGGTAATAGCCTGTTAATAAGTTGGGGTGTTCTTTGCAGAGTTAACAGGTAGAGTTTAATGAAGTTCAGGTTTGTGGGCAATGCCATTAATGTTTGGATATCTTACTACAGGAAGGGAGATGTTACAGGGTATACTGTTGTACTGCTTAGGCAGCAGCTCCACCTTGTGGAAAACTGGGGTATGTTAACTTGTATCAGGAAGTCAGCAGTTTGGTGCTGCGTGGGTGAGTTCTGCAATATATATAAACACACGGATCTTAACCCACTGTATGTGTAGCATCCTTATTCACCTACTTGCAACAATAACGAGTCCAAACTAACGTGAGAGTGACACACACACACACACACACACACACACAGCTGCTACGGACCTATGTATATGACAATATACTGTATATGTGACAATATATTTACAATATTATTGTGTCAAGCACACTGAACTGTATCTAGGAGGAATAAAGAAAAAACTGCAACAAATGAATATTGTTCAAGAATTGTTTCTTCAAACCTGAATTGTTCCTGTCTAGATTCCAGTTCTTTTCTTCTTTTCTCTCCAAGCGATTTGATTTCATCCTGAGGCAATCGAGCTAAATGAATGCACAAAGAAATATATATCACACATTTTACACATAGAAAAGACAGCATTTAAGATCATGATTCAATAACAACTGAACAACAACAACATTTTAAAATAATAATGCTTCATTTAAAATGCATGTACCAGTGCCTTCTCGGATAATCACTTCCCTTTCTTCTTCTATCCAGCAATGACAGGGGAACTCGAAGCGTTTTCCATGGGGTGTTTTCACCTTGATATGCCCACAAAACCACTGAAAATTGCCATAGTATTTCTCCTTTTCAAGTTTCACCTGAACAATGTCTCCAAAGTCCTTCTCCACACAGATGTCAAAGGAGAACTCCTTTAATGACAACTTTTATTAGACACGTAATAAGGGGGGACCAACAAACCATCAAACAAACCAACAAAAAACATGTCTCCACTAGAGTCCACACAGCTGACATGTTTACCTGTTGCAGATTATTCAAGTTGTGTTCACGAAATAGACACAGAACACAGTTAAAAGCGCTAATTTCATTTGATCTAATTATTTGTCTGCATCATCAGCTATACTACTGGAGAATGTGAAGAGCGTTGTGTTTTAGGGTTAGTGGAAATGTCCGTAAAATTACTGCATAATGCCCTGGTAATAAGCTGGCAGTACTTTTGTGGTTAGTTTATGTTTTTTTCTTTTGTTTTTACAGTATACCACTTAGTTTGATTGAGCTTTTTCTGTTTATGTACACCATTTTTAAAACATCCTGCAAAGTAGTCGCCAAAGCCAATTTTTTGAAGTGCCTAAAATGAAAGTTAGTTTTCCATTGTGTCGAAAGCTTTAGTGATCTAAAAAGAAAACGAAGCCATCACTGTCAATAAAATCAAAGTACATCTACTAGCCGTATATTATTGGAAATTTGTCTTATCTGTATAAACCCTGACTGCGTTTTGTCAGTTCAAAACGTAGGCTATTTTAATATTTTTGCCACAAAACTTAATCATTATCTGTAGCATTATTCAATAATGTGATTAGATGCCTGTCAATGAAGATTGGATCTTTATTTAATTTTAGGAGTTATTAACCATTGGAAGTAATGTTTTCTCATGCTTTCCTCATAATCCTTAAATGGTGCTATATTAGCCTATACAACTACAGTTTATAAAATTCTGAGCCGAGTCCGTCTGTTCCAGACGATTTTTTGTCTTTTAATGAATGGCTTAATGGCTCTTTTAATGAGAGAGGCATCACAAAAGTGTTGATCTAAAGCATTTAACTGCTTTGTGTAAGTTAAGATTCAAAGAAATCATTCATATGTTGTTGGGGGGAATCCACCCCGATCTCACGGCTATTCGTACGAATTTTACGAGGTGGCTAATTCGTACGACATCACTCGTACGAATTCGTACGATTTTTGCTAAATCGTACATATTTTATGAATTGCCAAATTAGTATGAATTCGTACGAATGACCCACTCCTGCCTGACCCGCTCCTAAACCTACCCATCACTGGGGTTTAGACAAATCGTACGAATTGGTCGTGAGACAGCGTTGGGAAATTTAGAGTAAAATTTTCACCAAAAGTTTGCAATATTCTTCGGGTCATCACTAATATTACTGTAATGATTACAACCTGACGGACCCTGTCCTGAGTCATGGGTGAGCACAACAGCATACGTGACAGATTATAAGAGTTATAAGAAAATATGTGGACATCTTTTTAATAAATGAAGACGACAAGAAGAAAAAGAAGAAAAACTATCCTGTGTCTGGTATTCGATAAATACTGTGTTTTGACTGTTAAAACATGCAATGTTCAACAAATTCACAAACTGTTGGGGACTATATCAGGTAATAGGCTATTAATACGATGAAAACAATTATATTTTTTATGCAAATTAAATCCCTGGAGATAGATCAACGTTCTAATGAATAAAGACATATATATATATATATATGTATATATTATATACATACACACATACTAATGTCTTTATTAAATATATTGAGAGAGCACTCAATCTGTATCAATAGGCAGACTTTTTCCTTCTAAATATTATGAAATTGAGTGTATAACCTAAAGTTACACTAGCTATGATCTACGATGTTGTTTCGAGTGTTATAGACAATGGTGTAAAAAGCAACTATGATGAATAAACATTTATTTGACTTGACTGAGGCGTTATGCGAATCCGTATTTTCTTTAATTTTAATGTCAATTTTATTGTGCACATCCATGTGTTGATAAAAAAAATAAAGCATGAAGCTAGAATAAAACGGGCATATCATTAGAAAAGCTTTCTATTTGAAATAAATCCTGTTCTTTTTTACTTTGTTATTCATCAATGAATCCTGAAAAAAGTATCACATGTTATAAAAAAATATTAAGCAGCACATCTGTTTCTAAAATTGATAGTAAATCAGCATAACCTATTAGAGTGATTTCTGAAGGATCATGTGACACTGAAGACTGGAGTAATGATGCTGAACATTCCATTGATCACAGGAATAAATTACACTTTAAAGTATATTAAAAGCAAAACCATTATTTTAAATTGTAATAATATTTCACACATAGGCTAATACTGTTTTTACTTTTGACCAAATAAATGCAGCCTTGGTGAGCGACTTCTTTCAAAAACATTAAAAACAGTAGCCTAATGTTTCCAAACTTTTGACCAATAATGTATCCTATATAATAATGGAAATAAAACATAAAAATAACTTGAAATAAAAATAATCAAGTCTTTAAAGTTCTTACCCTTTCAAAAACACCAAGACCACCAAAAAAGGATTTGTTGACCAGGACTCTTTCACTGCTCTGATTCTCCGAGTTTATCAGCGTCAGGAAAATGCTGTTCGTTCTCTCAGCAATAATCTGTCTACTAGTAGAAACAGTCACCTTGTAGGTCAACATTTTGCCTGAATGAAAGATGTAGGCTACAAACTCTGGATCCTCAGTTTATTCTTAAGCACCTTTATATGAAGTTCACTTCCGGCGCTACTCTACACCTCCTGTGACATTATAATGTGGGTTTGGTCTGTCAATCAAAAATGTCATGTGCATTCCTGCATATGTGATCTATATCAAGTTTCTGATCTTATAGAAGAGACAGGAATACATGTAGAGGTATTCCTGTGGAGACAATCCCCTTTCACTGAAAAGCTTTTACAATTACAATTGATAGTTAACATTTCTTAATAATATCATTAAAATAAAAGTGAAGAGAGTGTAGCCTATATAAATTTAATTTAATTTGGATAGGCTATAATACGTTCAAAATGCCCTCCCGCAATGTGTAGCCGTAAATGTGGGTCAAAACAAAGGGTAAAAATCTCCGGCCGAATAACCTGGGGGTTTTTTTGGTCAAAAACCAAGGTCGCATGGAAGCCTAATTTAATTGTCAACTGAATCCATATCACTCAATTTACAAGAAGAGATCAATAACTTTTGACCACTGCCGAGCACCGTAGGGCCTAACTGTTGAGCTTCGCTATAATTTGCATTTTAAATACGTTTTATTACTGAAATGCTTGGGAAGTATTTAAAGAACAATATTTCATCACGATATCAAATATGAGCTGAACAAAAAGTAAAAGGAAGAAAACAAATTCAATTTTAAAATATGTAGCCTATTAAATACAGTTATAAACATTAAAAACGTAAACCAAGCAGCTTTATGATCACCCTTAAATAAGAGGCTGCATTAACTCATTTCTGCTGATTTCCACTTTCTTTTCGTTTTGAGAGATAAAATGCAAGAGAGACCTATAGCTATTTTTCTATTTTTAAACACCATATTTAAGCAATCAAATAGCCTAATATATAGGATATTATTATTAAATATGTTATTCTTCAATATTATTCAAGCATATGACCGTTTATTTACAACAGACAGTCGTGCGACCGAGCGCGTGAGGAACGCGTTCGCGGGATCATCACAAAACTCTCTCCTACACCGTGAATAAATCACCATCCGAAATGCATGAGTTTTACGTGGTTTTATCATGACGTGCCATGCACATTTATTTTTACATAGGCCTACGTCCACATGAGAAACAACTACCGTCCGAATGATTGCTAAGTTCAACGCATCATTGTAGGCCTACGCTATAAATTATTCTCATACACTTGTAAAAAAAAAAAAAAAACTTTTGTGTAGGCCTATATTCATGTGTGCCTTTATAGACACTGGCTTTACCTGTCAAAAAAAAAAAAAAAAAAAAAAAAAGAGATAAATAGCCTAAATCTAGTTTGGTTGCACACAGTAACAGTTCATGAATAATCACGGCTACTAATACCTGAATTAATAATTAGCCTACTTCGCTGTTTAAATCCTTTTTAACCTAAACGTGAGACTCGAACCTGCGACCTTCGGGTTAAAAGTCAGACTCCCTAACACAACTGCCCACAGTTACTGAAGAAAGAATATGAAAGTGTAAATTCATAAATTTTCTAACAAACAACTGCTAGCAAAGGTGGTCGTTATTCACACATGAATTCATGCGACTCTTAGTTCTTCATTAGTTCTTGAGTAGGCTAGTGCATGCTTCGACTCATTAGTTTGTGCTAAAGAAATGATTAATTCAGATAAAAGTAGCCTACATGATTATTCAGACTGTTATTGTAACGTGTTACTACATAGCTTTTCTGTATATCGATAGACCACATATTTTACAGGTTGTGAAAGTTTGCTGTGTTGGAGACAGCTTTTCGTTTTCATCGTTGCAAGGATGAATGACACACTGTGGGTGTAAGTTTGTAGGAAACTGAAAGCTTTTCAGTTATTTCTAAACGAAATTCAAGATTTTCAAGTAAAACACATTGGGCAACACTGTACAATGTAAGTTATTGTGTAAATGCATGGAATGAACTGTCATAACCAGGGGCGGCCCATGGCATAGCCGGAATAGGGAAATTATTATATATTTTTTTACTAATACTATTTTAATACTATTCATTTGAAATATTACAAAAAAGCGAAAAACCTCACAAAAACATATTACATTACAGTCACCCGATTCACCCCAGACAGTAAAATGTGATTTTTTAACATATTAATTATTTTAATATCACTTTCGTTTATTAATAAAACACTATTATTAATGTTTTACTCTAAAGTTGTGCAGTTTTGGGGGCATATATAGTATAGGCCTGACTCCAAACTCACACAGTTTAATCTGACCTCATTTTAATTCGTAACATCTACCAATAAGGCCAATCATTACAGCATTGCAATTATATAGCCTTTCACTGCATTCCATGATGAGACCATATGCTGTAATTGAGTATTTAAGATTTAAAAAGCAGTATTACAAATGTCAGAAATGTGGCTTTCAAAAGAAAGATTGCTATCTAAGATCACTTCTACGCTTTGGTAGAAAATCTACACTTTTCAGTTTCTCCAGATGAAAAGACCCAAGTAAAGTTTTAAAAGGTAAAGGTAAAGTTTTCAAATAGTTATTTTGCTCAGATTGGCCAAAATACCAAAGTCTGCAATCAAAAGCAAAACGTTAGAAGATCAGCCTCTTGGACTATTATCCTTCTTATATGTTTCCCTCTCCTCAGCAGGAATCCACAACAGCCGAAACTTTGGTTTGATGCTTCCATTCTTGAATGAATGATGCCTTTATATATCATTTATCTTTTATATATCATCTATCATTAGCATTTATCTAACACCATGGGAGGCCAGTACCTCTCTGAGGCGAGAATCAATGGACTTGGTAATCGATTATGTTTGCCCGAGAACTGTACCTGAGAGATCTTTTCAGTCAGCTAAGAATGGTCTGATTTATAAAGCCAAGAAAACAGTAATTTTCCCCTGGAGGAGATCAATTACATAGGAGAGGTTTCAGAACTGCTGTGTAGTGTACTCCTAGAGAAATGCCGTCTCTTGGGGTGCCGTTTGGCTGAAATCCATTAAACCTGCTGAGAAACGAGGAGCGTGAAGAGCAGTTGCACGCGCATGCCCGGAACTCATGAATATTCATGTAGGCTCCGCCCACAGCCTCTACAGATGCACAACTCACTTTTGCCCCACATTTTAGGGTCCACTTGGTGCAAATGGGAGAGCGCGCGAAACTTGTCACTTGAAAAAGAAAAACAGTGCTTGAGATTCGTCGCAGCAGATTCAAGCAGCTGTAGTTATGTACTACTTTGTGCTAGAAAAATATACAAGACATTTGTGAGAAAATATTCTACAAGTGTGCAACTCTCATTGGATGAATTCACACACTGATTTGCAGATGAGCAAAATTTCTCAGAACTTGAGATGGTGTAACTGTTGAGTTGTGTTTGTGGAAGATACAAAAAAGTCTTCAAGTTTTCAACTCTTAAAACAATTCTCTCTGTGACTTCCAATTTACTGATACACATGTGTGGATATTCTCTACAACTACAAATTCCACTGTCACAGGCGTTCAGTTGTTTTGCACCAAAAATACCTCGATTTGTACGGTCACACACATCAATTAGTTGGGCTTCAGTGAGAAAAATTATCATGATTTTAACAGTAAAAGACTATTAATTGGTTAACAGAAAGTTTCTGTATTATATACAGTAACTAACTGTGATAGATCTAATCGTACATTTAATGTAATTTTATAGAAAAACACCATTAAATTTACAGTTTTTGGAAGTGAAAAAGAACAAGTCATGTTATAATTTACAGTGAAAAACCATAAATTGAAATTCCCACAATTCCCTGCGTGACACTTCACATTTGATGTATTTTTGTTGAAATAACTTTCTTCATAGTTTTTCTTATTTTTTTTCTAATCAGTTATGTACATAAGGGTTTTATGTTGCATTTAATGTTGTTAAATTAATGTTTATTGCATTTTTTAAATTTCATGTATGTTAACATGATGGTGTTTAGTGTTTGTGTGAATGACACTGTGCAGCTTCTATATATTAGTATTAACTTTCTTGTGGAAAATATGCTTATGATGAGCTTTGATTGATCATGTGACTCTAATAACCACTGTGATTGGTGGATGTCAGTGTATTAAATTGGTATAAAACAGATATTAATACTTCAATAGGTTGGTAAATTAACATTATAACAGATAATGAAAACATAATTTCTGGCAACCACAGCTGCTGTTTTTTTTTTACCATAAATGTAATGTTTTTTTTTGTTTAGAGTGTCTGGCAGTGAGATTTAGTGTGTGTGCAGCACATCGATGATGTGGCGGCAAGAAAAAGTTAAGCTCTTGTTGGACAACTAAAGTGTCTTTCTGCATTCATATTTCCAAATTCTTGGAAGGCTTTAACAAAATTCCTACCATTGTCTGTAACTGTGGCACAGATCTTACACTGGATGTTCAGTGAGAATCTCACTTATTTTTCCTGCATTTAAATCACAGGTGTGACATCCTCAGACTCTTCTAAGGCAGCTGGTTTCCTCTTCAGTGTTTCCTGCTCTGTCCAATGACAGGTCAGATAACATCTATGATGAAAGTCCATTGATCTGCTGTAGGACACAGTTTCGATGACTTCGATGCCTGAAGTTTTCAAGCAGTGATTCTTTCATGCTTTGCGATGATTTATCTAGTTTTCCTGCATATAGGGGTTTTCCCTCCACTAATTCCCTGTATAAGCTTGCGGAAGAAAACATGAGAATGGTTGCATATTTTCAGTTATGAAGTGGATGGCTGCTATATCACGTTTTGCTTGTTTTACAGGAAGACCGCATGGGGGGTTTGTGATGGAACTGCATTCCCCACCACCATCGTAACCTGAAACTGACATACATTTCCTTGATGTAATTTGCATAAGTGCCATGCGGATTACATCAAGGAAAAGGATGTCAATTTCAGATTATGATGGTCTATTATCTGGAAGAATATATTAAATATATTCAAAGAACTCAAAGATCTAAGACTTTTTCTATGTACACAAAAGGCCTATTTCTCTCAAACATTGTTCACAAATCTGTGTTAGTGAGCACTTCTCCTTTGCCGAGATAACACCTCACAGGTGTGGCGTATCAAGATGCTGATTAGACAGCAGGATTATTGCACATTTGTTATTTGTTTTGTTTTAATTTATTATGTTCTTGTTTTTATTTTGTAATGCTCTTTTGCGTCTTTTTGCCTTTTGTGAAGCACTCTCTGCTAAGAAGTTTTAAAAGTGCTATTTAAATAAAGTTATTATTATTATCCATAGTGCATGGATGAAGCGTTGGAGGTGTCCTGTGCTGCTGAGGTAACTGAAATTGTAGATGAGATGATTGTAGATGAATTTGGCAGTGACTTTACCCTCGTCCATCCGGATACCATCTTTACTGATGTTATATTATCCCAGGAACTGCACTGAGGATTGATAGAACTGACATTTCTCCGCCTTGAGGAACAGGTTGAATTCTCTCAGGTGTTGGAGGACCTCGGAAACGTGCTGGCGATGTTCGACCAAGCTCCGGGAGTATACGGGATTTTAAACTTACTGTTCAGCTACTGTTCGGACGCTATTGCTTACTGCTCCGCGCTTTGCTCTATCGCTTTTTTACTTCTTAATCGCTCTATTGCTTCTATATTTTTATATTTTTATTTCTTTTATCACCTAATTTTAACTTCAACAAATCAGCACAGTGCTCAAACGCTTGATTACTACAAAAAAGCAGAATTCTTTTCTCCGACCAGCCTCCCACTGAAAGCTTACATTCCGGGGAAGGGAAAACACAACTGCAAAAGGATAAGAGAAAATGCCTCTTCTGGAATCTACTTGCTGCTCTAACTGCCAGAGACTTTCACAAAGGATTACAGTTCTTGAAACAAAGTTACTTGTGGGACCACCAAACCAGACGGAACACACAACAGACCTTCGTTATGGACGCCCCCAGCATACAGCCGGTGAGTCCCATGAATCTAGTGCTCCAATACAAGCCATACTGAGTGTAGAGAAACAAGCCGATCGACTTACAAATCGATGGCACAAACAGGGAGCGAGACCCAAAGGCACTCGAGACATCAGATTGTCACGAGCATCACATATTGCTGCAGTAGCATCCTCTACCCCAGATACGGCTCTGACAAGGATTGCAAATACTGGTCTCCTACTGCCGCCTATACATCTTGAGAACAGATTTGAAGTATAAATGAATGAGGAATCCCTGAATGTGATGAATGTGATCGAACACAGACTGAATCAGCCAGTAGCTAACACTAATGCTAACTGGCGCTCAAGGTCGAGCAGAGAGCGGCACTCAGCTCAGAGCGCAGCCGAGCCCAGGACTCTGATAGTGGGTGACTCCATATTCAGAAACATTATTAGCAGGGATACTTATAATAGGGAACTTCAGAACATTCTGATGAAACATAAGACTGCAAATCGACTCATCATCCATGAGGGGAAAAATGATATTCATAAAGAACAGTCAGAACTCCTTAAGAAGGATTTCAATAAACTTTTTGAAACACTTAAAAGACTTAAAGTTTAGCCATTCATCAGTGGACCACTCCCAGCAAGAGGAACAAAGAGGTTTTCACGGTTGCTTGGGCTCAACACATGGCTGCAAAAAACTTCATTGACAACTTCAATCTTTTCTGGAGTCAGAGGCAACTGTTTCAACAGGATGGGCTCCACCCAAACAAACTTGGTTCAAGAGTGCTAAAGGACAATATCTACTTCTCCCTCAATCACCCTTCTGCAGTGTGTGCCAATCCACTCAACCTGAATGGCACACACACACCTGGACACAGTATGAATGACCACAGGACTTCACTTCAGCACCTGAATAGACATGCGGTTGACATATCACACAAGGACAATGATTACACCACTCAGCCACAACAACCTCTGCTCACGGACACAATCTCAGCTGAGCCCTGCACACAGAGCTCACCACAGACAGACTGTGACATATTAGAACTGCTCCAAGATTCAGCTCCCAAGGACGACTTTCTGGAAAACAGCGAGGGAAACCAGGACAGCATATTACAGCCTCCGGTAACACCAGAGCAACAGCCCCTCTCCCCAGACACGTTATCCCTTTCTCCAGCATCTCCACTTCTGTGCTTCTCAGAGAAAATGGAAAAACTGGTGTATGCTGGAACCAAACTATCGCACTCTTTTGCTGCAAGCCCCCAGATGTCAACCAAAAAACGGCAGGCCCCACAACCACCAAAGCCTGCGGGCCCAGCTCGCTCTCCCCCTCCTCCTCCTCCTGTGAGAGCTCTTCGGCCTCTGCCACAGCGCCAGGGTTCACCACTCCTCCATCGGCTCGAGGTGAACCAAAAACAACTGATACCAGCTCTCAGTGATATGTGTCGGGTCCCCGCTATGAAAACAATAACTTTCTTAAATGTTTACAAAACAAGCGGGAACCCAGTGTGCCTGAATCTTTCTCTATTGCCGTTCAATTACATGATAGAAAATCTAAGGCCTTCAAAAGTCGTACAGCAAACCCATCTAATCTGGTGCCTATTACGCACCAAACTAAGATTGCTGTGGGGACAAAAAGTAAGACTGTTAAGTTAGCACTTTTAAACATCCGCTCACTTAAAAATAAATCACTTCTAGTCAACGATTTAATAACCACATACAATCTGGACTTCATGTTTCTAAATGAAACCTGGTTAGAAGACAGCTGCAGTGGAACAGTCCTCAATGAAACATCCCCTCCTAACTTTACTTTTACTTCATGTGGCAAAAGACAAAATTGTAGTCCATTATAACATCTACAAAGACAGCATCCATGCTTTTAATATTGAACTAGGCAAAGCTAGACAGACTTTCTTCTCGAATATTATAAACAGAAACTTAAACAACACACGCACACTTTTTGCTACTGTAGAAAGACTGACAAACCCCCCAAGCCAGATTCCCAGTGAAATGCTCTCAGACAGCAAGTGCAGTGAGTTTGCTTCTTTCTTCTCTGAGAAAATCAATAATATCAGAAAGGTGGT
This sequence comes from Rhinichthys klamathensis goyatoka, assembly GCF_029890125.1. Taxonomy (NCBI): domain Eukaryota; kingdom Metazoa; phylum Chordata; class Actinopteri; order Cypriniformes; family Leuciscidae; genus Rhinichthys; species Rhinichthys klamathensis. The sequence goes on along the minus strand of NW_026606907.1, from coordinate 279,523 downwards.
CAGCACATCACTGAGCCGCACTGGGGTCGGACAGATCAGACCACAACCTGAGAAAGTAGTTACTATGTCTGTTTTCGAAGAAATTAAAGGCACAATTTTGGAAGAAACCGTACAGCACCTTAAAACATCAACCTGCGCCCTTGACGCACTTCCCACATCTTTCTTCAAAAGTGTGTTAAACAGCTTAGAAGCAGATCTCCTAGAAGTGGTAAATGCCTCAATTCTCTCTGAGTTTTCCAAACTCCTTGAAAACTGCAGTTGTCAAGCCCCTCCTGAAAAAGAGCAATCTGGATAAGACCATCTTAAGCAACTATATACCGATCTCAAATCTTCCTTTCATAGGCAAGATCATTGAAAAAGTTGTCTTCAATCAGGTGAACAAATTCTTAAGCTCAAATGGATACTTTGACAATTTTCAATCTGGTTTCCGATCGCATCACAGCACAGAGACAGCTCTCATAAAGATAATAAACGATATTCGCTTAAATACTGATACAGGGAAATTATCAGTGCTGGTACTACTCGACCTCAGTGTTGCATTTGACACTGTCGATCACAACATACTTCTTGACAGGCTGGAAAACTGGGTGGGGCTTTCTGGGATAGTCCTAAAATGGTTCAGGTCATACTTAGAAGGGAGAGGTTATTATGTGAGTATAATAGACCATAAGTCTGAGTGGACATCCATGACTTGCGGAGTCCCTCAAGGCTCAATTCTTGCACCACTCCTGTTCAGCCTGTATATGCTCCCAATGAGCCAAATAATGAGAAGGAACAAAATTGCTTACCACAGCTATGCAGACGACACACAGATCTACTTAGCCCTATCGCCTAACGACTACAGCCCCATTGACTCCCTGTGCCAATGTATTGATGAAGTAAACAGTTGGATGTGCCAAAACTTTCTTCAGTTAAACAAAGACAAAACTGAAGTCATTGCGTTTGGAAACAAGGATGAAGTTCTCAAGGTGAATGCATACCTTGACGCTAGGGGTCTAACAACTAAAAATCTTTAGTTGTTAGGAATCTTGGTGTGTCTCTAGAGTCAGACCTTAGTTTCAGTAGTCATGTCAAAGCAATAACTAAATCAGCATACTATCATTTGAAAATTTTTGCAAGAATTAGATGCTTTGTTTCCAGTCAAGACTTAGAGAAACTTGTGTATGCTTTTATCACCAGCAGGGTGGATTATTGTAATGGACTCCTCACTGGCCTTCCTAAAAAGACCATAAGACAGTTGCAGCTCATACAGAACGCTGCTGCCAGGATTCTGAGCAGAACCAGAAAATATGAACATATCACACCAGTCCTCAGGTCTTTACACTGGCTCCCAGTTACATTTAGGATTGATTTTAAAGTATTATTACTGGTATATAAATCATTCAATGGGTTAGGACCTCAATATATTGCAGATATGCTCACTGAATATAAACCTAACAGATCACTCAGATCATTAGGATCACATCAGCTAGAAATACCAAGGGTTCACTCTAAGCATGGAGAGTCTGCTTTTAGCTATTATGCCAGCCGCAGCTGGAACCAGCTTCCAGAGGAGATCAGATGTGCTCCTACAGTAGTTACATTCAAATCCAGACTCAAAACACATCTGTTTAGTTATGCATTTACTGAATGAGCACTGTGCCACTGTTCGTCCGACTGTTTTTACTGTACTGGTTTTGTCTTTGTTTGTTTTCTAATTTCTTATTATTTGGTTAGGGCTATCTGATTGGGAGAGATTTTGAAGGGGAGCGGGAGAGCTTCACTCCGATGAGGCGAGTGAAGATTATTTATACTGCTGAGAGTATAAAGGTTCGCTGTTGTTAAAACAGCACAAGTGAAACGTGCTCTGTGGGGGCCCCACTGGGCAATATTGGTGTGAGACACCACCCCAGCAGAGTACGTCCCTGGATTGTAGGTCCAGTGGCACCGCAAACCTGCTCAATCTCTTCCATCTCAGATAGGGGATCCCCGAACTTAGTGAAGTGAATCAGGCAGTTAAGGATACTAAAATTTATTTATTTATTTTTATAATCTCTGGAAGAGATTTTGAAGGAGAGCGGGAGAGTCTTCACTCCGATGAGGCTAGTGAAGGAGTAAGTTAAACTGCTGTATAAGAAGTCGCTGAGAGCGTCGTTAAGGGTAACGGCAGCAGACAGCGCACACGAAGCGTGCTGGGCATTACTGGTGTAGCACCACCCCAGCAGAGTACGTCCCTGGGCTAGAGGTCCAGTGGCACCGTAAACCGGCTCAATCTCTCCCATCTCAGGGTGGACCAGTACTACTTTATTTGATTTTATTATTCTAAACTGTTTTAATTATTCTTATTTGTTTTGATTATTTTCATTTCTTCTATGTAAAGCACTTTGAATTGCCATTGTGTATGAAATGTGCTATATAAACAAACTGGCCTTGCCTTGCCTTGCCTTGCCTATACAAGCATATCATCAATGTAGACTAGCATGAACAGGTGGAGGTAGGGCGATGTGACCAAAATCTCATATTGCGATTATAAGCCATTTTATATCCCGATAACGATATATATCACGATATAGTACCTTCTCTGTAAATTTGATCAATTAATACTTACCACATGGAAAATACTTTATTTTAGTATATATCAACTAAAAGAATAGTTGACATTTATATTAAGAATATATTAAGTATATAGGCCCTACTCAAACATGTTCTCAATCATATGCAATTACTTTTTCTCCTTTTATTTTGAACTCCTGGGCAAATGTTTGATTAAGAATGTAGAAATATAAAATATTTATAAAAAAAGTTTTGCCGAATTTTTTTTTTTTTACGACACCACGATATAAACAATAGAGCATAATATGAAACGACAGACTTTTTATATCGTCCTTCCGATATATATCGTCATGTTGCACAGCCCTAGGTGGACGTACTCCTGGAGCACCTTGTGCATGAAGTCCTGGAATAAAGTGGAAGCGCATGACGCAATATTCATAGTGGCCAGGAGGGGTCACAAAAGCAGTCTTCCATTCATCCCCCTCGCGTATCCTGATGAGGTTGATGTTGTTGATGCTAGCGCCTCTAAGATGTTCCAGGGTTGTTGGGATGAGGGGAAGTTGATAACAGAATTTCATTATGATTTTGTTCAATGCCCAGTAATCAATGCAGGGCCTCAAGCCTCCGCCCTTCTTGGCCACGAAGAAGTTTTTTTTATTGTAAGAATTAAGAAGTGCTCCAAATAAAGTTTAATAATAATATTTAAATCAGTAATTATCAAGTGATGTCAGTAAATATGATAATGGACTGAGTATGAAATAAATGTATTTTAAATATATTTTGGTATAGTTTTTTTTTCACTAGGGCATGCTGGCACATACTCATGGTACCACCCGATGTGAATGATATAAATAAATTATATTGGCTATAAAGCCGGCCATTCAAAACCCGAGGGTCAACCAGGATCACCGACAGTACATTTTGGGCGGGATTAATATAAACACAGATATTGGATACAATACAGGCCTAACATAAACAAACGAGACAAAAAAAACACACAAAATGCATGAAGACTTGCAGTGTAGGCTAAATGTTGCTTAGAAACCGTCCTACATTTGATCTTACGATAATTTCTCGAATGCGTAGGCCTTCATGATTCAGAAAACGTAGGCTACACACAAAAACATGCGTAGCTATATACGCCTCTCTTCCTGAAGTGAAATTTATAAATCGCAAATTTATTTTATTTTATTTATTTATTTATTTCAAGCAAAATAGTGTGACAACAGAAAAGATACACAATAATAACAAATTATACACGTATGCTTGAAAATGGAGTGGGAAGAAGTAAAACTTATTAAACCCCACCCCAATCTATAAAAGAATTTAAACAAACAAATAAAGGCTGCTTCCTTCAGCAATAATCTCAAAGAGAAAATAATATATTTAAAAAAAAAAAGAATAATAATAATAGTAATAATAATACCTCATTTAGAAACAGTGGTTGCACAGGTCAAAACCATACATTCATACCATACATATTAAAAATATACAGATATTTCCACAGGTAACAATGATTATCCACAGGTAACAATGATTATCAAATACCAACAATGGTAGACGAAATACCACAAGGTACATAACAATGATTATCAAATACCAACAATGGTAGATGGAATACCACAAGAGTACATAATGACGAACAACTACCAACAATGGTAGACGGAATACCACAAGGGTAAATAAATAACAACTAATCCAACAATCCACACAACATGAAACAATCAAACCTCATTGTCATTGTAATGGAACCAGACCAGGGACGTGCACAGACATTTTGAGGGGCAGGGGCTCAAGTGAAAAAAAGGGCACTTCTCATAATTAGGCCTACGTATTTTTAAAAAAAAAACTTTTTTTAAACAAAAAAGTATATATATATTAACTCAACTCTGACTTAAAAAAAAAAAATAATTAAAAAAGTATAACTGTCCCAGCTGCTTAGAACTGATAAGTTACAAACAAAAAAGGGGGGATCATATTTGCATAATACCCTGGGAAAGATATAATATATTTCAAGAAATCAAACAAAGAGTAATGGAAAAAATAGTCAAAAGATCATAAACTCTCTTCAAACATATATTGGTGCACAGACAATATTTACATAGGCACATGCCAATCAATCACCAGCTAAACAAACTGTCCCAAATAACAATGATGATCCGTAGATGACCATAAAGGAATACTGGAGAATGAGTTAATGATAGGAAAGCAGGACGTCAAAAGTCAATTTCCTCGGGATGAGACCAAACTGGTCTGTAGGTTTAAGTGGTCACATAGATGTCCTTCCTTGGCTAATGGCATTTCTGCCTCCAAAGGGAATCAATGATATAGGCCCTCTGGCCAGTAATCCAGTAGGAACATAATAGCACAAAAATCCTCTACAAGAAAAAGAAATACAACAAATCACATCCTCATCCATAAACAAACACTCTATTTAACAGGTCTCCAACTACATCAAATATATCCAAAAAACAAAACATGATATAACCTTACTTACGTTTGGGCAGCAAACAAACAGTTTCCCAAAACAGGATTTTTCAAAGACAGTGGTCAACAGCATGTGGCAAATCACACTGGGTATAATTCTCCTTCTGCTACTTCCCCTTTTAAATCTAAACATGGAGTGCTAATAATGACCCCTAGTGGCTTGGATGAACATAGCCCCCAAATAAGCCAAAAGATAGCCTGCCTTGTAACAGGCTATGACTGTTACATATTCCCCCCCTCAATTAGAAAGATTATCAACAGTTCCATAGAAAGGCTTCAAATTTTGTACATGAAACGTATCAACATGATTGGGATCATCCAAAAATGACACAGAACAATTAACAGGACCCAGACATTTCTCAATCCTAGCAGGACCTTTCCACTTCTCAGCAAGTTTAGCCATAAATCCATCACTAGCCCGTGACAAAGGATGAGTGCGAACCCAAACCAAATCCCCAACCTGGTAATGTACAGGTCTTCTCCGGCGGTCGTAATACCTTCTCTGTTTTGCCTGAGCTCGCTCCACGTTCATTTGCACAGTTTTTATCAGGTCTTTCTGTCTTTCTAACACTGGGTACGCAGGACTGTCCGGATCTGGAGGTCTTTGAATGGCTCTTTCTAGAGGTCCTTTCAATTTCCTGCCTAGTGCGACTTCAGCTGGAGTGAATCCCGTGCTTTCCTGCCAAGCTGTGTTTATGGCAAAACGGAATTCCGCCAACCATCTGTCCCAATGCCTGTGGTGATCTTGAACATAGGATGAGATCATGGTCTTGAGAGTACGGTTGACCCTTTCAGTGAGATTAGTTTGTGGATGTGCTGTGGTAGTCAACTTCTGGACGACACTCCATTGTTTGCAAACTAGCCTGAGGAGTTGGGAAGTGAACTGGGTCCCTCGATCGGATACCAAATACATTGGAGTCCCCCACCTGGTGAAGATTTCTTCTACCAAGATCTGAGCGATTTGAGGTGTTTTGGCCACACGCAGAGGGAACAACTCTACCCATTTCGAACAGTAGTCTACTACAACAAGGAGATGCTCATTCCGTTTAGAACTCCTAGGAAACGGTCCCATGAGGTCGATCCCTAACATATGTCCAGGTTCCACCACCGGAGTCGACTGCATATGACCGGCTAACTTGGAAATGGAGGGCTTGTATTGTTGACAAACCTGACATTCTTTACAATACTTCCAGACGTCTGAGCGTAGTGTAGGCCAATAACAGATATCTACTAACCTCAGTAGAGTCTTAAGTCTTCCAAGATGGCCACTTAACGGGTTGTCGTGCGCATATTTGAGGAAGTCTTTTCGTAGGCAAGCCGGAATGACTAGCTGTAACTTGGGTCCTTTCTGTCCATCTGGCATACTACGGAAAAGAAAGCCATTCTTTAACAGGTAATGTATACGTAATGGATTGGGATCTGTGAGTGACCTGGCTTTGTTAATGAGTTCTTGCATTTCTGGATCATCATTTTGGGATTTGGCAATGTCAGACCATTCTATCGGAAAACTGGAAAAAGCGGTAGATGAGTCCTGTGATTTGACATGGGCTACTAGAGGAAGTGAATAGACATCCAAGTGACTACGTGAGAGAGTATCAGGCACGATGTTGCATTGACCTTTTCGATATTTGACACTGAAGTCAAATTCTTGTAGTCGGATGGCCCATCGGGTCAATCTGGAAGACGGCTTTGGGTGGTTGAACACCCACGTGAGGGCCACATGATCAGTGATTATTTCAAAAGGTCTGCCTTCAAGATAGGGCCTCCATTTCTCAACGGCCCATATGACGGCACAACACTCCTTCTCTGAAACTGAATAGGACTTCTCAGCTCCTTGTAGCAGGCGAGAAGCGTAGGCTATTACATGTTCTGCTCCTTCCAACTCTTGCGTGAGGACAGCTCCTAAACCCACGTTGCTAGCATCAGTCTGCACTTTGAAAGGCTTTGTCAAATCCGGGGCAATCAAGATAGGTGCATTGGTCAGATCTTGTTTGATCAATTCAAAAGATTTCTGACATTCCTCAGTCCAAGACCATGTTGCTCCTTTTCTTTTTAAAGCATGCAGTGGTGCAGCCTTCTCGGAAAACCTATTAATAAATCTTTGGTACCATCCTGCAAGACCAAGGAACCGTTGTACCTCCTTCAAGCATTGAGGGACGGGAAATTTAGTAACAGCTTCCACCTTTTCAGGGTCTGTTTGTATTCCGTCACTAGATACCACATGTCCTAAGAAAATCAAAGACTTTTGCATGAGGTTGCACTTCTGGAGATTGAGAGTGAGCCCTGCTTTGTAGAGACAATGAAATATTGCTTTCAGGTGTTTCAAATGCTCTTCTTCCGTCTTGGAGTACACCACAATATCATCGATGTACACGAAACAACTCTTCCCCCTAAAATCCTTCAGCACTAACTCCATCAATCGTTGAAATGAAGCAGCAGCATTTTTGAGTCCAAAAGGTAAACGGAGAAATTCAAATAAGCCTGATGATGTGACAAAAGCAGTCTTGGAGATGCTTTCAGGTTCCATTTCCACCTGCCAATACCCACTTTTTAGATCCAGGGTACTGAAGATTCCTGCTCCATGGAGTGACTCAAGAATGTCCTGTATTTGTGGCATAGGATACGCATCTAGGAAAGTCTTTGAGTTCAATCCTCGAAAGTCAACACAGAATCTTTGTCCTCCTCCTTTCTTGGGTACAAGGACAATTGGAGCAGCCCAGGGAGACGTTGAGGGCCGAATAATTTTCTTATCAAGCATCCCCTTTATCTCTTGATCGATGAAAAGCTGTTTTTCAGGAGATACTCTATAGGCTTTTCGGCGGATGGGTACTTCATTAGTGGTTATGATACGATGTTTTACTATATTGGTGTGCCCTATTTCATTGGTGCACACTGTGGGCCAGTCTTTCATAAGCTGCTCAAGTCGTAACTTCAATCCTGAAGATGTGTCTGCATTGTTAACTAGTTGATGGATAAGTGAGCGGGTTTCAGATGACTCTTCTGGTATGGGTAAGGCTAGATAGAATGACAACAAAGCATTGGGAGAATGGGCAGGGGTGAATGAAAATATTTCTTCTCGGCATCCATTTGTGGCAGGCAGTGTATATTGGACTTTATGAAAATCCAGACAAATTCCAGATGACATAAGAAAATCCATTCCTAAGATTATAGGCACAGTGAGATCAACATCCCTCATTATATACAAGGACAGTGCAAACTTCCTCTGCTGTAACTCACCATCACATCTCCACATGCCCAAGGCACTTAGAACTTGTCCATTGGCCTGTTGGAAAGTCTGTCCACAACTAGAATCCAACTGTTCTCTGTGCTTCAATTGATTCCAATAAGATTCTTGCATTAGAGTCAGTGAACTCCCTGTGTCGATCATGGCCTGGAAATATCTTCCACGGATCACCATCGGTAGGGCCACCATCTTCAAGTTGATCTGAGCAGGGGCGTGAACAGGTTGAATAACACGTGTGTTTGAGGGATTTGACTTTGTGTGAATGTCTCTTTCAGTTTGGGTTTTCCGTTTCTGTATATCTGCGTTGGCCTGACTCCAATATTTCTTGGCTTCTTCCAGATCTCTTTCAATCTGAGTTCCAATCCTCACCAACTCACCTACTTCCTTGACAGTTCCTCTCAGGAGACTGGCGAGGCGAGGGTTGCAATTTCTTAAAATGGACTGGACTATCTCTTTCTCTGTCATCTCCTTTTTCCACCGTAAACACAGGGCTCTGTAATGATAGGCAAAATCACGTATAGACTCTTTGGGACCTTGTTTCCTTTCCAACAACCGTTTAGCAGCTTCTGTTTCATAGTCGTCATTTAAGAAAGCTTGAAGAAAAGTTTGCTTAAATTGGTGCCACGTGAAGATGAATCGTCGTTCTGCTAGCCACCAATCCTTAGCTGTTCCCTTTAAAACTGAGGTGAGAGAAGCTAAAATCTCATATTCAGTAAGAGGTCTAAGAGCAAGATAATCTTCACAATGTTCAATAAATGAAATGGGGTCATTTTCTTCATCAGAGCCGAACTGTGGGAATTCAATTCTAACAGGAGGACGATATTGAGAACCATGACCACTATCTGGGTTGGCAGGTATAGCAGTCTGAATCTGAGCACTGAAAGGTCTGCGGTGTGGTAAGGTAGGAGTAAACACTGGAGGCACAATAGGAGTAGATCTAAAGGGAGCTTGAGATTTTAATTTGGCATCAATTTGCTTATCTCTCCTCTTCAAACAATCCACTACTGACTTGCCCAAATCCTGAATACTCAACTCAAGAATGTTTTGGACTCTCTCACACTCTCGTTCTATTTTATAGTTTAATCTCTCCTCAAAAAAACGGAACTGATCATTAAACTCTGCATTTAGGCTGCATAAACTCACTTTTTGTACACAGTTGTGAAGGTCTTCTTCCAGAGTTGCAATACGACGGGTTATCTCATCCATTGACTGAGCCGAGAATTGAGGATCCAGTACGTCAGGAGGTGGTGGTGGAGGAAGTGGAACGTCCAGCGGAGCCTCAGAGTCATTATCCTCTTCGGAGTTGATGTACAGTTCACTAAAAGTAGTAATGAGCTCTCTTACAGGATGTGGATCTCTTCGTGTAACAAAAGGTCCAGCGGTAAAATCTGGATTGGGTTCACCCTCATCCTCAATAACATCTGAAGAGACTGACATTTTACAGTATAATTTCCAAAACAAAATGTACAAAATATTCTTGAAATTCTTAACTTGCAAAGAGTCCCTGTTCGGGCGCCATTCTATAACTGTCCCAGCTGCTTAGAACTGATAAGTTACAAACAAAAAAGGGGGGATCATATTTGCATAATACCCTGGGAAAGATATAATATATTTCAAGAAATCAAACAAAGAGTAATGGAAAAAATAGTCAAAAGATCATAAACTCTCTTCAAACATATATTGGTGCACAGACAATATTTACATAGGCACATGCCAATCAATCACCAGCTAAACAAACTGTCCCAAATAACAATGATGATCCGTAGATGACCATAAAGGAATACTGGAGAATGAGTTAATGATAGGAAAGCAGGACGTCAAAAGTCAATTTCCTCGGGATGAGACCAAACTGGTCTGTAGGTTTAAGTGGTCACATAGATGTCCTTCCTTGGCTAATGGCATTTCTGCCTCCAAAGGGAATCAATGATATAGGCCCTCTGGCCAGTAATCCAGTAGGAACATAATAGCACAAAAATCCTCTACAAGAAAAAGAAATACAACAAATCACACCCTCATCCATAAACAAACACTCTATTTAACAGGTCTCCAACTACATCAAATATATCCAAAAAACAAAACATGATATAACCTTACTTACGTTTGGGCAGCAAACAAACAGTTTCCCAAAACAGGATTTTTCAAAGACAGTGGTCAACAGCATGTGGCAAATCACACTGGGTATAATTCTCCTTCTGCTACTTCCCCTTTTAAATCTAAACATGGAGTGCTAATAATGACCCCTAGTGGCTTGGATGAACATAGCCCCCAAATAAGCCAAAAGATAGCCTGCCTTGTAACAGGCTATGACTGTTACAAAAGTTAATTAATTTTATCTTCCTCAAACTCACACAATTGTTTCACGCATGACTGTATCATCATCATCAAATAAAACCTTCAAAATTCACAATTAGATGGAGTTTGTTTTAAACCTACTATCCTCCATCTGTTTGCATCTGTAGCAGGGGTGTCACTAGGACTTTCATTTTAGGGGGGTAAGCCCCCAATGAGGGTATATATATATATATTTTTTTTAAATAAAAAAAAGGTAACACTAGTTTAGGATCTAATGCTCACTATTAATCAGTTTCATTACCATGCAAAGTCAGGGTTTTATAATCACTGTGGTCCCAAATGTGAAGTACGGAAGAGGGTTCGGTGTTTCCCCGAGAAAATGTTGATTTCTCTGATCTACATATGTGCATTTTAAGATGTTTTGAAGGCCAAAAAAATTGGATAACAGCTTTAAAACCATGTCAGTGGGCAGCTGATTATTTTTCTCTCCTCAGCATCATCACACTCTTTTTCTCTTTGTTTTTATCTTGCCCTGTCTCTTCCCCTCCTAAAGCTGAGCTTTGACTGATATAGGCTTTTCATTTTTTGTCTGTAATTGAAGAAAGTAAACATAGGGTCAACTGATAGGTTGATTTTGCCAATGTATCATTTTCTCAGACGCATTTATTTACTGAAAGCTACTAAAGGTAATTAAGTTTATTAAATGCATTCACAATATGTAGGCTACACATTCATTATTGATCTTATGCCTAATACAGGGCCGTAGACAGGGCTTTATAATCACAGAGGTCCTAAATTTGAGGTTGGTAGGGGGTTCAAATTTTTTATTTGTCTGATATGTGCATTTCAAGACGTTTGAAGACCCTAAAAAGGGATAAGAAATAGCTTTAAAACCATGTCAGTGGGCAGTAGATTATTTGTCAATACCTGCTCTCTTCTCATCTCCATCACGCTTTCTTTTTTTCTCAGTCTCTTCATCACTTTCTCTTCCCCTCCTAAAGCTGAGCTTTTTTAATTTACCAAAGGCTACAATTTGTATTATATTCTCAATATGTACACATTCATTATTAATCTTGTGCCGAACATGATGAAAACGGCTTTGTTAATGTGTCTTGTCCCCTCACAATGACAGTAAACTAATTATTACATTACATGAGTCACGTTACATAGGCCTATTTTCAGTTCAAAATGGCGAAATTAGACAAAACTATATTAGTTTGCCTGATTATTTTTAGTCATTCGTTTAACATTTACGACCTAAAAAAATGTCAAATATGAAATGATAAGTTTAGCTACTTACTTATCTCGCACTTGACCGTCCGCGTCGAGTTGCACTGTTAAAGTGGTTAAAATTCGTGCTCAGCAGCGTCTGTGAACATAAAGCCCGCCTACTTTGATTTGATTGGTCATCTCAAATATTCTGACATTGACGAGCAGTGACAGACCAATGAGGCTCAGATGAACACACACACACACACACACACACACACCCTGTCCTCTGTTTCTGACGTGCTCTCTGCTCTGCGCCGCTGCGGAATGAAGATGAAGAACGCGCTGAATCTGATAATAACAAGACTGAAGCGAACACGAATTTGTGTAGCCTACATTAATCACAAATTTTTAGGGGGGCTAGGCAGAAGTTGGGCCTAGCGACGACCAACAATAATATATATTATTTTTAAAAAATTAAAAAAAGCACCTCAGAAAAAAGGGCACTTTCCCTCCAGGAATAAAAAGGGCAGGTGCTCAAGCCCCCTTTGATGTCTATGTGTGCACGTGCCTGAACCAGACCTTTCGTTTGTAAAGACGTTTGAAATTGTGAATGCCTTGACACTGCTTTAATTCAAGCCCCAGATTATTCCACAAAGTAACCCCACAAACAGACATAGAGAAACTCCTCCTGGTGGAACCCGCCATTGGGACCACAAAGTTTCCAAATCCTCTTAAACTGTACGACTGCTCCTTATGAGAAAACATATTTTGAATGTTCACAGGTAATAAATAGTGATACGATTTGAACATGAACTGTGCATTATATAATTTTTACAAGATCCTTCATTTTTAATAGCTTTGATTTGAGAAAGAGAGGATTTGTGTGTTCGAAATAGGCGGCCTTGTGTATAATTCATATAGCTCTTTTCTGTAGCAAAAAAAGTGACTGTATTACATTTTTGTAATTATTGCCCCATAGCTCTACACAGTAGGTTAGATATGGCTGTATTAAAGCACAATACAGGGTATGGAGTGCATTATAATCAAGGATATGCTTAACTCTACTTATTATGGCAAGGCTTTTGGAGACTTTAGTTATTATATGTCTGATGTGGGCGTTCCAACTTAGCTTGTTGTCTATCGTTACACCTAAAATTTTTATTTCCTGAACATTTTCAATGTGTACTCCATCTATCTCAACCATTTTCTGCGAATCAGCTTGATACTTTCCAAAAAACATCACTTTGGATTTATCTAGGTTTAATGATAATTTATTACTTTCCATCCATTTTTTAAATTTACTTAGTTCTTTGTTTATAACGCTAATCAGTCGCTCCAAACTATCGTTACTATAGAAAATATTTGTATCATCAGCGTACAATACACATTTAACCAATTGAGAAACATTGAAAATATCATCAATATATAAATCAAATAATTTGGGGCCCAATACTGACCCCTGCGGGACACCACAAGCAATGTCAAGACAGAAAACTCACCCATTTGAACAAACTGTACTCTGTCGCTCAGATAACTTTTCACCCATTTCCCAGCAACTCCCCGTATTCCATATCGTTCTAATTTCTTAAGTAATATATATCATGATTAATGGTATCAAAAGCTTTTTTGAAATCTATAAAAATTCCTATTGCATGTTTTTTGTTTGTTAGAGCCTTCGATATTTCTTCTGTGGCGTCAATTATGGCCATCGAAGTAGATCTGTTGGGTCTGAACCCATATTGTCATTCATTAATTAGCTTATGCTTATATGTAAACATTTCTAACCGTTTGTCAAAAACCTTTTCAAGGATTTTTGAAAACTGGGGAAGGAGAGAAATGTATGGAGCCAGATCAGACTCATTAATAATTCACGCAAAAAATACGATTCACACATGCGTAGACAATTTCACATGCGTGAAACCTAATTCACGTACACACAAAAAAAAATCACGTGCGTGAAAAAAAAACATATTCACAAAAAGCAATTCACATGCACAAAATAAAATTATATATTCATAAAATACATTTCACAAATGCAAAACACAATTCGTAGATATACAACTGTGCACAAAAACCTTTGAATCTTTAAAATGTACGAGTGTGTCCTTGAATTTGAATGTGCAAATCGTCATTCACGTACGAATCGCCTTGGATGTGTGTGTGTGTATTTTTGAGACTTTCCTGGCAGCGCTTTCTCGTAAAACAGAGCAGTCGTACTCTTCAGCCAATCAGATTTAAGCTCATCAATCGACCAATCAGTATCACGTGAGGGCGGGCCTATCTGTATGTTACGTCATCAGCTTTCGACCAGTTCATGGCTGAGCAGAGGTAAGTGCAGTTAATCGTTCATTTCGGTGTTAACTGAAGTTAGAGATCAGTTGAAGCAATAGTTTATGAACTATTAACTGATGTAAGCAAGTGTTGTTGTAATCAGATGTCCCATATCGTGTCAAAAATGAAGAAGGATGATGCTTGTTTTGTTGTATTTTAGACAGCTCTCAGCTACAATCATCACGCTAATGATTGCAAAACAATCATCTGTGGTCAATACCCACCCTAGCTCTCTCAGCACTGGCCTCATCGAGATTGTTCTTATAATGGTGAATAGACCTTTTTAATGAGCACCCAGTGTTTATTTGCTATTTGTGTATGTTGTTAAATTATTATTAACACTTGTTTCCCTGCATTTTTCAGGATTACTCACCTTTGGTGTGACATCTGGATAGCAGTCACAAACATCTTAATTCATGTTGTTTCTTTATTCTCTTTTATACTTTTGTTTTTATGTCTTAATTGGTAACACTTTACTATAATGTTTCATTAGTTAACATGAACTAATAATGAACTGCACGTAAACCGCCTTTAATTATTTTTTGTTAATGTTAATTTCAGCATTTACTAATACTTAATTAAAATCTTGTTAACATTAGTTAATGCACTGTAAAGTAACAATAAACAGCTATATTTTTTACTAACGTTAACAAAGATTATCAAACACCGCAACAAATGTATTGCTCATGGTTAGTTAATATACATTAAGTAATGTTATTGTACCATATTGTAGTGTTACCAATATTCAACATGCATTTCCTTATGTTTTGTGCTGTATTGTCATCTTAAGGTTTTTAAATAAGGTTTTTTATTGTCATCTTAAGGTCTCACAGGACAATATTGTGAAGCTTTAATTTTACTTTGCTTAGTAAAATAGGCAAATCTGATTTTGTGCTGATAAGACAAAGGTACTTATCATAGAGAGGCAATTAAGATTATGCGACTAAGATTACTCAGTAAACTCTATTCAAATACCATCACTTAATTTCCCACGTCCTCTGTCTGCACCTCTCGTACTATAGGTTTTTACTATTTTAAATATCAGGACAAAATCTGATATGTCCTAACAGAGAGGTCTACTGATGACTGGATTGAACACAATTCATTTGTTCACTTTTCACTTGATGTATTGCACTTATATTTATATACTTTAAAAGCAAAGTAGACTCTGACTGGATCTCACAACTCTGGAAGAGATGTATATTTCTCTGTACTGAATGTTCATGATCTTCATATGTAACAGGAACATTAATCATGATGAAGTCATTTTATATATATTTTATTCCCAAAGAATTTCGGAAACGTTAAAATTAATAAAACGTGTACATCAAATTGAACTATGTCTTTGAATCTTTTCATTCTGACAAGAACATTTAATAATGCATGCATAGCAAGGCTGTATTCCTAGAGCGTGTACATATAGTCTGCAGGAGACAAATGAATACAGTAACAATGCATCACTTTCAACCTCTTGTTGAAACAACTGTCAAAATGGTTGGCTTGCAACATGACTGTTTTCAAAGATTTACAGTAGGAATGGTAAGATCACAGTTCTGGTTGTCTGCAACTTCATACATCATCTGTCTCGGAAATCTGAAACAATAAAACTACATAATATATGATGCTTAAAACAAAACATGTCTCCTATATATGCACGTCATTACATACATTATCATCAGTTGAATGTGTGGTGGACAGGACATGAAAATCCATCAATACTAAAAATAAATGTTTATGTTCACATGTGGACTAAACAGCAGTTAATAAACTATTGCATCAACTGATCTCAAGCTTCTCTAACTTCAGTTAACACAGAAATGAACGAGTAACTGCACTTACCTCTGCTCAGCCATGAACTGATCGAAAGCTGATGACGTAACATACAGATAGGCCCGCCCTCATGTGATACTGATTGGTCGATTGATAAGCTTAAATCTGATTGGCTGAAGAGTACGACTGCTCTGTTTTACGAGTAAGCGCTGCCAGGAAAGTCTCAAAAATACACACACACACATCCAAGGCGATTCGTACGTGAATGACGATTTGCACATTCAAATTCAAGGACACACTCGTACATTTTAAAGATTCAAAGGTTTTTGTGCACAGTTGTATATCTACGAATTGTGTTTTGCATTTGTGAAATGTATTTTATGAATATATAATTTTATTTTGCGCATGTGAATTGCTTTTTGTGAATATATTTTTTTTTCACGCACGTGAATTTTTTTTGTGTGTACGTGAATTAGGTTTCACGCATGTGAAATTGTCTACGCATGTGTGAATCGTATTTTTTGCGTGAATTATTAATGAGTCTGATCTGGCTCCATAGTAATGGGTCTGTAATTAGTAAAGTGATTCCTATTTCCATTTTTGAACAATAGTATAACCTTAGCAATTTTCATTTTTCTTGGCACACAGACGTTTTTAAGCGACAGGTTACAGATATGTGTTAGAGGCTTTATGATACTATTAATTGTCTTTTTTATGAGTACCATATCGATGGAGTGACAGTCTTTAGATAACTTGTTTTTGGATTTTTGAACAATATTTATTATTTCACACTCACTGACAGGAGAGAGGAAAATAGTACAGTCATTTCTTTCAGTGTTCAACTTCAATTCTTGGTTAGGAATTTTAGCTGCTAAATCAGGACCAACATTTACAAAGAAATTATTGAAATCATTTACTAATTTATTCATATCAATGTTTTCTCCATTAGAGTCAACAAAATATTCTGGATAATCCGTTATATTCGATCCTTGCTTAATAACACTATTTAATACTGCCCAGGTTCTTTTTATGTTAGATTTATTAGCAATTAATAGTTTTTCATAATAATGTTTTTTCGCCACTCATTATAGCTGTCAATTTATTTTTGTACAGCTTGTATCTGTCCTCAGCTTCTTTGGTTTTCGATTTAACAAACAATTTATAAAGCTTTTTTTTTTTTTCTTACATGCATTCTGCAGGCCTTTTGAAATCCAAGGGCATTTTAGATTTTTTTTTCGGTTTACTAAATATTCTGATGGGACAGTGCTTGTTGTACAGGGAAGTAAATATTTCTATAAAATTATTGTAAGCCACATCAGTCTGCATATCTCCATAAATAGTATTCCAATCTTGTAACCTTAATTCTTCATTAAATAAATTAATAGCTTCCTCAGTTCGTACTCGTCTATAGTTCACATTGCAAGTTTTAATATGTTTAGAAACATTACAGTCATATATAGTAAAGACTGGTAAGTGGTCAGTGATATCACAGATCAATAGACCATTAACTGTTTTGTTTTAAAGGTTGTTAGTAAAGATGTTATCAATTAAAGTTGCACTGTGAGAGGTAATCCTACTAGGCTTTGTGATGGATGGAAATAAGGACATTCTATACATACTATCAACAAATTCACAGGTAGGTTTGTAGTTGTTTGAGTTCAGAAGGTCAATATTGAAGTCCCCACATACAAATAATGGCTTATTTATATCTTCAGAAAACAATTTCACCATCCATTCATTGAATAAGTCTACACTTGATCCAGGTGACCTATAGACACAGCTTATAATAATATTCTTTTGCTTTCCATTTTTTAGTTCAATAGTTACACACTCCAGGACATTATCAAGTGCTATTGACAGGCTATTTACTATTGAAAAATGTATTGATCTTGCAAATGATCTTGAAATCGTGCTGAAACTGTATGGTTTGGATCTCCCACTGTTAAACTCAGGCAGCCTAATTAAGTATTTAACATATAAAAGAGCACCAGTCAAAATCCTTTACCTGAGAATGGCAAACAGCAAGAATTGCTCAGATTTACTCAGACTTTTCTGCCACAAGGAAAAGTGCATTACTCTGCTTAGACCCGGACCGGGGGCCAAGCATTTTTTTCACATCGAAGAGCGTTTTAAAAATATGAACGTTGGCATGGATTTTAGCATATAAGATCATATCTGTGCGAGCGCACGCTTTATAAATGAAGCCCCTCAAGTCAAGAGAAATAGAGAATGAGCACATATTTCACGGCTGTGTTTTAACAGCTACAGTGAAGATGCAAAACCTATTGCAAGGTTACAGTTTTGATTTGTAATAATGGAATGTCTTCCATACACAAATAGCCAATGTTGAATGTCTTAACTGGATAACTGAAATACAGTGTAATACTGTACTATTATTAAAGTAAGTTGGGTATTTTAAAATTCTCTGCAAACACGTAGCCTGCAGTATGGTATTATATGGGATTACATTTTTTTTTTCAAGAACAATTTCCCATTCAGAACGGTTAAGGAGCGGGAAATTGTCTGAGTAATGCTTTAATAAATTAATGTTCTGAAAAGATTTGAGACATTTACAATTGAGATTTGAGGTTGAGTCTACACCTGTATTCGATGTCGCCATCTAGTGTGTCATTAGTGTAATCACATGTGCGTCAAGTTGATTTTGTTCTCTCCATTTTTTTTTTTTTTTTAAAGTTAGGGATAATTCATCCCTATATAATAAAATACAGTCATCATTTGCTCATCCTCGTGTTGTTTTTAAACTGATATGATTTTCTTTCATGCATGGAGATGTCAGGCAAGAATCACAGCCTTTTTAATTCACTTTCATTATATGGAAAGAAAAGATGTGATGAAGAAAATGTCACTAACATTCACCTTTTGTTGCTCCCAGGAAGAAAGAGATTGTAGGAGCAAAACACTTGACGTGTGTCCGCCAAACCTTTGCTAACAAGAACAATCTAAAATGCATGAAAATATAACATTGTCATTTAATTTTTTACTGTTTTTGAAGTTCTCAAGACATCATTGTTTCACACCGGCCAGAATAACACATCAGTCATTTATAAAGTAGAGCAAGCTAATAGAGTTTAGTTCACAACAATAGTTTAGTTCAAATAAATAACTAATTAAAGGGGTCATATAATGCCATTTTTGTACAAGTTAATATGAATCTTTAGGGTCTAAATGAAAACTTTGTAATATACTTTTATAAAAAATTCTCATTAGTATTTTAAGAAAACACTAATTTTACCTGCTCCAAAACAGCTCTGTTTTTAGCACGCTGTTTCAGTGTATATGCCTTTAAATGATAATGAGCTTGCTGACTCCGCCCCTCTGTTCTTTGGGGCGTTTTTGACACAACGCACGTGGAGTGTTGCCTTGACAACAGTTGATGGTATATTTTGGCGAAAGAATGGCAGCGGGAGTCTCTGAGGACACATCTGTAGTGTTGCCATACCAATTTGAACCGGAGTCGGACCCGGAACAAGATGACGCCCCGAAGAAGTTCGACCATTAAGGCTCGAACAGGACGTTTCTGAATGGTTGGTTAACGTAATGTCACTTGAATCTATTTTTGTATGTACTGTCAGGGTAGAGTAGTGGGATACAAACGCTATGTGTTTACTGTAGCCTGTAGGTTAGTTCGTTGACAGATTTATGTTGAAAAACTTTTTTTTGGGTAAATGTAGGCTTGTCAGTGATGCGTAACGTTATCTCAGTGTTCGGTACAACTATCATGACTGAAACATGTATTGTCATGTCAGTAATGATTCTAGCAGTAGTTGAAGGATACCTAAGAATTTGTTGTTTATGTTTAGTGCAGTACGAAAATGTTTCTTCATGCAGTTATAACTGTTTTTTTTACATTACTTCTTAATCAGTAACATACAAGTAAACCAGGTGTAACTTAGCTGCATACACAGTTTTTAATAACACAATAACGCGTTATTCATTATAAACGTGGGATTATGAATTATATTGAGAACGTCGTGACGTTACATAGAATACATGCCGTAAGTAATGTACCCTGAGTGTAAACATTAGCCGCATTCATCGTAAAGCGTGCAAGCGATTGGCAAAGATTAATATGTATCGTAAAAGGTTAATAAAACGTTATGCTCACTTCTTCAGGAGGTTCAGCAGGAACACGAATAGCTGGTACCGATCCTTTTTTCATGAGCAGCTTCTTAGCAAAACCAGCTTTATACTGACCCTTGTTTAAAAAGCAGTCTGGTGAGAAATGATTCGCGCAAACATGAACGCATTGACGCTGATCGTGGGGAATATTCCCATCATAAACAAAACTCAGCCACTGCGTCTTCAGCGGTTCAAATTTAGGAACATTAAAATGATTTCTGTGTTTGTTATTGCACCCAAGAACAGAACACCACAATCGCTTAGACGCCATTCTGCTCCAGTGTATCAATAATGACGGACTATGATGAGAGCTCGCTCAGGGCGGGGCTGTGTTGAAACACTGCTGTCAATCAACAGCCGTGGGAGGGGCGTCACGCGCCGTGTGACGTCACACGATGAAACGGCTCAATTTGAGACAGGGGAATACATATAAGGAGATTAAAACAAAGACAGTGGATGGATTTTCATCATTATATGATGGTTGTGTACAGGCACTGCCAACACACATTGCAGTACAATCAACTTGTAAAAAGTACCATATTATATGACCCCTTTAAATTCTATTAAATCCACACTCCTTTCTAGTTGGTGGCAGTAATGCGTCATAAAAGATTCATAAGAAAGACCTTTGGGAATTGGGATTAAAACACAAATTAACTTTTAACCCTGAGATTAGATCACTGATTTTATAATTCTTAACCCTTTGATGCGCAAGCTATGGAGACCCCCTCTAATGCACAACATGGGTCTAAAAAGACCCGTATTCATTTCCTATGTTATTTCATGCATAGCTTGGCATTTTTTTTTTGTTTCACCTTTTGAAATCACTTTATTTAAGCATTTAATATTTCATGATCTATAAATTTCATGATTTATGAATATTCTAAATATCTTCTTTTCAATTATCACAAAATTATATTTTAATATTTCCTAGGTTTTGTGTTAATACATCAAGTTTACACATATGGGTCTAAAATTACCCATCTATGCAAGCGTGATAAAACAAAAGAATAAAGAAAGCTTTTTGTTAAAATAACCAATGTCACAGTTGTTTAGATCAACACATTTACTGTAACACTTGAAATAAGTTTATTGGCCACTTTGTCACACATAACACACATATAACCGATAACACTGAAATTAAACTGTAGTGTAGTGCAACTGTAGGGATCTCCCCGCCACCATTGAACTCCCCACCACCAATGTGCAGCATCCACCCGGATGATGCGACAGCAGCCATAGTGCACCTGAACGCCACCACGCGACGGCTTATGTGACCGATAGCATTGATTTATGACCACAAATAAAAATGAATATGGAGGTACAAGGTTTCTGCCCAACAGCGACAATATATACTTGTATATATAACTTTCTATTGCAACTTTTATTTTGTTGACCTAGCTATTAGATAAAATAGAATATGTCGACCGCAAGCTAGCTAATAGTATTGGACATTTTTTTCTTTTGCACTAGTAATGGATTTCAAGGTCAAGGTAACCTTAGCCTAAACGTTCAAATATTAGGTCATATCTAGATGTCTTTCACAAAATATCAAATATTTTCTCTGTGACAAAAAATTTATTAAATAAAACTTACATGCATGAAATATACAAAAGCAGCCCTGTTGAATTGTGAAATGTGTGGCAGATAAATAGTTTTCTGCAGTAAATATATTTATACTATTTATAAATTTCAAAGGTTCCTATATGGGTAATTTTTTACCCATGTGTGTAAAATTGATGTAGAAATACAAAAAACGTGTTTGTTTATAAAGTAAGAAAGGAAAAATAAACATAATGATTTGTGGAAATCAAAAACAAGATATTTAATGAATACCTGGATTAATAAATGATAAAATACATTTCTTTCAAATATTCAGCAAAGAAACATGAACACGGGTCTTTTTAGACCCATGTTGCGCATTAGAAGGGTAGTGATACAAAAACGATTTTTATTCGAAAAGTAAGAAAGAAAAAATTTAAATAAGGATTTGTAATGATCTAAAACAAGTTAATTGAGGAATACCTGGAATACTGAATGATGAAATGAATTTTTTGCAAAGATATAGAAAATGAAAACTCAGTCGGGTCTATTTAGACCCATGTTGTGCATCAAAGGGTTAATCAGAATATCATAATCCTGTTATGAGACTGACTGACAGTCAACAACCAATGAATACAATTGAGTCATGTCAAAAATTGAGCAGTTTCAGTTACACTTCAGTTTAAGGTGTCAATGTGAATGCAATTAATTACTGATTAACATTAATAATTCTGCATAATTCATTATAGTAAGTACATAGAACATGTAACAAGGTCACTGTAAAATAAAGCATTACCACAGTTTAATTCAGAAATGAGTCATAAATACAACTAGATAAAAATGTTTGTCAAGACAAACTTCGAAGTTTTCTTGAGAAAGCCAGACCAGAAAGTTTGATGGTTTTCAGTATATAGTAGTTTATCATTTTTAATGTTTAAAGTTGGAATGTTTTGAAGGCGATAGATAGATAGACTGTCAGATATAGACAGACAGATAAATAAATAGAAACAGGTCCTTCTAAAAAAATTAGCATATTGTAATATAGTTCATTATTTTCCATAATGTAATGATAAAAATTAAACTTTCATATATTTTAGATTCATTGCACACCAACTGAAATATTTCAGGTCTTTTATTGTTTTAATACTGATGATTTTGGCATACAGCTCATGAAAACCCCAAATTCCTGTCTCAAAAAATTAGCATATCATGAAAAGGGTCTCTAAACGAGCTATTAACCTAATCATCTGAATCAACTAATTAACTCTAAACACCTGCAAAAGATTCCTGAGGCTTTTAAAAACTCCCAGCCTGTTTCATTACTCAAACCGCAATCATGGGTAAGACTGCCGACCTGACTGCTGTCCAGAAGGCCATCACTGACACCCTCAAGCAAGAGGGTAAGACAGAAAGAAATTTCTGAACAAATAGGCTGTTCCCAGAGTGCTGTATCAAGGCACCTCAGTGGGAAGTCTGTGGGAAGGAAAAAGTGTGGCAAAAAACGCTGCACAACGAGAAGAGGTGACCGGACCCTGAGGAAGATTGTGGAGAAGGACCGATTCCAGACCTTGGGGGACCTGCGGAAGCAGTGGACTGAGTCTGGAGTAGAAACATCCAGAGCCACCGTGCACAGGCGTGTGCAGGACATGGGCTACAGGTGCCGCATTCCCCAGGTCAAGCCACTTTTGAACCAGAAACAGCGGCAGAAGCGCCTGACCTGGGCTACAGAGAAGCAGCACTGGACTGTTGCTCAGTTTTGCATGTCATTCGGAAATCAAGGTGCCAGAGTCTGGAGGAAGACTGGGGAGAAGGAAATGCCAAAATGCCTGAAGTCCAGTGTCAAGTACCCACAGTCAGTGATGGTCTGGGGTGCCATGTCAGCTGCTGGTGTTGGTCCACTGTGTTTTATCAAGGGCAGGGTCAATGCAGCTAGCTATCAGGAGATTTTGGAGCACTTCATGCTTCCATCTGCTGAAAAGCTATATGAAGATTAAGATTTCATTTTTCAGCACGACCTGGCACCTGCTCAGAGTGCCAAAACCACTGGTAAATGGTTTACTGACCATGGTATTACTGTGCTCAATTGGCCTGCCAACTCTCCTGACCTGAACCCCATAGAGAATCTGTGGGATATTGTGAAGAGAAAGTTGAGAGATGCAAGACCCAACACTCTGGATGAGCTTAAGGCCGCTATCGAAGCATCCTGGGCCTCCATAACACCTCAGCAGTGCCACAGGCTGATTGCCTCCATGCCACGCCGCATTGAAGCAGTCATTTGCAAAAGGATTCCCGACCAAGAATTGACTATTGAGTGCATAACTGAACATAATTATTTGAAGGTTGACTTTTTTTTTTTTTGTATTAAAAACACTTCTTTTATTGGTCGGATGAAATATGCTAATTTTTTGAGACAGGAATTTTGGGTTTTCATGAGCTGTATGCCAAAATCATCAGTATTAAAACAATAAAAGACCTGAAATATTTCAGTTGGTGTGCAATGAATCTAAAATATATGAAAGTTTAATTTTTATCATTACATTGTGGAAAGTAATGAACTTTATCACAATATGCTAATTTTTTTAGAAGGACCTGTAGATGGATTCATGGATAGATGGATAGATAGACAGACGGAGGGATAGATAGACATAAGAGATGGATGGATAGACAGACGGACGGATAGATAGATAGACATAAGAGATGGATGGATAGATAGATAGATAGATTAGCATATTTCATCCGATAGATACTAGATGGATAGATAGATAGATGGACAGATAAGAGATGGATGGATAGACAGACGGACGGACGGATAGATAGATAGACATAAGAGATGGATGGATAGACAGACGGACGGACGGATAGATAGATAGACATAAGAGATGGATGGATAGATAGACAGATACTAGATGGATAGATAGATAGCTGGACAGATAAGAGATGGATGGATGGATAAATAGATATAAAATAATAAAACAATTTTCTTTTTTAATTAGGCCTACTTGCAATATAATCTAAATTGTCTTTCTAGTCAGTCTTGTGTCGAACAGCTGAGGTAAACATTCTGGAAAAAGATGCAAATATAAAATAACCACTTAAATATTGTTTTCATTTTTGATGAAGATAGCGTAATATGCTACAACATAATATTTCATTAAATAAAGCTTATGTAGCCTACCATCCGGAACAGTGAGTTATTCACGTTTTCTTGACAATATTGTTACCTTAAACATTTCACATCAGCGGCAGATCTGCGATCCTTACACTCATTTTTCTGCATGTAAAACAAACCAACAAAAAACATCCCGACATTTTCAGTCAGTCGCACAATAGGCGAACTTCAAAGGTTCTTCTCAACTCTGAATGGTTCTGTTCACTAGATGGGGTGGGACTTGCGATTTGTGCAGGTTCCATCGGACTAAACCATTTTTAGGGAGGGGAGAGAAAGAGAGATTAGCAAATTACAAGTTTTTGTGGTTTTCATTGAACTTTTCAGGGCATGCATGATAGATAAGAGTAGTTGTTACTTGTTAGAATAATTGTTACAACCTTTCACCCCATGTCAGATAGATAGGACTTTTTTTCATGCCGCTAGCATGTTTCAAATTTGAATTAGCACATTGCTAACATGATTTAACACATTGCTAGCATGTTGCTATAACAATTTAACACGTTGCTAGCATGATTAGCATGTTGCTAAAAAGATGTTAACACATTGTTAGCATGATTAATATGACAGATTGATACAATCTTATGAGTTTAAATTTGAATTTTATAAGTCTTGACTCATTTGATTATTCCATCAATGCAAGCCTATGGGAAATTTATGATTTTTAATTTTTAGGAAAACCCCAAGTCAGACCAGTTAGAAAAGATAAAGCACACTAAGTCAGAACAGTCTGATCTGGGTTTGGAGGTTCTAGCTTGAAAGCTCTAGGAGTTACAGAATTTTAGTTGCAAAGGAAGTTTAAATAGAATTTCAGTAAGTTGGCTTTCTCAAGCAAAGTTAATAAAGTTGGTTGCAATGGTTTCATACACACTTTAAAAATAATAATTTAGCCAGTGTCGTT
Source organism: Rhinichthys klamathensis goyatoka (assembly GCF_029890125.1). Classification (NCBI taxonomy): domain Eukaryota; kingdom Metazoa; phylum Chordata; class Actinopteri; order Cypriniformes; family Leuciscidae; genus Rhinichthys; species Rhinichthys klamathensis. The sequence goes on along the minus strand of NW_026606907.1, from coordinate 253,906 downwards.
TGTGTAGTGTGTTATTGAGTGAACACTTGGAAACAAAAACAGTAAAAGTAATTTAATAAAAAAAGGGAAATAAGCATCAGTGTAAAAGTTTAATGCTGAAAAAACAATATAACTATATAAAAGAAATAAAAGCATACATGATACAATTAATATCCTTGCAGCTGAGGGAAAAGGACAGAAATAGAGACCAGCATATCATACAAAAGGTTTTTGAAAATTCAGTGCTTTTCAAAAAAAAAAAAAAAAAAAAAGTACATTTACAGTATAATGAATGCTTTAGATCAATCTTTAATGCCAAAGAAGTTGTAAAAACATAACTGTTACATTTCATAAAATATACTGGGCAAAACATTTTGGGACAAACATCTTGAGCTGCATTACAGCTTCTTCCCCACAGAGCAATCCGAACAAATATTGAATGTCTTTTCAATTGGGAGCTTCTTTTACGGGAGAAAAAAAAGCCACGTTCCTGCCTAGACTGCTCCCATGACAAGAAAACACTTCAGCATCTTTCCTTTATGTTGACAGGTGAACAGTGCTATTTTTCCAGTTCCAACTTTAAACATTCAAATCACCAGACCATAAAGCAAAGTATAAAAATTCTCATATTTTGCATTTTTAAACCATCTCTTGCAGAGAGAGAAATGAACCAAAAAAAACAAACAAAAAGAGTCTTAATCGTCTCCTCCTCCATACATGTCTGCCAGCTTCTTGAAGCGCGGGCCCCAGTCATTGATGAAGTCGTAGTCTTGGTCTCCTCCTGAGCTGGAGGAGTTGAGGGAGCTGATCGAACCTGCGTCTGAGCCGCCGCCTTCGTAGTCGAACACCAGGAGAGAGTCGTACGGCGGCGCGGTGGGGTCGTTATCCGCAGCATTCAGATTCTACCGGACAAAGAATAGTCGTTAGCCCTTTTCACACAGCAATCCCGGTAAATTACCGTAAAAATAGCCAGAACGATTTTACCGGCAAGTTAAAAACCGTGTGAACAGGGGTGCAGTTCACACGTGCAACAGCGTTCTGGCTTTTTACTGGTAACAGACCATTCACACAGTGTTGTTAGCCCCTTTCAAAGCAATCCCGCTAAATTACCGTATAATAGTACGACTTTATAATGAATGACTTTAACAGTAAATTAAAATAATGTGCCGTTCACATGCAACAGCGTTCTGGCTTTTTACCGGTAACGGACCAACCACACTAGGGCTGCATGATTAATCGCAATTTCCATGTAATCGCACTTGAATCGATTTGGCTTATCACGATTTTGAAAATCGTAAAGGCTGCGCAGCTTGTCAGTGAAGCACGGCTCTGTAAACGCTGCTCACTCTGAAAGCACTGCGAGTTTGAGTCGCTTATAACGCGCATTTGAAAAGGCAACACGCGTCAAACAGCTTTCCAAACATAAGCATTTATGAACCTCTTGTCCAACAAAGACAACATTTAACATGTTTTTACTCCAAACTTCATAACAAGAGTTGAGCTCCTTCTGTGAGATGTGCTTTTTACACAGAATAAGGCAGTCGTGTGTTTATTAGTCATGTTTAATCAGTTTCAATCTTCTGTTTATTCAGATACTGCGATAGGGATTTCCTGGAATGATGCGCGTTATCGTACTTCTATGGAGTGTGTGTGTGACTCGTGTTCAGAGGGATTTGGTGTGTGAGTGTGTGAGTGACGCCCTCTGGTGTTCAGATGGAGAAGCATTTACTACCGATCAGCCGCTGCACTGACAAGCTGTGCATAAAATAAATCGCAGCCTTGGTCAAATCAAATGCAATTTTATTTGGATTAATTGTGCAGCCCTAATTCACACATCAGTTCCAAAATGCCGGTAAACTCTAGTAACAAGGCATAAACCTCCGGTTAATGACAAAGGCGGCTTTAGAGAGCCTAAGTCCCTCCCCGTCCACCATGGGACCTTATTTTGGAAAAATATTGTATGGTAGTCAATGGCGAGAGACAACAAATATTTTGATCTCGTTTGAATTGTGCCCTGAATTACACACATGATGTTTGTCAATTTAAAAGGTACATTTTAAAGTCAAGAAAGTCGCACAGTTTGATGTAAAACTGTTGAGGTATAAGACTGTGAAAATACGGAATTACAAAGACTACAAACCCAAAAGGCGCACATTTTCTCTCAATGAATGAAGCTAACTTTACTGAAGCTAACGTCTGTCATTGTTTCTATAGTCTTACGTTATAATCGTAACGTTACGCCGTCATGCCTGAGACTGCACACACACGAGCAGCGGATCTTGCTCGTTGTTTCGCTTCCCGGGAGATGTAGTTCATTTAGTTTTATGTGAAAATCGCTCAATGTTACTCTTCTGTTATGACAAACTGCGACTTTCAGAATTATCTTTTAAATTGACAAACATCATGTGTAATTCAGGGCACAGTTCAGACGGAATAAAAAGATAAGTTGTCTCTCGCCATTGACTACCATACATCTTTTTTTCCGAAATAAGGTCCCATGAGCCGGAAGCGGAGGGGAGGGGCTTAGGCTCTCTATACATTTTAATCATACATGACAGTATCGCTAACTGTTCCTCCAAGGTGTTGACAAATCTCTTCATACGCCCGGACGAGGAGAAACGCTTTAGTTTCGGAATCACTCCAATTTGAAGACATTTGTAAAGAGTGCAGAGTAAACACGCAATTTTATGAATGACCCAGAGCCGTTTCTTCACACACAGTAAGAGTTGCAGTCTGACACATTTTTCCGCACTCTTTTGATTGACCGAATATAATCGGCACTGATCATCTGCGTTTTTTAAACAATCGGCCGATGGCGAAAATATTAGCTTTAATTGGCCGATACCGATTATTGGCCGATACATCAGTGCATCTCTAATACTTCGACCTTGCTTTAAAAGGAAATCTCTTAATTGAGGTTTAACAAAATCACCAACATGACATCATGACTTTGCGTAAACATACACGGCACTTTCAATTCAAGTGGCGTTTTATCTATACGCATTTTGAGATATCCGCGTGTATGTCCACGCCGAAATCTTTTGCGTGTATGTCTACGCCATTAAATGTCCGAGTGATTCCCCGTGTATGTGTACGCCGTTAAATGTCCGAGCGAAACGAAGCAAAATCTATATCTACATCTGTGGAGCGATATTTCTTTTCCTAGGATGGTAGGAGAAGACTCATAAATGGTATTAACCCCAGTGACGGGTAGGTTTAGGGACGGGGTTGGGGTAGGTCATATATTATATATACATAATACAGTAATATAACGTTAAGTCAAAGGCGTTGATAAACACGCTGAAAAGCGATTATGCGTGTTGATAGCACGCCAAAAATGGAAATACGAATTGGCGTGTCATACATACGCCATTTCATGAGATCAGTCTGAAATCACTTACATCATCAATGAATGTGCCAATCTCATCAGGGTTGGAGGGTCGGGGTCTAAACTGAGGTGCCGTCATGTAAGTGGGCGCCACGTCGTTTCTGAACACTTCAGGTCTGTTGTCCAAGCCTCGATGCAGCACGCTCAAATCAAAGTCCTGCGTAGAAAGTGTGTTTGATATTAAAGTACAGCAAACAGCAAAACCATTTACTACATGGCAGCAGACAGTTGGTCAGTATGCAATTACATTCACAGCACATTAACATCAGCCAGAGATCAGATCAGCTCAGCTACAGATCCGGCCCACATCTGGGCTGTGTGGAAACCATGCGTACCAGATGTGGGCCGACACCATGTTGCTGTCTGGGGCGTAACTGCAACCGCAGGTATGCATCAAGCATTCACACTAATACTGTTCATGCTGACTTCTGGGTTACTACATTTCCTTTTTATAATGCTCATTCATTAGACAAGAGTCAATGCGAGTGGAGCTCTGCAAACTACAGCTGCACGATTAATCGTTAAGATCACGATATCTATTCAAACACCCACATGATCTTATTCTTAAAATGGCAATGATTCGCTAGGCCTATTAAACTATTGTAAAGATCATTTATGTATAGGTATCAAACAACTTCACAAAGTCTTTTCAACCACACAGTAGCCTTATTTAATGCAATAATTCAGATTAAATCACAGAAGTACTGGGATAAATGTTTATAGCTCGTATATAAACACTGATGCCTACGGTAGCGTTTTCACTGTACCTTTTGAAAGTAACTTGATGCTTCAAATTAATATTCTATCAATTACATTGTTACACCAGTAGGTGGAGTGAAGTGACTTAAATGTAATGGAATCATTCAAAATTGCAGATTCATCCAGTAATTAATCAAGTGAAGTCTTTATGAGAGTCATTGATTTTTTTTTTTTTTATCTGGTTGAATGAATGATTCAAATTAAATAAAACTGAGCAATTAACGTAGTCAGAACCTCAAATTGATGCAAGCAATCTAAAGCTATGCATTCACTAAAATCAGACTCAAGGCAAACTCAGACTACATGACTTTTGGCTGGATTTCACAGTTACAAATAAACTTCCAAGCTCTGCAGCAAAACCCTGGATCACAGCCAATTTGGAGCTCGTTACGGTCAACAATGCTAGTTAAGTGATCGTGATCTGAGCCAGGCTTAAGCAGTCACAGACACTTATCACCACATGATCTTGTATTGTGTGTGATGCAAATGGCAAGACGGCCATTGGGTCAGGTTTTAGCAAAGAAAGTTTTATAAAACACTTAACCTCACATTTCAGCCTTTAAACATTTTCTTAAGAGAGACGAGTCACAATTAGGCAATCTCCTGGTATAACTAAAGTTCCAAACATGAGCTTGGGAGGACCCAATCGTTCAGTCCTGTCAATCACCACAAGCTTACACCAATGAGCCAAAAACTTTTGACCAGTCACAGGCAAAGCAAAGATCATTGATCATATCTTAACAAGTCCACATATTAAGGTCTGAACAAATTAGATGGTAAGCAAAGAGTAAGTTCTCAATCATGATGCAGAAAAAAATGGGCAACAAATAAAGAAACTTTGACAAGGGCCAAATGGGTCAAGAGTATCTCTAAAACGGCAAGGCTTGTGGGTTGCTCCCAGTCAGCAGTGGTGAGGATTTACCAGTGGTCCGAGGAGGGACAAACCACAAACCGGCAAAACAGGGTCTTGGGCGCTCCAAGGCTCATCAATGGACAAGGGCAACGAATGGTCTGAACCAACAGAAAGTCTACTGTGGTACAAGTCAAAAAAATGTATTATGTGAGGAATGTCTCATGGCATCAAACTCTGCTGGGAAACACTGGGTCCGGCCATTCATGTGGCGAAAATTTGATATGGCAACAACCTAAACATTGTTGCAGACCAGGTACAGCCCTTCCTGACAGCGTTCCCTGGTAGAAGTGGCCTCCAACAGACTAATGTACCCTGCCACACTGTTCAGGAATGGTTGGAGAAACATGAGTTCAAGGTGTTGCCCTGGCCTCCAAATTCCCCAGATATCAATCCAATTGAGTCCCCTATTGCATCATGTGGAGGCCATGTACGGGTGCGCTGTTGATCTGGGGAAGTGATGGCAATGGGATCCACGGTGGCAACAAGCCAATAGAGAGCGAGATGCTCTGAGCAATGTTCTGCTGGAAAACACATTTGGCACGAGCCACCTACCTAAACAACATTACTACAGACCAGATACAGCCCTTTCTGACACTGTTCCCTGGTGGAAAAGGCCTCCTTCGGCAGGATGATGTCTCATTCTTCCACATTGTTCAGGAATGGTTTGAGAAACATGAGTTCAAGGTGTTGCCCTGTCCTCCAAATTCCCCAGATATCAATCCAATTGAGCATCTGTGGGATGAGCAGGACCAACAAGTTTAATCCACGGTGGCTCTACCTCACAACCTACAAGATCGGAAGGATCGGCTGCTAATGTCTTAGTGCCAGATACTAGAGTCCATGCCTTGGCAGGTCGGTGTGGTTTTGGCAGCACGAGAAAGAACAGCATATTAGACCGGTGGTCAAAGTTTTGGCTCATCGGTGTATACAAGCAGTCATTATGCCGCTCCAGAGGAAATTCAAGCATTCCTCCACCTCCACATCTCTCCCTCCATTTCCCCCATTTTTTCTCTACTAAGAACCTTTGATTGTGTTCAGAGCTCAAGTCGAGCCTCAAACAAAGTTCATTTGCCATTAAGATTGGAAGGGCAGGTGAACACGTGATAATTTGAAACGTGCAGTGCTCTCATTTACAATGAAATCGTTGCCTTTTGAAGTTTAAAAAGCAATTACATTAAGCTATTTCACGATTCCTTTTTCAGTTTCCAAATTTAAGATCTCCTGAAAGAAAGACATTTCTTGTACCACTTATATATCATGGTACAAGTTGTTATGGCCTTAAATTCGATGAATAGACTGTCTTTACACAAGGATCAGAGTCCCTGCGGGTCCTTAATGTTTTAGTGCGAGCACCACAGCGATTCAGGTAGTGAATCACTGGACCTTGAATTAGGCCCCATAAGTGCTTTCTGAGGGCACCCCGTTAATTTAGAGGTTCACAAATGCTTATACTGCAAAAGATGGTAATTAAAAAGACATGTTGATTGTGCAAAAGCCAGGTAACAGCAAGTTTGACTGTCAATTTCCAGTTACCAATGAACCAATTACCAATAAACTCAGCCATAAAAACTGATAAACCACCTTAAAGTATTTTAAAATAAAACCAACCTGATCATCTTCTCCACCGCCTTCCTCATCATAATAGTAGATGTTGTCCCTTATATCATCTTCAGGAAGGAGGGGTTCTTTTTTGGTACTACTTTTCCTCCTCATGAACAAGAGCAGAAGAAGAGCGAGCACTGTGGTGGTATAAGAAGCACAACTTACTTAACACAGCAAACCTAAAGGATTCAGCAGTAATAATGAACTAGGAATGATTGAATAGGGACTCTAAAGAGGTCAAGGACAATTAGATTGCTATTGATCTTATAGGAGTTCAATTTAAAGAGTGAATATGTTTGGAAAAACTTGCTAGCAATGAGACTCCTTTTCTGCAGTATAATGTACAGTTTCTCCCATACGTGGACTTCTCTGTGGTGGCTCGCCACAATATCAACACTGACCTCCACAAATAGATTCCAGTGCTTCCCATTCATTAACTAGACTGTGGCGGCCAGAAAATATATTTTAACTTCTCAAAATAACATCTTTAAGGTTGTGTTTTGCGCCATTGTGACTTGAACCTGAACCTTATCACGTTTTTTGGTTTGACGGCAGACTTTTTTTTCTTTGTTCAATCTGCACACTGAATTGGGTTGGAGCTCTTGATTTTGAAGTCTCAAAGTGATAGATTGCTGAATTTATCTTTGAACATCTACAACGTTCTATCCTGTGGGAAACACTGAACTTTCTGTATCAGGGTTCCAGACTGCGACCAAATTGGTCGCACATGCAACCATTTTTTGAGAATGTGCGAGTTAAAATGTTATGTGGTCGCATATGTGCGAGTGGACGCTTGAGCAACAGAACGCCGTTGTATCAGCTGCTGCAGGCCGTAACTTATGTTCAAAATGAACGAGTAGGCTACATCATGAATCCATTTTCCAAACCGTGTTTTTGACTTATAAACACATATTATAGGCGTACCGTAGTGATTCAGAATATTTTATCCCGGGGTCGTCTCGGCTGCGGAGTAGCCCAGTGCCTGCGTGACTCGCCATAGACATTAACGGAGAGAAGATCCGTCTACAATGTTCTTCCGCAAGACACGTGCCGTTTATTTATTGACGAACGTAGACGTCACGCGCATTGCACACTGATGGTGAAACGCGCCAATTACGAATTCACGAATTAAGGCATATAAAAATGGTCTCACGAAACACAGAGCCCCTTCCTACGTCTTTTCAGCGGTTATATTTTCCTCTGTCGTGCGATTACTCTCATGATCGCTCGACAGAGGAAAAGGAAATTATTATAAAATGCAGAAGGTAAGGAGTGTGAGATTTCTGCTTTTTGTTACAACTATAAACTTTGATAACGAAAAATCTGTATCAGTTTATTATAATACTCTAATCTTTTAAAATGTAATGCATATATTTGAATGTTTAATGATTTTTAAAAGATAGAATGATGATAATAGACAGATAGATAGAATATGATTCAAATGTAAATAGATTGTATATAATTCAAATTTAAAATGCTTAAAATTACAGATTAAAATTACTGTCCAAAATCCATGAAAATCCTGAAATTTGGCAATGATAATTAATATATTACAGGTATTTCTGCTGCAACCCAGAAAGCCTTTGCTAGCCTTGGTCCATTAAACCACTATTCATCAGCATGCATTGATTAATCCCATGGCATGTAGCAAAAAAAAAAAAAAAAAGGTGCGACCAAATCATATGCTGGTGCGACCAACTGAGAAAGTTGGTAGCACCAGTGCAACCAGTGGAAAAGTTAGTCTGGAGCCCTGTGTATGCATACAAAATTTGGAAGACCATCTACAAGCACACACACAAATGCATGGGAGAAATTACATACACAGCAGAAGCAAGATTCCTCCCAGGATTCCCAGAACTCCAGATAGTGGCATTCCTGCGACCCGTATGTCAGCACATTGCACGTCTTCTCCTTCGCAGTTACACACAGTTGCTTGAATGGTGCTTTCCTGATCCAACCCAGCTTGATCAATAACTTTCAGGACAACATTGTAGTCACCCTGCTCCAATGCAGACTTTGGTGTCAGAAAGACACCCGTTGCTAAAATGGGCACATTATAATAGTTAGACATGTATAGCAAAACAGCCAGATATTTCATTGTGTAGTGTATGAAAGAATGATTAATTTCTCTTTAAAACATTAGTAATTGCTCACATGTGCCATTCATCGAGGTGGACCAATTTTTACTGGTTTCTCCGTGGGTCTCAACTCTAAAAGGACCAGCGAAAGAAGGTCCATCTTTGTCCGATATAGAGAGAAGCACTGGGGCTGAACCACGATTGCACATTCGTATATTCCTTTCATTGATGACAGGAGCGTTGTCATTTACATCCTCCAATTCAATAACCAGGGTTCCTGTGCCAGTTGCTGGAGCGTCACCTGCACACAAGCACAGACATCAGAAAAAGGCCAGCAAGAATTATCCTCTTAAAAAGAAAACACAAATTACCATCATTATCCAACGCCAAAATGATAGCTCTGTATTTGCCATCTTTGACTGAGGGAGATTCTCTATCCATGAGGCTCTTGACTTTAATAACTCCAGTGTCTGGAGCAACACTCAGCCAGCCGGCAGGATCACTGCCAATCTTATACCTGGAAGGAACCAAACAGGTTAAAACTAGAAATGTTCAGCAAGAACAACTTAAATCTGGCCTGGAAGTTTAAAAACATTTGAAGTTCGAAGGATATGCAGGCATGCTATGATTTGAATTCTGTGTATGAAGATTTCACATTGGAAGGGATTTAGGCCTTAATAGGTAGACAGTTGCTAAGGTGGTTTTTAGATTTGTCTGTGGACATTGCTCTAGAGATTCAGATCTTTTAGCAAACCAGAGGATCTCAACCTTTTCGAACATAAACCCCCCAAGCCTCCCCATCATGAGGCACTTTTACACTTTTCAGTATTGGACAGCGCAAGCCTTATGTCAGCCTCCACATGGAGCCGATTTCTGTGGGATACTTGGTAAAACTCAACAGTTTAACTCTGGGGGAGTTGTAAACTGAGCCTATTTCCAAAAAAAGTGGAGTATCCCTTTAAACCGTTTTTAATCCATTCAGCCGATCTCCGGTTCTAGCGGTACCACTTTTAGCATAGCTTAGCATACATCATTGAAGTGGACAAGACCATTAGCATTTCAAAAAAAAAATGTCAACACAACGGAACTATTTTCAGGCGCTGCGTCATATTATGCCTGCTGCACTCATGGTACGGCAGTAAAGTTTCTTGATTATTACGCAGGAATGAGAGTATAGTTCCTAGCCATATCAGCCTAGAAAATCGCAACATTAGATTTTCCGTCGGTCTTAGTGCACGATGTAACTACAGAAGAGTCAAGTTTTAAATAGGAAAAATATCAAAACTCTTTGGTCATTTTTTTTTTAGAAATGCTAATGGTCTTGTCCACTTCAATGATGTATGCTAAGCTATGCTAAAAGTGGTACCGCCAGAACCAGAGACCGGCTGAATGGATTAAAAAAAAGGTAAAACTCAACAGTTTAACTCTGTTAACTCTAACTCTAAAATGAGCCTATTTCCAAAAAAAGTGGAGTATCCCTTTAAGACAGTAAATTTTGAAAACCCAGCCTCGCAGAGAAGTTGATGTGAATAGTAGTAGTAATAGTAATTTAACTGAGGATATTAAGAGAGAGCATCCAGAGAGCATTGGCTATTGAGGTGTTGCAATCTAGTTGCAATCTTTAAATTGACTAATTTCTCCATGTCAACTGAAATGCCTTTTCCTGGGCAACTGAAGGGATCTCTGACCCAAGCAAATCAACTGAAATATGGCCGAGTTGTTTCAGTCCTTCAACATGTTGAGCGGCTGTGTTAATCAAAGGAAAGATACATTTATCCCTGACTCTTGCATATAATCAGCGAAGTTGGGAAACATGCAACATTTTTATTAATCAGCCGATCACGACAAAGATCCAATTTGCCAACGAATGCACTGACTTTGGACAGTGGGCTGCAATGGGCTCTATGCACGGCGGTATTTCCGGTGAAGGTCTAAGGATGCTGGATTACTTCCGCCGATCGTAGAGTCCAATGCTATACCGAGAAATTATATTGGTTTTTATACTCTATTGCTATACTAAAGAAACGTTAGTCACAAAAACAGACAAAACAGACACCCCTCATTTTGTTTATGCTTCTTTGTTTATTATATTAAATAAACATAACTATATATAAAATTACATCTAAACGTATTAAAGTTTCGTTTCAAAGACGAGAGGACGGTACATTTTGAAGACTCTGCCATAATCCCGTTTTCCTCCGCTTTAAATCTCCCCAACCGGAAACGCAAGAGCATCCTTGCGTCAAACGCGGAAGTTATGCGTGCATATAGCCCATTCGTAGAAGCGATGTAAAACCTGACCTCTGGAGAGCCAGCTGGGTTTTTTTATGCAGAGCAGTGTTTTTTTTATGTATTCATCAGCTTGAAGCACAATAAAATACACACAGTAATGTCTGTTTTTTCTTAAAAACTATTTTCACCCCCCTTGAGAACCATTGCTCTAGAGAAAGCAGTCAGAATTTTAAAATTGAATAAAACTTTAGTGGTTTGATTGTCTTTGAGGGGATAAAATGAATTGCAACATTTCTTACGTTATCTTCTGTGCTTTTGCAGTGTCTGGATCAGTGGCTTTATAAGTAACCAATTCACTATCAACTGGTGCATTTTCAGGTTTGAAGATAACCTTCTCCTTTGGATTAAACTCCGGAGGCTCATTCACATCTTCTACATTCACCGTGACTGTGGCAGTGGAAGTGGCCAAAGAACCGACAAATGGATCATCGTTCTCAACAATCACAGACAGAATGAATTGCTTGTTCTTCTCAAAGTCCAGGGGCTGAATGGAAAAGAAAGTGTCTTTTACTAAAGGAACATGATCACAACCAATTGCCTGTACAAACACAAGCAACACACAGTACCTTTACAGTGGTGATGATGCCCTCTAGCTGGCTGGGTCCAGTACTGACACTGAAAAACCCACTCTTGTCACCGTCAATAATCTTATATTTGGTTGACCAGGCAGGAGATCCCTCTTCATCTCCATCAGTAACTGTAAGTCTGGCCACTTCAGCCTCTACTTTATTCTCTGGGACAGATACAGTGTGCTAAAACAAAGAGATGAATGGTGTAAATAAGTATTAATAAAGTATTAAAATGCTTATAACAGCCTGAATTTATTTATATATATTACCGAGGTTTGCACAAACTGAGGTGCGTTATCATTGCTGTCAGTCACAGTAATAACAGCTGTGCCGGTGGATCCATAACCTCTTCCTTCCAGGTCAGTCGCCGTAATTAACACAGTATATCTGGACCATTTCTGAAAGAGAAGATGTTTTCAGGTGAGTTTGTTTACATGAAATCATTCTTCGCCACTGCGAGATCCATTCATCATTTCTCACCTCTTTGTCCAAGCCTAAAGCATTCACACGAATTCCTCCGGTAACAGGGTTGATTATAAACAGGTCTGGTTTTGGCAATTCTGGATCTTGCTTGACGATTGCGTAACTGACAACACCATTGTAAGTGTCTGGATCATCTGCATCAGTGGCTGTGACTGTCATAAACTCATGACCTTCAGTGAGAGAAGAATAAAGACTGATTCGGTGGTAAAACTGAAGAGGCATTTGAAAAATATAAAACTGCTAAAAACCATTTCATTGAGAAACGGCATCATACACCTACCTATAAGAGAAGCTTCAGCAACATTTCCATTGAATGGATTTTGTGTAAAAACAGGCTTATTATCATTTTGGTCCATCACATTTACAATAATTTCCATTGGAGTTTCCTTGATATCCGCACCAACTGCAACAGCATAAGCCATAAGCTAAAGACGAGAAGAAATACAGGCATGTTTTAGTGGATATACGAATGCTCTCTGCAAAACACGCAAAGTCATTTCATAGAGCCTTTTTATCTGATTAACCTATGACAGCTTTCAAACAATTAAGAATGAGCAAAAAATCTAACATTAATACACCAAGAACCATCTGCTGATTTTAAAAGTTAGACCTAAAATCATCTTACTCTGTATGAAGCTTTTATTTCTCTGTCGAGTGGTCGAGTCACAAACAGATTCCCTGTTAATCTTTCTATAGTGAAAGTCCCCTTAGGATCCAGATCCGCTCCTTCACCTGTGATACTGTAGTGCATCTGAATTTCCTTAGAATAGTCCGACTTTATCTAAATACAGAAATCAATAAGAGAACAAAGTCAACACCAGACAAACCTCTCTCGATCATCTAATTTTGAACTTTCCCTTCATGACTTTCTCTCACCTGGTGCATTTTCTCTGGGAAAGGACCTCTGCTATTCTCACCTATATTAAATGGAGGAATAACCCAACCTCTCTTTGCTCTCTTCAGACCCGTTGAAGGCTTTGGAAACATCAGAACCAGATCATCAGAGGGAGATTCCATCTGAAATTTAGTAAATGACAATGAGTGACATTGTTTCTTGGCTCGCTGTACACTGTATATTTCAGGGCTCCAGACTGTGACTAAACGGTCGCATTTTGCAACCTTTTTCCCACCGGTGCGACCGGTACCACCACCATGTTGCCCAAATGATAACAGCTGCCGTTTCTGTTGCATATGAGAAACAAACGAAACCAGAAAGAAACCGGCGATCAAATCAGACCAATAATAGACAAAAGCGCAGAACAGGTTTACTCATGGGCCGATCTCGATCATGTGACACCGTTAGTACACAGCGCTGGGAGACCAAGTGAGTAAGTGCTTGAACTTGCCACAGTATTAACAAAGTATTAAAGGAGAACTCCGGCGCAAAATGAACCTTTGGTCTAATTACACATTGTTACCTAGTCAACCGTTATCTGAGATTTGTTTTCATGATTATCGAATGTAAATAGTTTTATCTCTAAAAACAGTTTAGCCTGTAAAGCTAGTATAACGCTAGTATATTGGGCATAGATCAATGACAAATAAAAATCGCTTGTTAATACCACTAACAAGGCTGAAAATAGCCCCACACTAACACGGTAGCATAATGAGGCTCCCTACCTTCAAACCGAAGCATTGAGAACTTTGTCAGTGTCCAGACAGTTTAATAAGAAGATATTTTAAACATAGTCAACTTCGCGTATACAGGCAGAAGCCATTTTTGAAATACAGCCTTTACCAGTCGATCTACGAACGCCGATCCAAGCCTGCTGTTCGCGCTCACCTTATCACAACTTATAGCTCGTTCACATCTCACCAGCGCACTTGGATCGGCGTTCGTAGATCGACTGGTAAAGGCTGTTTTTCAAAGATGGCTTCTGCCTGTATGTTTAAAATATCTTCTTATTAAACTGTCTGTACACTTACAAAGTTCTCAATGCTTCGGTTTGAAGGTAGGGACCCTCATTATGCTACCGTGTTAGTGTGGGGCTATTTTCAGCCTTGTTAGTGGTATTAACAAGCGATTTTTATTTGTCATTACACTATGCCCAATATACTAGCGTTATACTAGCTTTACAGGCTAAACTGTTTTTAGAGATAAAACTATTTACATTCGATAATCATGAAAACAAATCTCAGATAACGGTTGACTAGGTAACAATGTGTAATTAGACCAAAGGTTCATTTTGCGCCGGAGTTCTCCTTTAATAATGTCCAATTTCAGCAGAGAATTGTGTTTCATAAACCATATCAGATCAAAAGGTGCTGACATGGAAACCAGGAGAAACATTGTGCCATGAATGAACAAGTTATAGATGGCTTTTCAATCCACGAATCACCATGGATTCACCATTGTAGTAACGCTAACTGTAGCCATGGTATTGTGGCAGAAATATTAAAATATTTTTGCAATATTCATTTCAGGGTTCCTACAACTGTTTGCGAGTGAAATTCAAACACTTTAAGGACTTTTAAAGTGCTTCACAACTTTTTTCCAGCACTTCAAAGCTCAAATGTTATTTTTAATGAGATAACCAAAAACATTTGTGCATCCTTTGACATTTGTTCCCATGTGTAACACTTAGTTACAAAGTTTCAAGATGTAGGAAAACTAACACTGTGGCAAATTTACACATTTTGCTTTTGAATTTATATTTAGACATTATGAAATAGCTACCATAACATATCAAATATAGAAATGTTTTTTTTTGTACTGTAGTCTCTAAAAAAGGGGTTCATAAACTGCATTTAAAAAAAAAAAAAGTCCACATAAGGTTATCAAGATTTTTACATTAAAAACAACAACCCATAATTTAGAAGCAATACGTCATTTTCCATCCTGTTTTTGACCCTCTCGTTTGAATACTGATTTGATGGGAGTGTCACTTTAAGACTTGATGTAAGCACACATGATTATTGGTTAACAGTTTAGACTTTTAACACGAATATTAACACGTAACACGTATTAATACATATTACATTTGAAAACTCCAGACGTTGAAATCTTGGTACATAGTTGAAACATTTGCCACCAATGGGAAAGATTTATGTGCATTAGTGTTGTCACGATACTAGAATTACTAACTTTGATACGATACCTTGAAAAATATCGATATTCGATACCATTTTCGATACCACGGAGAAAAAGCTGCCACAATGTTAAGGGGGTATTTTTTTAATTTAAAGCTAAATATAACAAGTCTAGAACATGACAATGAGGTATATTTTACACGAACAAAAATGTCCTGAGTTCTATTTGTTTATATTTTTTAATTGGACCAGAGCTAACATGATGTATTTTTATTACCTACTGTTATCAAAGATTAAAATATAGGCCTACTGTAACAAAAAAGCACTTAACAGTATCAAATTGGAGGATAGAGAGTCAGTAATGTATAATAATAAGATTAAACATTCAATTTTCAGTTAAAGGCATGTCATTATTGAATTCAGAGATAGCTGTTTAGTTTAATTAATATCTGTGTAATCATATTGATAATCGCTAATGAAGGAAAATTGCAGAATTAAATAATAATTTTTGAATAAAGTTAAATAGGCACCAGTTAATTTACATTTGACCACAGTTACAATATTTACTTGTCTAAGATTCCTCAGTCAGATTATGTTAACTTGAATTAAAACGAGACAACACAGACTCTTATCAACAACAATACTAGGCCATCTTGGTTAATGTTTCAGAAAAGTTCAAATGAGAAGAGTTAGTGTTTCCTTGATGACTTTTTTTAGCAGTGGGGGCAGGTCTGTCCAAACAACAAACACCCCTGATGCTGAGCATATGCTGCTAAATAGTAGCCTACCCCTGGAGCCTGTTCCTTAAGTCTGTTTTCACCTATACAATAATTAAAAAAAATGAGTGATGTGAGGGATTATTGATAGTCAAACAATCTGTTGGGTGCCTGCAGCCCGCTCGCGTGTCCGTGCTATTCTCCAGACATGCCCGCTCGCGGTGTGTAGCTCGTGTCCGCGCTATTCTCCGACATGCCCGCTCGCGGTGTGTAGCTTGTGTCCACGCTATTCTCCGACTCCGACATGCTCGCGGTGTGTTTTTTACGCGTGTCCGCGCTATTCTCCGGACATGCCCGCTCGCGGTGTGTAGCTTGTGTCCACGCTATTCTCCGGACATGCCCGCTCGCGGTGTGTAGCTTGTGTCCACGCTATTCTCCGGACATGCCCGCTCACGGTGTGTAGCGCGTGTCCACGCTATTCTCCGGACATGCCCGCTCGCGGTGTGTAGCACGTGTCCACGCTATTCTCCGGACATGCCCGCTCGCGGTGTGTAGCACGTGTCCACGCTATTCTCCGGACATGCCCGCTCGCGGTGTGTAGCGCGTGTCCACGCTATTCTCCGGACATGCCCGCTCGCGGTGTGTAGCACGTGTCCACGCTATTCTCCGGACATGCCCGCTCGCGGTGTGTAGCACGTGTCCACGCTATTCTCCGGACATGCCCGCTCGCGGTGTGTAGCACGTGTCCACGCTATTCTCCGGACATGCCCGCTCGCGGTGTGTAGCACGTGTCCACGCTATTCTCCGGACATGCCCGCTCGCGGTGTGTAGTGCGTGTCCACGCTATTCTCCGGACATGCCCGCTCGCGGTGTGTAGCACGTGTCCACGCTATTCTCCGGACATGCCCGCTCGTGGTTGTGTAGCACGTGTCCACGCTATTCTCCGGACATGCCCGCTCGCGGTGTGTAGCGCGTGTCCACGCTATTCTCCGGACATGCCCGCTCGCGGTGTGTAGCACGTGTCCACGCTATTCTCCGGACATGCCCGCTCGCGGTGTGTAGCACGTGTCCACGCTATTCTCCGGACATGCCCGCTCGTGGTTGTGTAGCACGTGTCCACGCTATTCTCCGGACATGCCCGCTCGCGGTGTGTAGCGCGTGTCCACGCTATTCTCCGGACATGCCCGCTCGCGGTGTGTAGCACGTGTCCACGCTATTCTCCGGACATGCCCGCTCGCGGTGTGTAGCACGTGTCCACGCTATTCTCCGGACATGCCCGCTCGCGGTGTGTAGCACGTGTCCACGCTTTTCTCCGGACATGCCCGCTCGCGGTGTGTAGCACGTGTCCACGCTATTCTCCGGACATGCCCGCTCGCGGTGTGTAGCACGTGTCCACGCTATTCTCCGGACATGCCCGCTCGCGGTGTGTAGCACGTGTCCACGCTATTCTCCGACTCCGACATGCTCGCGGTGTGTTTTTTACGCGTGTCCGCGCTATTCTCCGGACATGCCCGCTCGCGGTGTGTAGCTCGTGTCCGCGCTATTCTCCGACATGCCCACTCGGGTCCGCACTATTCTCCGACATGCTCGCGGTGTGTTTTTTACGCGTGTCCGCGCTATTCTCCGGACATGCCCGCTCGCGGTGTGTAGCTCGTGTCCGCGCTATTCTCCGACTCCGACATGCTCGCGGTGTGTTTTTTACGCGTGTCCGCGCTATTCTCCGACATGCCCGCTCGCGGTGTGTAGCTCGTGTCCGCGCTATTCTCCGACATGCCCACTCGGGTCCGCACTATTCTCCGACATGCTCGCGGTGTGTTTTTTACGCGTGTCCGCGCTATTCTCCGGACATGCCCGCTCGCGGTGTGTAGCTCGTGTCCGCGCTATTCTCCGACTCCGACATGCTCGCGGTGTGTTTTTTACGCGTGTCCGCGCTATTCTCCGACATGCCCGCTCGCGGGCATGTCAGAGCGTTAAAATTAAGCGAACAAATGAACAGTGTTGTACTACTGACGCAATCTGACTGGAACTTTGTTAAAAAATAAAGTTCATCCACGGTTTCTTAGGGTGCACTAGAGCTCGTTGTCCCCCTCGGTGCGGTTCGTTTGGGCCGGTGTGAATGCAGCGATCACACTCGGGTGCGCACCAAAAGCGGACCAAACAAGCGTCGGTACGCTTTCAAACGGAGCGGTTCGTTTGTGGTGAGAGCGTGATCCGACCTCGAACAGACCCGACTGCCAAAGAACTGCGCATTTTTGGACTAAACCAGCTGCCGTAGTCAAACAAAACTATTATTTAGATTGTCAATAGTGCTCTTTAAGCCACGACTGACTCCCGCGTTCTGCACTCACTGAAACGCCTCATCAACCCTGCAGTTGTCCGCACTGCACAGTGAGTCTCATTTATATCGCGTCTAGACTGTTGTTTATGAGGGGATTTGTGAAAGGATAAAGCTTGTGCGGATTCTGAACATACATTGAGCGAATTCTCCGCATGTCAGCCGGATTTTCCCGCACATTAATTCTGACCAATCGAAGTGCAGTTGTGGAAATATGTTCAAGACACTTCTGGCCAACGAGTGATGTGGATGTGGTCACGTGACTGCATTTTGGGTCGTTTCATCAACTGATTCGGACCAGAGCAATCGGTGTGGTGCGAAAAGGAACCAAAACGCCTGAAAAATGCTACAAAGAATAATTTTTCGCCCTTGGTCCGGACCAAATGAACCGAACTACAGATGTGAAAGCACTCTTTAATGTTAGGTTCACAAGGATGGCAACGGTTTTGACGTAATAATGTGACAAAATCCAAAACAAGTCATTGTTTGGTTACAATAAAAGCTGTTTTTGGACTAATGAGGAAGTGTACTTCTGAACCTTACAGGATATATTTTAGTACAATGAAATCTAATGTCAAAAGATTAAGAAAAACTTGATCTCTCGATTCATGACCCCTTTAAACTGCTGAATTACACAAAGCAAGTAAAGCGCGCGCCTATAAATCACAGAAGCCGTTTTCCCGGTTTATTATTATTATTTTTAACCTTTTTGCATGTTACTGTTGTTAATTAAAAGTTTCATTTTATCTTCATCTCAGTGCTTAACTATCAAATGTGCATTTCCAAGAAATAAACAAGCAATATTATTAACTGCACTTAATGCAAAACTGGTAATTTTGTGATTAGGCTAAATTACCTTTAAGATTAAGAATATAGAACAGTGTTAAAGTTTAGGCAATCTTTTAGGTTTGGAAAATCATGAATTTAATACAGGCCTCCAATAATAATTTGTAAAAAATACAGAATTTGTTAGTTGAATATGCCCAGTGTGATAGTGTGATAGTAAAGTAGCACAAACACTGAAGTGTCCAATAGAGGTCAGGCTTGTACTGTACTCTTGTAGGAACTTGTTTGTACCTGTGGAGAGGAGATGTTCATGACCGTGTTCATGTGATGGTCCTCATGATGATGATGGACACGCTCAACTCTGACAGAGACCGTGTGCTTCTTTCCACTGGAGTCCCAAGCGTCCACAGAAAACACCTTGTGGCCTTCATGAAGAGTCACTTGTCTCTTCAGTGTTACGGTCCCATCCGTGTTCACGTCAAACCGCTTGTCAACGGACTGGAAGAGCGTTCTTGTTCTTCCATCACAATTACTGAAAGGTACTGAGAGAGGGAAAGGAGCATAAACTTAAGACAGAAAAAACTCAAGCTATGACTTCAATGTGATTTTATATTAAAAAAATTTTTTAAAAGAACTTTTCTTTAGGAAAGTAATATAGTATCAATTGATATGCTGATATGATACATACACCAGTCATATTTCCACATAAGCTTCAATCGTTTCACAAAACTTTCATTTCATCATTCAAAAACTACTTGTTGCCACATGTTTTACCACCCACAGGATTAAGTGATTCACTGTAATAACAGCCAGTCGGCCACTTTATAATACATTTCTGGTCTCATGAAAGAGTTTGAGAGCCTCATGAACGGGACCAAAAAAAAAGGGTAATACTTTACTTAAGCCCTTATGAATAAAGGCCCCGCACACTGAGTCCGAAATTTTCTTATGCGTTTTTTCGTATGATTCAGTGGCTCTGAATTGTCAAAACACAATTTGAACTGCTTTCTACGGATGTGAAAAACTAGGGGTGCACGATTCAGAAAATGTCACGATTCGATACCGATTTTTTGTCTCAAGATGCGATTCAAAAACGATTCTCGATTCAAAAAACGATTCGCAGTATATGAATGTAGTTTACTTTTTCCATGTGATTGATTGCAGTAGACAATTTAAAAGAAAAAAAAAAACAACAAATTAAATGTAGTTTGATATTACTTTATATGACTTCATACAAAAATAAAAACTTTTGCAACTAAAAAGTGCAAAGTGCCAAGCTTTGGCCAGCTTTCAAATACATTTAATTCAAGTTTAAAATAAAACTTAAATAAAAAGCTTTTACATTTAGCTTTAAAGTGCTGTAGTCAGATCAAACAAACAATTATGCTAAATGTGGTTTAAGGACTACTTCAGCTACCAGGCTGACTGTTGAAATGTGAACTCGACTGGGCACATTGAACTTCCTAAAAATATACTAATGTCATAGAACCCTTGCGAAATAATTTTAAATAGATTTTAAAAAAGCCACCGCTACTGGTAACATCTATGGTTAGATTGATTTGTTTAGATCTAGTGAAGTCGTTCATAGGCGTAATTTGCGGGTATCTCCAGTTAACTAGCAGAGCATTCATTTAGTTCGCTATTAAATAAGAGATCTGTTGTTTTTGAAATCAAGCTGAGCGCTGACAGCGCTCGTGTCCGCTGCTATGTGTCATGGATACAGTGTTCTCTGTGGCTCGCGCAGTCTTCACTCGGACGCGCGCTTCATATCGCCGTTGTGGTTCCGGTGAAATCTCAAAATAAAATGCACACAAACGTGATGAACATATTCGGCTTTGATGAGAGAGAGAAAAAACTATACGAGTGCGGTTTAGAACCCGTAACCTCTGACACGCTTGGCAAAAGATCTACAGACCATTAAGAACTCAAACATAATCTGCGGATCGATGCATTTATTCACGGGTTGAGCAGAGAGGCTGCACAGTTTGACCAGCGGGCGGCAAGAACTTGCAATGTAACTATTTATCAGACCGGCCCTCGCAGCCTCGAAACACTACCGAACCACCGGTAAAAGTCCCGACTCACCCGATTGCCACTCCGCCCGTGCACGCCATAAAAAATAAAGAATCGATTTTTGGAATTCTATGAATCGGTAAAGATTGAATCGCGATTCAAATGTGAATCGATTTTTTTGCACACCCCTATGAAAAACGCCAAAAAATGTAACCCGATCTGATTTGTTTAATGACAGACAGTTTCAGAGTCAGTGTGCAAGCGTGATTGACAACGTGCGGAAATTTCGGACGCGAATTTTGGACTCAGTGTGCAAGGGCCTTAATGCATTATAAAGGTATTTATACATTACGTACATCACATCTTTTCATAAATAATTGTAACCAATGTTAAAATGCATTACAAGATTTGCAGATCTGAAATTGGTTGTTTGTCATGCATTTCTTTCTAAAGGCGTGTTCAATGTAGTATAATGTATTATAACCGTGGCTACAATTATTCATGAGAACATGGGTGCATTATAGGGTGCATTACAAGGCAGAATTACTGCATTAAAAATGCTTTTATAATGCATTACACATAAGGGCGTTAAGTAAAGTGTTACCAAGAAAAGTTCTGAAAACAATTTTAAAAAAAAAGAAATGCAATTTGCAATATTCACGTTCGATGTTTGTTTGGATGTGGTAGAGCTTACATGCATGCTTTAGTTTATGCCATACAACTTCAGAATGATGCTTACTGTCTATTCTTTTCCCAAAACTACAGCATAATTCATTTAAACAACCACTATCCAGTTATACAGAGGTTTTGCAATGGCTAACAGTGCATCCATTAGAGGTCGGAAGTGGTGAAACCAATCAGCTCTTAGACATAAGCCACCATTAGTGGGACAATAAAAGGAAACTCCTTTCAAGATGTACAGAGGTAAACTTAGATCTATTGCAATATGAAACCAAAGACTGGATAATGTCCAATAATTTTTATCCAATTAATAAAATTCGTTCATATGAAAGAATAAATCAGAATAATGCTGCATTAACTCACAAAATTGCTCTAGAAATATACTTAATAAACAATGCTTGTGAGATAATGCCATGGCATAAAATCGAAACTAAAGTTATACTTCTCATGGAAAGTACCTGATTCAATGCATTAAATAGGAATGTTTACACTTAATAAACATTGTGGCTAATAAAGCACTGGGTATGACAAAACCAAATATAACAGGGTTTATGTATTTCAATGATTGAAAAGAAAAAAAGAAAGTGATAGGCTAAATTTTAAATGATTTGTTGACCCAGATCTCCCAGTTTCACTCCCACAGAAACTCAGGATGAGATCATCTGAATTTCACAACACCTGCAGGTTTACTGAAGCATGAGATTTCACATACAGACTTGAACTAAACACCTCACATATGAGAGAACTAAAATGTGATTTAATTCAACATTTGTGGTGTTCAACCTTAAGTTGCAGAGGAAAAACAACAGTTTAACCTTCACCAATAAATACGCTCTTTGTCACACCAGGAAACAAAAACAAGGTAATAACTTGCCAATATCTTAAAGTTGTTAAAGTCTCTAGATCTAATAAAAGGCTATGGTAAAGAATCGAAATAGTTGAATTAATTAAGTGCTGTAAAACAAGGTGCGACTAAGTTACACCGACTTTTGACGAAACTCGAGGCACAATTAAACTTGAGGTGAGACCAGATTTAATGTTAGCATAAACCACACGTAGCATTTCTGAATTAGCGTACTTCGCGTTATATTTGAATATTTAATAACATTTTGAAAACGTTTCAGTGTTGTAAAGAGATTTGTATTGACCAACCTCTTCCTAGTCTTTTCCCCCTGTGAAGGTGATTTCTGTGCACTTTAAAAACGACTGTTTCCGACTCAAACCCAGGTGTACATGTCGACTCCTCCGTATATCCACACGAAAATACCTAGTTACAAAAATAAAGTCAACAAAAAATAAAACATTTTGTAATAAACCGAAGCCGTTAGTCCAAAAGCGCGCGGCCGTTTAGGTCCACAACTCGACGCCAGAGAAGAAAACTTACCTGAAAGAGAAAAATTATAACTCCTAATCGCACAATCCCCACACACGCCATTCGACACGCCAAAATCCACACAAACTCCTTCAGCTTTTTAATCTCTCGCAGTGTATAAGTGAAGAGCTGCTGTTTTTCCCGACCTCTCAACAGGAGCACATTGAGGAAATGGTTTTCAGCAGGTATTTCTGCTCTGACGTCAGCAGCCAGGTGACCTCGCCCATCCGGTAATTACCATGTCCAAATATGGTATTCAAGGCAAACACACAGGTAAAAATACAAAAAGAGTTCGAAAATCCCCGGATTAGTGTACTTCGTGTGAAATATCGAAACGCTGCGCTTCTATCAGCCTGCATACCACCCCACACAATTAACTCTTTAAAAGACTATTTGTTCAACTGCTAACTCATGTTTCTGCTGAAAACCTCCTTTCATGGCTTTATAGTGAAAAATCCCCTCAGACACATCCTCTGTCTGCTGATGATGAAACTGATAGCGATGATGAATACTGGTGGGTTGAAAGAACTAGTTTACTGAAACTATAGCCCACATTAATCAAAATACTATGTTTCTGTAACAAATACATGAAAATATGGAAAGAGAAATTGTTTATAGACCATGCCTACAAAATGAAAACTTAAATAAACCAATGTAGCCTATGTCAGTGCAGTCTGCTCATACAGTTTACAAACAGTGCATTATTTCCCAATGAATCCCATTGGTCATGTGAAGAAATAGCAAAAATAGCTTAGATTTCAGTAAATCATATTGCACATCTTCCATGTTAGCTGACTTATTCGATTGGTATTTCTTGTGACCCTGATGATTTTTTCAAGATTAGTAATACAATGGTTATGACTTTCCAAAAGTCATCAGGCCTCTTCCCACACAATGCCTCAATAATAACCTCTCTAACGTGGTCTATAATGCTTGCTTTGTATTATATCACTGAGCCTATAATGTATTTATTAATTTAACGAATTACCCAGATCCATAACTAATTTCGGGTGCCTCTTGTTTGCTTTCTGCTCAGCTTGGGATGCCTCAGGCTATCAAAGATCGCTTTTATTTTCTCCATTAGTGTTGAGTTTGATCATGAGTTTCCAATGTGATCATGAAACCATACGTATTTTGTTTCCAACAGAGCGTGGTAAAAATGAGCCTATAGCCGTTTATCTTTGTGAACTTCTTTTCTTTTTGTAAACAACGAGATATATTGACTCCTCCATTATGATTTTAATTATCTCTCCAGGAAAAAATATAAATATATATATATATATATATATATATATATCTGTTGTTTTTGTCAGTGTAGATCATTAGCTAATAAATTAATGTAGTTAAAATATATTACGGATATTTTTCCATGTATCCAAATTTAAGTCAAGTGACCGTTATTTTTTTAGTGCTTCAATAGAAATGTTTTCAAAGCAGCTTTGCAATAATAAACAAGAAAATAGCTGAATTAATTATGCAAATGTTATAAAATATGAGACTGTAATTCTGCTGTAAAGCAGCAAAACAATAGTGTCATTATTCTTCAGTTGTTGGGAGTTCTGTTCAATAATGTAAAGCTCATTCTTTATGAAACAAGTTCAGCTGTACTGAAACCTACGTAAGCTTGTTTCTGCTACTACAAAAATAAAATTAAAATAAAAAGGTAACTGCAACTTTTTTATCTCACAATTCTGACTTTTCTTTTAATAAACGTATTATAAGTTATAAAGTGACAGGAGTAAGAGATATAAACTCATACTTCTGACTTTTTTCTCAGAATTGCAAGATATAAACCTGCAGTTGTGAGTTATAAGATCGAAATTGTGTGATGTAAACTTGCAATTTTGAGAAAAAAGTCAGCGCACATTTCTGACATTTTAACACAATTGTGTGTTTATATCTCACAATTCTGACTTTATAAGTTTATATCTCGCAATTGCGTGGAAAAAAAAGTCAGAATTGTGAGATAATGTGCCAATACGGAAAACTAACCACTCCCTCTGCTATACGACTGCTAAACGAACAACATAGGAGTGTGTGTGTGTGCTGGTTGGGTCATGTGTAAATGTGTGTATACAGGGGGATGTATGACTGCTGCAGTCCTTATTTATTGTTTATTTTTTTTTAGCATTTTATTATTTTTTACCATTATATTATATACATTGTGTGCTAATGTACTTTTTAACTTTAACCCTAAATGGATGGGTTGGCTGTAAAACTGAATTGCCCCCTTGGGGACTAATAAAGTAATCTGAATCTGAATCTGAATCTGGATCTGGATCTGGATCTGAATCTGAATCTGAATCTGAATCTGAATCTGAAACATCGCAGTAACCCTTATTCCGTGTAAACAAGCTTCTAGAAAACATTAATGTCATTATTCAGCTCGAGTCAGTTCAATGTTAATTCAGTTCAGTTCAACAACTGGATCAGGATATTAAAGGTGGGGTATGTGATTTTCTTTTTTGACCATTTTTTCAAAATCACTTGAAATCCTATTCCTAACCCACTTACAGACACTGAGTTAGAAGCACTGAAATACAAATTAAGCAATTTAATCATCTGTGGAACGGGCAGGACTCGAAAAACTCCAGCCAATCATTTCCAAGACCACCTAGAATCATTGGACAGAAAATGCGTCAATCAAACGGTCGTACCGTAGCCCCTCCCCCATCCCCCTCACGCGCTCGTCCCCTTCGTGCGCATACTCAAAGCTCGTGACCCAGTCACAGTAAGTGCAAGTCGCCCCGGTATAGAGATAGAGAGAGTAAGTGCAATCTCGCGCATCCGAGTTTTGCAGACGCATGATTGCAGCACTTCATTCGCACTTCATTCACACTTCATTGCATTCGAAGGACCATGTCCTTCGAATGGGTGGAGTCAGGGCCAGCGTTGGAGGAAAGAAGGGGGGACCTTTTGAGTTGTGTATTTTCAAAATCTGCCGTCCGTTTTGCAAATCCCATACCCTACCCTTAAGTTTCCAAGACCAACCCCCTTCTTTTAATTTTTTCTGGATGAATGGCCTGTTTTTCATCTGACAATGTTAGTAGGACACTAAACTGGACTCAGACTGTGAGAGTTTGGATCTTCTTACAAAACACAAAAACATGAATGTTATTCAAGGCAAGTTTATTTATATAGCACATTTCATACACAATGGTAATTCAAAGTGGTCTACATAGAAGAAATTAAAATAATCAAACGAAATAAGAATAATTAAAACCGTTTAGAATAAAAAAATAAAACAAACAGTCGGACGCAGTGGCACAGCTCATTCAGTAAATGCAGCTAAACAGAAGTGCTGTGAGTTTTGAACCCTTGGTATTTCTAGCTGATGATCTGAGAGATTTGATGGGTTTATGGTGTATCTGCAATGTATTGAGGTCCTAGGCCATTGAATGACCAGTAATAATACTTCATAATCAATCCTAAATGTAACCGGGAGCCAGTGTATAAAGACCCGAGGACTGGTGTGACGTGTTCATGTGTTCTGGTTCTGTGTGAGCTGCAACTGTCCATTACAGTATCCACCCTTCTGTGATGAAAGCATGCACAAGTCTCTCTCAGCTGACCTTTACACAAGAACACAGACAAAGGAGAACATTGTGTTCTTCATCCTTTGAGAAACTGTTGAACTAATTGCTATCAGTTCTGAAGATGGCTTTAATGTGTCTTTCTAAATTCTGCCTTTTCAGCACGACGACAACTCTAGTCTAAGCGCTGTTCGTAGTTGTGAGGGTTTTATATACATCGAGTGCGAAGGCTTGTCAATCAAAGATAATAATACAAATCAATGTGTTTCCACAGTGTGCATTTGCAGAAAGGCTTGACATTCATCTGAGCACCTTGGAAGACAATGCATATTTCATTTGTTTGGAGTCTGCTTATCCGTCGCTGATAAGCCCCAGAGGACAAACATTGCAATAGAAAACATGAAACTCTAGAATGTGACCATGGCTTGCATACCATTCCCAGACCGTTGGCATGAGAAAATATTCTTTCTTGGAAATGCATCTTCACATCTTTGTTTTTTTTAGTATGCTATGAGTTTTGTTAATATATCACGAGTATTGCTACTTGATTGTAATGTGTGCGCCTCTTAATCATCGTTGAAGGTATACATAATTTCAGTTTTTAGTCCTTGACATTAGATCTAAATATGTGTGGTTGTGTTTTGACTGTGTTCAGACGTTAACAAAAATGTGTGTTGCTAAATGCTAATCAGTGCACTTGGAAGGGAGAATGACATTACAGGACATTTCTTTCTTAAACAGTGGCCCTGCGTCTGGATTTTGGAAAAATGAGAAATTCCTACATGTCTTATAATAAAGAATTGGCTGCAATGTTAAATTTTTCTCAAAAAGATAATATTATTCAAAGATATACACAATTCAGAAACTCTTGCTATTAGTGACACCGCTGGCCGTAAAGTGAACTGCAGCTTTTTGCTCATGAACACGTGATGTACAAGAGACTGAACGTATTTCAAGACCAGTATTTATTTACTCATAGCGAAGTTATTTTTCTTCTTTGCGTAGAAGTAAAAATAAGATGGAAATGCCCATGCATGCAGCGAAACTTTTTACAAACATCCCAACGGTGTCCATGTTGCTGAGAGCAACGTCTAGATGAATATGTAAATATGTGCCAGCTTCAAAAACAACATAAACACAACAAAAATGCCAGCGGTGAGAAATCATCAGTTCAGAAAGCATCTGATCATAGAGATGTGGATATTTTTGAACCAGCTCTGCGATTCATCATGTCGACAGATGAGGTCAATTTAAAATTACACTGTTATGATAGATTGATTGTACATTTGAGACTAGCTATAGTATAGATCTTTATGGAAGCTTGTTTCCGCCACAGAATAAAAAATAAAAAAGGTAATTGTGACTTTTTTATCTCAAAATTCAGACTTTTTTTTAAATCTCATAATTTCGTGAAATAAAGATGCAGTTGCGTGTTATAAAGTCAGAATTGTGAGATATAAACTCGCAAACTGGAGAAAAAAGTCATTATTGCTAGTTTATGGCTCGCAATTCTAGCTATAACACGCAATTGTGAGTTTACATCTCGCAATTCCAACTATAACACGCAATTGTGAGTTTACATCTCGCAATTCTGACTATAACACGCAATTGTGCGTTTATATCTCGCAATTCTGACTATAACACGCAATTGTGCGTTTATATCTCGCAATTCTGACTATAACACGCAATTGTGAGTTTATATCTCGCAATTCTAACTATAACACGCAATTGTGCGTTTATCTCGCAATTCTGACTATAACACGCAATTGTGAGTTTATATTTCGCAATTCTGACTATAACACGCAATTGTGCGTTTATATCTCGCAATTCTGACTATAACACGCAATTGTGCGTTTATATCTCGCAATTCTGACTATAACACGCAATTGTGAGTATATATTTCGCAATTCTAACTATAACACGCAATTGTGCGTTTATCTCGCAATTCTGACTACAACACGCAATTGTGAGTTTATATTTCGCAATTCTGACTATAACACGCAATTGTTAGTTTATATCTCGCAATTCTAACTATAACACGCAATTGTGCGTTTATCTCGCAATTCTGACTATAACACGCAATTGTGAGTTTATATTTCGCAATTCTGACTATAACATGCAATTGTGCGTTTATATCTCGCAATTCTGACTATAACACGCAATTGTGAGTTTATATCTCACACTTCTGACTATAACACGCAATTGTGAGTTTATATCTTGCAATTCTAACTATAACACGCAATTGTGAGTTTATATCTTGCAATTCTAACTATAACACGCAATTGTGAGTTTATATCTCACAATTCTAACTATAACACGCAATTGTGAGTTTATATCTTGCAATTCTAACTATAACACACCAATTGTGAGTTTATATATCTCAATTCTAACTATAACACGCAATTGTGAGTTTATATCTCACAATTCTAACTATAACACGCAATTGTGAGTTTATATCTCACAATTCTAACTATAACACGCAATTGTGAGTTTATATCTTGCAATTCTGACTATAACACGCAATTGTGAGTTTATATCTTGCGATTCTGACTATAATACACCAATTGTGAGTTTATATCTCTCAATTCTAACTATAACACGCAATTGTGAGTTTATATCTTGCAATTCTGACTATAACACACCAATTGTGAGTTTATATCTTACAATTCTGACTATAACACCAATTGTGAGTTTATATCTCTCAATTCTAACTATAACACGCAATTGCGCGTTTATATCTCACAATTCTAACTATAACACGCAATTGTGAGTTTATATCTTGCAATTCCGACTATAACGCAATTGTGAGTTTATATCTTGCAATTCTGACTATAACACGCAATTGTGAGTTTATATCTCGCAATTCTGACTATAACACGAAATTGTGCGTTTAAATCTCGCAATTCTGACTATAACACGCAATTGTGAGTTTAAATCTCGCAATTCTGACTATAACACGCAATTGTTCGTTTAAATCTCGTAATTCTGACTATAACACGCAATTGTGAGTTTATATCTCGCAATTCTAACTATAACACGCAATTGTGAGTTTATATCTTGCAATTCTGACTATAACACGCAATTGTGATTTTATATCTCGCAATTCCAACTATAACACGCAATTGTGAGTTTATATCTCGCAATTCCAATTATAACACGCAATTGTGAGTTTATATCTCGCAATTCTGACTATAACGCAATTGTGATTTTATATCTCGCAATTCCAACTATAACACGCAATTGTGAGTTTATATCTCGCAATTCTAACTATAACACGCAATTGTGAGTTTATATCTCGCAATTCTGACTATAACACGCAATTGTGAGTTTATATCTCGCATTCTGACTATAACACGCAATTGTGAGTTTATATCTCGCAATTCTAACTATAA
Organism: Rhinichthys klamathensis goyatoka; assembly: GCF_029890125.1. Taxonomy (NCBI): domain Eukaryota; kingdom Metazoa; phylum Chordata; class Actinopteri; order Cypriniformes; family Leuciscidae; genus Rhinichthys; species Rhinichthys klamathensis. The sequence continues at coordinate 223,985 of NW_026606907.1, read as the reverse complement.
CACGCAATTGTGAGTTTATATCTCGCAATTCTAACTATAACACGCAATTGTGAGTTTATATCTTACAATTCTGACTATAACACGCAATTGTGAGTTTAAATCTCGCAATTATGACTATAACACGCAATTGTGAGTTTATATCTCACAATTCTGACTATAACACGCAATTGTGAGTTTAAATCTCGCAATTCTGACTATAACACGCAATTGTGAGTTTATATCTCGCAATTCTAACTCTAACACGCAATTGTGAGTTTATATCTCGCAATTCTAACTATAACACGCAATTGTGAGTTTAAATCTCGCAATTCTGACTATAACACGCAATTGTGAGTTTATATCTCGCATTCTGACTATAACACGCAATTGTGAGTTTATATCTCGCAATTCTAACTATAACACGCAATTGTGAGTTTATATTTTACAATTCTAACTATAACACGCAATTGTGAGTTTATATCTCGCAATTCTAACTATAACACGCAATTGTGAGTTTATATCTTACAATTCTGACTATAACACGCAATTGTGAGTTTAAATCTCGCAATTCTGACTATAACACGCAATTGTGAGTTTATATCTTGCAATTCTAACTATAACACGCAATTGTTTAAATCTCACAATTCTGACTATAACACGCAATTGTGAGTTTATATCTCGCAATTCTGAGAAATAAAGTCAGACGTGCGATGTTCGCATTTGTGAGATAAAAAAGTCGTAATTATCATTTAAAATGTTTTATCCTGTGGCGGAAACAAGCTTCCATAGATCTGGCTATATGAGACTATAGTTTGAATGAATCCCTTTTCTTTGCATGACACATTGGCATTACGGTAAAGAATGGCTCTATCATCCTGAACACATCTGTTTCATCTCCCATTTAAAGGAAGAGAAGTTCGTGCGCGCAAACGTCACATCTTTTTAATTTTCCCGGCAAAAACGCCCTGATTCCTTCACATAAAAATCTGCCTAGGCTTTCATAGACAAGGAAGTCGGGGAAGGTCTGCTTCGTTAATTTTCTTTACAAGCTTTTCACACATTGGCAATAAAAAAGCAATTCATACATACAAATTCTTGCATGTCACTCCTTTAATAAAAGGTGCATATTAATTCAATTCAGTTCAACTTTATTTCCAGACAAGGTCCATTAAAGAAAACATACAACAACCTACACAAAATACAACACAAAACATTTAAAATAGACAATCATGCCAACACCTTCTCACAGATGACTGGTATCGCACCACTCTTTGCCTAGGGTTTGACAACAGCATAATAATAGCGTTTTACAACAAATACATTTATACATCAAATTTCTCATTAAATCCATAAAGGTTTTAACATACAAAATAGATAACTTGCACTGCTCCACCTCGGTATTTTATATATAATCCTCAAATAACCATTGTGCAACCTTACATGCTCACGTTCTTAAGCAGTATTAAAAGAAGTACAGTATGCTCTAAAAAGGTTTATCATAACCTGATCTGAACACATATACAATTTTCTCATGAAATTAAAATGCAAAATAGAAGCATTTTCACAAGGGAAGCCCATTATACTTTGAGCTGATTCATTGCAAGTGAAGAGGAGTTTTTGCTGAGCGACTGTGGCAGTAGTTTTATGTACAGTAAACAGCATTCAGTGTGAAATCATTTACACGGGTTAATGCATTACAAGGCCAGCCGTGGAGGTCTGAGTTAATGATTACGCTGGACTGTTTTTGTTTGAAAAGATAGTCTGTCTCCCAGCCGCCAAATGAAATGCTGTTTATGTTAAGCTGAATCAAAAATCAATGCCAAATATTCAAGAATTCATATTGTTTAACACTTCAAAGTGGAATTTGTTATTTTGGCCCAGTCAGCTCCTGAATCAAAGGTCCCAAATTAAGTCAATAAATGTTTCATTGTTCAAATTTCCTACATGTTGCTTCCTTTCCCGTAACAGCAAGTTTAATCACTTTAACAGTTTTGAATATAACCGTACCTATAGGATTTGAGTGAGGATTAACCTTTGGATGCACTCTGAGCTGTGTTATGCGGTAACAAACAAGTTTGTGTGTGTTTGGCGAGTGTTTAAAGCTGGGCGAGGCTCAGTTAAAAGCATATGGGGGATGGTGTCTTATCTCGCCATGCCAAACCAGTTCCACATTACACTATCAAAGCCACTCATCCACTTCAAAGTGCTCTTCTTCGATACTATGACCAGTCAAATCAATATTTCCTGTGCTTATAATTACGAATGCAACTGTATGCTATTATGAGAGCTTTTACCCAGCGCAATGTACAGCATGTTGCTTGTTTGTTAATGGCCATATGAACTCTATTAAACTTTGTCAACATGGACTCCAGCTCGAGTGTCTTCCAGTGCTGCCCACAACGATTGACCTCTCGCGTCCATCAGCCTTAAAAGCCCATCATTATCCAAGAAGGGCTTTTAGGCTCCATGAAATGTTTATGCTTGTACAACTTTCGGTATCATATTTTGCTTGCGGTGTCGTGTTCGTATATATAGCGCACCGTGACTCGTCGTCTTCCCAGATCTGGAAGAGAAAGCTGCTGATAACACCTCGGTTTCACAGCTATAGGACAAGACTGGTCTTGTGTTGCGAGTGCGACTGGTCTTTTGTTACTTAGAAATGCATTAGAGGACCTCCCATCTCCTACTGAGCCTTACAGCTGGAGGCATGTAGTTGTCCTAATGTAGATTAAACACCCTCCCCCTGAGTCAATACTAGTCTGCCAAACATAGACCGTCTGACAGGGCTTTTAACAAACACGGAAGTAGAGCTGAGACTTTAGTTCAGTTCAGCCGAATACTGGAAACTGTGTGATGTCACAAGCCAGATACTGGAGATATGAGGATGATTATCGGTTCTCAGGGAGGGGATTTATGACGTCAAGTCACTCCTTTCTGTTTCGAAATTGCTCTCTTATATGTGTTAATAATATATCCTTGAGGTATAAGCTTCAAGTGTATCTATCTGGTAGTGAAATGTGATTTCTCAGACCCAAACTGCACAATAATATACACTACCGTTCAAAAGTTTGGGGTCAGTGAGAATTTTATTTTTATTTTTTGGAGGAAAGAAATCAATACTTTTATTTATCAAGGAATAGTTAATTTGATTGAAAGTGACAGTAAAGACATTTATAATGTTACAAAGGTCTTTTGAACTTCCTATTCATCAAAGAATCCAAAAAAAAAACAAAAAAAAAACTGTACAACTGACAGACCAACAACTGTTTCAACATTGATAATAATAATAAATGTTTCTTGAGCATCAAATCCTCATATTATACTGATTTGTGAAGGATCATTTGACACTGAAGACACTGACACTGGTGATGCTGAAAATTCAGCTTTGATCACAGGAATAAATTACACTTTACTGTATATTCACACCGAAAACAGCTGATTTACACTGGAATAATATTTAATACTATAACTGATTTTTGTTGTATTTTTAATCAAATAAGCGCAGCCATGGTTAGCAGAAGAGAATTCTTTTAAAAGTATTTAAAATCGTACCGACCCCAAACTTTTGAACTGTAGTGTATAGTCAAAACCTAAATTTATTCAGACACCTTCTCACATTATCACTGTTTATTCAGAAAATGGTAATAAAATATGCCAAGAGTTATCAAATCAGTTGATATTTCACTTCTGTTAGACTCTCACACATGAGTTATGTTGAATATCTGTCAGCTGTTAAATTTAACTACACAATTAGATAATACCAGTTTAGCTCAACCAGTGACCAAGCAATGCTTCATGTTGTTCAGTGTGTGTGTAAAAAGAGCATTAGCAATTACAGAAAACACACTTCAGCAAAACATGATCAGCTCAAAGTGGAGGAGTAATATTTGCTCCCAAATTTTTTATAAATGTTACTGGTAGTCACTGTATAAAGAATATTTAGGTGTAATTTGTCACAGTTTACTTAATTTTGCTCTCCTCTAATTAAATAAATTAACTATAGTGTCCTGCACAGAGTAGTAAAAAAAATATATAAAAAATTATATCTGGTGTCTGATTAATTTTTGGTTTGACTGAACAGTGAATACACCCATGCTAAAGTTGACTAAAAAGAGGAATAAAAAAATCATCTTTTGGAAATTGATCTTAATGCCTTAATTAAAAAAATTAGGGAAACTCCAACCTTTAAGGACACCAATTTTCTTTGTGAATGAATAATGTATCGTAAATAAATAATACAGGGGTCATAAGTCAGGACACCCCTGTGTTAAAGTCCCATGGGGTAGATTTTTATTTGTAAAGGCCAGTTATTTCATGGATCAGGACACTGTGATCCTGATAAAGTTCCCTCGGCCTTTGGGATTAAATGTATTATTACCTAGAGATTGGCATGTTTTTATTTCAGTTAGCCTAATAGTTTGATTGGCATTGAGAGATGATCTTATGGAAAGTACCCCATGCCGATCTCTAGGTGTGGAGAAGGGTGTGTGATGATGTGCGGATATTTTAACTCCAAAGGCCGAGGGAACTTTATCAGGATCATAGTGTCCTGGATCCATGAAATAACTGGCCTTTAAAAATATAAATCTGCCGCTCTATGGGGATTTAACAACCTGACTTATGACCCTGTATTTTAATGAAGAGCATTTATTTATTTACGATACATTATTCATTCACAAAGAAAATTGGTGTTCTTAAAGATTGGATTTTTTCAATTAAGGCATTAAGATCAATTTCCAAAGGATGATTTTTTATTCCTCTTTTTAGTCAGCTTTAGCATGGGTGTGTTCACTTACGCTGAGCACTGTATATAGAATCACTCCAGCGCATTTCTCCGGAGCGTTTGTTGATACTAAATAGCCTCTCTTGGCAATCTCTTTGTCCCCCGGGCTTTTAAATAGGTGACACATTACTCTCTCAGGCAGACGGCAGGGATTATAGTGGGAGGAAGAGCCGGAGTTTGATCTGAGATCTGAGGAATCCCACCACACCCCAAATCTCTGCATTTAACCCCCTACTTCAGTTTTTATTGTTCACGCTCAATGGGTTTTGCTCAGTCAATTGCCTGATCAACACGTACAATGCAAATGAATGATTTTTAGTACGGACGCACCGATGTGAAAATGTTGGCCGATACCGATAACCGATAATTCTTTATATTTGCAAGCCGATAACCGATATATCGGCCGATAAATCTAAATCCAAATTTGTATATGTTTTTGAGAGCCCGATTACAAAAACAAAAGTCTCATTTAATCACAAGTACACAATTATAATGTTCTCATATTTATTTTGTTTATTATTTACTGTATTTTGAAGTGATTCCAATCATATTTCGAGCGATTTAAACCCCTCATGTTGAACAGTGCGCATCTGAAGTATGGAAGGCATTTTCTGCCAAAATTAAATAAATAAATAAATTATGAAAATGAAAACTAAAACAAGTTTAACCATTTCATTACAGAAAACTGTATACGCAAAATATGTGACAAAATTGATAATGAAATTTAATGATTTCATTTTCATTTTCACGGTGACAGTGCGTCATCCCTTTATTTAATTTTGGCAGAAAATGCCTTCCATACTAAAGTGCCTCAGCTTAAGGAAATAATACAATATTTATCAGCTTTAATATATCGCACAAATTTTCTTATCGGGCCGTTAACGATTATATTAAAAATTAACATATATCGGCCGATACCGATATGGTTGCCGATATATAACTAAAAACATCTCTGCTTTAAAACATGAACATGTTTGTGTTGAAACCTAGGAAAGGATTTCATGTCATACACTGAGTGATGTTTGTGCCGTTGTTTTCCCAGGAAAAACGATGTCACTTCCTGAGATCATCATTGCAAAACTGGCTTTTATTACTAAGAATATACTTCAAAAGGTTGCTATCAGGGTGAAAAGTGATATTGGAGACACAGGATGATTAACAATTAAAACAATATTCCCAAGAAACTATGTTTTAGTTTTAGTTAACTGATATAATTTCATATATTAATATTGTATTTACTATTAAGACATGTAAATTGTGAGGATGCTGCATAGAAGGAATGTAATGGTGTAGCTGACCTGTATTATGAATAGAAGGACTGTTTGTACAGAACAGCTTGTTAAAACAAGTCTGCTTTTGTTGCTGACGGGAGAGACTGCATGCATGAGGTATCTTTGCAGAAACATGTGGCATGTGGGAAGTGCACTCACTCTTCATCTATAAACAGGTTTTTCAAGCTCAGGCGGGTTGACGGAGACAATGGAGGCTCATTGTGAGAGGCAAGAGGCTGGAAACCTGTTGAAAAGGTGATTCAGGGACTCATTAATGCGTTTACACCTCAATGGGAAAGTGCCAGTCAGCTGGAAAATCATGTAAAGCAGTTTGTTTGCTATATATGACAAAATATAGAGACTGAAAGGTACTATAAATAATAGAAAGCATTAGGGATGCACGATATATCAGCCACTATATCGGTATCGGCTGATATATGTTCATTTTTAATCTTATCGTTATCGGCCTGATCAGAAAATTTGGCTGATATATTAAAGCCGATAAATAATGTATTATTTCCTTCAGCTGAGACGCTTCAGATGCGCACTGTTCAACATGAGGGTTTGAGTTGCTTTAAATATGATTGGAATCACTTCAAAAAAGGAAAATACAGTAAAGTGCAACATGTGCAAGTCTGTCATATCGGCTACATAAAGTTATAATGAGAACATCCTCATGGGACAATGCTTATAATGGTGAGACTTTTGTTTTTTTAATCAGGCTCTCAAAAATTACATAAAAATTTGCATTTAGATTTATCGGCCAATATATAATTTATCGGCTTTCAAATATAAAGAATTATCGGTTATCGGTATTGGCGAAACATTTCATATCGGTGTATCCCTAGAAAACAGTTTTTTTTATTTATTAAAACACATTGATTAAAAATACATTTTCTTTATTAGAAGAATGTAGAGGTTGTCACGGTCACCAGCTAGCCACCACCTCCTCACTACATTTCCCATCATCCTCTCTGGCCCTCCCCTGCATGCACTTCCCAAACACAGAGATCACGTCACATGTCACCAGTCTTCACGGATCATCATCCAGCACTATATCACTCTTCCCTCTGCAGTTCACCATCGTCTGGTCCCGTTGTTCCCACTGACCTGACTCCTTACTTGCACAAAACCTAATGATCCGTCTTCAGTCGTCTGCCTCGCTCAGAACCTGCATCAGATAAGACCATTACTCATCCAGATATCCATCCTGAACACTATATTCATCAGTTACGATTACATACTTCTGCAAATAAACCTGTTTATTACTTTACCTGTGAATCCTGTGTCATGACAGAGGCACCGAATCCTTGATGATTCTAAACTCTAAAGAATATGAGGAAAAATTAGTCTAAACTTTAAAAATGGCATGTTTTGTGTTCTTTAAGGCCGATTCAGTAAAAACAAGCATTTAAAAATCAACTTGCTTGCATGTGCTTCATAATATGAGGATGAGTTTTTTTTTTTTTTACTGTAACATTTGTAACATCACCCTCATTACGGTTATATGGCACGGGGGTTATAGGCCTAATGTGATGTTTGTCTTGATAATCAAATCCAGACTGAGACAACACAAATGAATCACCTCATATCTTCCATGAACTTTAGTACTGAAACGTACAGTAGGCGATGAGATAAGATCTAAGATTTAAAAAAAAATCTTGTCTGATCAATGACGACTTACATTCCAAAAAGAATAAATTATTCAATTCAAATGCATTTCGAGAATCAACTCCAAAGTCTGAAGTCGATTCGATATAATTCATTACATTTACATTTATATAGCGCTTTTCTCGGCACTCAAAGCACTTTACATAGAAGGGGGAATCTCCTCAACCACCAACCAAATGCCAACTTGACTTCGATGCATCAGTATTTTTGAGTGAATATTAAAGGAAATTATTAGAACTGGGTAAAAGAAAGAATATAAGACTAGACCAGACTCACTGAGAGAGCAGGAGTCACACTGACATCTAGTGTCCAAATTACATTTCAGGTGCATTAAAAAGCAGTGATAGTTGTTGTGGCAGATTTAGCCGTTTATGCCTTCAGATTCAGGAAGTTCACAGACTTACAGTATGCTAGAATGTCAATGTAAATATGAGTATAAATATGTGTATTTGATTTAAAATAATTGTACATTGATAATTTAATTTGGTATTAGCATTTCCATCATAATCTAACCTTCGATATCCAATATGAGAGGTTTGCAAATCAAGAGGATCAAATGACTTATGTCAACAGTTGTGGGATATTTAACAGCTTAACAGACTTTCTTCTTGTTCAGGAGAGCATTGAACTCACAATATTACTCTTGTTCTCCATCTCTTCTTTTTTTAATGTTTTGAAAGAAGTCTCTTCTGCTCACCACGGCTGAATTAATTGGATCAAAAATACAGTAAAAAAAATGTAATATTGTGAAATATTATTACAATGTAAAATAACTTTCTCTCTCTCTCTCTCTCTCTCTCTCTCTCTCTCTCTCTCTCTCTCTCTCTCTCTCTCTCTCTCTCTCTCTCTCTCTCTCTCTCTCTCTCTCTCTCTCTCTCTCTCTCTCTATACACTCACCGGCCACTTTATTAGGTACACCTGTCCAACTGCTCGTTAACACTTAATTTCTAAGCAGCCAATCACATGGCGGCAACTCAGTGCATTTAGGCATGTAGACATGGTCAAGACAATCTCCTGCAGTTCAAACCGAGCATCAGTATGGGGAAGAAAGGTGATTTGAGTGACTTTGAACGTGGCATGATTGTTGGTGCCAGAAGGGCTGGTCTGAGTATTTCAGAAACTGCTAATCTACTGGGATTTTCACGCACAACCATCTCTAGGGTTTACAGAGAATGGTCCGAAAAAGAAAAAACATCCAGTGAGCGGCAGTTCTGTGGGCGGAAATGCCTTGTTGATGCCAGAGGTCAGAGGAGAATGGCCAGACTGGTTCGAGCTGATAGAAGGGCAACAGTGACTGAAATAACCACTCGTTACAACCGAGGTATGCAGCAAAGCATTTGTGAAGCCACAACACGCACAACCTTGAGGCGGATGGGCTACAACAGCAGAAGACCCCACCGGGTACCACTCATCTCCACTACAAATAGGAAAAAGAGGCTACAATTTGCAAGAGCTCACCAAAATTGAACAGTTGAAGACTGGAAAAATGTTGCCTGGTCTGATGAGTCTCGATTTCTGTTGAGACATTCAGATGTTAGAGTCAGAATTTGGCGTAAACAGAATGAGAACATGGAACCATCATGCCTTGTTACCACTGTGCAGGCTGGTGGTGGTGGTGTAATGGTGTGGGGGATGTTTTCCTGGCACACTTTAGGCCCCTTAGTGCCAATTGGGCATCGTTTAAATGCCACGGCCTACCTGAGCATTGTTTCTGACCATGTCCATCCCTTTATGGCCACCATGTACCCATCCTCTGATGGCTACTTCCACCATGTCACAAAGCTCTAATCATTTCAAATTGGTTTCTTGAACATGACAATGAGTTCACTGTACTAAAATGGCCTCCACAGTCACCAGATCTCAACCCAATAGAGCATCTTTGGGATGTGGTGGAACGGGAGATTCGCATCATGGATGTGCAGCCGACAAATCTGCGGCAACTGTGTGATGCCATCATGTCAATATGGACCAAACTCCCTGAGGAATGCTTCCAGCACCTTGTTGAATCTATGCCACGAAGAATTGAGGCAGTTCTGAAGGCAAAAGGGGGTCCAACCCGTTACTAGCATGGGGTACCTAATAAAGTGGCCGGTGAGTGTATATATATATATATATATATATATATATATATATGTAATTGTAATTTATTCCTGTTTAAATCACTCTAATTTGATGATTTGATGCTCAAGAAACATTTGATTATTATAAATTTAAAAAAACAGCTGTGCTGCCTAGTTTTATGTAAACCGTGATACATTTTATAAATTAAATTTTTAAATGGAATTAAATATAATTTAACAGTTATGTTAAATTGCAATAATATTTCACAATATTAGAGTTTTACTGTATATTTGATCAAATAAAAGAGACTTCTTTCAAAAACATTTAAAAGGTGCAAAACCTTTGAACATAGTTTACATTTGATCCTGATGACTTCAGGATTAATCTACGGCATAAAATCCAGTAACACTTTACAAGGAGGTTTTATAAGTTACCTATACTTTAGTTAACATGAACTAACAATGAACTGCACTTCTACAGCATTCATTATTCTTACTTCATGGTGATTTCAAAATGTACTAATACATCATTAAAATCAAAAGTTGTATTTGTTAAAATATGGGAACTAACATGAACAAACAACGAATGACACATGTCAACATTAACACAGATTGATAAATACTGTAAAAATGAATTGCTCAGTGGTAGTTAATGTTAGTTAATACATTAATGTTAACGAATGAGAACTTATTGTGAAGTGCTACCTAAAAATCGTATTGCTGTGTGTAATTTTTATTCCTACCACCAGAGGACGCAGGAACTCAGCGGCGAAACATCATAAACAACAGAACTGATTATGAGCCGAGTAACACTGATGAGTGATTATGATGGTTTGGTAACATTACAGAGCAAGTAAAATTGAAGCTGGCTAATCTCGTCCAAATTTAATTTCAAAATCTAGTTTAAGAAATTCCCATTGTGAGTAACCCTTTTTTGAAGTCTTACAGTTTGTTCCCCTGTTTCTCCATGCTGTCACTGGAGAAGTGTTGACTTCCTCAGAAATGGTCTTATCTTGAATTGGAGAAAACCACATAAATCAAATGTTTACAAATTCTGACCTCAATTGAATCTGAACAATGTGTTTATGTGTTTAAATTCCTCTTTTCAACCATCTGGTTTCAACAGCAGTTCCTCAATCTATTTTAAGTCCTGCAAAAAAACAAACATAACAAAACTAATGCTGTAATTAAATTGCTAGGTATAGTTAAATAAACCACGCAGTTGTAATATAGCTGTAATAGGTTGAATATGGAGATTATACAGAATCAGAATTCAATTCTAATTCATCTACTTTATTCACTCATCGGATCCAGCAGTGCAAAACACCAAGACCCAAATGCAGACTGGAAGTAAATGGAAAGCAGTCGGTGCATAAAGTACTTTAGTTGTATCATTTTTTGAGAGCCTGATTACAAAAAAAGACTCTCCTTTAAAAGCCCTGTCTCAAGTACACATGTTCTCATTATAATTTGATGTAGCCTATAGGCCTATGACAGACTTGCAGACGTTGAACTGTATTTTCCTTTTTTGAAGTGATTCCAATCATATTTCAAATTCAAACCCTCATGTTGAACAGTGCGCATCTGACGTGTCTCAGCTGAAGGAAATAATACATTATTTATCGTCTTTAATATATCGGGCTATTTTGTATAGTCACGATCAGGGGTGTGTTTCAGTACGATGCATCATTGGAGAAATCAACTATAGCTAGTCATGACTGTTTCCCGAAACCGTATTGTCGCAAATTGGTCGTTCAACCACGTTGGTTAACCTGTTAAGCTTCAAGCCCATTTTTGAAAAATCCCCAGATATGGCATTCCCAAACTGAAACAGATACAGTTCATGAACCCTTTGTACTAAAAGCACAAGTAAGATCTCATTTGAAAGCTGACACCTGGAAGTTTATTGTAAATGTAGAATTAATTATTATCATAATGAAAAAAATAGTTATAAATAGCTTCAAAGTTTTGTAAAGTTATTATACATTTATTTTTATGAAACATCTTCATGAAAATAAAATTGAAGTTGGCATTGTAGCAATCTAGAAATGCACTGCAGCTAAAGCCACATGTCTGGCCATGTTATATTTAAAATTTGAAGATGATAAGTCTAAAACTCTGTATTTAGTTCAATGTTTTTCAAGATCATGTCATATGACTTTATTTTGATTAGACTGGTGTTTATTGTTTTCTTATAAGCATCTATTCAGTCTATTGCCTCTATTGTTTTGTGATGCAAAAACGAGCCCCATTCAGTCTCAGTCTCCCCTGCACATATTCACACCTCTCCAGCCAGTTTATTGCTCTAAATATGCTTTTCTTTTGTCTGCATTATAATCACTAACGACTAGCAATTCACACTGTTTCAATCCCTCATTTATTTTATAAAAGTTCTCACTTCACAGTGAAACTGTATCAAATGCCCTTTTTGAAAAACGAAACATTTCAGTAAGCATTCTTATTTAGAAAAAAATCATAAAAATTACACCGAAGTAAGGTAGCAGGTGCTCAGTACTAGCTAGCATGTTAGCTTAGCACACCATCAATACACGACAATTTATGAGAATAAAACTATGTTTGTTCTCCAAACTTACTTTATAGCGCAAGTCGAGTGTTTTAAATAACTTTCTGTAATCTGATTTGGCTTCAGATAAAAAAATCAGATAGAAAATATATTATTTTATTGTATTCTGCACAATTTGAAAGTCTATCTCGATTAGCATTACATTATACATATAATCAATTATTATGAAAATACCTGACATGACTCGAAGAACACAGGTAAATCAAATATCATTGCAATCATGTTTATTGTCTTCAAAACATCTTTATCTGCACTTTACAGCGATCTCGGATAGCTTTGTTGTGGCAGGACTTCCTGAATGTCACATGATTATGGCTCTTCTTCATGTGATCCATATATTATGGACTTCTGTTCAAACAGCGCCCTCACTTTCAGGATGAATTGATAACACAGTACAGAGTATACAGCGCTCAAAATGATTACATCGACGCATTTGGGTATAAATTCAATAAATATTATTCCTGTCTATAGAAGTCTAATGTAAAGCTATGAGAATCTATCAATATTTCTCCAAATCTGCACATGTTTGAGCTAAAAGCCCTGAGGGACGTTGTTTTGTCAAGCGCTGTCATGACGATCGCACGGGAGTTTTTTTCTGAATGAGACCGGCTGAGGCTCATAATTCATATTAAAGGTAACGACTCATTTTTTAATTTCATAACTCCTGACACAAATTAAGACATAACTGTCACTATAAGTTTCTCAGAATACAATAGTGGTCAAATACTGAATCTTGAGTCTTATATCTTTTTAATGATGTATAGTTTGTCAAGGTATAACATTAAATCTGATAGTATATTTGAACTAAATAAATAAAAAAACGCTTCAGTGCGCCGACGCTCTGGAGACGGTTAAGAGGTTAACTGTACGTTCACACCGCCGCCGACTTGAGCTACCAAAGCGGCCGGAAGTCATTCATTTTCAATGGAAGCTGGCTTCTCTCCGCTGCAAGGAGCGGCAAATCCATCGGCGTCGCGTTTTGGGCGTTTTGAGCGTCAATCAGAAAGTTGAAAGAAGCTCAACTTTATGGTAATGAGCTGTGACGCGGTTCAGCGGCAAAACGCCAGCAACCAATTGGAATATAGACGTGCTTCGCGCTGGCTGATTCCGGAGAAACATACGATGTAAACGTTCGTTCCTACCAAAACATTAGTTCCGATAAAACGGAGGAGAAGCTAATCATCACAGTAGTCTAGGTCCTGGGTAAGATTTGTATGCACTTCATTTAGCGGAGAATATCTCAACTGTTATAGACTAATATGACCCCATTGAACAACATGGGATGTGTGCCAAAATCTCTACCCGGGACGAAAGTCCTGAAAATGACCACAGCAGGGGACACTATTATCACACTACAGGTGAATGGGACTTTTTCTTCCCTTTATAGATATTCCCATACATGTCTAACAGATTAATCTTCATATTAAGAGAAATACTTTTTGTATTACACTTTGTCTTAAAAATAAAGTAAAATATGCAAATTAGGCAATATCTATAAATATGCGTACATATGGCCTAAAGTCTTGAAGCTACAGATTTTCTGAGGTGATCACAATGTTTACAATGACCATGTAGTGTAAGTGTAAGAATTCTGGTTTGATATTTTTTAATCGTGTTTCTGTTGATGTTCAGTGTGGATGTCGTGGGTTGGGGACATCCTGTTTTGTGCTGTATTGAATGGAAAATTATAAATACAATTGTATACAAACACTGGACTTTTTTAAAAGAAAGAAAACAAGCCTTTGATTAATATACAGACATTTTATATACAACCTTGCTATTATCATTGGAAAGTTAACTTAAAGTGAAAAATACAAAACAACAGGTTTATTCCCTGTGTTGCGAGGTAAAACTTTCACAACAGAGTCCAGGTATGGGGATGATGATGAGAGCTCATTCAGTGATAGGATTTTTACAACTATTGCCTCCCTTGCATTTGCAGTACTTGCAACAATGGATACCAGCGACCCGACAGGGACACCCATCCTTGTGTGCACACTTGCCACACGAGCAGGAGATGGCAAACCTTCAGGTTTTGAGATTACAATCTCAGGGACTAATAAACTGCCCTTTCTTACAAAACCATAAGCATCTGCATTTAAGATCGAGGTGGCGTCTGTAAATGGTGCTTGGACCTAAAGCTGCTGTTGATAATAGGCTCTTTGTATATGTTTTCTTGCATTAGTTGAGGTGCAAGCGGTCCTCTCAAAGTCCATCTTAAGGGCATTACTATCGAACGCAGCAATGCGCAGGTCGTCAAATGTCTCCATGTCCGTTGATGGTTTGAGACAATTGACCAAGTATGTTTCCGCCATTTGTATTGCACTCTCTGTTAGCTGTGGACAGTTGAAATGGAGAATAAGAGAAGAGTTGTCTGGTTTGCAGACAGTGTTCAGAGCTGCAAGTTTGGTTGATATTTTGCTGGTTGTATCGCACCCAGTCAGCGCATGTAGTGCTGGGAGACACTGTGTGAGCTCATCTCCCAGCGCTATGCAGATATCATGAAGTGGTAATATTGATCTTTTCACTCCTGAGTTGCGGATGAGCCAGAGCTCTTGGAGGCCAAGATTTCTCCAATTGACTGTTATGTGGTATAATAGGCACACAAAGACATCTGTGTCACCTGATGACAGTGTCAGTGATGTAGATCCTGTAAGGTGACTTAAAATGTCCTGCACATGGAACATAATCCTGTCATCAGCTTCCTCGTGTGTGCAGTTGAGCCGAAGGAATGGAGTACCACTCGCAGCTGACACAATCCATGCCTGTGTTGATATACCAAGATATAGTGGTTTGGTGCCTTTGTAATTGGTGGTCAGCCACTCAACATAGAATGCCTGAAAACCAGTTTTGCTAATGGAAGATGACCAAAAGTTCTATAATACCACTGGAACATTTTGGTTTGGTGATATCACATCAAGGACAACCATGTTTTTTTGATTTTCCTCTTCTCTCCCTCTCTCCATGTTTGATGCTGTCCTCTCTGTAAGTGTCGAAAACTATATGGATCTCATCACAGTTGCTTCCAGCTTTGGTGACCATAAATGTCAAAGCAATAGTAAAGTCATGGAATGTCTTGACGGGTGGATCAAGTTTCTTTAAGGAGACCTTTCTCACCAATGCCATGAAGTCGATAATGATGGCGTGTGTTTGCGGGGGGGGGGTATCTGGACCTTTTTTATCTATTTGTGGACACAACTTCAGCAGCTCAGTCCCAAGTTCTTCCTCAAGTAACCATCTTTGTCAACCAAGAAGAATGCAGAGTTGGTGATCTCATGCTGGAGTAGCTCCTCAACTGTGAACCCCCGGTTAGGGATGGCGAAAACTAAAAAATTTCTTGACCGACCACCGAGCCTCATTAACCGGTTGAAACCAGTTAACCGATTAGTTTAAAATATGCTACGCTATTTGAAATAGCTGCCATTTCGAGCCGCGCCTGCAATTTCGCAACTCTGTCGCTCACGTCACTTAAAAAAAAAAAAAAACTACAGCGCGAAAGTAACGAGTCCCGCAAACGCAGCGCCGAGCTTGTATGTAATCGGAGGACCAATGGCTCCTAGTTTCGAAGTGGTTTGGGTACAAGGTGATCGCGTTGAAAATAAAGGCGTTAGTCAAGCGTTAGAAGCTCATTTGAAACATTGCCGCGGCTGAGGCTCATTTAAGAAAATGACAGCTCCGAAGAGACGCGGCTTTAGTTTGAGGTACTAGTGCTTACAATAATAATGAAAGATGATGATCATCACCTTATCTGATCATCGCCACTGAAATGTAGATGTAATGTATACCAAATCTAAGCCCATCTTATGCGGAATGTTGCCTAATAGACTGCAACACGATAAACCCAATGGATAAAACAGGCACCTTCAGAATGCGTAAAAAGACGCACCGGCCAAGGCAGGTCTAACTCACTGTGTGCCTTCTAATAACGGACACAACTCTTTTGTATAATTCATATTTTTATTTTTATTCTTCAAAAAGACAAGTGTCAACTTCTGTTAAGGACAACATCTCATAAACCATAACAGACAATGGCCAACATGGCCTACAGCTATTCTTAATAATAACATTAAAACGAAAAATTATTTTAATCTATGAATGAGAATAGCGTATAGCCAACAAATAGCTCACAGACAGGTGTAAGGCCACCGCCTAATTATTAAAACATAACACAACGGTTTTTCTTTATTGAAATTTCGTTTTTATTTATTGAAATTTCGTTTTTATTTATTGAAATTTCGTTTTTATTTACTTAAATCTACCCTTTACTGACAGTAATTTGTTAGTCAGAAAAAATATTAGACTACTTTATTAAAAGTAGCCTATTGCTTAAGTTAACAGACCTGCGCCAGAACAGCGTGCCTCGCGGGCAGGGCTTATACGCTCCGAGAACGCATTATAGTGATATAAAACACATGTTTTATAGAGAACTGTTGACATGTTTTATATCACTAGTGCAGTGTCCGTTATCGGAGCATATAAGCCCTACCCGCGAGGCGCGCCGCTTCCCGCGCGCAAGCTGTTCTGTAGTTTATAAAAAGTTTATTAATTCTGAACGTGCCGAGTCTCGCGTGTCTATCTATTGCACCAAATGCGACACTGCACTCCCTTGTGAAGTCGATTGGATAAACGTTCTCGAAATAATCAAAATGCAAACACACAGACAGACATATGCTTGCGGGTGTCGCGTTTTCAGATGATACAGCATAGAATAGATGATGTGACTGTAAGCACTGTATCACACAAGTTGCAACTTACAACTATGTCATGTTTTTTTTGGTGAAATGTTCCCACACACTACTTTTCTTTGCACGCTTCATCCTGTCGTCTGCCCTGGCTCGAACCCCGAGTGTTTTAGCCTGTAGGCTTTACTTTTCGCAAACCTTGTGAGCGCGCGAACCCAAACGCTGTGACCTCGCGCCAAATGTTTTTATTGGTTTATTAAGTACAAACAGGCGAGTTATGAAAAATTGAGTGTGAGGGATTTGTTCACTTCATACAAAAATATCTTGGAATGAGATGGCTAACTGTAGTAGCGTTTAGTCTACTGTCTATTATAGCCTAATTTAGAGATCACTTTTTTTTAACCGACTACCGAGAACTTTGATCGGTTAACGTTGATACGGTCAATCGGTTAAACGGTCATCGGTTAACATCCCTAGCCCCGGTGACACCCATACTCAATAAACATGAGAGCTTTGATTGTCTCATCTGTGATGTCTGCTTTGGAAGCCAAATTCAAGGTGGTCTTTGGCAAAGTAAACTTGACTTTACACATTTTTGAGTGTATCGATATCGACTTATTTCGAGTCGATCCTCGATAAATTTAGCACAAGCAGCACTGCCCTCTGTGATACAGCACAACTTGTCTACATTTATGTTGGTCACAATTTCTCCAGTGAGAGTATTTAAATACACAAAATTACAACTCATATGATATTGACACGTAATAAGTGTACACGCCAACACAAAGAATAAAGAGTAGATTTCCTTATTTTCCCTGATCTCAAGTCATCTTGCTTGACAGCCATGTGCTCTGCTATGACCTCAGGTCACTATGGCTACCAAGTGAACTTTTGTCAAAAAAAAAGTTTGAGTTGATGACGTGATGACAGCAATATTTCGAATAGGTATGAAATGTAAGTTTTAACCTGTTAACTGTCACCCCCCCTTTTTTAATAGACATGAAAATGCACATTTCGAACATAAATGGTTGTAATTCAAGAATGCTTTGGAATATAGACGTAAGATTGGTCTTGTTTTAAAGAAGACATTTGGCAGATTTATGTAGAAGTGAAATAAATTAAGAAAGTGAAACAGAAAAAAAGTTATAGAAGTTTGAGTTTATGGAAATGTACAATGTAAAAAAATTAATTATTCATATTTTATATAAAATATATATTTTCAAAACCTGGGCTACTCTAAAACTGTAGAAAAATCAAAGCCAAAAATCTGAACAAGTTGTGTTTCAAATTTTAGGTTGATATCTCAAAAAATGAGCTTTCAGTAAGATTTTGTTTGGGCGCAGTACCAAACTTTTTCACTAGGTCACAACCAGACTCCATTACAATGCCCATATAAGGGCGCCTCCATTTCCAAATGTGTTTTGAGTGATATGAACCATTATTTCCACAATTTTCATACAATTTATGAAGTAGAGATCCTATTCAGAAGTAGTATGGGAAGTTTGGCAGATTTTGATATGAATTCAACCTCTAATAAACACATACAAAGAACACGCATGTGCGTCATAGCTCGCTGCCACATCACAAATGGTGAATTTATTATTTTTTTCTTTATATTTAAAACATTTTCAGACCTTTTTTTCTAAAATAATTGAATGGATGCTATCTTTTGAACTCTTGGCATGAAAACAAACTAGGTTTCTACAATTTTTTTCATGATTTTTCATGTTCATTGCTATTTCAAAATAAAGGTCTGAACACGCCTTAGGAGTATGAAAATATTCTTGTTGCAAATTGATAAATTACGGCTCCTCTGTAATTTATTTTGAAAATCAATCACCAAATATGGAAACTAGAGATTGTAAGCTTTCAAATGATATATAGTTTGTCAATATTACTTAAGGTTTTTACTAAGATATTATTGTTTTAAAAATATAATGGCAAACGTCCCACCTGTGGGACGGTGACAGTTTTAAAGTTTAGGTTAATAAATAACTGGCAATTCCTGTATGTCGGTAGTTGTATGTAATAGGTTGACTGTTTTTTTAGCCATTTTCTTTATATCAAATCAGAATGCTTACACTCTTCTATGACCTTATAATCATGGTCATTGTGAACATTGTGATCACCTCAGAAAATATGTAGCTTCAAGGGTTTATATGTATGCATATTTAATGAGATAGTGCCTCATTTGCATATTTTAGACAAAGTGTAATACAAAAAGTATTTCTCTTAATATGAAGATTAATCTGTTAGACATGTATGGGAATATCTATAAAGGGAAGAAAAAGTCCCATTCACCTGTAGTGTGATAATAGTGTCCCCTGCTGTGGTCATTTTCAGGACTTTCGTCCCGGGTAGAGATTTTGGCACACATCCCATGTTGTTCAATGGGGTCATATTAGTCTATAACAGTTGAGATATTCTCCGCTAAATGAAGTGCATACAAATCTTACCCAGGACCTAGACTACCGTTGCTGGGTTTCCTATCATTTATAATGACGTTGTTTGCATATAGATAACGGTCCTGGAGGGTGTCATGAACCCAAAATCTCTGAGGCCGACGTCTTCTCCGCAAATACAATAAAGCAGCACCAAACACAACAACTTCACGATTATAACTGTACGTTCACACCGCCGCTGACTTGAGCGTCAAAGAAGCTCTGGCCGCCCTGTCAAGGACGCTTGTCAAAAAGTACGGGGAAGCTTGTTGACGCTTTGGACGCTCTGACGTTGCAGGGAGAATAGAAGTGTCACAACAGGAAATGTAATAAACAGAAAAAAACAAGGAATACATTGAAGAAACCTTTTATAATGACAGCATTTTTATAACCGTTTTGGTCACATTCGGTCGGGGAAAAAAGAATAGTTAGCTATTATTATTATTTGCGGCAAATCGGTTTCACCGTGAGCAAATGAATTGCATCCCGCTTTAAAACGATCGTTCGTAAATATTTCAAATAAAAGTTGCGCTCATGCGGTCCCTATAAGCAAACAACGTCATGTCATAAATTATAGGAAACCTGTAGGAAACCCAGCAACGGCGATTATTAGCTTCTCTTCCATTTTCTCGGAACTAATGTTTTGGTAGTTTACATCGTGTGTTTCTCCGGAATCAGCCAGTGTGAAGGACGTCTATATTCCAATTGGTTGCTGGCGTTTTGCCGCTGAACCGCGTCACAGCTCATTACCATAAAGTTGAGCTTCTTTCAACTTTCTGATTGACGCTCAAAACGCCCAAAACACGACGCCGATGGATTTGACGCTCCTTGCAGCGGAGAGAAGCCAGCTTCCATTGAAAATGAACGACTTCCGGCCGCTTTGGAAGCTCAAGTCGGCGGCGGTGTGAACGTACAGTTATGATCCAGTGATACACATTTGAGAATGAGCGCAACTTTTATTTGAAATATTTACGAACGCTCGTTTTAAGCGGGAATGCAATTCATTTGCTCACGGTAACGCCGATTGCACTGATGCAAATAATAATAATAGCTAATTATTCTTTCCCCGACCAAATCGGTTATAAAAATGCTGTCATTCATTGTAAAAGGTTTCTTCAATGTATTGCTTGGTTTTTCTGTTTATTACATTTCCTGTTGTGACACTTCTCTTCTCCCTGCAACGTCACAGCGTTCAAAGCGTCAACAAGCTTCCCCGTACTTCTTGACAAGCGTCCGTGACAGGGCGGCCAGAGCTTCTTTGCCGCTCAAGTCGGCGGCGGTGTGAACGTACAGTAATGATGTCACGCATGTGGAGGAGTAATAACTTCTTTTAATGAATCTGTTTGAGATCGAATTAAAGTTGCTGTATGTAACTTTTTCACTCTACTAAAGCATATAAATACCATAATATGTTTGCATAAATTTATGCTGACCTGAAAAACATGCTGAGTTCACATACTAATTTCTCTGAAAAACACGTAGACAGCCATTTATTTTACTTTGAATTTGAATGTGTGTTTTTGTTTTGGTGTGTGACTCCGCCCACTTCCTGTTCACCCAATAGTGTGGTAACAGTTTTACAGTTACATTTGTCCCATTAGCTTTCTGTACGTGCAATATTTAATCCTGTCACTAGGGGCACTCTAGCCAGTGAGATGCCTGGTAGCATAAAAAGGATAAGAGAAGTAGCATGAGAGAGGAAGGATGTGTTAACCACATGGAGAAGCTTTCTCACCAATGCTGTCTTGTGTTTTTGCCCTGATTTGAGGAACCTGAGGTTCCTAATCTCAAATGTAAGTACTCTAGTTAGTACTTTGTTTCTATATGTGATGTTAGGTAATGTTTATGTAAATGAGATGGGTAGATGTGTTAGTGGTGGCACTAAGTTTATTTTTTTGTTTGATGCAGAGGGTTCAACGTGCAGGCATGAGGAGGCAGCTCAACTACAGCTAGGACCTTGCCCAAAAAGGGGATTAATTGTCTTCGTTTTGCCAACAACACCTCTGTCATCTATTGTTCATTTCACAAGCTACAGTTCGTTCACATTACCGACAGCCACTTGGAAACTCGGCCTCATCAACATTGCATTTAAGTACTGTTTCATCTTGCTCCTATAACTCTTAGGACTGAGCTCTTGGTAGCCAAAGACGCTACTATAAAAGCCTGAACTATTTTGATGTTTCCCTTGCAACTGAATGACTATGTATGTTGTATGTTTACTGACTGTATGGTTATTTGTGGTGTAATACACATGGCTCATTGAAAGGAGAAAGTCTCTGGTACCTTAATTCTTTATGTAGCATTAAAAGCGTTATTTTAAAAGCAGTTGTTACATTGTTTCGACATCCCGGGACGCCAGTTAGCAGGAAACACCGCAAACAGATTGGGTCAGAGATTTAAGATTCTACCCAACATAAAAAGCCTCGCTATCATCTAAGAATCTCTATGAACGAGAGCATATTAAAACGCAGATAAATCAACTCATTAACTTGCTGTTAAGTCTCCTCGGCTTTCGTTGTCAATTGCGCTCATTCCTGTTGCGTGTCCTCAATCTGGCCTGAGTCTGAGGAGGAGGAACAACGATCTCTGATGTTTTGAATTTGAACTGCAGTACCTATTTCGACCACTAGCTGTCATTCTTACAGACTACACCTTTAATGCTAGATATGGCATCTGAGGACTTTTTCTCTGTTATTTTGCTTTATTTCCAGATTTAATCATAAGGTCGTTCTTAAGTACTAGAGCACGTTCTCTGTTGCCAATATTATTATTGACAAAAATACTGTGAGTCAAAATTCCATATGAAATAAATACGGGTGGAGTATGAATGACAAAAGAGTTTATGGAAGTGGTCATTGAATGCATTTTGTGTGAAAGCAATGAAATTTCTTTTTTTTTTTTAAAAGACCAATGCATGTTAGCAATCCAAAAAAAGTTGAGAATAAATATATGAAAAAGTACTTTAGTATTGAATAATGCTTGTTAGCAATAAAAAAAAACGTAATTGCTGTTTTGACCAGTATTTTTGTGTAGCCACATAACAGTATATTGTGTAGCCTATTTTAACATTTTACAGTTTTACTTAATTCTTTATTTGTCCCATTACTAAAATACTGTAAAAAGAAAACTTTTAAAAACACTGTGTGTGTGTTTCCTATCACTTTTTTCACCAGGTTTCTGGATTACTAATATGTGAGCCCAGAAACTGCCCTTGAGGTTATTGAAAATGCTAACAGATGCAGCTTTCTTAAGATAAACCATAGACCTCTGTAAAGGCCCAGAATCCAACGGTGTGGGCGAAGGTATAATGTGTGCATGTCCAACACTATCTCACGAACAAGTCGTACGAGTGATTAAAAGGTGGCTAATTTGTACGAATTCGTATGATTTGTCTAAACCCACGTGTTGTGTACGTTTAGGGTCTGGGGTGGGTCATTCGTACGAATTCCTACGAATTTGGCAACTTGTAAAATTTGTACGAATTGCCGTGAGTTCGGGTTGGTAGCCTATGTCTTTTCAGCGCTTCAGTGAAGTTCACTTAATGTATTCAAATTTATTTTCAATATTACTTTAGCTCTATGCTTTCAAATGATTATAATCATAAATATTGATTACGATTTAATTTAGATGTTTGTACATTTTGGGTATCCCATCGTTTCTATTTTTCTTTCATTAAGGGACCCGGTATCTTTGAGACTGCACGTCGCGAATGTGCGCTCACGGACAAAAACTAGCCAGGTCTAAAATAGTCAGAGGATGCAGCGTTCATAAAACGTCTCGGTTACGTATGTAACCCTAGTTCCCTGATAGGGAACGAGACGTTGCGTCAAACGCTGCGGGAACGCCCCTGCGTTGTGCGTCATGAAGCACGTATGGAATCAGCCCAATGGAGAGATGAAACGTCATAGGCGGGTGACGTCATCGACCAGGAAACTATAAAGCACCCCAAAAACACAAGCGCATTAGCTTCTGATAGGCTTGAAGGAAGCGCTAACGGGAGTGCCGGGAGTATGGCGGAGCGACGCAGCGTCTCGTTCCCTATCAGGGAACTAGGGTTACATACGTAACCGAGACGTTCCCTTTCAAGGGAACTTCGAGCTGCGTCAAACGCTGCGGGAACGCGAATACCCACGTCGCCATAGGACCAAATGACCGCCATGTGAGAACTAGCGCACAGAGGACGAGAGCACCTGTGCCCCAGGGGTAGAGCTTAAGTCTAGGTCATAGAACTTAATAAAAGTATGCGGTGAAGACCGTCCAGCCGCATCACAAACATCACTCAGGGAAACCCCCGACAATAGAGCTTTTGAAGCAGCCATACTCCTGGTAGAGTGAGCTCGAACAGCCAAAGGTAAAGGCTGGCCAGCCGACTCATAAGCAAGTGAGATAGCCTCGACCACCCACTTGCTCATTCTCTGTTTGGACGCCGGACACCCTTTCCTGGGTGGCCCGAAACATACAAAAAGTTGTTCTGATTTCCTCCACAGGGCAGCTCTGTGGACATAAGCATCTAATGCCCTAACAGGGCAGAGTAAATTAAGTTTCTCCTGGTCCGATGACATAAATGGAGGAGGACAGAAAGCCTGCAGAACCGTAGGTCTAACGACATTAGTAGGGACCTTAGGAACGTACCCTGGTCTAGGATGCAGAAAAGCTTTAACCATGCCAGGCGAGAATTCCAGGCACGAGGGTGAAACCGACAGAGCCTGCAAATCTCCGATTCTTTTTAGTGAAGAGATAGCAAGTAAAAAGATAGTCTTAAAAGTGAGAAACTTCTCGGGTACTTCTTCGATAGGTTCAAAAGGAGCTAGGGAAAGACCTTCTAATACAATGGCCAGATCCCAAGTCGGCACCCTCGTACGAACTGCTGGCCTCAGCCTCAAAGTGCCACGGAGGAAACGGGTTATAAGCAGGTGTCTCCCAAGAGAAACTCCACTGAAAGGGACGTGGTAAGCAGCTAGTGCCGCCACATACACCTTTAGTGTGGAGGGGGATAACCCTGTGGAGAAGCGCTCCTGCAGGAATTCCAGCACTGCACCCACTGGGCAGTTAACTGGGTCCTGCAGGTGTTCTCCACACCAAGAAGTGAAAAGTTTCCACTTCAAGGCATAAAGCTTCCTCGTGGATGGAGCTTTGGAGTTAAGAATGGTCTCAACAACCTCGGTTGAGAGACCGGAGTCTATGAGCTGGGCCCCCTCAGAGGCCAAGCCCACAGTTTCCACAATTCTGGGCGGGGGTGAAGTATCGTGCCGCCCGCCTGGGAGAGTAGATCCCTCCTGACCGGGAGCTCCAGAGGAGAACCGTCCAGGAGAGAAATCAGGTCCGCAAACCATACTCGGGCCGGCCAGAACGGGGCTACTAGTAGTAGGCTGACCCCGTCCCGGCGGACCCTCTCCAGAACTCCTGGTAACAGAGCAATCGGGGGAAAGGCGTACAGACGTGACCTCGGCCACGGCTGCACCATAGCATCCAACCCCAGGGGGGCTGGATGACTGATGGAGAACCACCGATGACAATGCGTGGTCTCCTTGGAAGCGAATAGGTCCACCTCGGCGCGACCGAAACTCAACCAAAGGAGCTCCACCACCTCGGAGTGGAGTCTCCATTCCCCTGGCCTCGGCCCCTGCCTCGACAGGGAGTCTGCTACCACATTCAAATACCCAGGAAGATACATTGCTCTCAGAGATAGTAGCTTACCTTGGGACCACAGGAGGATCTGACGGGCCAACTTGTAAAGCCGGCGAGACCGCAGGCCCCCCTGATGATTTATATAAGAGACCACCGACGTGTTGTCTGATTGAACTAACACATGATGGCCTCTCAGGTCTGTTAGGAAGTATTTCAGAGCCTGAAACACAGCCAACATCTCTAGACAATTTATATGCCACGATAGATGATGATCCTGCCACAGACCTTGGGCTGGGCGACCACTCATTACCGCCCCCCACCCTGTGAGGGAAGCATCCGTCGTTAGCGTTATGCGACGACGAAGAACCCCCAGCACAGGACCTTTGGATAGGAACCAAGTTTCTCTCCACATGACCAGAGCACGAAGGCAGCACCGCGTGACTTTGAACATGCGGAGCGGATTTCCCCTCGGGGAGAATCCCTTGGTCCTGAGCCACCACTGTAGCGGTCTCATGTACAACAGGCCGCAAGGTATAACGTTGGACGCTGCTGCCATCAGACCCAACAGTCTCTGAAACTGCTTCACAGTGAGTAGCTGGCCTAGCTTTACTTGTTTCACAGCTGAGAGAATCGAAGCGATGCGGGACCGGAGAGAGTCGAGACCGAATCCCAAACGACACCCAGAAAAGTGGTCTTCTGGGAAGGAGATAATACACTTTTCTTTGCGTTCAGCCTCAACCCCAACTTTCTGATATGAGCGAGGACGACATCTCGATGCCGAATCGCCATCTGCTCCGTCTGAGCTAAAATCAACCAATCGTCGATGTAATTGAGAATACAAATGCCCTGAAGCCTCAGAGGCACTAGTGCTGCATCCATGCGGGGAGATAAAGCTAGGCCAAACGGAAGAACCCTGTACTGGTACGCCTCGCCCCCGAAGGCGAACCTCAGGAACTTCCTGTGTTGTGGAAGGATGGAAATGTGGAAGTACGCGTCCTTCAGATCTATCGTGACAAACCAGTCCTCGGATCTGATTTGAGACACGATCTGCTTGATAGTGAGCATCTTGAATTTTAGCTTCCCTACCGAGCGATTCAATAGGCGCAGGTCTAAAATTGGACGCAACCCCTCATCCTTCTTTGGAACGATGAAATATCGGCTGTAATAACCTGACTCAGTTTGGAGTCAGGTTATTACAGCCGATATTTCATCGTCAAAAAACTGGGAGGAGGAACCCGTTCTATAGCCTCCTTTTGAAGGAGCGTTTTCACCTCTTGTTCCAATACCAGAGCCTGCTCGGGGCCCACCACTGTGTGCAGAACCCCTCTGAATTTTGGTGGACGACACCTGAACTGGATAGCATAACCCTTTTCTACTGTCTGCAGGACCCAATGAGATATTTTTGGAAGGCTTTTCCACTCTGCCAAAAATTCTACTAAAGGTACCAGTCTCTCGAGACTGGCCTCTGGTGTAACTTGAGCAGCAAACGCAGCGCCCTGTAACGGCGCACCGGCAGGGAACAACTGGTTTGACCGCTCTGAGACCCTCCTCAGAGGGAGCGAGCGTCCCTCGGGAAAGCGCTCGCTGGGACCGTCTGTGCCCCGGCATGAAGGCGGGGTTGGCAGAACGAGCCCCTGAGGGCACCGAGGAGGAATGGGCACCGTAAAAAGAGGTGAACACCTTTCCGCCTCGGTGGGGACCACCCTCAGTATCCTGAACGCCTTGGCGTCAGGACTTCTTCTTAGCCGAAGCCTTCTTAGCCAATATAACTGTCCTCAGATCAGTTCTATTGCTAGAAGGCTTCGGCTGAGAGTGTCGCGGCTGAGCCCACTGTCCAGCAGGGGGAGCACGAGACGCGACACTCTGCCTCTGCTGCGCTCTATGTGATGAGCTCGTAGACGGCCGGGGCTGCTCCCGCCCAGCAGCCCCAGGGACGTGAACTTTCAGGGGAAGAAACTTTTTAAAAGCTGCAGTTTGTTTCTTCTCTTCCTGGAATTTGTCGATAACTGACTTTACAGCATCACCAAACAAACCCAGGGGAGAGAGAGGAGCATCTAAAAGAAAAGCCTTTTCTTTCTATTTAATATTGTTTTGATTTAACCATAAATGTCTTTCTGCGGCCACCAGAGCTGCCATAGAACGACCCACTAGCTTGGCCGATTCTCTGGTGGCACGCAGGGATAAATCAGCAGCCTGACGCAGTTCGCGAACTACGTCAGTACTGACCTCCTCACTCTCACCCACGTCCCTTAGCAGATCAGCCTGGTATGCCTGCAAGATTGACATAGTATGCAGGCATGACGCAGCCTGACCTGCTGCCGAATACGCTTTACCCACCAAAGCCGAGGTGTTTCTTAAAGGCTTGGTGGGTAATGCCGGTGCCTTAAAAGATGATGCTGCATCGGGGGAGAGATGGCTCGCAAGCGTCTCTTCCACACGAGGCAAAGCACCATAACCATGAGCCTTAGCTCCCATAATATTTGCATATGTCGAAGTCTGGGGACTAAACACTCTATATGACACCGGTTTTCTCCACGATTTCGACACCTCGGTGTGGAGATCGTGGAAAAACGGCAGGCACCGGCGTGGAAGCTGCACACGTGACGTCAAAAATCTCTCATCCAACTTTGATTTAGAAACAGACTCCTGTCTAGTCACTGGCCATTCAATATTGAGTTTTTCAACAGCTTTTGTTAAAACCTCCATAAGCTCATCACTCTCGGGAGTGTGGGGTGGCGAATCCTCCACATCTTCCTCAACACTAACAACATCCAGCTCCTCAGAACTGGATAGCTGCAGTATTGGTGCCTCAGCCCGAGCGGAAGAAACCGCAGCGCGTGCTTCCGAACCCGGGAATGAGGCACTGGATCTCACAGGTGAAGGGAGAGATAAGGCAGAGCCCGTCTCAACCCCCACTGAGAGATCCATCTGCGATCCCCACGATAAGCGCCGCCGCTCTGCCTCGGCAGAAGCGGGACCCGAACCGCGGGGAGCGCGCATCGAACCGCTCTCCTCAAAGAGCGCCCGGCGGGAGCGAAGCGTCCTTAACGGCAGACGCTCGCAATGCTCACAGTCAGCCCCCTCGAGAGCTGACTGGGCATGCTGCACTCCCAAACAAACAACGCAAAGATCATGTGTATCCCCGCCCGTTAGATAACGCGAGCAGGGAGGAACACACTTCTTAAACTGTTGTTCGTCCGCCATATCTCTCAATATATAGATAAATTGTTTGTGTGGTGCAGGGTATGTAAAGACAGACAATATCACACAGGGACAGATTCACATGTAGCGCGACTGAAAGCACAGAAGCTAATGCGCTTGTGTTTTTGGGGTGCTTTATAGTTTCCTGGTCGATGACGTCACCCGCCTATGACGTTTCATCTCTCCATTGGGCTGATTCCATACGTGCTTCATGACGCAGTTTGACGCAGCTTGAAGTTCCCTTGAAAGGGAAATGTGTGTCTATAGCATATTTATAGTGGAATTTATACGCGAAAATTAGTTTTTACATGCATATGATACGCAGTTTTCGCGTGCATATGTTATGTGCACTTTATTGCATGTAATACACACGCACCCCACACCACCAATCCTACCCAAACGTATACGTAGGCCACACCACTACTAAACCTACCCATGCGTATCATATGCACGTAAAAACTCATTCTCCCGTATAAATTGCACGATAAACACAATGTGTGCTTAAGAGACTCATTTAGTGTGACCGGGTTGAACTATTTTACCCTTAAGTGTCCGCTCTATTCTTACTCGTAACAAAAGGTGTACTTTTTTTTTTTAAAAGTCGCGAGCTGCAACTTGCTAAGTCAGTGATTGTAATGAGGCGTCAGCAGAGTGAGGATTCATCTGCAGTTTATTGATAGTCAAATTCACAAGCGGTAAAAGATAAAGTTGCAACCGCATTAACAGGAATAGGCAGAGATCAGGGTAGGCAGCAAACAAACAGAGTCCAGAAGGCAAGCAAAGATGAGGGCAGGCAGCAAACAAAGCAGAGTCCAGAAGGCAGGCAAAGGTCAGGGCAGGCAGCAAACAAACAGTATGAAAAACAGTCCAAGTCAAATACGGGTAAAATACTGTAAACAGGAATCAACGCTCAAAAATGTTCACAAGACTTCGCACTGACACTGTGTAAGTAGCTTAAGTAGTGTGTGTGTATAATGAACTGCAGGTCTGTGTGTAATCAGTCCCAGGAATGAGGGCCTATGGGAGATGAAGTCCAAATGAGAAGCATCACTTGTAACAGAGCCCCCCCCCCCCCCCCCCCCCCCCCCACGTTGTCGAGGGGCCGGTCTCTCCGGATGCGTCCTGTGAAATTCCTCCATGAGGATGGGGTCGAGGATGTCCTCCGCATTGACCCAGGATCGCACCCCTCTCAGTCCACCAGGTACTGTAGTTTACTGCCCCGGCGCATGGAATCGAGTAGTTCTCGAACCTGGTACGCCTCCTCGCCGTCAACCTGAATGGTTTGGGGGTTGTGGGTCTCCGCTTCCTCCTCCAACTTTCCTCTCGGACTATCAGCGGGTTTCAGAAGCGAAACATGGAAAGTGGGAGAAATACGATAATTATTAGGTCTAAATGAAATTAAACTGGGGCAATTTTTTTATGTTTTTACATCAACAAACCTGGGATTGGGTTTTCAGCATGGAAGTTTGAGACGAAGATCTCTTGTGGAAAACCAAACCGATTGACCCGGGGCATATTCATGACTGGGACGGCGATGACGATTAGCTTGTTGTTCCTGTCTCCTCACAGCATGTTGTAAATGGGTGCGCATGGTTCCAAGTTTCTTCCCAGTGCTGTAGCCACTCAGAGTAACAGAGGGAAGGTTGGAAGGTTCGCCAGACCAGGAAAATAAGGGAAGTTGATAGCCCAGGACGCACTTGGAAGGGGTCAAACCTGTAGCAGGCTTCTGAAGTGAATTCTGTGCATACTCGGCCCACATTAGATATTTACTCCAGTCGGTCTGGTTCTGTTGACAGTAAGCTCATAGGAAGCGTGTGTAAGTTCTTGATTCATGCGTTCAGTCTGGCCGTTAGATTGTGGATGGTACCCGGAAAGGAGACTGACATTTATGTTGAGATGTTTGAAGAAAGCGCTCCATACTCTTGAAGTGAACTGTGGACCCCGTTCCGATACGGTGTCTTCAGGCAGACCATAGAAGCGGAAGACATAATTACAGAGTGTCTCGGCTGTCTCAAAAGCGGTAGGAAGTTTGGGCAGGGGAATGAGTCGACATGATTTGGAAAAGCGATCTATGACAGTGAGGATGGTGGTGTTGCCTTGAGACTTGGAAAGATTGGTAACAAAGTCAATTGCGGTATGTGACCAGGGACGTTGAGGGATGGGTAGGGGTTGAAGAAGACCAGCAGGTAATTGCTAACATGGAGTTTTGGAGGTTTTACATACATTACAATTATTGACGAATTGGATGGTGTCAGCAGACATCGTGGACCACCAGAAACGATTCTGATGATGTATCCCAGAAATTATGTAGAGGTCTGATGAAACTCACATTTCTCAGCTGTGGCATAGAGTTGGCACTGAATCAGACGTTGGAGAACGGATCTTACATGCTCG
The DNA here is from genome assembly GCF_029890125.1 of Rhinichthys klamathensis goyatoka. NCBI lineage: Eukaryota > Metazoa > Chordata > Actinopteri > Cypriniformes > Leuciscidae > Rhinichthys > Rhinichthys klamathensis. The sequence continues at coordinate 193,291 of NW_026606907.1, read as the reverse complement.
ATGTGTTCATTGAGAGAATTGGAGTAAATCAAGATGTCATCAATGTATACCACGACCCAGCGATTGAGCATGTCTCGGAAAACGTCATTAATGAATGATTGGAACACGAAAGGACTGTTAGCCAATTTGAACGGCATGACCAAGTACTCATAGTGGCCTGTAGAGGTAGAGAAGTCAGTTTTCTATTCATCACCATCCTTTATGTGGATGAGATTGTATGTGTTGCGTAGATCTAATTTGGTGAAGTATTTAGCCTGTTTGAGTTGTTCGAGGGCCGTGAGTACCAAGGGTAATGGGGTATCGGAATTTGACGGTAAGGTCGTTGAGACCACGATAGTCAATGCAGGGTCGGAGACTACCATCTTTTTTCTTTACGAAGAAAAATCCGGAGGTAGCGGGTGATGTTGAGGGTCTGATGAAACCTTTAGCTAGTTTCTCCTCTATATAGGTCTTCATGGCATTGGATTCGGGTTGAGACGGAGGGAAAATTCTGCATTTGGGAGGAGTTGCCCCAGGTAATAAATCAATTGAGCAGTCACTGGACCTGTGAAGGAGGTAGGTTAGATGCTTTGGTTCGGCTGAAAGCAATGGTCAGATCTGAATATTCTACCGGTAGATCGGGATGTCGGTGTTCAATTCTGTGACATTAATGGAGTGTACTGGTATTGGGGAGACTTGACTCAAACATTGGTCATGACAATTTGGGTCCCATTGAACAATTTGTCCTTCTTTTCCAGGAGATGTGCGGGTTGAGTCTGCGTAACCACGGTAACCTGAGAATGACCGATTGTTAGGTGAGTGAATGACATAGAATCTCATGATTTCTTTGTGGAGTATTCCTACTTGCATGTAGACCTCCTCCGTGATGTGTTCGACACTTCCTTCTATGGGGCGACCATCTTGCGCCTTCACTGCCAAATAAAAATTGCACAGAGTTTATGTTGTTGTGCAAATGCAATAGATATGAAATGACTGGCTGCCCCAGAGTCTAACGGAGCAGAAGTAGATATTGTCTTGCCCTTGAAAGAGAGGTCCACAGGTATTTTAATAAAGGACGAGGGAATGAATCATTTCAGTTTGTGGACTAACTGATTTGGAGGTATACAGAGCTGGTCGGATTGGACATGCTGACTTGTGGTGACCGGCTTTACCACAGTACATGGATAAGTGCTGCTGCATTCGTCATTCTCATTCTTCGGGGGTTAGATGAGTGTAACCGAGTTGCATAGGTTCTGGATAAGAGACAGCGGCTTGTGCATTGGAGAAGTGTGGACGAGTAGGACATCGCGATCGGATCAGATTATCGATCTGAATTGTCAGTTCAATGAATTTGTTCAGCGTTCTTCCCTCGTCACGACAGGCTAATTCAGCTTGAAGCTCGTGACACAGGCCTTTTCTGAACAGGACTTTTAATGTGTCCTCTATCCACTCAGTTTGGGTGTGTGAGTGTGCGAAAAGTCAATGCATATTCTGCTGCTGTGTTTCTCCTCTGTGACAGAGCGAGTAGCTGATCCCCCGCACTCAGACCCTCCCGCAGGATGTTCGAAGACCTCTCTGAAGCATTGCAGAAAGATAGTGAAGGAGGGTAAGATTGAACCATCCTCTCTCCACAGAGTGGTGGCCCAGTCGAGAGCCTTTCCACTCAACAGCAAACACACGAATACAATTCTGCTTGAGTCTGTAGGATACAAAGTAGGCTGTTGATTAACAAAGAGAGAGCACTGCAATAGAAATCCCTTAGACTTTGCTGGATTTCCATTACATTTCTCGGGAAAGGCTAATCGTGGGTTTACAGATGAGGTAGGAGTGGTTATGGAGTCCACTGGGGCGGCAATCGGAGCTGATGCGGTTTCGGTTGGGGCTAACCGAAGGCCCTGTTGTGTCCTGATGAGCCCCTCTGTTAGTGACGTCAGGTGATGGATGTTGGTGTATGGCGAGCTGATTGGCTTGTGCGGATAATTCTGATGACAGTTGCATAATGGCTGCTGGATCACTGTGTGGCGAAGTCTTCAGTAATGAGGCCTCAGCGGAGTGAGGATCCATCTACAGTTTATTGATAGTCAAATTTGCAAGCAGTAAAATATACAGTTGCAACAGCATTAACAGGAATAGGCTGAGTTCAGGCCAGGTAGCAAACAAACAGAGTCCAAAAGACAGGCAGAGTTCAGGGCAGGCAGCAGTTATGTGACATTTGAACCGAGGCGTCGGAGCTTGTGTCGAGAAAAAAATCTGTGTGCCGAGGCTTGTGTTAACGTGAAAATCACGTGACTAATGCAAACGAGGCCTCGGTTTGTGTGAAAACATCGGTTCGGTCTGAGTGTCGCTTCCGGATAAAGGGGGTTCGAAACTCGCGCCACCTTCTGGGTGTTGCAGGAGTAGTAGAAGCAGTTGTAGTAGAGTCAGAGAGTTAGAGAACTCTCATTGGCAGTGTCGTTATTGTGTCATATATGTGTTCGGGCTGTATATTATTACATTATATCAGGTTAGAATACGTATAGTATATTGTTATTAATAATTATAGTAGCTAAATTATAATCTTGTTATATTAATTAGAAAACATTATTTGGATTGCTGTGGATTTTTGGATCTGGACTGGACTGCCTTTGTGTTTTGGATTGCCCTTTTGGATTTGTTTGCTTTTTGCGACTCCTTTTTTCCCTTTTCCTGGTAAAGATGAGATCCTCCCCTGTCTGGGCTCAACAGAAGCATCAGTATCCTCATTTATACCAACTGGCACTGACATTTGTATGTTCCCCTGCATCCTCTGTTCCTTGTGAAATGATCTTTTCCAAGGCTGGAGAGGTTTTGTCCAAAAAGAGGAATCATCTAAACCCCAACACACTTGAAACATTTTTTGTTTCTCAATAAAAATCTATTGTAATCCTTCCTTCACCCACCCCAAACTGCAGTGTTGCAGTTTGCTCCTCTATATCCCCAGTCCCATAAGCACAACATTGCACTAAATCTAGTAACAGTTCACTGCACAAAACACACCAGAAACTATTCTTAACTTTTCCCACCCCAGACTATTCTGTGCAGTTTACTTTATTACACTCCCTCCACCATAAGCACTGCACTCAACACAGTGGCATACTGTCACTATCCAAACAATTTATGAATAATTAATTAACTGTGTGTGTGACAGTTGTCTCTGCACAAGGAAATTCTGACAGACGGATGTCATAAGTCTGCTCAGGTCATTGGTTAAGAATGAACTAATTTGTCTGTTACTTCTTTGCACAGTAGCTAGGTGTCACTAGTGAGCAATGCTGAATGAAGCTTTGAGTAATGAACCTTTGGGTGAAGCAATGGGCTGCGAGGTCTCAGTGGTTTAGGAAGCCTCATTTTGCCATCACTAGCACACAGCAAACAAAGCAGAGTCCAGAAGACAGGCAGAGTTCAGGGCAGGCAGCAAACAAACAGAGTTCAAAAAACAGTCCAAGTCAAATACAGGAAAAATACTTTAAACAGGAATCAACGCTCAGAAATGTTCACCGGGGCAAAAAAGACTTCGCACTGACACTGTGTAAGTAGCGTGCTTAAATGGTGTGTGTATAATGAACTGCAGGTGTGTGTGTAAACAGTCCCAGGAATGAGGGCCTATGGGAGATGAAGTCCAAATGAGAAGCGGTCAGTATTCGGGTGATATCTCCCTCTGGTGGTGTGAAGGAGGTGGTGCGGAAGCTTCACTTGTAACAGTGATAGTCAGAAATCAGAAGGTCTCCTTTATGTTGTGCTTCATGCTCCGTTCATTAGTGCCTTCTGTTTGATCTATACTCGACAGAGATTTGAGGTGACACCAGACTCCAAATTAATCTATACTAGAAAAATAATAATTTCAGAATCATACAGAATAAATCAAATATAACATTTTAATGGTCTGGTAAAAACATATCATGCCAGTTACGCAATTAAAAGCCAATTCAGAAATAAAAAATAGGCTACATATAACATCAATTGCTCAAAGATGACTCGAAGAGTGTAAGAAATGTACCTGGCAGAGACACACAGTTGTGTGTGAGTGTGTTTCGAGTGTAAGACACTGACTCAGCACTGCATGGGGGTTTTCTGCTTACAGGTTCCCAAGATTGCTCTGCCAATCACCCTTATATACACAGACCAGAACAAAAGGTTTGTACAAACTACTCATGTTCCCCAGGGGGTAACACTTGGTTTCGGGGGAGAGGAGAGGATTATCGGATATCTTGAAGAGACACAACCAAAGAGGAGAACAGGATTCTCCTAAGTTTTCAATCTTTCTCATAATACCAATGACTGCAATGACATTAAAGCTGCCGTCGGCAACATTTTTTTGATCATATTCAGTGAAATCGACACTATAATCTGACAGAACAACATAAATAAAGTGGTTTTAGAAAAAAACCCGAGCTTCTAACTCCACCTGGAGCGTGTTATTTGTTTTGCAAAAATCCACAGCTCCCGGTTCATCATGTCCAATCAGCTGTAGCCACATTGAGATGTGCCTTAATTAGCTCAAATTATGCATAGGGAATTTCAATAATTAATCATGAATATGATTAATATATTGCATATTACAGTTAAATTATCGAAATTGAAAATAGATCGATTGTATATATGAATGATCAATCATAACGAATTATAATTCCTCATTCATATATCAATGGTCTCATTACAGATCGATTATATGAGATAACTTTAAGGGAATCAATTGGCTATCAAACAATCGGTTTGTCCAGCAAACGGCTGTAAGATTAACCCATCAATTAATTCAACAACGTTATCCCTTTTTATAAACTCCAAGAAATCTCAATGTTCCGGCCGTGAACATTAATTTTCAGGTGTTTATAAAATTAGACTACCCAACGTAGTCAACGATAAAGCTTTTGTAGCTATAGGATCGCATTTCATTGACTGGTAAATGAGCACTTCAGGATCAATCAAGAATATGGTTTTAATAATTGAAACTACGGATACAGAATTCTACATTTGAACACAGGATACATGTATGTACAGTTAAACAGTAAAACTAACGAGACAGACGAATAACAAACAGGAGAGAGAGAGAGAGAGAGAGAGAGAGAGAGAGAGAGAGAGAGAGAGAGAGAGAGAGAGAGAGAGAGAGAGAGAGAGTAAGAAGATGAGAGATCTTCTAGTTTGGCAAAATTCATCACAGACAGAACCTTTTTAGACACCAAGAATCAACAGATCTTAAATAAGCATAGTAAAACGGATACTTGCACAGGTACAGCTCTTGGGTGTGACTGATCTGAAAAGGGCGTGTGCGTGTATCTCTGTCATGTGGATGCCGAGCGTTCGGGTTCGTCCAGCGAGCGCGGCGTGTTTGAATGTCCTTGTAGGTGAAGCTTGCCAGTCTGGCTGTGTTCATTTTCTTCGCGAGAAGACATGAACAGAGGAGACTTCGAAAAAGATAAAATAAACTTGAAGAAAACAAAAAGAGAAACGATGGATCATCACACTAAGGCGAGGTCCAGATGCACGAGGAGTCACATGATGAAGCCACGAAGAGCAGGAAGAGCCAGGGAGTTTAGGCAGAGAGTTTTCAGGAAGCTTTCAGAAGCGTTTTCAGAAGAAGGGGAGAATGGAAGCTCGGCGCGTCTCTTTAAGGACACTTAGGTTCACGCCCCTTCTGGCATGAAGGCACCAATCAGCTGGGAGAAAAGTGCCCGCGGAAGATTCCTCTTTGTCTTGTCAGGATCATTTATGATGGTATAACATTTTGTCATTCCTACCCAGAAAGATTGTACAAACCGGACAATAGATTTTACAGTAATATCCTATGTATGACTGGTTCAGTCAAAACAAGACGGTCAAACAGCTACCAGACATGGCAGGTAAAAGTAGAAGAACATAGTTACATTCATATGCAGAATTACAAGCATTTTAAAGTTTCTTCACACGACTATAAAGCCATAATACCTGCTACCATGACCTAGGAAATATCAAATTCATGTTTATGCATTTCTTAAGTGGTTATACTTATAGACAATATAAGATTGCAGAGTCTATTCCTCTTTCTTCATCAGAATTCAAGTGGGAGCCGTGATTTTCCCTTGGAATTCCTTTTGGGAGTTATAAAGTTTTATGACCTTGCAAGAGGGAGAGTTATAGAATCTTTCTTTAGAAATAAACTTAAGGTTCGAAGTTACAGAACAGTTCAAATTGCATCTATAGAATAAGACAAAACTAATTAGATATGCATGCATACAGGAAGGTCGTTTGTGTGCGGGTATGCGTGGATGTGATTGTTCAGTCAGCGTTTTCTCCGGGGAATCCTGTGTGTGCGGATTTAAATTGACAATGCTCGTCTTGTCATCTTCGTAGGAAACCCTCGGGGCGCTCTCCGCGTGATCTTGCCAAAGCGGGGCTCTTGGTCAAATGTCTTTTGGTGGTAAACAAAGTCTTCTTTGACTTAATCATTAGAGAGAACTGCCGTGTGTGCGAATTGTAGTCAGTGACTCAATCAAGTCCGAACAACACTTCTTTGTGTCACAGCCAAAAAGAAGGGTAGAGTTGATTGTGGTTGATTAAATTAGCTTCCAGTAATTTTAATCCACTGACCAGGATTTGCTAATTCCGAACCTTTGGCCGGATACCCGTCAGTGTCGCTACACAGCGTAGGGGGGTGTGAGACCTGACTGTCAATCACAGATCGGGCACACGCCGCCCCTCACGCACGCTACAATTACATGCACACGCCTGAAGTTCGCGGAAGTTCGCGCAGTAACGAGTGATGGCGGAAAATCAAGTATCAATCAAGCTCATTTAGAGTATAAATGACGTTAGCAATTGCAATCTATCGGTAGATTAGCCAGGACAGCATACCTCCAAATACTCCATGGCGTTGATGGATGCTGATGAGACGGGCGCGTTCACTGAAAATCTGGTGCACACGCACTGACGAGCATGAACTCGGACACGGTGGGAGGGTATCCGTTGATAGTGGGGGAGGGGCATGAGAGTTGTAAACATTCAAAATTTTCCTAAATCCACTCAATCTGCCAGACTTGCCGACTGGAGCTTTAAGACCATTTTACCAATTGCACTGAGACATCTAAAATGATACCAAACATAAAAAGAAAAAAAAAACAATAGATTTAAAAGATACATAATATGTGGTATGTAGCCCTTCTTAGTGAACTTTTAGTGGCTTGAATCGGGGAAAGGGGGATTCAGAGATAAGGAAGGAGAAAAGACAATGTCATGTACTCTTTCTTTCAGATTGTGCTCCTATTTCATTGCTTGAGTTCCCCAAAATGCATGCAGATGGGGAGTTTGATATTCTCTCCATGGTTATTGCTTTATTGGTGCGTTTTATCTCAGCTTTTGTCTTAAAATCAAGTCGTACACCTCATTGGTTCCAGTCAAGTTATATATATTTTTTTCCTGCCACATTGCATCACTCCATATGCCACACCCTTAGGAAAACTCCCCTATAAAGGTAACAAACTCCCCATCTGCATGCATTTTGGGGAACTCAAGCTATGAAATAGCTGCACAATCTTAAAAACCAACAAGAAAGGAATCCCTGAAGGACTTCTGAGAGACAATGAAAACTGTCCGATTGGCAGTTGTTATTTTCCTTTGCAAGGTAGGATTTTATATACTTCAAATCAGGAGTGAATCAGGAGAAATAAAACGCTAAACTGTTGCTGTTGCCGCTGTGTAGTTTTTATATTATCAGTGATTAGACATAGTTTTTGAAATGAGAAATTTCAGTCACTTGTATGTTGCAGGGGTTGATCAACCCCCCACCCCCCCACACAGACATAAAAAAAAAACTAACATACTTCTGTTTGTTACCTCTTTTTCCTTTTGTTATATAGAAGTCATTAAAAAAAGGTAATATTTAAACTGAACATTTTGCCTTATAACGCCATATTCCCCCTTGTTCTTTCAATCTAAAAACATGAAAATCTAATTGAAAATATGTATTATAGATTTTGGTATTTTGAATGGCAGTGTTTTCCAAATAAAACACAAGACCTGTTAGTTTTGAATGCTATATCTGTCTAACGCTATATGTCTAAGTGTGTTTATTTAGTGTTTTGTAAAAAGGTTTGCTTTACAATTGCAAACTGAGTGCAAACAGGGTAATATGCTTGTAGTTATTCACACTTGGTCTGTAAATTAGGTTCCACTGGGACAAGAGTATACTCATATGTGAAAATAAACACCATTTTTAATCTAATGTTATTGATTTATTTTAGGTTTCTTATTTGAATTTATCTCCAGCATGTAATAGTTGTTTTAGATTGCTAATAATGTATTGGTAAAAAGTGAACTGACCCTGTCAAAACTTTTCACATAGTCAGCGAAACCGAAGTATTTGTGGACCAGCTTTTAAAAATTTTATTTTTTATTTTTAACAGTTGCTAGGACACATTTCTCAATAGTTAGTTCACTTTTTCCAACACCTAACTAGTTGGCACAACAGCTAATTCCACAGGGATGCTAATGATGGAAGAATCGTCTCCATAACTAGAATATGCCAACTACACATTCTCTGGGCCTAAGCCTGGAAATATCAAGTGTATATATTACATAAAGGGATTTAAAATGTTTCAAATAAGGTATTTTTATGTGGATTTGCGGAGGAGTCTTCATGGGAACTACCAAAATGCGTCATAAATGTCTCAAATCAACTCATTCTTTCAAAACACTAGCAAAGGTAATAACTAAGGTCAATAAAGTGAAAAGGTGTTATTCATATTTTTAAGACGTCTGTGAAGTATTTTTGTGGTTTCAGAAAATTTGGAGACTTGAGATAAACTGGTCGGTTAAGCAGACTGTGGCTTTAAAAAGGAAAAAAAAAGATTTACTTTTAAAAAGTGGTGTCAGTATTGACTGATGCTTACAAGCAATTGGAAAATGGGAAATATCAAGTGTATATATTACATAAAGGGATTTAATATGTTTCAAATTAGGTGTTTGTATGTGGATTTGCGGAGGAGTCTTCATGTACACCAGGCTTTGAGTCGGAGTTGCTGGTTTTTAAAGTGCACAGAGATGACCTTCACCAAGGAAAAAGACTAGGAAGAGGTAAGCTGTGTTATCTTTAAATAAAACCTTGAAGCGACTGAATGTTTGGAGTTTAAATATTTTTAGTATTTGACTAAATATTTCTTTAACTTCAAATTTTATACATGCTCTGCATCCACTAAATTTGCTTTCATCAGAGTCAAAATTAAGGGACTCACTCAAGTTAAGTTTAAGTGTTGTGTATCATTAATAAGTGATGTATGCCATAAATAAACGCACTTCAGTAGCTGATGCTATAAAGGACACCCTCCAGCTGAGTCATGCCTCAAAAGGACACGCTATCACTCCACAACTTTTTCTAATTCAAGAAGTGAATTATCCGCCTGTGTTTTGTTCGATTTTACTAAGGAGAAATTCTGGGCATACAATAGAACGAACTTCTAAAAATAATAATAACAACAATAATACATTTTATTTAAACATTATTTAAAGGAATATATATATATTTTGTCCATGGTTTAATTTAGTAAATCTGTTTTTGCAGCGCTTCCCCAAAAAATAAAAAGACACAAAGTTTAAATTTACATTTGATTACCACCGTTTTTGATAATATATTTGGATTAAATCATAAAAAGAAACATTCATTTTCTGAATAAAATACATTTCATAGGACTATATTATTCTTAAACATTTTAATAAATTAATAATGTTAAAAATAAGTTGTTAATCTAATTCATTATCAATTATTGAATTTAAATGATTAGACATGTTTTATTGAAATTTTAATAAACAAAACAAACAAATGGTTTCAAGTTTGTTATAGTAAAAGCATTTGTTCAACCAAAAAACCTCTGTTTTCATTAATTTAACTGTCATTTTAACTAATGATAATAATAATAATAACCATAATTTAATAATACTGTTTATTTATTTAAAGGTACTATATGTAACTTTTCTTCTAAAATGAATCCTTTTTTTATTGCCTGTGTGTGAAGGGGTTGTAATCACACATTACAATGATCCACTTGTCGGGTTTTGCTATTACCTCTGAAGGCCGGTATTCCTATTTCTATGTGAAGTCTCCGGGTCGGATTTACTGCGAAAGCCATCGGATGTGACGTGCATGCGCGCTACCGAGCCGCTCTCCTTTTTATATGCAGTCTATGCGACGGCACTGCAGCTGACGACATGGAGTCTGATAACACCAAACACTCCTGCCTCCAGCACAACACACACTCCAACACAAACTCCACATAAATATAAAAAACAAAACAAAACAAAAATGTATCTGCTGAAGCTCGTCAGGCCAAACGTGAATCAAATCGACTTAGGACGAAAACACGGATCAACATCGGCAGAGCGTTTGAATTATGGAGAGACCTCCGCTATTTTTATTGTGATAAATTACAAGTTTTCAGATATGCTGAAATAATGTTAAACTATAATGAAATAGCAAGGTAAACTACAACATACATGAGACATGAAATGAATACAAAAGACTGTTCCAGGATAGCAAGTGCTTTAGGATGTAACTTTTATTTTATGTACTAGATCTACTGTCTAACGTCACTCATCCCACTATCATATTGTTTATAATACACATTTCCGACACGTTCAGTACAGTAATTTTACTTCCTACGATCTTACTGTTACACTGATATTGTTCAGTCTAGTTCACTAACCGTTTTCGTTATCATATTATACATTCACCTATGTTGACTTTGCTGATTGTGAAAGATACACGAATGGTTAGTGAAATGCCTTATGCTAGATAACACCACAAATGTAACGTTATCATGGTACGAGCATGGAGCATTAGTTCAACGTCAAGCTGATAAAAGTAGCCTATTATTGTAACGTTGCAGTGGGAGTTTACATGAGTTTCCAGCATGTTGTGTGATCCTTTCTCCGGTGTGTTGAAAGTCTCAGTGTGGCCGGTACCATGAGTGTTCGCTCTTGTGTTCGAGCACGAGCGCTCTTGTAAAAATTGGTTGCAATCTGAAACATCACAGATAGAGGCCGCTAAAAAATACATATAGCACCTTTAATAATTGATTAATACTGTAAACCGTGATATTTTCTACTGTGAAAATCTCATACCATTAATACAACCCTACACGGGGGATTCCCCCACCCGCTGTTAAAAAAGTAACTCAGTAACTTTTACTCTGAGTAAATTTTAAATGAGCTACTTTTTACTTTTACTTGAGTAGATTTTTAGACCGGTACTTTTACTTGTACTTAAAGCTAGGATATACGATTTAAAAGATTGTTCATTATTAATATCCTCGTTTAGATGCTGGTTATGGTTATATAGTACAATCCTAACAATATGAATAGAAAAAAGAATGAAAAAAATCCATTCACTCTATTGGCTGTACAGCCGCAGAGAAGTTGACCAATGTAAGCTGTCCGGCCGGACAGCTTACATTGGTCAACTGCTCTCATCCAATCACCAGCTCCACTGAAACTCCGCCTGACGCTCGCGTCTCCACCCACCCGCACCCCTCCTGCGTCATGAAATTGCGCGAGCAAGCAGCTGACAGTCTATGATAGCTAGTTAAGTAGCATATCAGCAATGGATAAAAAAAAAGACAGCAGCATGTGTCCCCTGCTTGCCCCTACAGTAAAGTAAGGACGAAAGAGAAAGTCATTAGAGGAACGAGCAGAGATAAAAAAAAATGTGAAGAACGCCGAACTTTGAGTAGGATATAAATATAGGGTCCACCATTGACCGTTGGAGGAAGCTTCAGGAAGATCTGGGACTGAAGACCGACGCTGACACGGCTGACTTTTTGTTGAGCAGGTAAACATTTATTTATACTTTTATGGACGTGTTACAAAAATATCTTTTTATCAGTTTGACAACTTGCTCATGCTGCCGGTCGGCATTGGAATGTTAGGCGTTTAGCATCGCCTATCACGGGTCAAAGTAATTATATTTCTTGAAGTCCTTGAATATATTTCATTTGGCCTAAGTTAGCGGGTTTCAGTTCGAGCCGATCGAAATTTGAACAAGATGCGCTGTGTGCTGCAATAACAATTACTGAAAACCTTAGCAATACTAGTAGTATTATACTAATGGTGGTGGGGAGTTTAGAACATTTCATGTGTTGCTAATCTTGCGTTGACGTGAACTCAAACGTGACATTGAATTGTTGATGAAGCAACTAAGTTCAAGTGTCTAAAGGCAATTTTACATATGTGTCATTAGCGAGGTCATTAGATTGAACATTACATGAACTGACATTACATCTCAGTTCCGATGTTTACTACCAGTGATCACAGCTTGACTGAGTGACGTAGTTCAGTTCGTTTCCCGGTGGGAGGGATCAGGTAGCACAGAGGGGAGGGGTGTGTGTGTGGAGGGGCGGGATGAGTTTTTTAAAAATTCAGGCTTTCTCGACCGATTTTCAAAATCGTATACCATAGCTTTAAGTAAAATTTCATTGAAGTAGTAGTACTTTTACTTGAGTAGAATATTTTATTACTCTTTCCACCTCTGCTAACTCCACTACCTCTGACTTTATCACCATCTCTGGCATGATGTAGTAGGGCAAAAGTTATACACAGAAACTGAGCAAAGAGCGCTCCCTATATAAACAATGTAGCTGATATCATGTTCTATCAGTGGGTACTGGATTGACCCGGTATACGGTATTACAGAGAGGCTGGTGTTTGAAATGTTTTAGATTAAGTATCAACATGGTAACACTGATTCATTGACTAATCATATAGTTGACGTACTGGTACTTTTGGCAACACTATTTCAGATCATCATCACACCTGGAGGGTGTTCCCATAGCATCTGCTACTGACACAGCGTCTTGTTCCCCACTCCAGGTTTACATACGTGACAAGATGCTTTATTGTGTGAATCTCTTTTTCTGACAGTAATTTTTAATGCATGCGATGGAAGAACAAGAACGCTCTTCCAGTCCGCTGACAGGTGTTTTGATGTGGACACGGATGGGACTGTAACACTGAAGAGACAAGTGACTCTTCATGAAGGCCACAAGGTGTTTTCTGTGGACGCTTGGGACTCCAGTGGAAAGAAGCACACGGTCTCTGTCAGAGTTGAGCGAGTCCATCATCATCATGAGGACCATCACATGAACACGGTCATGAACATCTCCTCTCCACAGGTACAAACAAGTTCCTACAAGAGTACAGTACAAGCCTGACCTCTATTGGACACTTCAGTGTTTAAGTGTGCTACTTTAAATTGACATATTCAATGATCAATGTCTGTACATGTTTAGGACTAAATATTGAAGGCCTGTGTTAAACACATGGCATTTCCAATCCCTGCTGATGAAACTAATTTGTCACAGCTCTCTCTCATTGGTCTCAAACACACAATAAGTCGTAAACACACAATAAGTCGTAAATACAATAAGTCTTCCGATTTGTTTCATTTATGCAATGCTAAAGCCTAAAACCTATGATTAGCAAAATGTTTTATATTACACACATAAATAAAACATAATGTAAAATAGTCCAGGCCTGGTCCTCTCTCATCCTTCGCTGTCGCGTCGCTCCTCCTCCTTATTATTATTATTATTATTATTATTATTAAAAGGGAATAATGTACAGCCGGCGATGAAGCGAAGAGGTCTCGAATCGACTTAAACTGGTTTATTGAATAGTGACCCCAAAAATGTTATATTAGCTGTTTTTCCCCAGACAGATTTTAAAACTCAATAGCTGTAGTAAACATTTTATTGTCAACAAAAATATTTCGTGCTCATTGTTTTTTACTGACATTTTCAGATGGAATCTCCCTCTGACGATCTGGTTCTGATGTTTCCAAAGCCTTCAACGGGTCTGAAGAGAGCAAAGAGAGGTTGGGTTATTCCTCCATTCAATGTACCTGAGAATAGCAGAGGTCCTTTCCCAGAGAAACTGGTCCAGGTGAGAGAAAGTCATGAAGGGAAAGTTCAAAATGAAATGATCGAGAGAGGTTTGTCTGTTTTTGACTTTGTTCTATTATTTCTTTCTGTATTTAGATAAAGTCGGACTATTCTAAGGAAGTTACGATGCAATACAAGATCACAGGTGAAGGAGCGGATCTGGATCCTAAGGGGACTTTCACTATAGACAGATTAACAGGGAATCTGTTTGTGACTCGCCCACTCGACAGAGAAAAAAAAGCTTCATACAGAGTAAGATGATTTTTAGTGCATTTCAGCATTGGATTGTCTGCTCGTACTTAATACTTTGAAAGCTAAAATAAAAGTATAAAGAATCAGATAAAAGGCCCTGTGAAATAGCTTGACACACAATTTACTTATCATACTTATACTTGTAATTTGTATTTTAACTAAAAATTAAGTCATAACTACACTTGCAAATATACGTGTCAAAGATTACAGACATGGAATAAAAATACAAATCTAATTTATTTGTGTTTTCAAACAACCTCAGATATTTGTCTCTTAATATGCCTGTCTTCTCCTGTCTTTAGCTTATGGCTTATGCTTCTGGAGTTGATGTGAATATCAGGGAAAGTCCAATGGAAATTATTGTAAATGTGCTGGACCAAAATGATAATAAGCCTGTTTTTACACAAAATCCATTCAATGGAAATGTTTCTGAAGCTTCTGTTATAGGTAGGTGTATGATGCAGTTTCTCAATTAAATGTTTTTTTTTTCTTTCAAATGCCTCTTCAGTTTTTCCACCGAATCAGTCTTTATTCTTCTCTCACTGAAGGTCATGAGTTTATGACAGTCACAGCCACTGATGCAGATGATCCAGACACTTACAATGGTATAGTCAGTTACGCAATCGTCAAGCAAGATCCGGAATTGCCAAAACCAGATCTGTTTATAATCAACTCTGTTACCGGAGGAATTCGTGTGAATGCTTTAGGCTTCGACAAAGAGGTGAGAAATGATGAATGGATCTCGCATTGGCGAAGAATATTTCATGTAAACAAACTCACCTGAAAACATCTTCTCTTTCAGAAATGGTCCAGATATACTGTGTTAATTACGGCGACTGACCTGGAAGGAAGAGGTTATGGATCCACCGGCACAGCTGTTATTACTGTGACTGACAGCAATGATAACGCACCTCAGTTTGTGCAAACCACGGTAATATATATTAATACATTCAGAACGTTATAAGCATTTTAATACTTTATTAATACTTATTTACACCATTCATCTTTGTTTTAGCACACTGTATCTGTCCCAGAGAATAAAGTAGGAGCTGAAGTGGCCAGACTTACAGTTACTGATGGAGATGAAGAGGGATCTCCTTCCTGGTCAACCAAATATAAGATTATTAGCAGTGACAATACTGGGGTTTTCAGTGTCAGTACTGGACCCAGCCAGCTAGAGGGCATCATCACCACTGTAAAGGTACTGTGTGTTGCTTGTGTTTGTACAGGCAATTTGTTGTGATCATGTTCCTTTAGTAAAATACACTTTATTTTCCATTCAGCCCCTGGACTTTGAGAAGAACAAGCAATTCATTCTGTCTGTGATTGTTGAGAACGATGATCCATTCGTCGGTTCTTTGGCCACTTCCACTGCCACAGTCACGGTGAATGTAGAATACGTGAATGAGCCTCCGGAGTTTAATCCAAAGGAGAGGGTTATCTTCAAACCTGAAGATTCACCAGTTGATAGTGAATTGGTTACTTATAAAGCCATTGATCCAGACACTGCAAAAGCACAGAAGATAACGTAAGAAATGTTGAAAATCATTTTATCCCCTCAAAGACAATCAAACCACTAAAGTTTTATTCAATTTTAAAATTCTGACTGATTTCTCTAGAGATTCAGATCTCGTAGAACAATAAAAATCACACAGTCTTCCAATGATGGACTTTTAATGATTTTTTTTGTCAAACAGCCTCACTTGCAATATTAACCACTGAGAACCACCTTAGCAACTATCTACCTATTAAGGCCTAAATCCCTTCCAATGTCAAATCTTCATACGCAGAATTCAAATCATAGCATGCCTGTATATCCTTCTAACTTCAAATGTTTTTAAACTTCCAGGCCAGACTTAAGTTGTTCTTGCTGAACATTTCTTTTAACCTGTTTGGTTCCTTCCAGGTATAAGATTGGCAGTGATCCTGCCGGCTGGCTGAGTGTTGCTCCAGACACTGGAGTTATTAAAGTCAAGAGCCTCATGGATAGAGAATCTCCCTTAGTCAAATATGGCAAATACAGAGCTATCATTTTGGCGTTGGATAATGATGGTAATTTGTGTTTCTTTTTAAGAGGATAATTCTTGCTGGCCTTTTTCTGATGTCTGTGCTTGTGTGCAGGTGACGCTCCAGCAACTGGCACAGGAACCCTGGTTATTGAATTGGAGGATGTAAATGACAACGCTCCTGTCATCAATGAAAGGAATATACGAACGTGCAGTCGTGGTTCAGCCCCAGTGCTTCTCTCTATATCGGACAAAGATGGACCCCCTTTCGCTGGTCCTTTTAGAGTTGAGACCCACGGAGAAACCCGTAAAAATTGGTCCACCTCGATGAATGGCACATGTGAGCAATTACTAATGTTTTAAAGAGAAATTAATCTTATTTTTCATACGTTACACATTAAAATATCTGGCTATCTTGGTATACATGTCTAACTATTATAATGTGCCCATTTTAGCAACGGGTGTCTTTCTGACACCAAAGACTGCATTGGAGCGGGGTGACTACAATGTTGTCCTGAAAGTTATTGATCAGGGTGGGTTGGATCAGGAAAGCACCATTCAAGCAAGTGTGTGTGACTGCGAAGGAGAATCAGTGAAATGTGCTGACCGTGTCAACACTTATTGCCGAATAAAAACCAGTGCATTCTGTCTGCAATGATACATTCATCAACTTTTTGCCCACTTCTGCTGTGAAGAAGTAAACAAGGTTGAATCCAAAAGAGAAGTTTATTTTATAATTGAATTAGAGGACATAAATGACAGCACTCCCTGATGATGTTTATTAATAATTCATTCATTCATTCATTCATTACATTTATAAGGTCATATAAATGGAATGAATGAATGAATGAATGAATGAATATAATTACTTTATAACTCATTAATCATTTATTCATAAATAATCTTTTTTTTTTTACATTTGCTGAAAATCTTTTTACATTTATTATATCTGTCATCTTAATATTGCTGTAATCATTGTTATCTAAAGGATAATACAGCCAGATGGTTTATACTATAGTTTTTGGCTTTTCTACTGTTGGTTTTCAAAAATTTAAGAATATTTTCTGTTGACGTATTACAAGATTTAAAATTACAACGTAATGTTTTAACTATTTTTAAGTTTAATCTTTATTTACCTTTCTTGTAAAGCAATAGCAATTGTTTTCATAATGTTATGAACATTAAACTTTCTAATTTGTATCTGTTGTTTATCATTTGAATACATTTGACCAACAATTAATCCAAGTGATCTTAACCCTCTGGGGTCTGAGGTGTTTTTGGGGTCCTTGAGATGTTTTGACATGCCCTGACATTTCTGCTTTTTTCAGTTGCTTATAAACATATTACTGGCAAAGTTGTCATTACACTCTATTCACCACAAACAGGGCTACCATAATATGGGAGCAACATGTATGTACATGTTTGTATTTTTGAGACAATATTGTTTATGCATGGTTATTGAAAAAAATAAAACTTAAAGTTTCTGAAATAATGCCACAAAACACATACTAAATATGTGTCCACAAGACTTTTGACTAATGGATGTTGTCGCCTAGAGTTTTTGCTTTAAAATGATCTGAAAATCACCCTCCTAATCATTCACATAAAACAATACATTGATTTATATTTTGTAAGACACTTTTTGTTTGGAAAGGCAATATGCGTGGGGGCGTGAATGCTCTGATTCACACCTGAGAAGACAACCCAGCTAACAATTTATGGTTCCCAGAACGTTCTGGGAATGTTAGTTTTTGGTTGCGGGAATGTTCCCTTAAGGTTATGGTTTTGGTTCCCATGGAAAGTTTTCTTAACGTTCAGGGAACGTTAGTTTTTAGTTACATTGCAACCTTTAGGCAACCTTTAGGGAACGTTCCCCTAACGTTCTTTTTTACATTTCTCCTAACCTTTAAAAAACTTTAACAACAATGGTAACAATTTTATTATTACTTTAAACTGTCTGTGCATGAGCAGGAATTAATTATTATATATTAGTAGGAATGAATGAATGAACAGGCAAACTTGATGGGATTTAAAACTTTAATATAAAATGAAAATAAAAAATATATATAAAAGGCCTAAAAAAATAATACAAGAATCAGAGACAGTTTTATACAGTTTTAGTATACAACTATGACATAATATCAATACAAGTAAAAATGGAGTGGGATGAAGAGTGCAAAGTAATAGTGCAAATGTAGTGTGCAAGATGCATATTGGAATGATAAAGTATGTAATGTGTAGGTGAATGGCCAAAGTGGCAAAAATACAATAATAAAAAAATAGAGCTCCATGGTTCTGAAGGCTCAGTCCTTCTCAGCTGGCCTAAAAAGAAAGAAACACAAGTTTGATATGTCATACTTAGAATGAACACGTTGATAAAAGCAAGACAAATTGCTTTACTAACAACCCTGTTTTTTATGATCACAAATATTGATAGTTTTCCCATTCCATTGATTATTATGAACATCACATAGAAGAATTTCAATTTACCGTCTGTGTGAGGCTAACTTTAGCACTTGCCCAATCAAGTCCTCCGCGTCTGCTGCAGTCAGCACGGGGAAGTTTTTCTGGGAGGCCGCTAGAGTAGAAGTCAAAATGAAGCATAGTTACAAGTCAAATTAAAACCTTCAAGCTAAAAATAATACTGATGTTAACAATAAAATAACACGTGCCTGTAATAACCCTGCAGATTCACGAGTTCACATCTACATATAATTATTATGGTAAAGGTTATGAGTAGTTAATAGCCTATACCACCTGTCAATTTGATTGATTGACAGGTGGGCGTGGCTATCCTTTGATCTTCCCCCGCCCCTTCCGGTTCCTCCCCTTCCTGTCCCGCCTCTTGTCCCGCCCCTTCCGGTTCCTCCCCTTCCTGTTACCTTTGACCTAGTTCCGCCCCTTCCTGTTAAACTTTCTGTCAAAATGATGGATGACGACCTTTATCTAGTTCTACCCCTTCCTGTTAAACTTTCTGTCAAAAATGATGGATTGTTTGAAGTTAGTTTGAACAAGAAAAAGGGGTGTATAGGATGTGTGACAGATAGTTTGATCGTTTGAACAAGAAAAGGGTGTATAGGATGTGTGACAGATAGTTTGAGATGTATTGGCTTTGATGTGACAGTTAGTTTAATCGTTTGGAGTTTGTTGTTACAGTTACAAAGCGATGGATTGTTATTATTTAGCGCATCCCCTCGCTATGCCTAAGCTTATCATAGCAGGTGTGTGTGAAACAAGTGTGAAATCTTACATGTTTAGAGAGCAGGGGTTTTCTTCCCACACGGTAGCGCCGGATCTCTCTGAAAACTATCTCCAATTATAATTTTTTTGGACCGTAGGGAGTCGTTTGTGTCTGTGTGTGTGTGTGTGTGTGTGTGTGTGTGTGTATGTTGCAGCGGCATGGATCTCCTCCCCTCCCTCCACATTGCTGGGGACCTTGAAAGTTTATCTCACACAGAAGTTGAAAAAGCATGTTGTTCATTTAAAATCTTACTAAATTACTGAAGTTGAAAAGCATTCTGTTCCTTTAAAATAATTTTTTTACAAATTTACTGTAGCAATTATGTTAGATAAAAATAAAATCATCTTACATTTTTACCAGGGTTGAAGTAGCTCCTAGCACATAGATGTCCATATTGACCATTTAAAGTTGAAAAGAACCCCCAGATTATTTCTCTCTTTCTCACACCAGCGTTTGACAGTCAGAGGGGTGTGTTCAGTGATCAGAATGAGACTGTGAATGTTTTGCTAAATTTATTTTCATAGTGTATAAGCATTAAAAGTTTGAAATAGACCTTTTTAAAAATATGATTTTAATTAAATTCAATGAATTCATAAAAAACAAATATGCTATATCGATGGTCTCTGGGGAAAACTTGACTATATTTTTTATTTATCAGGGTGCATGTAAAGAACTTTGAAATTTGGCGGCTCTCACAACTTATCACACACATTGTGTGAAATGTTTAATAATTCCTCAAGTAGTATCTGTGAGAAAATCCCCACATATGGCTATAGTGAGAGAGCTACAATGAAGACTTTTAGAATCTGCGATGCCTCAGGCCGAGCCCCATTGATAGCCTGCTTATAAACTCCTTCCGATAACCAGCACATCTTCAGAGAAATACGTTACTTTACAATAATGTTAGCTTCAGGATATAGGGTGACAGAGCAGATGAGCCTCTGTGCATCATGTAATGTTAGTCTGCTAACGCCTTTCCAGAGCCAAAGTTTTGTTCGTACTAAATTTATTTCAAAGCATAATCGTAAAAGTTTAAATATGATCTTTTAAAAATGAAAAGATTGTTTAAATTAAATCTTTATAGTTTTAATACATTCGTATGTTTTAGAAGATTACTGTAATGATTTTGTTTAACGGTGACCTAAAGTATAATTGTTATTAATATAGCCATAATGATTTTTGAACTGTAACAGCATATTCTACCCCATACACGACCATCACAGAAAACTACATTTTTACATTGTTTTTTACATACTGTTTTGCACTGGTTCCATAAAATCAAATAAAGTATATAACTCAATGTATAATGACAAATGTATTCAAACAATTTAACCTTAGTTTTAGCTAAATTAATATATATATATCAAAATTATATATATAAATATAAAATAACTCACACTCACAATAGATTCACACCCTCACAGAGACGAGAGGAGTGACAGTCCAGATGAGCCTCTGGGGTCACAATGCCCCAGCATATGCAATGCTAGTCTGCTTTTCAGAGGTTTATTCATATTAAACTCGTTTAAAAGCATAATCTTAAAAGTTTAAATGAGATCTTTTAAAATTGAAAAAAACTGTTTAAATCAAATCTTTAAAGTTTTATTAAAATCGTATCTTCTATTGATTTTCTTAGAAGACTTCTGTATGATATAAATGATTTTCATAAAGGTATTATTTTTACTAAACATTGTTTGTTCAAAAAATAAAAAATGTTATAAATCAAGAACTGTGCTTAGGCGTCTTAGATCTTATTTCAAATAGTTTTTGTCCATGCGACATGAAACATGTTGTCAAAGTTTGTCACAAAGTTTTTGTTGTTTTAAAAGAAATCCCAGGACTCTACATTGCTCTTATTTAGATTAAGTTGTATCATTTAGAAAATCACCACACATTTTCAGAGACGCAATGTGCCTCTGTGTGTCAGGGTTGCTGCAGGTAGCTGAGGACGAGGAACCAGGATTTCTATGCAATAGTTTATTTACAAACTCAAATTACAAAAAACAACAAGAACGCAGGAAAATGCCAGGAACTCAGTGAAAACACAACCATAGATTGACGACGATCGACCAACACTCAGGGAAAACACAGGGCTTAAATACACATGGAATAATAGAATAATTAACAGAACACAGGTGATAAAACTGAACACAAACGAGGAGCGGGAAAACTTAACAGGACTAAACCAAAAACCACAAAGACAGGGGGAAACAAGATCTCAAAAACATAACTAAACATTGAAAATATGACAATCGTGACAGTACCCCCCCCTCTCCGAAGGCGCGACCTCGCGCCGTACAACATCCAAAGGGGTGGGAGGGTGGGCGCCCTGGAGGCTGACGAGGGCATGGTGAAGCAGGGACGGGAAGCCTCCAGGGCGGAGCTGGTAGCTTGGGGAACCGGGGTGGAACCGGCTGTGGACGTGGCCATGGCGGAGCTGGATGTGGGCGTGGCCAGGGCGGAGCTGGACGTGGGCGTGGCCACGGCGGAGCTGGACGTGGGCGTGGCCACGGCGGAGCTGGACGTGGGCGTGGCCACGGCGGAGCAGGACGTGGGCGTGGCCAGGGCTGAGCAGGACGTGGGCGTGGCCAGGGCTGAGCAGACGAACCCTCGGGCGTCCAGGGCGGAGCTGTGGGACCCTCGGGCGTCCAGGGCGGAGCTGTGGAACCCTCGGGCGTCCAGGGCGGAGCTGTGGGACCCTCGGGCGTCCAGGGCGGTGCAGGCTCTTCAGGTGACCACGGCGGTGAAGACCCTTCAGGTGGCCACGGCGGTGAAGACCCTTCAGGTGGCCACGGCGGTGAAGACCCTTCAGGTGGCCACGGCGGTGAAGACCCTTCAGGTGGCCATGGTGGTGAGGACCCTTCGGGCGGCCATGGTGGTGAGGACCCATCAGGTGGCCACGGCGGTGTTATTTTTCCGGACCTCCGTGGATCTTTGGTCGGCCACGGCGAAGGCGTATAGCCCCCCCCCAAAATTTTCTTGGGGAGAAGGACAGGTTCAGGAACGGAAACAGACTTGACATCCACGGGCGCTGGGTCAACGGGCTCTGGGTCTGGGTCAACGGCCTCTGGCGCTGGGTCAACGGGCTCTGGCGCTGGATCAGCGGGCTCTGGCGCTGGATCAGCGGGCTCTGGCGCTGGATCAGCGGGCTCTGGCTCTGGATCAGCGGGCTCTGGCTCTGGATCAGCGGGCTCTGGCTCTGGATCAGCGGGCTCTGGCTCTGGATCAGCGGGCTCTGGCTCTGGATCAGCGGGCTCTGGCTCTGGATCAGCGCCCACTAAAACAGAAACGGTTACAAAGACAGACAAGAGCACAGACACAAACATGGACTCAGGAACATCAGACATGGACGGGACCGGTTGGACGGGCTCAGGCTCTGGCGGGCAGGCGACGGGCTCAGGCTCTGGCGGGCAGGCGACGGGCTCAGGCTCTGGTGGGCAGGCGACGGGCTCGGATTGGCTGGACGGAGCCAGCGGTGCAGGCTTGGCTGGGCTGGACGGAACCAGCGGTGCGGGCTTGACTGGGCTGGACGGAACCAGCGGTGCGGGCTTGACTGGGCTGGACGGAACCAGCGGTGAGGGCTTGGCTGGGCTGGACGGAAACAGTGGCGAAGGCCCAGACCCAGCGGGCGTAACGTGAACCCCAGCCTCGGCAGCCCTCCTCCCGGCCGACCGCACCGACATCAGCGGGGGATCAGTCACACTGGACATCATCCG
Organism: Rhinichthys klamathensis goyatoka; assembly: GCF_029890125.1. Taxonomy (NCBI): domain Eukaryota; kingdom Metazoa; phylum Chordata; class Actinopteri; order Cypriniformes; family Leuciscidae; genus Rhinichthys; species Rhinichthys klamathensis. Next base: position 170,181 of record NW_026606907.1, on the reverse strand, counting down.
GAGAAGTCCAGGGACCGATCTGGTGGCAAGGCTGATGCGGAGTGCAGGCTCTGGCAGACAGGCGATAGGCTCGGCAGGCGTGCAGGGAAGCTCAGGCTCTTGCTCGACAGGGCAGGACAGGAGTTCGGGCTGGACGTGGAGATCGGGCTGGACGTGGAGATCGGGCTGGATGTCTCCCACGGTGAGTGAGGAACCACACACCCACAGCGAACGGTCAATGAATTTGACAAAAGGGAGGTGGAGATCTCCCACCAGCAGTATCTGGGCGAGAGTATCGTCCATCCCACTCCAGAACTCATGCGTGAGAGATTCCTCATTCCAATTCGGGTCCTGGAAAAGATGGAGATAAATCTCTGCGTACTCTTCTAGAGACCGGCCGTCTTGTGGAACACAGAGTTCGTAGTTCATTATGTTGATTTTAAGTGGTCGATCGTTCTGTCAGGGTTGCTGCAGGTAGCTGAGGACGAGGAACCAGGATTTCTATGCAATAGTTTATTTACAAACTCAAATTACAAAAAACAACAAGAACGCAGGAAAATGCCAGGAACTCAGTGAAAACACAACCATAGATTGACGACGATCGACCAACACTCAGGGAAAACACAGGGCTTATTTACACATGGAATAATAGAATAATTAACAGAACACAGGTGATAAAACTGAACACAAACGAGGAGCGGGAAAACTTAACAGGACTAAACCAAAAACCACAAAGACAGGGGGAAACAAGATCTCAAAAACATAACTAAACATTGAAAATATGACAATCGTGACACTGTGCTCCATGACGCAGCATAAGTTTGTCTTGAGCGAATATTTAATTTTACTCGTCTTAATTCAAAGCATGTTCTTACTTTTTCTGCGGTAGCTACGACCTATTGTACGTATAAGATATATCATATTTACTTATCTTGCATCTCTCAAACTATCCTTATTCATTGTGGAAGCACACAGGGTGAAACCCTTCACTGAGAATATACTATCGGTTATCTACTCAAAATATATGTAGAAGTTTAAAATGTTAGCATTTGTTGATGCGACAGGCCACATGAACAGACTTTGGGGAGAGCTGATGATACTATAGCAGGAAACATGCCCCTTTAACCTCCTCCATTTTTGTAGGCTTTTTGTTAAATACCCTATAGCTTAGTCCTTAAAAGGTACGCTGTGTAGGAATTCCCCCATCTAGCGGTGAAATTGTATTTTGCATTCAAACGCATAGTGCTCTCTAGCACTTCGCTTTTTCAAATGCATGTTGCAACTACGGTAACCGCTATGTGCCAAGAAGCTACGACATGTCGTCCAATTGCACTTCATCGAGTTTAACTATACACGTTCTACCGTTATGTTGCCTATATAATGAATTACACAACCACGGAATGAAAAAGCTTGTAATTTAGACCATAACACTGACTTAACTGTCGACGAGAAAGCAGGACTTCAGTGTCCCTTTCAAAGTCTTTCTCCTTCATTAGCTCTATCCACCTGGGACAAGCTATCCCGATATTTACCGTCGTTTTGAATTTGCCGGACACGTTTCACTTTAAATTAATTTTTTAAGCTTTACCATGGCTACGAGGATTGCATTATGAAGTGCCGTGCAATCTTTCAAATTTGCCGGGGGAGTGACAAGCGCCTCTCACTGACCTTCTTGCGTCCGTTTCAGATGGTTTCAGTCAGCCGGCTCTAAACGAAAACGTGTTGTAGAAACGCGTTGAGGTAGCCTAGTGCTTTTTGTCCCCCTCCGCTATTATAGTTTTTCAAGATGGCGGAACGACAATGAAGGCCTCCATGGACTTACCCGTCAGAACATTGGCAGAGCTAATTTTACACCAATGAGGTCATATTTATGAATAAAGCCATTGAGCTATAAAAATACTTTTTAATTCCCCTTAAAACCAAAGATTAAGTTTAATGACACAACGGTCCACCCAAAATCAAATACTTTATACGATTTGTATAACACTTTTCAAAGGGTAATCTTACTTTAAAGTTTGAACAAAAATGTAAAAGCGCTTCTTCATTTTTGCCGTGTTCTGACACAATGTCATTCATTGGTACTTTTTTCCTTTAAACTTCTTTTAAAATATACTTTTCTTATTTATACAAAGGTTCAATTTCAATTCATTTCCTAGCAAGTATAAAGTAAAAAATATGATATATGATATGTCTGATGCAAAGTTTTTTGCAAAAGAAATATGTGCCGCAAAACACCAAACAGTTCAACTCAGACGTAGACTAAAAATTCCCTTGGCTAGAAAAAATCTCTACAAAAGATCGTTTCTTCCTATGGCAGTGATTATCTTAAATCGTACAGTGTTTTAATTGAAACAATAGAGCGACTGCTAATATTTTTTAATTTATCTTTTTTACAGTGTTTAACTATATTATTTTGTTTATTTGTTTTGTTGATATGTGATGTGTCTTATGGTACAGTGTCAAAGAAAAATTTCCACTCTGTGAAAACAGACTGGACAATAAAGTTCAATCAATCAATCAAACGTAAGGTGGTTTTCCAGATTTTCAGCCAAAAATCAAATACTGTATTAACCTTTTCAAAGATTAATCTAGCTTTTAAAGTTAGAATAAAAAACCAAACATATCTTCATACCTGTTGTGTTCTGACACAAGGCCATTAACCGGTTCTTTTATAAATTTACTGTCTACAAATATCAGCCTGATAAATATGTTAATACACGATTAAACGAGGCAATCATGCTACCAAATACGTCTGACACAATGTTTTTTAAGAAAAAGCAGTGTTTAAAACCAGATGATTTTTCTTATGACAAACCCACAGAAATGCTTGTTGATTACTAAGTTTCAGGCATAGTGCAAACATGCAATGTTTGAGAAAGTGTAATCTTTGCTCGGTCTCACCCACAAACGCAAAACTTTGTGTTGGGTGATTCGGGCATAGCTTTTTACTAAAAGAAAATATTATGGAAGTCATTATCAAACTATTTTATTTATTAATATTAGGGTTTCCTGCTGATTTAAAGTTTTTGTTTGTTATTAACTAATACCTTTATTTTTTTACATCCAGCACACATTTTTTCAAAAATTGTTCTCTGACCCCAAATAAACAGATAATGGAATGTTCACAAGTTACAGTTAGATATTCTCCTGCTTAGTATGTGTGTAAATAGTAGTGCTTAAATGTTTGTCTGTATTTTGTCACACCGTAGTGATGCAAAGTTTCACACTCTTGTAAAGACTATGGTCTAACTGTAAAACATAATCTTTATACATGAATTCAAAAGACCAAATCACTAAGAAAAGCACCGTTTATAATAATACATACACAAAAGTTCACAAATGATGGTTTTATTACTATTACTATTCAGATAGCAGACGACACTGGTTCACATTTTGAATGTGTGTCTGTTTTAGGTGAAGACTTTTCTTTGAGAGCCGTCAACATTCATTGTTTATAGGAATAAATGATCATTAATAATTTAAGTGTTTGTACTCTGAAGTATTTCTGTTTGAGAATGTTTGACTAAATTGCAACTTTCCCTCTATCTACAATGTGGAATCACACAAAGTATTAACGCAAAAAAAGTACGTGCATGCTGTTTTACACGTAAGCTATTACAACAGAATCACATATGACTATTGTACTGAGAGAGGCGTATTCATTAAGACTGTTAAACAAAGTTCGGTGTTTAAAATTAAAATTGCACTAAAGTAAATGCTAGTGATCAACTTGCTAAAAAGTAAATACAACATGAGCCATACAGAAAAGCCACTTGTGATCAGTTTTGTATGTTTGTAATTGACATCATGTTTCTTTTTGTACAGTTTGCAAAAACTATAGTCTCCGAGCGTGGTCAAACATATAGGAATTTATGAAAAACATGAACAGATATTTCTACATGAGATATTTATTTTAGAACATCTTTCAGCTATGTCTACGAAACATCGACATGAAAAGATGAGTATTGCTGTTTTTCCGTTACCTATAAAATTATTATACTTCAAACTCGTCTAGCTATTGCCCATTTCACAGCACAGTCATAGATACATCGTTATGTTGTGTATGTCGCTAAACAACGGTTAAGCTAATGAATTACCGTTGAAAGGCGGGATGATTCATTTTTTATTCCGTCTACACCGATACTTTGACACTAGAGTTTTAGTCAGGAGTCTTTTAGGCCTGATCCAGAAAACAGGCATTGTGTTTTATGTCTTAATAATCGTTCTTCTTTTTATGAAAAGTAAGCAGTTTTTTGGCCTCATCATCAAATTTTTTTTAACATATTGTAAATATCAATTGTTATATAAATTATATGTGAAACACGCTCAGTCGCATTAGAGTCGGATTCTTGTTTAAATTGAACATTGTTATTGAACCGCTAGTGTTCTTAAATTGTTTACCACGGTTTCATTTTTAACAACCCTATCGTAACACTTTTCGTATTTTGTACGATGTTTTCTTTACACCCATGGATATCCGTTTCCTACGGTTAGCTGTAATGTTAGTGAACTCTAGGCCTTCTCTTTTTTCATATACGACAGTATTTGCATGAATCGGCTTGATTTAATAAAATGATGGTTTAAACCACAGTGTAATTTTATACCATCCTATTTTTTAAATATCTCTTAAATTTTATATTTTAACCCTTTATGCGAATGCGAATATAGAATATCACACAAGGATCTCTGAAATATTTTTTTCGTGTAAAACATCTATGTAGGTCATAGATCTATCTATGTTTTTAAAAATACAAATACATCTTTCTCTAAGTGACCCTCAAAATCTGGGGATAGCTTCCGTGTAGCTATGATGATTGATCAGAAAATTACTTTTGTCGCTTTGTTTGAAGAAACACTTTAATCAGCTGGTGCTTGATAATTATTAAACAACCCTCAATTCGGTAATGACGTGTTTTACGCGATATTGATATCGCGTTTTAATTTAAACAATGCGCTAAAGTTCTATAACTGGACTTAATATTTGGTAAAGCCTTACTTTCTAAATGCTTTTTACAGAACTTGTTGCAAACAATTCATCCCCGTCTTTAACCTCTTAATCTTTAATGAAAATATCATTACTGGATTAAGAGAAAATATTTGTCTCTGTCAGGAAAACAATGTTTCCTACATTTAGTCGTGATGCTAGCAAGCTCTTGGTTTTCTCGGCATCTCTTTGCTTGTATACAACACTTGATATGCATTAAACCACGGTATTCATTTAAATAGTATATTATCCTAGTTTATTACTATAATTATATTTTGGGGCAGTAAGTGGACATCGATCTGGCGGCATATGCATAACTTCTCCATGACTTTACTTATGATTCAATGAGGCTTTAATCCTACGTAGCGGTTTACGACGTCATGACGATGACACCCCTATACAACTCCTCCTACGGGGGTGGGCTGAGCACTATCAGTTGTCCTGATAAACTCTACACAGAGCCCAGCCTGAGTTATCGCACACAACCCCTGGCTCTAGCTCTAATAGTCGCGGACTGCTGTGCTACTGCAACATTGATCAAAAGTCGAAGGAACATTGTCTGGTTGTTACATGGACTGTCAAAACCCCGCTTCAACCTTCTTGTTTGTCAGACGCAAACTACACTTTTTTCGACTCACACTTCTGACCCCAAAACTTTGTTAACGCACAAAGTCTATACGATTGTGTTGTAAGGACTTCCAGGAGATTCCAGGAACTAACAGAATCTTTCACCATCGAATAGGGGACCGAAAAATCTGAAAACTTCAGAAATGGCGACGCAAAAGCTGATGGAGTCCCCGTTGAGTTCTGGCGTAGCGGGGACTCCATCAGCTTTTGCGTCGCCATTTCTGAAGTTTTCAGATTTTTCGGTCCCCTATTCGATGGTGAAGGCTCTGTGTAGAGTTTATCAGGACAACTGATAGTGCTCAGCCCACCCCCGTAGGAGGAGTTGTATAGGGGTGTCATCGTCATGACGTCGTAAACCGCTACGTAGGATTAAAGCCTCATTGAATCATAAGTAAAGTCATGGAGAAGTTATGCATATGCCGCCAGATCGATGTCCACTTACTGCCCCAAAATATAATTATAGTAATAAACTAGGATAATATACTATTTAAATGAATACCGTGGTTTAATGCATATCAAGTGTTGTATACAAGCAAAGAGATGCCGAGAAAACCAAGAGCTTGCTAGCATCACGACTAAATGTAGGAAACATTGTTTTCCTGACAGAGACAAATATTTTCTCTTAATCCAGTAATGATATTTTCATTAAAGATTAAGAGGTTAAAGACGGGGATGAATTGTTTGCAACAAGTTCTGTAAAAAGCATTTAGAAAGTAAGGCTTTACCAAATATTAAGTCCAGTTATAGAACTTTAGCGCATTGTTTAAATTAAAACGCGATATCAATATCGCGTAAAACACGTCATTACCGAATTGAGGGTTGTTTAATAATTATCAAGCACCAGCTGATTAAAGTGTTTCTTCAAACAAAGCGACAAAAGTAATTTTCTGATCAATCATCATAGCTACACGGAAGCTATCCCCAGATTTTGAGGGTCACTTAGAGAAAGATGTATTTGTATTTTTAAAAACATAGATAGATCTATGACCTACATAGATGTTTTACACGAAAAAAATATTTCAGAGATCCTTGTGTGATATTCTATATTCGCATTCGCATAAAGGGTTAAAATATAAAATTTAAGAGATATTTAAAAAATAGGATGGTATAAAATTACACTGTGGTTTAAACCATCATTTTATTAAATCAAGCCGATTCATGCAAATACTGTCGTATATGAAAAAAGAGAAGGCCTAGAGTTCACTAACATTACAGCTAACCGTAGGAAACGGATATCCATGGGTGTAAAGAAAACATCGTACAAAATACGAAAAGTGTTACGATAGGGTTGTTAAAAATGAAACCGTGGTAAACAATTTAAGAACACTAGCGGTTCAATAACAATGTTCAATTTAAACAAGAATCCGACTCTAATGCGACTGAGCGTGTTTCACATATAATTTATATAACAATTGATATTTACAATATGTTAAAAAAAATTTGATGATGAGGCCAAAAAACTGCTTACTTTTCATAAAAAGAAGAACGATTATTAAGACATAAAACACAATGCCTGTTTTCTGGATCAGGCCTAAAAGACTCCTGACTAAAACTCTAGTGTCAAAGTATCGGTGTAGACGGAATAAAAAATGAATCATCCCGCCTTTCAACGGTAATTCATTAGCTTAACCGTTGTTTAGCGACATACACAACATAACGATGTATCTATGACTGTGCTGTGAAATGGGCAATAGCTAGACGAGTTTGAAGTATAATAATTTTATAGGTAACGGAAAAACAGCAATACTCATCTTATCATGTCGATGTTTCGTAGACATAGCTGAAAGATGTTCTAAAATAAATATCTCATGTAGAAATATCTGTTCATGTTTTTCATAAATTCCTATATGTTTGACCACGCTCGGAGACTATAGTTTTTGCAAACTGTACAAAAAGAAACATGATGTCAATTACAAACATACAAAACTGATCACAAGTGGCTTTTCTGTATGGCTCATGTTGTATTTACTTTTTAGCAAGTTGATCACTAGCATTTACTTTAGTGCAATTTTAATTTTAAACACCGAACTTTGTTTAACAGTCTTAATGAATACGCCTCTCTCAGTACAATAGTCATATGTGATTCTGTTGTAATAGCTTACGTGTAAAACAGCATGCACGTACTTTTTTTGCGTTAATACTTTGTGTGATTCCACATTGTAGATAGAGGGAAAGTTGCAATTTAGTCAAACATTCTCAAACAGAAATACTTCAGAGTACAAACACTTAAATTATTAATGATCATTTATTCCTATAAACAATGAATGTTGACGGCTCTCAAAGAAAAGTCTTCACCTAAAACAGACACACATTCAAAATGTGAACCAGTGTCGTCTGCTATCTGAATAGTAATAGTAATAAAACCATCATTTGTGAACTTTTGTGTATGTATTATTATAAACGGTGCTTTTCTTAGTGATTTGGTCTTTTGAATTCATGTATAAAGATTATGTTTTACAGTTAGACCATAGTCTTTACAAGAGTGTGAAACTTTGCATCACTACGGTGTGACAAAATACAGACAAACATTTAAGCACTACTATTTACACACATACTAAGCAGGAGAATATCTAACTGTAACTTGTGAACATTCCATTATCTGTTTATTTGGGGTCAGAGAACAATTTTTGAAAAAATGTGTGCTGGATGTAAAAAAATAAAGGTATTAGTTAATAACAAACAAAAACTTTAAATCAGCAGGAAACCCTAATATTAATAAATAAAATAGTTTGATAATGACTTCCATAATATTTTCTTTTAGTAAAAAGCTATGCCCGAATCACCCAACACAAAGTTTTGCGTTTGTGGGTGAGACCGAGCAAAGATTACACTTTCTCAAACATTGCATGTTTGCACTATGCCTGAAACTTAGTAATCAACAAGCATTTCTGTGGGTTTGTCATAAGAAAAATCATCTGGTTTTAAACACTGCTTTTTCTTAAAAAACATTGTGTCAGACGTATTTGGTAGCATGATTGCCTCGTTTAATCGTGTATTACATATTTATCAGGCTGATATTTGTAGACAGTAAATTTATAAAAGAACCGGTTAATGGCCTTGTGTCAGAACACAACAGGTATGAAGATATGTTTGGTTTTTTATTCTAACTTTAAAAGCTAGATTAATCTTTGAAAAGGTTAATACAGTATTTGATTTTTGGCTGAAAATCTGGAAAACCACCTTACGTTTGATTGATTGATTGAACTTTATTGTCCAGTCTGTTTTCACAGAGTGGAAATTTTTCTTTGACACTGTACCATAAGACACATCACATATCAACAAAACAAATAAACAAAATAATATAGTTAAACACTGTAAAAAAGATAAATTAAAAAATATTAGCAGTCGCTCTATTGTTTCAATTAAAACACTGTACGATTTAAGATAATCACTGCCATAGGAAGAAACGATCTTTTGTAGAGATTTTTTCTAGCCAAGGGAATTTTTAGTCTACGTCTGAGTTGAACTGTTTGGTGTTTTGCGGCACATATTTCTTTTGCAAAAAACTTTGCATCAGACATATCATATATCATATTTTTTACTTTATACTTGCTAGGAAATGAATTGAAATTGAACCTTTGTATAAATAAGAAAAGTATATTTTAAAAGAAGTTTAAAGGAAAAAAGTACCAATGAATGACATTGTGTCAGAACACGGCAAAAATGAAGAAGCGCTTTTACATTTTTGTTCAAACTTTAAAGTAAGATTACCCTTTGAAAAGTGTTATACAAATCGTATAAAGTATTTGATTTTGGGTGGACCGTTGTGTCATTAAACTTAATCTTTGGTTTTAAGGGGAATTAAAAAGTATTTTTATAGCTCAATGGCTTTATTCATAAATATGACCTCATTGGTGTAAAATTAGCTCTGCCAATGTTCTGACGGGTAAGTCCATGGAGGCCTTCATTGTCGTTCCGCCATCTTGAAAAACTATAATAGCGGAGGGGGACAAAAAGCACTAGGCTACCTCAACGCGTTTCTACAACACGTTTTCGTTTAGAGCCGGCTGACTGAAACCATCTGAAACGGACGCAAGAAGGTCAGTGAGAGGCGCTTGTCACTCCCCCGGCAAATTTGAAAGATTGCACGGCACTTCATAATGCAATCCTCGTAGCCATGGTAAAGCTTAAAAAATTAATTTAAAGTGAAACGTGTCCGGCAAATTCAAAACGACGGTAAATATCGGGATAGCTTGTCCCAGGTGGATAGAGCTAATGAAGGAGAAAGACTTTGAAAGGGACACTGAAGTCCTGCTTTCTCGTCGACAGTTAAGTCAGTGTTATGGTCTAAATTACAAGCTTTTTCATTCCGTGGTTGTGTAATTCATTATATAGGCAACATAACGGTAGAACGTGTATAGTTAAACTCGATGAAGTGCAATTGGACGACATGTCGTAGCTTCTTGGCACATAGCGGTTACCGTAGTTGCAACATGCATTTGAAAAAGCGAAGTGCTAGAGAGCACTATGCGTTTGAATGCAAAATACAATTTCACCGCTAGATGGGGGAATTCCTACACAGCGTACCTTTTAAGGACTAAGCTATAGGGTATTTAACAAAAAGCCTACAAAAATGGAGGAGGTTAAAGGGGCATGTTTCCTGCTATAGTATCATCAGCTCTCCCCAAAGTCTGTTCATGTGGCCTGTCGCATCAACAAATGCTAACATTTTAAACTTCTACATATATTTTGAGTAGATAACCGATAGTATATTCTCAGTGAAGGGTTTCACCCTGTGTGCTTCCACAATGAATAAGGATAGTTTGAGAGATGCAAGATAAGTAAATATGATATATCTTATACGTACAATAGGTCGTAGCTACCGCAGAAAAAGTAAGAACATGCTTTGAATTAAGACGAGTAAAATTAAATATTCGCTCAAGACAAACTTATGCTGCGTCATGGAGCACAGAGGCACATTGCGTCTCTGAAAATGTGTGGTGATTTTCTAAATGATACAACTTAATCTAAATAAGAGCAATGTAGAGTCCTGGGATTTCTTTTAAAACAACAAAAACTTTGTGACAAACTTTGACAACATGTTTCATGTCGCATGGACAAAAACTATTTGAAATAAGATCTAAGACGCCTAAGCACAGTTCTTGATTTATAACATTTTTTATTTTTTGAACAAACAATGTTTAGTAAAAATAATACCTTTATGAAAATCATTTATATCATACAGAAGTCTTCTAAGAAAATAAATAGAAGATACGATTTTAATAAAACTTTAAAGATTTGATTTAAACAGTTTTTTTCAATTTTAAAAGATCTCATTTAAACTTTTAAGATTATGCTTTTAAACGAGTTTAATATGAATAAACCTCTGAAAAGCAGACTAGCATTGCATATGCTGGGGCATTGTGACCCCAGAGGCTCATCTGGACTGTCACTCCTCTCGTCTCTGTGAGGGTGTGAATCTATTGTGAGTGTGAGTTATTTTATATTTATATATATAATTTTGATATATATATATTAATTTAGCTAAAACTAAGGTTAAATTGTTTGAATACATTTGTCATTATACATTGAGTTATATACTTTATTTGATTTTATGGAACCAGTGCAAAACAGTATGTAAAAAACAATGTAAAAATGTAGTTTTCTGTGATGGTCGTGTATGGGGTAGAATATGCTGTTACAGTTCAAAAATCATTATGGCTATATTAATAACAATTATACTTTAGGTCACCGTTAAACAAAATCATTACAGTAATCTTCTAAAACATACGAATGTATTAAAACTATAAAGATTTAATTTAAACAATCTTTTCATTTTTAAAAGATCATATTTAAACTTTTACGATTATGCTTTGAAATAAATTTAGTACGAACAAAACTTTGGCTCTGGAAAGGCGTTAGCAGACTAACATTACATGATGCACAGAGGCTCATCTGCTCTGTCACCCTATATCCTGAAGCTAACATTATTGTAAAGTAACGTATTTCTCTGAAGATGTGCTGGTTATCGGAAGGAGTTTATAAGCAGGCTATCAATGGGGCTCGGCCTGAGGCATCGCAGATTCTAAAAGTCTTCATTGTAGCTCTCTCACTATAGCCATATGTGGGGATTTTCTCACAGATACTACTTGAGGAATTATTAAACATTTCACACAATGTGTGTGTGATAAGTTGTGAGAGCCGCCAAATTTCAAAGTTCTTTACATGCACCCTGATAAATAAAAAATATAGTCAAGTTTTCCCCAGAGACCATCGATATAGCATATTTGTTTTTTATGAATTCATTGAATTTAATTAAAATCATATTTTTAAAAAGGTCTATTTCAAACTTTTAATGCTTATACACTATGAAAATAAATTTAGCAAAACATTCACAGTCTCATTCTGATCACTGAACACACCCCTCTGACTGTCAAACGCTGGTGTGAGAAAGAGAGAAATAATCTGGGGGTTCTTTTCAACTTTAAATGGTCAATATGGACATCTATGTGCTAGGAGCTACTTCAACCCTGGTAAAAATGTAAGATGATTTTATTTTTATCTAACATAATTGCTACAGTAAATTTGTAAAAAAATTATTTTAAAGGAACAGAATGCTTTTCAACTTCAGTAATTTAGTAAGATTTTAAATGAACAACATGCTTTTTCAACTTCTGTGTGAGATAAACTTTCAAGGTCCCCAGCAATGTGGAGGGAGGGGAGGAGATCCATGCCGCTGCAACATACACACACACACACACACACACACACACACACACAGACACAAACGACTCCCTACGGTCCAAAAAAATTATAATTGGAGATAGTTTTCAGAGAGATCCGGCGCTACCGTGTGGGAAGAAAACCCCTGCTCTCTAAACATGTAAGATTTCACACTTGTTTCACACACACCTGCTATGATAAGCTTAGGCATAGCGAGGGGATGCGCTAAATAATAACAATCCATCGCTTTGTAACTGTAACAACAAACTCCAAACGATTAAACTAACTGTCACATCAAAGCCAATACATCTCAAACTATCTGTCACACATCCTATACACCCTTTTCTTGTTCAAACGATCAAACTATCTGTCACACATCCTATACACCCCTTTTTCTTGTTCAAACTAACTTCAAACAATCCATCATTTTTGACAGAAAGTTTAACAGGAAGGGGCGGAACTAGGTCAAAGGTAACAGGAAGGGGAGGAACCGGAAGGGGCGGGACAAGAGGCGGGACAGGAAGGGGAGGAACCGGAAGGGGCGGGGGAAGATCAAAGGATAGCCACGCCCACCTGTCAATCAATCAAATTGACAGGTGGTATAGGCTTTTAACTACTGTTATGCGTACTTGGCGTGCTGTCCGGGTGGAGGGCTCCGAGCTCGGAATTTCTGCCCGAACCCAGAGTACTCCCCCCGTTGGTAAGAGTAGATGGAACTAGAGATGGAACTAAAAAGTGAGGAGATGGGGTGGAGGTGGGATGCTGGTAAACTGTCAAGGAACAGAGGATGGTTCTGCTGTTATTTATCTTGTCCTGAGTTGATTACTGATTGATCTCCACTTGTGCTGATTGGGTTAATTATCTGCACCTGCTCGTCCAGTTTATTGATAGTCAAATTCACAAGCAAAAGATACAGTTGCAACAGCATTAACAGGAACAGGCAGAGGTGAGGGCTGGCAGCAAACAAAGCAGAGTCCAAAAGGCAGGCAAAGATGTGGGCAGGCAGCAAACAAACGGAGTACGAAAAACAGTCCAAGTCAAATACGGGAAAAATACTATAAACAGGAATCAACGCTCAGAAATGTTCACCGGGGCAAAACAAGACTTCGCACTGACACTGTGTAAGTGGTGTTCTTAAGTAGTGTGTGTATAATGACCTACGTGTGTGTGTGTGTGTGTGAGTGTGCGTGCGTGCGTGTGTGTGTGTGTGTGTGTGTGTGTGTGTGTAATCAGTCCCAGGTATGAGGGCCAATGGGAGATGAAGTCCAAATGAGAAGCGGTCAGTTTTCGGGTGATATCTCCCTCTGGTGGTGTGAAGGAGGTGGTGCGGAAGCTTCACTTGTAAAAGTCAGAAATCAGAAGGTCTCCTTTATGTTGTGCTTCATGCTCCGTTCATTAGTGCCTTCTGTTTGATCTATACTCGACAGAGATTTGAGGTGACACCAGACTCCACATTAATCTATACCAGAAAAAAAATGATTTCAGAATCATACAGAATAAATCAAATATAACATTTTAATGGTCTGGTAAAAACATATCATGCCAGTTACACAATTAAAAGCCAATTCAGAAATAAAAAATAGGCTACATAACATCAATTGCTCAAAGATGACTCGAAGAGTGTAAGAAATGTACCTGGCAGAGACACACAGTTGTGTGTGAGTGTGTTTCGAGTGTAAGACACTGACTCAGCACTGCATGGGGGTTTTCTGCTTACAGGTTCCCAAGATTGCTCTGCCAATCACCCTTATATACACAGACCCGAACAAAAGGTTTGTACAAATATATTGTGTACATAATATTGTATTGTATTGCATTATATTGTTATATAAATATATTGTGAGTTGTTTTGGGTCTACTCATTTACCACAGGGGGAAACACTTGGTTTCGGGGGAAAAGGAGAGGATTATCGAATGTCTTGAAGTTTTCAATCTTTCTAATAATAATAATGACTGCAATGACATTAAGACCATTTTACCAATCGCACTGATACATTTAAAATGATACCAAACAAAAAAAGGAAAAACAATAGATTAATAAGATACATAATATGTGGTATGTAGCCCTTCTTAGTGAACTTTTAGTGGCTTGAATCGGGGAAAGGGGGATTCAGAGATAAGGAAGGAGAAAAGACAATGTCATGTACTCTTTCTTTGAGATATTCTCTCCATGGTTATTGCTTTATTGGTGCATTTTATCTCAGCTTTTGTCTTAAAATCAAGTCGTACACCTCATTGGTTCCAGTCAAGTTATATATTTTTTTTTCCTGCCACATTGCATCACTCCATATGCCACACCCTTAGGAAAACTCCCCTATAAAGGTAACAAACTCCCCATCTGCATGCATTTTGGGGAACTCAAGCTATGAAATAGCTGCACAATCTTAAAAACCAACAAGAAAGGAATCCCTGAAGGACTTCTGAGAGACAATGAAAACTGTCCGATTGGCAGTTGTTATTTTCCTTTGCAAGGTAGGATTTTATATACTTCAAATCAGGAGTGAATCAGGAGAAATAAAACACTAAACATTTTTACATCCACAACCAAAAATGAAAATCAAATGTTTATGAGAAAAAAAAAACATCTGTGTTGCTGTTGCCGCTGTGTAGTTTTTATATTATCAGACACATTAGACATAGTTTGGGAAATTAGAAATTTCAGTCACTTGTGTTGCAGGGGTTGATCCACATAAAAAGTGAACTGACCCTGTCAAAACTTTTCACATAGTCAGCGAAACCGAAGTATTTGCGGACCAGCTTAATTTTTAAGAGTTGCTAGGACACATTTCTCAATAGTTAGTTAACTTTTTCAACACCTTACCAATTGGCACAACAGCTAATGCCACAGGGATGCTAATGATGGAAGAATCATGTCGTCTCCATAACTACAATATGCCAACTACACATTCTCTGGGCCTAAGCCTGGAAATATCAAGTGTTTATATTACATAAAGGGGTTTCAAATGTTTAAAAATAGGTATTTGTATGTGGATTTGCGGAGGAGTCTTCATGGGAACTACCAAAATACGTCATAAATGTCTCAAATCAACTCATTCTTTCAAAACACTAGCAAAGGTAGCAAGGTCAATAAAGTGAAAAGGTGATATTCATATTTTTAAGACATCTTTTCAGTGTTTTTGTGGTTTCAGAAAATTTGGAGACTTGAGATAAACTGATAGGCCAAGATTCGTGTTAGTAAAGCAGACTGTGGCTTTAAACAGAACAAAAAAAATACAAATTATTTACTTTTAAAAAGTGGTGTCAGTATTGACTGATGCTTGCAAGCAACTGAAAAATGGGAAATATCAAGTGTATATATTACATAAAGGGATTTAATATGTTTCAAATTAGGTGTTTGTATGTGGATTTGCGGAGGAGTCTTCGTGTACTCCTGGCTTTGAGTCGGAGTTGCTGGTTTTTAAAGTGCACAGAGATGACCTTCACCAAGGAAAAAGACTAGGAAGAGGTAAGCTGTATTCTCTTTAAATAAAACCTTGAAACAACTGAATGTTTGGAGTTTAAATATTTTTAGTATTTGAATAAATATTTCTTTAACTTAAAAAAAAAAAAAAAAAAAATCTGCATCCACTAAATTTGCTTTCATCAGAGTCAAAATTAAGGGACTCACTCAAGTTAAGTTTAACTGTTGTGTACAATTAATAAGTGATGTATGCCATAAATAAACGTCCATAGATTCACTTCAGTAGCTGATGCTATAAAGGACACCCTCCAGCTGAGTCATGCCTCAAAAGGACACGCTATCGCTCCACAGCCTTTTCTAATTCAGGAAGTAAATTATCCGCCTGTGTTTTGTTACATTTTCCAGCAACACTGCATTTTTCAAAAGTGCGCATCTCTGTGTCCAAGCGGAGATACACATGTTAAGTGTTTGAGTGTTTGTTATACTCAAACACCGATCACTAACTCCACTACCTCTGACTTTATCACCATCTCTGGCATGATGTAGTAGGGCAAAAGTTATACACAGAAACTGAGCAAAGAGCGCTCCCTATATAAACAATGTAGCTGATATCACGTTCTATCAGTGGGTACTGGATTGACCCGGTATACGCTACTACAGAGAGGCTGGTATTGGAATTTTTTTTAGATTAAGTATCAACTTGGTAACACTGATTCATTGACTAATCATATAGTTGACGTACTGGTACTTTTGGCAACACTATTTCAGATCATCATCACACCTGGAGGGTGTTCCCATAGCATCTGCTACTGACACAGCGTCTTGTTCCCCACTCCAGGTTTACATACGTGACAAGATGCTTTATTGAGCCAATTGAATCTCTTTTTCTGACAGTAATTTTTAATGCATGTGATGGAAGAACAAGAACGCTCTTCCAGTCCGCTGACAGGTGTTTTGATGTGGACACGGATGGGACTGTAACACTGAAGAGACAAGTGACTCTTCATGAAGGCCACAAGGTGTTTTCTGTGGACGCTTGGGACTCCAGTGGAAAGAAGCACACGGTCTCTGTCAGAGTTGAGCGTGTCCATCATCATCATGAGGACCATCACATGAACACGGCCATGAACATCTCCTCTCCACAGGTACAAACAAGTTCCTACAAGAGTACAGTACAAGCCTGACCTCTATTGGACACTTCAGTGTTTATGTGTGCTACTTTAAATGGTAACACTTTAGAATACGGTTCCTTCGTTAATGAATAACTAAGAACCAATGAGTAACACGATATTAACAATCTAGTAATTATTAACTAACAAGAAACTCTGATTGACGAACTAGTAAGTAATAGCGCACAGATGAAAGTGGTACTTCACTGTTAACTAATCAATAACTACTATATTTTTAATGCTTCCCAGAGAACTACTGAAAAGGTTTTTTTAACAATATAGTAACTACTATTAACTAAAAATAAACTCTGATTAACGAATTAGTAAGTAATAGTGCACAGATGAAAGTGGTACTTCATACTTCTATGGGAATTATTAATTATTTGGATCCGTATTCTGTGAATGTCATGGGAACTAACTAGTAATGACTCAAGTGTTACTACATGATCTAGTCATGATTTGTGCAACCAAACACAAAAGTCATTTCAAGCGTTTGAGGTTTTTGGTGAACTTTAGTATACTTTTAGAAAATTTCTTTAGAAGTATGTGGTAACACTTGAGTCATTACTAGTTAGTTCCCATGATTCTTACAGTAGTTACTAATGCAAAGCCAATAAAGTGTAGAATCTTCTCACTCACAAGATATGAGTCTCTCACACACATATCTCACACACACACACACACACACACACACAAACACACACACACATATATATATACACTCACCGGCCACTTTATTAGGTACCCCATGCTAGTAACGGGTTGGACCCCCTTTTGCCTTCAGAACTGCCTCAATTCTTCGTGGCATAGATTCAACAAGGTGCTGGAAGCATTCCTCAGGGAGTTTGGTCCATATTGACATGATGGCATCACACAGTTGCCGCAGATTTGTCGGCTGCACATCCATGATGCGAATCTCCCGTTCCACCACATCCCAAAGATGCTCTATTGGGTTGAGATCTGGTGACTGTGGAGGCCATTTTAGTACAGTGAACTCATTGTCATGTTCAAGAAACCAATTTGAAATGATTAGAGCTTTGTGACATGGTGGAAGTAGCCATCAGAGGATGGGTACATGGTGGCCATAAAGGGATGGACATGGTCAGAAACAATGCTCAGGTAGGCCGTGGCATTTAAACGATGCCCAATTAAGGGGCATCTAAGGGGCCTAAAGTGTGCCAGGAAAACATCCCCCACACCATTACACCACCACCACCAGCCTGCACAGTGGTAACAAGGCATGATGGTTCCATGTTCCCATTCTGTTTACGCCAAATTCTGACTCTAACATCTGAATGTCTCAACAGAAATCGAGACTCATCAGACCAGGCAACATTTTTCCAGTCTTCAACTGTTCAATTTTGGTGAGCTCTTGCAAATTGTAGCCTCTTTTTCCTATTTGTAGTGGAGATGAGTGGTACCCGGTGGAGTCTTCTGCTGTTGTAGCCCATCCGCCTCAAGGTTGTGCGTGTTGTGGCTTCACAAATGCTTTGCTGCATACCTCGGTTGTAACGAGTGGTTATTTCAGTCACTGTTGCCCTTCTGTCAGCTCGAACCAGTCTGGCCATTCTCCTCTGACCTCTGGCATCAACAAGGCATTTCCGCCCACAGAACTGCCGCTCACTGGATGTTTTTTCTTTTTCGGACCATTCTCTGTAAACCCTAGAGATGGTTGTGCGTGAAAATCCCAGTAGATTAGCAGTTTCTGAAATACTCAGACCAGCCCTTCTGGCACCAACAATCATGCCACGTTCAAAGTCACTCAAATCACCTTTCTTCCCCATACTGATGCTCGGTTTGAACTGCAGGAGATTGTCTTGACCATGTCTACATGCCTAAATGCACTGAGTTGCCGCCATGTGATTGGCTGCTTAGAAATTAAGTGTTAACGAGCAGTTGGACAGGTGTACCTAATAAAGTGGCCGGTGAGTGTATATATATATATATATGAGCTAGGAGACATACATAAAAACATATTTTTTTGTGAGGTAGGTTAAATAATAAAATAACTGTATAGGGTATTTGGGTGGCTGAAGACTCAATATGTCCCAGTATCACCATGACTCTAGTGATTCAATGCCAGTCCATAGGAATGCCGGAAAACTGGCCACAGGACAAGTAAGGTCCCGACAACTGCATTTAAACATCCATTTCTTTCAAATTATTCAGTTGATAAATAGACAGCATAGGCCAATTATTAACAGCTTTCCCAAATCATAAGTCTGCTACGCTATTACAAATTGATAATGTAAACAACCTTGTGTATTCGTTTACAGTAGCAGTTAAAATGTTAATGTAGTGCTAGTCATTTGTCCTGCATTGGTTATTGATTAGTTTTGCATGAATTATGAACATTTTCAGTAGTTCTCTGGGAAGCATTAAAAAAATAGTAGTTATTGATTAGTTAACAGTGAAGTACCACTTTCATCTGTGCGCTATTACTTACTATTTCGTCAATCAGAGTTGCTTGTTAGTTAATAATAGTTACTAGATTGTTAATATTGTGTTACTCATTTGTTCTTGTGTAGTTATTCATTAACGAAGGAACCGTATTCTAAAGTGTTACCCTTTAAATTGACATATTCAATGATCTGTACATGTTTAGGACTAAATATTTTAGGCCTGTGTTAAATACATGACATTTCCAAGCCCTGCTGATGAATCTAATTTGTCACAGCTCTCTCTCATTGGTCTCAAACACACAAGTCGTAAACACACAATAAGTCTCAAACACACAATAAGTCTGCCGATTTGTTTCATTTATGCAATGCTAAAGCCTAAAACCTATGATTACCAAAATGTTTACACTGTTTTATATTACACACACATAAATAAAACATAACGTAAAATAATCCAGGCCTGGTCCTCTCTCATCCTTCACTGTCGTCGCTCCTCCTCCTTATTATTATTATTAAAAGGGAATAATGTACAGCTGGCGATGAAGCAAAGAGGTCTCGAATCAACCTAAACTGATTTATTGAATAGTGACCCCAAAAATTGTATATTGATACTGTTTTTCCCCAGACAGATTTTAATACTCAATAGCTGTAGTAAACATTTTGAGATGCAAAAATTATCCAAATATTTGATGGCTTGTGTGCTGTATTTAATTGTCAACAAAAATATTGAATAATAATTATATAAATACAACATTTTCAGATGGAATCTCCCTCTGAAGATCTGGTTCTGATGTTTCCAAAGTCTTCAACGGGTCTGAAGAGAGCAAAGAGAGGTTGGGTTATTCCTCCATTTAATATAGTTGAGAATAGCAGAGGTCCTTTCCCAGAGAAAATGCACCAGGTGAGAGAAAGTCATGAAGGGAAAGTTCAAAATGAGATGATCGAGAGAGGTTTGTCTGTAATTGACTTTCTCTTATTGATTTCTGTATTTAGATAAGGTCGGACTTTTCTAAGGAAGCTCAGATGCAATATAGTATCACAGGTGAAGGAGCGGATCTGGATCCTAAGGGGACTTTTACTATAGACAGATTATCAGGGAATCTGTTTGTGACTCGACCACTCGACAGAGAAAAAAAAGCTTCATACAGAGTAAGATTTGAATTGCCCCTTGGGGATGAATAAAGTGATTTGAATTGAATTGAATTGATGATTTTTAGTCTCTAAGTGTATTTCAGTGTTGGATTTTCTGCTCATTCTGAATTCTTTCAAAGCTGTTATCAGTTAATCAGATAAAAAGGCCCCGGAAAACGGCTTTTCTTTTCATGTGTTTCCATAGAGCATGATTTTTTTGTAATTTGTATATCTAGTAAAATTAAGTCAGTTTTCTTCAACTACACTTGAATATTGATGTGTCAAAGCTCAAAGACATTGTAAGGCCGTTTCAATCGATCCAATGGCGGCATTCGATCAGCGGGGAAGGTCTCTGCGTGGCAAAGTAATTTAATTAAATGAAATACATTTCCTCTGTTTTTTTTTTTTCACCTGACTCCATAAATGAAAAGGTTTTAATGATATCTGTGCATCATTAAATGTGAGTGAATGTTTGACTATCTTTTTAACTCTTTACTGAAAATAATGTCAGAGTCAATTAGAATAAAATCAAATGTTTACAATTTATTATGTCACGTAAATGTCTCATGTCAATTTCATAATCAATTCAAAGATAATCAATACAATAACATCAAATGAGTAAAAGATGAAAGATAAACCCGACATTTGAAATACATGATGAGGAGTGCCGGCATCCACTCTGCATCACGGGCTAATTTTGAGTTACAAAACTCATTTGCATTTCTTTATATAGACAGAAACTTCTTTCACATTGAAACATTTGCTAACAATGGAAATTTGCATTCAGAGGTTACACCTTTTGAGAGCAGAAAGCCATTTGCCTGAAAGTCACACCTGTCTGTGTGCAAGATATTTCTAAACTTGTAAGAACTTTATTACCTCTTGGTTTACTTCTATGGGAATGAGACATTTGTACCAGTCGCACTGAGACATTTCAAATGATACCAAACATGTATAAAACTGTATGATAATTGTTCACATTAAAACCACATTTATTTTGGATGAGCGTCAGGTGATCTCAGAGAGAGAGAGAGAGAGAGAGATTTGTCTCTTAACATGCCTGTATTTCTTCTCTCTTTAGCTTTTAGTTCGTGCGACTGCAGTTGGTGCGGATATAGTAGAAACTCCAATGGAAATTATTTTAAGTGTGATGGACCAAAATGATAATAAGCCTGTTTTTACACAATCTCCATTCATTGGAAATGTTCCTGAAGCTTCTGTTATAGGTAGGTGTATGGTGCAGTTTCTCAATGAAATGGTTTTTAGCAGTTTTTCTTCTTCAGTTTTTCCACCGAATCAGTCTTTATTCTTCTCTCACTGAAGGTCATGAGTTTATGACAGTCACAGCCACTGATGCAGATGATCCAGACACTTATAATGGTGTTGTCAGTTACGCAATCGTCAAGCAAGATCCAGAATTGCCAAAACCAGACCTGTTTATAATCAACCCTGTTACCGGAGGAATTCGTGTGAATGCTTTAGGCTTGGACAAAGAGGTGAGAAATCTGATAAATAGATCTTCGCATCGGTGAAGAATAATTTAATGTAAGCAAACTCACCTGAACTTTTCTTTTCAGACATGGCCCACTTACACTTTGTTAATTACGGCGACGGACCATGAAGGAAGAGGTTTTTCATCCACCGGCACAGCTGTTATTACTGTGACTGTCAGCAATGATACGGCACCAGACATTGGAAAATCAAAGAAGATAACGTGAGAAATATTAGAAGATTTCATTATCCCATTTGAAAATTCGGACTACTTTCTTTAGAGATTTCCAGATCTTAAAGCTAACACAAAAAAACCCCCATAGATTTGCATTTATAACCTTTTCAAATACTGATTTGAGCTCTCTTTCACGTCTTATGCTTGAAATGACAAATTCCCACAACATTATGTCAAAAAATGCTTGTTTCAGTGAGTATCCTAGTAAACAGTCGGTTATGTCTTAAATGAATGTAAAAAGTTGAGAAAGAGAACACGTGTCGGTATCAGTATATTAGATCCGTGCACTAATAATCCTGTTGCCGTCTGCGTTTTGATGTTAATCAAACAAATGATCAACAAATGAAAAAAAATCACTCACTGCTCTTGCCTTAATAACATTTGTAACTTTAATAAGGATTAATCTATATTTAATTTATAAAGTGAAGACTTTATTTTACCTTAGATTTTTTTACTCTTTACTTTACTACTGTTAGACCTATAAGAAAAAAAAGTTTATTTAATTTGTATCTTTGTTCTATTGCTTGCAATTTGTTATTTTATTACTGACTGTTTATTGTCTTTAATAATGTTTTAAATGTATATTATTTAGGTTAGTAGTTTTATGTGGTATAAAAATTTTAATAGAGAATGTTCACTGGTATCTAATATTTTAGTGTCATAATAACTGCCTGTTTTGCCCTGTTTATTGGCAACCCTGCCTATATTCCTTCTTTAACACTGACCAAACACAGAGAGCTGGATCAAAATGCAAAGAGTTTAATAACAAAATAAAAATAATAGCAAATAAATTAAACATAAACTTTAATCCTAAAAAACCCAACAAAACGAAAGTAAAGCAGCAGCTCCTCACGGACGACTGCCACATAAACAAACAAAAACATAACGTAAAGTCCAGGGGCCTCATTTATAACCGTTGCGTACGCACAAAACAGGCCCTGAAAGAGGCGTACGCCACCGATGCATAAGTTGTGATTTATAAAAACAAACTTGAGGAAAAATGTGCGCACCTGCACCCAAACTCTGACCCATGTGTACGAACATTTTGGAGACGGAGCAGTTTGGCGACACCGATGGTGAGCTGGAGTTAAATGTCTTTTTGGTCACTTTTAGACAGAAAATCTAAAGAAAATTATACATAGGCTATACAGAAAGATAATACAAATATAATTTCACTCACCAAGCATATCACTTGAGGCAAATATTCATCCCTTCTTAAATGTCCGCGCCAGCGAGCGCGTTGTGCCGTTTAGTGAAACTAACGCCTATCTAACGACAGAGTCCTAATCATAAAAACAGTGCATGTTCACAATAACAGTTTAAATAAATAAAATAATTATTTAAACTGTGTTACTTCTGATATAAACATTTAGATTAAATATGCCATTCTCATTGATGGAGTTAAACACTTAAACATGAAATCATTACTGAGAAGTTAAAACATTTTTCATATTCAATAAATAGAAATATTTGTTGTGGATGCAATGCTTTTGAACACTTTTCCTCTGGCATGCTGTGTTTTAATGTTTTAACTAAAGAGGTAATTGCTTATAGCAGATTGTCTGAAAAAATAGTTTCCTGCAAATAATGCACAACAGTCTATCTGTTTCCATTAAAAATATAAATCAATTAAAAATACTATTTGGTCAGTGGAAAAGATTGTGAAAACTTTCTCTGAAATGTTTTTTACACTATTTGATTTATTTATTCAAAAACAAGGCAAGGATAGGCTACTAAATAATTTTTATTAATGTAATGTGACGGCAATTAGGCTATTTCATATTTTTGAAAGCCTTGTAGGCTACCGTTAAACATGTTATCACGTGGATGAATAATCATATGCAAATGATATGCAGATGAGGATATGCATAGTAAAACTAGGCGTTGTAAGCTCCATATATGGTTATTTCGGGGAGGAGACGCATGTGCGCACATTCTTCCGCTGACTGAGATTTATCGGGATTTATAGGCAAGGCAAGGCAAGGCAAGTTTATTTATATAGCACATTTCATACACAATGGCAATTCAAAGTGCTTTACATAGAAGAAAATTAAAATAATCAAAACAAATAAGAACAATTAAAACAGTTTAGAATAAAAAATCAAATAAAGTAGTACTGGTCCACCCCATCTGAGATGGAAGAGATTGAGCCGGTTTACGGTGCCACTGGACCTCTAGCCCAGGGACGTACTCTGCTGGGGTGGTGCTACACCAGTAATGCCCAGCGGGGGCCCCACAGATCACGCTTCGTGTGCGCTGTCTGCTGCCGTTACCCTTAACCACGCTCTCAGCGACTTCTTATACAGCAGTATAACTTACTCCTTCACTCGCCTCATCGGAGTGAAGACTCTCCCGCTCTCCTTCAAAATCTCTTCCAGAGATTATAAAAATAAATAAATTAGAAATTAGAAAACAAACAAAGACAAAACCAGTACAGTAAAAACAGTCGGACGAACATTGGCACAGTGCTCATTCAGTAAATGCATAGCTAAACAGATGTGTTTTGAGTCTGGCTTTGAATGTGACTACTGTAGGAGCACATCTGATCTCCTCTGGAAGCTGGTTCCAGCTGCGGCTGGCATAATAGCTAAAAGCAGACTCTCCATGCTTAGAGTGAACCCTTGGTATTTCTAGCTGATGTGATCCTAATGATCTGAGTGATCTGTTAGGTTTATATTCAGTGAGCATATCTGCAATATATTGAGGTCCTAGCCCATTGAATGATTTATATACCAGTAATAATACTTTAAAGTCAATCCTAAATGTAACTGGGAGCCAGTGTAAAGACCTGAGGACTGGTGTGATATGTTCATATTTTCTGGTCCTGCTCAGAATCCTGGCAGCAGCGTTCTGTATGAGCTGCAACTGTCTTATGGTCTTTTTAGGAAGGCCAGTGAGGAGTCCATTACAATAATCCACCCTGCTGGTGATGAAAGCATGCACAAGTTTCTCTAAGTCTTGACTGGAAACAAAGCATCTAATTCTTGCAATATTTTTCAGATGATAATATGCTGATCTAGTTATTGCTTTGACATGACTACTGAAACTAAGGTCTGACTCTAGAGACACACCAAGATTCCTGACTTGATTTTTAGTTGTTAGACCCCTAGCGTCAAGGTATGCATTCACCTTGAGAACTTCATCTTTGTTTCCAAAAGCAATGACTTCAGTTTTGTCTTTGTTTAACTGAAGAAAGTTTTGGTACATCCAACTGTTGACTTCATCAATGCATTGGCACAGGGAGTCAATGGGGCTGTAGTCGTTAGGCGATAGGGCTAAGTAGAGCTGTGTGAGCTGCGCTCACTAGCACTCGTTCACTAGCACACGCTCACTAGCACTCGCTCACTAGCACACGCTCATTAGCACTCGCTCACTAGCACACGCTCACCAGCACACGTTCACTAGTACACGCTCACTAGCACACGTTCACTAGTACACGCTCACTAGCACACGCTCACTAGCACTCGCTCACTAGCACTCGCTCACTTGCACACGCTCATTAGCACACGCTCACTTGCACACGCTCACTAGCACACGCTCACTAGCACTCGCTCACTAGCACACGCTCACTAGCACACGCTCATTAGCACCCGCTCACTAGCACTCGCTCAATAGCACATGCTCACTAGCACACGCTCACTAGCACACGCTCACTAGCACTCGGTCACTAACACTCGCTCACTAGCACTCGCTCACTAGCACACGCTCACTAGCACTCGCTCACTAACACTCGCTCACTAGCACTCGCTCACTTGCACACGCTCATTAGCACACGCTCACTTGCACACGCTCACTGGCACTCGCTCACTTGCACACGCTCACTGGCACTCGCTCACTGGCACTCGCTCACTGGCACACGCTCACTAGCACTCGCTCACTAGCACTCCCTCACTAGCACACGCTCACTAGCACACGCTAACTAGCACACGCTCACTAGCACTCGCTCACTAGCACTCGCTCACTAGCACTCGCTCACTAGCACACGCTCACTAGCACACGCTCACTAGCACTCGCTCACCAGCACTCGCTCACCAGCACTCGCTCACCAGCACACGCTCACCAGCACTCGCTCACCAGCACACGCTCACCAGCACTCGCTCACCAGCACTCGCTCACCAGCACTCGCTCACCAGCACTCGCTCACCAGCACTCGGTCACCAGCACACGCTCACCAGCACTCGCTCACTAGCACACGCTCACCAGCACTCGCTCACCAGCACACGCTCACCAGCACTCGCTCACCAGCACTCGCTCACCAGCACTCGCTCACCAGCACACGCTCACCAGCACTCGCTCACCAGCACACGCTCACCAGCACACGCTCACCAGCACTCGCTCACTAGCACACGCTCACCAGCACTCGCTCACCAGCACTCGCTCACCAGCACACGCTCACCAGCACTCGCTCACCAGCACTCGCTCACCAGCACACGCTCACTAGCACACGCTCACCAGCACACGCTCACTAGCACACGCTCACCAGCACTCGCTCACCAGCACTCGCTCATCAGCACACGCTCACCAGCACACGCTCACCAGCACTCGCTCACCAGCACTCGCTCACCAGCACACGCTCACCAGCACACGCTCACCAGCACTCGCTCACCAGCACACGCTCACCAGCACACGCTCACCAGCACTCGCTCACCAGCACTCGCTCACCAGCACTCGCTCACCAGCACTCGCTCACCAGCACACGCTCACCAGCACTCGCTCACCAGCACACGCTCACCAGCACTCGGTCACCAGCACACGCTTACCAGCACTCGCTCACCAGCACTCGCTCACCAGCACACGCTCACCAGCACTCGCTCACCAGCACACGCTCACCAGCACTCGCTCACCAGCACTCGCTCACCAGCACACGCTCACCAGCACTTGCTCACCAGCACTCGCTCACCAGCACTCGCTCACCAGCACTCGCTCACTAGCACACGCTCACCAGCACTCGCTCACCAGCACTCGGTCACCAGCACACGCTTACCAGCACACGCTTACCAGCACTCGCTCACCAGCACTCGCTCACCAGCACTCGCTCACTAGCACACGCTCACCAGCACTCGCTCACCAGCACTCGCTCACCAGCACTCGCTCACCAGCACACGCTCACCAGCACACGCTCACCAGCACTCGCTCACCAGCACTCGCTCACCAGCACTCGCTCACCAGCACACGCTCACCAGCACACGCTCACCAGCACTCTCTCACCAGCACTTGCTCACCAGCACTCGCTCACCAGCACTCGGTCACCAGCACACGCTTACCAGCACTCGCTCACCAGCACACGCTCACTAGCACACGCTCACTAGCACACGTTCACTAGCACTCGCTCACTAGCACTCGCTCACCAGCACTCGCTCACCAGCACACGCTTACCAGCACTCGCTCACCAGCACACGCTCACCAGCACTCGCTCACCAGCACTCGCTCACCAGCACACGCTCACCAGCACTCGCTCACCAGCACTCGCTCACCAGCACATGCTCTCTAGCACTCGCTCACTAGCACACGCTCACCAGCACTCGCTCACCAGCACTCGCTCACCAGCACTCGCTCACAAGCAAACGCTCACCAGCACACGCTCACCAGCACTCGCTCACCAGCACTCGCTCACCAGCACACGCTCACCAGCACACGCTCACCAGCACACGCTCACCAGCACTCGCTCACCAGCACACGCTCACCAGCACACGCTCACCAGCACACGCTCACCAGCACACGCTCACCAGCACTCGCTCACCAGCACTCGCTCACCAGCACTCGCTCACCAGCACACGCTCACCAGCACTCGCTCACCAGCACACGCTCACCAGCACTCGCTCACCAGCACTCGCTCACCAGCACACGCTCACCAGCACACGCTCACCAGCACTCGCTCACCAGCACTCGCTCACCAGCACACGCTCACCAGCACTCGCTCACCAGCACTCGCTCACCAGCACACGCTCACCAGCACACGCTCACCAGCACTCGCTCACCAGCATTCGCTCACCAGCACTCGCTCACCAGCACTCGCTCACCAGCATTCGCTCACCAGCACTCGCTCACCAGCACTCGCTCACCAGCACACGCTCACCAGCACTCGCTCACCAGCACACGCTCACCAGCACTCGGTCACCAGCACACGCTTACCAGCACTCGCTCACCAGCACTCGCTCACCAGCACACGCTCACCAGCACTCGCTCACCAGCACTCGCTCACCAGCACACGCTCACCAGCACTCGCTCACCAGCACTCGCTCACCAGCACTCGGTCACCAGCACACGCTTACCAGCACTCGCTCACCAGCACTCGCTCACCAGCACACGCTCACTAGCACACGCTCACTAGCACACGTTCACTAGCACTCGCTCACTAGCACTCGCTCACCAGCACTCGCTCACCAGCACACGCTCACCAGCACTCGCTCACCAGCACACGCTCACCAGCACTCGCTCACCAGCACACGCTCACCAGCACTCGCTCACCAGCACTCGCTCACCAGCACACGCTCACCAGCACTCGCTCACCAGCACTCGCTCACCAGCACACGCTCACCAGCACTCGCTCACCAGCACACGCTCACCAGCACTCGCTCACCAGCACTCGCTCACCAGCACACGCTCACTAGCACTCGCTCACTAGCACACGCTCACCAGCACTCGCTCACCAGCACACGCTCACCAGCACACGCTCACCAGCACACGCTCACCAGCACACGCTCACCAGCACTCGCTCACCAGCACTCGCTCACCAGCACTCGCTCACCAGCACACGCTCACTAGCACTCGCTCACTAGCACACGCTCACCAGCACTCGCTCACCAGCACTCGCTCACAAGCACACGCTCACCAGCACACGCTCACCAGCACTCGCTCACCAGCACTCGCTCACCAGCACACGCTCACCAGCACACGCTCACTAGCACACGCTCACTAGCACACGTTCACTAGCACTCGCTCACTAGCACTTCGCTCACCAGCACTCGCTCACCAGCACTCGCTCACTAGCACTCGCCCACTAGCACACGCTCACTAGCAGCACTCGCCCACTAGCACACGCTCACTAGCAGCACTCGCCCACTAGCACACGCTCACTAGCACTCGCTCACTAGCACTCGCCCACTAGCACACGCTCACTAGCAGCACTCGCCCACTAGCACACGCTCACTAGCACACGCTCACTAGCACTCGCTCACTAGCACTCGCTCACTAGCATACGCTCACTAGCACTCGCTCACTAGCACTCCCCCACTAGCACTCGCTCACTAGCACTCGCCCACTAGCACACGCTCACTAGCAGCACACGCTCACTAGCACACGCTCACTAGCAGCACATGCTCACTAGCACACGCTCACTAGCACTCGCTCACTAGCACTCGCTCACTAACACACGCTCACTAGCACACGCTCACTAGCACTCGCTCACTAGCACACGTTCACTAGCACACGCTCACTAGCACTCGCTCACTAGCACTCGCTCACCAGCACACGCTCACTAGCACACGCTCACTAGCACTCGCTCACCAGCACACGCTCACTAGCACTCGCTCACTAGCACTCGCTCAATAGCACACGCTCACTAGCACTCGCTCACCAGCACACGCTCACTAGCACTCGCTCCAGTCTCATGGCTCACGGCCTCGCCCTGCTTGCCACAATAAGAAACAGATATCACAATAGATCCTTTGAACTTCAAATGATTTTAAACCACCAGACAAGACGATGTCAAACTAACATTAAGATGTTCTTGCTGAACATTTCTAGTTTTCACCTGTATGTTTTGGTTCCTCCCAGGTATAAAGTTGGCAGTGATCCTGCCGGCTGGCTGAGTGTACATCAAGACACTGTAACGATTAAAGTCAAGAGACCCACGGATAGAGAATCTCCCTTTGTCAAAGATGGCAAATACACAGCTATCCTTTTGACCGTGGATGATGGTAAGTTGTGTTTCTTTTTTAAGAGAAGAATTCTTGCTGGCATATCCCTTTTCTGATGTCTGCTTGTGTGCAGGTACACCTCCAGCAACGGCTACAGGAACCCTGGTCATTGACTTGGAGGATTTGGGTTTTCATTCTGTCTGCAAAGATTCATCCATCGGCCCGATCGGTTAAATGTGTGAACAGGGCCTTACGTCTTAATAGTTCATTAATCATTTACATCTTACTTTTCACATTTGCTAAACATAAAAATTTTACTTTCATTACATCTACGTCATGTTAACATTGCTGTATTCATTGTTATATAAATGAGAATGTACAGCCAGATGGTTTATTAAAACATTTTTAAATTCACAAGTAATTGGTTGTCATATTTTAAAAACTTTTAAATACCAATCTCACAAAAGATCATCATAAATGTACTGTTTTGCAAACATTTCAGAATAAATTTTCTGTTATTAAAAGTTATTTACTTTTCTTATAAAGTAAATGCCTTTCATAATGTTATGAACATTAAACTTTCAAATTTTGCATCTGTTGTAGTTCATTTGAATACATTTGACTATCAATTAATCCAACATATCTTATTGTTTAATCAGTGATTTGTTTAATACTAATATATATAAGTATAAGCAATTTATTACAGATGATAACACCAATATTCAAAGTGTGTGTGTGTGTGTGTGTGTGTGTGTGTGTGTGTGTGTGTGTGTGTGTGTGTGTGTGTGTGTGTGTGTGTGTGTGTGTGTGTGTGTGTGTGTGTGTGTGAGAGAGAGAGAATTGTGAAATTGTATTCATATTCAGTTGGGAGAAACAATTACTTTTGTTGTTAAGATTTCTTCGACATCACTGCTTTGGCTCTCGCGGCTCTAGATTCTCATCTTTATACTTTTTTGAGTGTTTAGGATTTTTCTTTTAAAAAAACTACTACGGCTGGCTCGATGGAAATGTAAAACTGTTACAAAAAAGTATTGTCTGGACCTGGAAATATAGAGACCGGTCCACTTGAAACTGTAGTTAAAATACCCCTAAAATCTGCATTGCTGTGTGTTATTCTCATTTCTACCACCAGAGGAACTCAGTGGTGAAACATCACTCGCTCTAAACAACAGAACAACAGATTATGAGCCTATACTCAATAACTGAGGCTGAGAAACTGAGTATCACCTCTGACGATATGGACTAACTGTATGGTTTGGTTACCTTACAGAGCAAATTAAATTAAAGCTTGCTAATCTGGTTAGCGTATAATTTCAAAATCCAGTTTAGGATTTCCCATTAAAGTAACCAACTGAGTTTTGCATATAATCAGTCTTTCTCCGTGAAAAAGTGTCGACTTCCTCTTTTCTGCCTTTTCAGCCTCAACCACGTCCACTTCCATGTGTTCTAGAAGCATCTGGTCTTATCTAGAATTAAAACACTGAGAAAACCACATAGCCTACATCTATATTTTTTTTTATTCGGACCACAATTGTATCTGAGCGATTAAATTCCTCTTTTCAACCGTCTGGTTTCAACAGCAGTTCCTCAAGTTGTTTTAATACAGCAAGTCCTTCTTGCAAAAAAAGAAAAAGGGGTAAAAAGCAAGCAATTTCTCGACATAATGCAGGAAAATGCAGTAAACTACTCAGTGGATTTTTCTGTATTCCGCATTTTCCGACCTAAAAAGTAGCTTATGACCCACATGAACTCCATAAATCTGACTGATTAATGTAGGATTAAAAAATGGCCTTATACAGTAAATAAAATGCAAAATGTCAAGGTTTCTAATACATTTATTTCATCATGCACAGCACTGCACAACTCACGGCGCAAATCTGCGGGACAGCTTGTTAGCCGAGGGTTCAACGCGCCAAATGAGAGTAAAAATCGGTGTTGAAACGGTGTCAAGGACCCGATACTCACAGCGAAGGTGTTTTCCATTCTTCACTTAGGGGTAAAACACTCGTTTTATTTTTTTCAATAACCATGCATAAACAATATTCTCTCAAAAATGCAAACATGTACATACATGTTGCTCCCATATTATGGTAGCCCTGTTTGTGGTGAATAGAGTGTAATGACAACTTTGCCATTAATATGTTTATAAGCAACTGAAAAAAGCAGAAATGACAGGGCATGTCAAAACATCTCAAGGACCCCAAAAACACCTCAGACCCCAGAGGGTTAAGATCACTTGGATTAATTGTTGGTCAAATGTATTCAAATGATAAACAACATATGCAAATTAGAAAGTTTAATGTTCATAACATTATGAAAACAATTGCTATTGCTTTACAAGAAAGGTAAACAAAGATTAACCCTCTGGGGTCTGCAATCACGCCGGCGTGATCTGCTCGCTTTTTTTCTTATCAGTGCAAAAGAGACTCAAATAACTCAGTCGATTTTTGTCATACAGGCAAATGTTATACATCAATCGATCCTGTTAAGTTTCTATTTTTTTTGTGGATACTCACAATAAAAACAAAGTGTTGTGCTTTTCACCAAATAAAGAAAAACAAACATGATGCGAGTTCTGCGTTCTCTCTGTCAGTGAAGTCCATTCTGAAACGCGTCCTAAGATTAACTGTAACTCCGCGATTACTTGTCATACAGGCACGAGAGATTTTTCTTTATGAAGCTTGAATTCTCTTCTTTTAAATGAAGTAATTTATATAAAAAACAAATATTCTCAGTTTATGCAATCTGTATGAAAAGAGAGTGCTGTCAGTATTTTCCCCCCCAGCTCATTACACTTCATTACGCGTTAATCTGACATGCCCACGGAGGACGCGCGCTATTCAAACGCAAATGTCGGCAAGCCATGACAATGCCCACATCAGCCGTTCCACCGCGGTGGTAAAATGTGTGGTGTATTTGCTGCCTTTTACCGCTAAGAGGCGCTACAATCATAGACTCTGAAAAGTGTTTGTTTATTCCGGTTTATTCTCTCTAATGCGTAATCTGCTGCCGCACCGCGCTGATTCAGAGCGATTGAAAGCTGGTAGCAGAAGAATTCAACAAGTGAAACGTGGTTAAAATAATTCATAATCACAATACTGAAATTAGGCTACTGAAATGTAATTGAATAAATAATGAAAACATTTCAACATAAAACATTGCAATAAAAACATTTAGGCTACATCAATGAGGCTTTACAACTTAAACAGCGTACAGACGATAGCTCAGTGATCAACGCAACAACACGAGCTTCGAGGAGCTTCAAACGACCCAAGATCGAATCTCAATGTAGCATACATGTTGTTAACCGATGTTGCCCTACAGCGTTTATATTTTACCACCTTGATGCTTAAATAGCTAACTGTTTATAACTGTTTACTTATTTAAAGTCAAGAGTTTTGTTTAATTATCATTACAACATAAATTTGCTACATTCCTGTAGAACCGCAGCCGCTGCACAAACGACAAAAACTGATGAAGGAAGATTGTCAGCCGATTGCATCAGAAAATGAAAATGAAGAAGCTCGTCTTTAGTCTGCTAAATTATTGTGTAATGTAAAAGAACACTAAAATTACTTAAGTTTGAAACCAAGTTCGAACATTTCAAGGATTAACTAAAGTGTCGGGACAGTTTTTTTTATTTAAAACAGGGTTGCATCGGGTTTAGAGTTTATTTCTTTTGCGATGCAAAATAAGAAACACTAGGCTAATCTTATTATTGCGACATTTTAAATTTGTATTGCCAAAGAAATTACAGCTAAATTAAACAATTAAAACAGTACAAAACGAAAATTGTCCAAAGAAACATAATTAAATTAAAAACATGCGTTTTTCTTTGCCTCTCTCGCGCTGGAACTCTTTTTAACAAATTTATTTAGTCTCCCTCGCTGCGCATGCATGATATGATCAATGCATGATAATTATTTAGCCTTTAATTGTTGCTTCAAAGACACAGCATGCCTTGTTGAATTCACCTTACAATAACTTCAATTGAAATTTTGTGTGAAAAAAAATTTAAAATAGGCTACAATAAATAAACTACAATATTTATAATTTAATAAGATATGGGGCCTACATTTGGACACAGATTTATCCTTACAACAATTGTGCCTGCTCATCAGGCTGGCTATCCGACACTCTCCATATGAAAGAGGAACATTAACACCTTTGTCCAGCAACTGTCCCTCCAACCCCCCACAGGCTATCGGAGTCTGAGGCTGACTTAACACAAAGAGAAGTCGCAATTCACACTTAACCCTTTAAGGTACGCACCATGAAAAAAGCAAAGGAAAAATTATTTCTTTGCATTTTTTATTCAATTATGATAACAATAACAACAATCAAAAAAAAAAATTTAATTAGACCTTACAGTATTTTAGATACAATCCTCTACCAAACGGTTGAGACGTCTGTTTATAATAAAAGAACAACATTCAGAACAAGTCATATTAAGTGCATTTTCTTGACCAATAAAAAAATCTGATGGCTGCTATTGATGGCTCTTACAATGCTAGTCATATAGTAATACACAAACATAGTCAATTTTAAATTATGAAATTAATAGTAACACCAGAATTGGTATTAATTCTTCAAATGTATTCTTGATATTTACCATAATACAGTACAGAAATGCTGAAAAAATGATATTGATCAAATATTTTTTATCAAATATGTAATTGAATAATATTAAAATTAATCATTTTAACAACACTAACCCTTTTGTTCATTGTAAATAGCTAATTTGACCAACATTAGCTAATTTTATTAGCTAATTTTTACTACCTTAAAAGGACAACTCAACCGTTTGGTAGAGCATGTTTAAAAAAATTATTTGACCCTTATAAGACTTATTTTTCTTTAATTAAGTTACATAATTCTGTTTAACAACTCCTCTGAAACGATAATATGTCAACCAAATAGTCTTACCTTTAAAAGTCCCGCCGATATGCGTCATCAAAGGAGGAGCAAATTTTCGCTGTGTCATGTGCTGTTTGAAGGAACACTGAAATGGCATGCTGCTCACAGACACAGTGCCATCTAGTGGATTTTTTTAGCATTGCACAACTACACCAAACGGTAGAGATGGCTCATTCAGGTTGAGTTAAGCTTGATGCATTTTTCAATAAAATATAGTGACTTTAAGTGTGGTCTACCAAATGGTTGAGTAGTACCTTAAAGGGTTAAATCGCTATTCTAGACAGTGTTGATAATGAAGGAATTAAATGATTTAAGTTACATGTAGCCTAGTGATATTTCTGTCATAAAAGTTTATTACTAAATATTTCATTATTTCAATAATTAATGAAATAAAACTGGTTTGGGGCAGCTTTTTCCAAGCAAAACTAAATATAATCTGAAAAAACGCTTGTTAATTTGTTGTCATGAACAAAATGTTCAACTTAATATTAAAGTCTACAGGGATCTTTGGATCCATACAACCAGGCATGCAATTTGTGAATTAAGTTTTTTTTATTTATTTTGTATTCAAATAAATATCGAAACACGGTGCTTCGTGGTAATGCTGCTAAATTAAAAAACATTTATAGAATAATTATGAACTTAAATGAAACAATATCGCAACATTTCGACAAATACATTATTTGATCTGTTTTTACATTTTAATTTAGGGCGATTTAGCCTACATTTAATTAGAGCGAGATTTTCACCCTTGTCTTGTAATTTTCTCATTGGGAAGCGCATGTTTGAGTAGATCCTCTGTACCTCTCGTTTTCATATGAATTAGCCTACATAATCAGATAACATTTATTAGCCTAAATATTTAGACATTTAAATTCTTTAGACATAGCCGATTTCTTATCGTGTCTGAGCTGAAGTGGCTTTCGGTTCATTTTTGTGACGCGCAGTTCCCGGAGACAGAGAGGACAGATATACTGTTTTTGTCGTTAGCCTAATATGAATACAAGTTTACAGTTTTGAACGATGTAAGCTACTCTACTCTTATCTGTATGACCAAAAAATTACGGAGTCGCCTATTAAGTTATTTTAGCTGTAATAATGAGATAAATAAATTAATCTAAATGAACGCGCCGCCGCGTTTGTCGAACACTAACTCACCATGCCAGAATAAAACCCGACTTTAGAAAAATGCATAGGGCCACTCGGCGTGGTGTGCCAAAACACTTAATTATAAACTTCAATATTTCATTCAAAATAATCTCAACACGCTTTGTGAAATTTTGAAAAGCCGTGCATGCATTCAGGCCACTGGAACTAATGAACAACTGAAACGCTGGTTTTGATTTTATTGTTTGTCGTTTAAACGTGCCTGTTGCATATCTCTATTTTATATATTTGATATTGGTGAAGTAGACTATAGCATTGATTAGCTGTGGAGGGAGGGGTGTGGGGATTAAAATAATTCAGCAGAAGTAGGGATGTTTAGACCAGAAGGAAATCCCAGTCCCCCCTGGCAAATCACACTCTAGGTTGTAGGGAACAGACCTCTCTGCCATGCGCGCGCACGGTTTGGAGCACAATATCTGTCTTGCATGCACGCCCGCTCTAGATAGATTACGGGATATTTTAACTAATTTGCGGTATAACTAGTCGATCACGAGTGGCTCAACAGGTAGATCTATAGATAAACTATATCTTTCAGGAATTTGACCGACCGGGTTGACACTTCAGCGTGAGAAATCGGGGGGGTGGCGTGAGAGCCTGGAATAAAAAAAAAAAATATATATATATAGCCTATATTAAAAAAAACTGTATGGTGTAACAGAGTTTTAGAGCTAGACAAATCTCTCTGCAATAATAAATATAAAATTTACAGCAGACCATGTTTGTGCGGGATTTGAACCTGTGTCATCTTGATGATGAACCGTAAGTTCTACTACCGCTCGGCTATGAATTTTGTTACTGAGAAATGCCCAAACGTTTGATTCTCACATGAGCGAGAAAACGTTTTGTCTTTAGCTTGTGAGTGTAGGCCTACTTTAGCCTTTTACAGTTTTAAAAGATTATATCTTATCTGTATGACCAACAATTTGTTGTAGGCTTATTTGGAAATTACCATAACTTGTAGTATTTCATCCTTAGGCTACTGTTAATAGACATTAGCCCCACTTACGTTTTGCTAAATGTCCCTTTGCGCCACCTGGCGGTCATTTCGCGTACGACTTTGAAATGCGACTGGTTTATTTTGACCGCGGTAGATGGCTAAAAATGGTATGTGGATGGCTAAAAGGTGTGACTAAAAATGTGCTTTTGGCTTTCATTTATATTTTGATTGTTTGTATATATATATATATATATATATGTATATATATATACTAATGAGCCTTTCATTCAGGGGTGTCACACAAGAAAGAATGCAAGGACAATATATATATAAATAAATAAATATTTATATACACACACACACATATATATATATATATGTGTGTGTGTGTGTGTTTGTGTGTGTGTGTGTATATAAATATTTATTTATTTATATATATATTGTCCTTGCATTCTTTCTTGTGTGACACCCCTGAATGAAAGGCTCATTAGTATGCAGTCTGCTCAGGTGAGAACTGCCTAATTATTCATGAGGGGGTTGGGCCGATCCGCCCATCCGCATATTGCCTTTGCAAACAAAAAAATGTTTTTCACAATTTAAAACAATCTATTGTTTTATGTGAATGATTAGGCAGAATGATTTTCAGATCAATTTGAAGCAAATACTCTAGGCGACAACATCCACTAGTCAAAAGTCTTGTGGACAGATATTTAGTATGTTATTTGTGGCCTTATATTAGAAACTTTATTTTTTAGTTTTTTTCAATAACCACGCATAAACAATATTCTCTCAAAAATACAAACATGTACATACATGTTGCTCACATATTATGGTAGCCCTGTGTGTGCTATATAGAGTGTAATTTCACCTGTGCCATTAATATGTTTATAAGCAACTGAAAAAAGCACAAATGTCAGAGCATGCCAAAACATCTCAAGGACCCCGAAAACACCTCAGACCCCAGAGGGTTAAACTTGTAAAAAAAATAGTTAAAACATTACGTTGTAATTTTAAATCTTGTAATACGTCAACAGAAAATATTCTTAAATGTTTGAAAACCAACAGTAGAAAAGCAAAAAACTATAGTATAAACCATCTGGCTGTATTATCCTTTAGATAACAATGATAATATTAAGATGACAGATATAATAAATGTAAAAAGTTGTTCAGCAAATGTAAAAAAAAAAAAAAAAAAAAAAAGATTATTTATGAATAAATGATTGATGAGTTATAAAGTAATTATATTCATTAATTCATTCATTCATTCCATTTCTATTACATTAATGTAATGAATGAATGAATTATTAATAAACATCATCAAGGAGTGCTGTCATTTATGTCCTCTAATTCAATTATAAAATAAACTTCTCTTTTGGATTCAACCTTGTTTACTTCTTCACAGCAGAAGTGGGCAAAAAGTTGATGAATGTATCATTGCAGACAGAATGCACTGCTTATTACTGGGCAAGAAGTGTTGTCACAGTCAGCACATTGCACTGATTCTCCTTCGCAGTCACACACACTTGCTTGAATGGTGCTTTCCTGATCAAACCCACCCTGATCAATAACTTTCAGGACAACCTTGTAGTCACCCTGCTCCAATGCAGTCTTTGGTGTCAGAAAGACACCGGTTGCTAAAATGGGCACATTATAATAGTTAGACATGTATAGCGAGACAGCAAGATATTTTAATGTGTAACGTATGAAAAATAAGATTAATTTCTCTTTAAAACATTAGTAATTGCTCACTTGTGCCATTCATCGAGGTGGACCAATTTTTACTGGTTTCTCCGTGGGTCTCAACTCTAAAAGGACCAGCGAAAGGAGGTCCATCTTTGTCCGATATAGAGAGAAGCACTGGGGCTGAACCACGATTGCACATTCGTATATTCCTTTCATTGATGACAGGAGCGTTGTCATTTACATCCTCCAATTCAATAACCAGGGTTCCTGTGCCAGTTGCTGGAGCGTCACCTGCACACAAGCACAGACATCAGAAAAAGGCCAGCAAGAATTATCCTCTTAAAAAGAAACACAAATTACCATCATTATCCAACGCCAAAATGATAGCTCTGTATTTGCCATATTTGACTAAGGGAGATTCTCTATCCATGAGGCTCTTGACTTTAATAACTCCAGTGTCTGGAGCAACACTCAGCCAGCCGGCAGGATCACTGCCAATCTTATACCTGGAAGGAACCAAACAGGTTAAAACTAGAAATGTTCAGCAAGAACAACTTAAGTCTGGCCTGGAAGTTTAAAAACATTTGAAGTTCGAAGGATATACAGGCATGCTATGATTTGAATTCTGCGTATGAAGATTTAACATTGGAAGGGATTTAGGCCTTAATAGGTAGACAGTTGCTAAGGTGGTTCTCAGTGGTTAATATTGCAAGTGAGGCTGTTTGACAAAAAAAAAAATCAATAAAAGTCCATCATTGGAAGACTGTGTGATTTTTATTGTTCTACGAGATCTGAATCTCTAGACAAATCAGTCAGAATTTTAAAATTGAATAAAACTTTAGTGGTTTGATTGTCTTTGAGGGGATAAAATGATTTCTTACGTTATCTTCTGTGCTTTTGCTGTGTCTGGATCAATGGCTTTATAAGTAACCAATTCACTATCAACTGGTGAATCTTCAGGTTTGAAGATAACCCTCTCCTTTGGATTAAACTCCGGAGGCTCATTCACATCTTCTACATTCACCGTGACTGTGGCAGTGGAAGTGGCCAAAGAACCGACAAATGGATCATCGTTCTCAACAATCACAGACAGAATGAATTGCTTGTTCTTCTCAAAGTCCAGGGGCTGAATGGAAAAGAAAGTGTCTTTTACTAAAGGAACATGATCACAACAAATTGCCTGTGGAAACACATGAGCAACACACAGTACCTTTACAGTGGTGATGATGCCCTCTAGCTGGCTGGGTCCAGTACTGACACTGAAAACCCCAGTATTGTCACCGCTAATAATCTTATATTTGGTTGACCAGGCAGGAGATCCCTCTTCATCTCCATCAGTAACTGTAAGTCTGGCCACTTCAGCCTCTACTTTATTCTCTGGGACAGATACAGTGTGCTAAAACAAAGATGAATGGTGTAAATAAGTATTAATAAAGTATTAAAATGCTTATAACTGCCTGAATGTATTAATATACATTACCGTGGTTTGCACAAACTGAGGTGCGTTATCATTGCTGTCAGTCACAGTAATAACAGCTGTGCCGGTGGTTGAATAACCTCTTCCTTCCAGGTCAGTCGCCGTAATTAACACAGTATATCTGGACCATTTCTGAAAGAGAAGATGTTTTCAGGTGAGAGTTTGTTTACATGAAATATTCTTCGCCAATGCGAGATCCATTCATCATTTCTCACCTCTTTGTCCAAGCCTAAAGCATTCACACGAATTCCTCCGGTAACAGGGTTGATTGTAAACAGGTCTGGTTTTGGCATTTCTGGATCTTGCTTGACGATTGCGTAACTGACTATACCATTGTAAGTGTCTGGATCATCTGCATCAGTGGCTGTGACTGTCATAAACTCATGACCTTCAGTGAGAGAAGAATAAAGACTGATTCGGTGGAAAAACTGAAGAGGCGTTTGAAAATATAAAACTGCTAAAAACCATTTCATTGAGAAACTGCATCATACACCTACCTATAACAGAAGCTTCAGGAACATTTCCATTGAATAGATTTTGTGTAAAAACAGGCTTATTATCATTTAGATCCAGCACATTTACAATAATTTCAAATGGCGCTTCTGCTATATCCACACCAACTGCAGTCGCATAAGTTATAAGCTAAAGACAGGAGAAGAAATACAGGCATATTAAGAGACAAATATCTGAGGTTGTAAAAACACAATAAAATCAAAATGAGAGTTTTTTCTTTTAGTCGATGTCTGTTAGCTTTGACAAATCAATATGCACGTTTAGTCCTAAAGAAAACTGCCTAATTTTTTTTGTAGATATTCAAATTAAGTAGGGTATAGGGATCATATGATCTGTATGGAGCAGGCACCACGGTCCGACACGCATGTGATTTTCTGCAAAGTTTAATCATCATAGAGTGAAAGTTTATCACTTGCATGAGTTTTAGGACATGTCAAATTAAACATTCAAATGATTTTAAATGATTTGAGAGCAAGAAGGCGCAAAGAGAGCTCAATTCTGAACCTGTGCGCTGTTTTCACATCTTTTCTTTTTTCGTATACCCTTCTTGTCTATTTGTGCTTGAACGGAGACATACACGCATAATTATGTCAAAATGCCCATCTCGGCAAGTGTCCAAGTGTGTAAACAGTAGTTTATGGCTTACGTGAATGTAAACAAGCTACATATCATTATATTGGATCCGTGCATTCACTCTTAAAGTGACAGCAGCCTTATATTCCCGCTGCTGTCTGAGTCATTAATGTTAATCGAACAACAAAATACAAAGATACTTTTTTTGCAACTTTTATGAATATTGATTATATTTCATTTATACAGTAGAGACTATGCAGTAGTATTTTAAATTTTATTATTCAATTTATGTACCTGAATTCTGTTAGGCTTACCTGAAAAACATAAGGGACTGTTAATTTCATTTGTATCTTTGTTCTATTGTATTTATTTATGCTTGTAATTTGTTTATTATTTTCTATGAGGATACAATCACCTACAAAATTGCCCCAATCATTCTGGAATGATTAATTATTTCCAAAAAGGGCTATTCAAGTCATCTGGTGATTTTCCTTTCACATTACAATATATATAGCAGAAAAAAAAATATAATTTTTTTCCAATATCGTGCAGCCCTATTTCACCGAATTAAGAATGATCAGAAAATCCAACGCTGAAATGCACTTAGAACTAACAGTTGATTTTAAAGTTTAAAGAGAGAAATCATCAAAATCATCTTACTCTGTATGAAGCTTTTCTTTCTCTGTCAAGTGGCCGAGTCACAAACAGATTCCCTGTTAATCTGTCTATAGTGAAAGTCCCCTTAGGATCCAGATCCGCTCCTTCACCTGTGATACTGTAGTGCATCTGAAGTTCCTTAGAATAGTCCGACTTTATCTAAATACAGAAATCAATAAGAGAACAAAGTCAATAACAGACAAACCTCTCTCGATCATCTCATTTTGAACTTTCCCTTCATGACTTTCTCTCACCTGGTGCATTTTCTCTGGGAAAGGACCTCTGCTATTCTCAGCTATATTAAATGGAGGAACAACCCAACCTCTCTTTGCTCTCTTCAGACCCGTTGAAGACTTTGGAAACATCAGAACCAGATCATCAGAGGGAGATTCCATCTGAAATTTAGTAAATGACACTTAGCAACAAAACAATTTGGTTTGCAATTAAACGTCACACAAACCATTAAAATATCTGGATATTTTTTGCATCTCCAGAATCAAAAAGAGCTTTATTGCCAAGTATGCTTACACACACAAGGAATTTGTTTTGGTGACAGAATTAAGCTTGGTGAAAGACAGATGTAGGTATTTTATATACAAATGCAAGGAATCTAAATCATAGGTATGATATGCCAAATAAATATAAGTATAATTAAAGCTGCAAGCAGCATTTAGCGGGGTTCAAGCATTTAAGGCCTTTAACCCTCTAGGCCAGTGTTTCCCAACCCTGTTCCTGGAGGCACACCCACACTACACATTTTCCAACTCTTCCTTATCGATCACACCTGAATCAACTCATCAGCTCGTTAGTAGAGACTCCAAGACCAGAAATATATGGGTCAGAAAAGGGAGACATTCAAAATGTGCACTGTTGGTTTGCCTCAAGGAGCAGGTTTGGGAAACACTGCTCTAGGCGCCACGGTCGAGTTTACTCGACAAGATGCGGCACTGAATAAAACGGCCGATTTTGTCAAATTGGATTTCAAATTTTGTTCGACCTCCCCTCCACTGGATGGCAGACATGTCATACTTCATCCCCGAATCAAAAAAACGTCATGTTTCTATACAAAATGTTCGAGTTAGAGCGCATTGAATCAGTGCGATCAAAAGCGGAGCTAGTGTGCGAGTGAGCCATGTTATCAGAGCCTCTCCGCAATCGCGGCGACAGTATTGTGTTGGAGACTTTGTCTAATGCCACTGGGTATGTTAGACGAGGTCGAAGTATTCATAGGACAGTTAGGAGGCAACGTGGAGGCAGGGTGGGGAGTCGCAATGACAATGACAGTAGTCCGAGCTGTGCACACTCGAGGCAGATCTGGCCGCGCTGCTCTTATCATGTCACTCATCATCTGTGCGAGTGAGCGTTTGAACT
The DNA here is from genome assembly GCF_029890125.1 of Rhinichthys klamathensis goyatoka. Taxonomy (NCBI): domain Eukaryota; kingdom Metazoa; phylum Chordata; class Actinopteri; order Cypriniformes; family Leuciscidae; genus Rhinichthys; species Rhinichthys klamathensis. The sequence continues at coordinate 126,928 of NW_026606907.1, read as the reverse complement.
AAACAGGTCTTGTCTACTTGTGTTTGTGTGTATATATGTGCCCCATACATGGAATCAGAGTGCCTACTGTATTTAGTAAATGGAAAATCTCTACAGCAAAAGGCCAACCAACCACTACATGCATTCGGTTTGTTTCTACCATTTATTAGTAATGATTTACACAGTTTGTTTACTACTTACTATATACCTGAGCATTCAGTATTGTGCAATATAGCATAGAGAAGGTGATGGACATTTTGGGGGTAAAGAAGTGCTGCATTTTATCATTTAAACATGTGACTTTTCATGAAAATTCTATAATCCAAGATTGCCACCACCATATGACGTCATAATATGCCAATTAGATGGGAAAATGTAATCCCTACATAAACTTTGGGTCATCCTTAATATTTCTCTAATTTACAGAAAGTATCTATCTTTGATCACTTTTAAGATACAGCCTTTTGAAATTAAGATGTCAAAATCAAACGTTTTAGGAAAAAACCTCTGGCGCCTAAAGGGTTAAGCACATAAGCATTAAGTTTTATTTAGCAAGGATTTAACCACTGACATCATAGATAGAAAAGACCATTTACAGCCAATACAGGCAATTTACCATAGGAAATATATGGTTTTCAAAGCTTTTTGACAATTATAGCGCCACCTCCGCCTTGAGCCAAGGATCACAGTGGTGTAAAAACCTTGATTCTAAGTCAAACGGTCTAGGAGTTATGAGCAATTTAGTACTTTTGGTTGCTGTAGCGCCACCTATGGGCCAATCGGGGTCATACTCTGATAGGTTCTCCCCAAACTGAGGCCTACCATCTTGCCAGGTTTCAAGTCTCTAGCACTTACGGTTTGGTCTGCACGATCAGTTTTACAAATCCTTACAATTACAATAGGGTTTCAGCACTTTGTGCTTGATCCCCTAAATAGTGCTGTCTATTGCACATGTTTATTGCCCAGTGGGGGCATTTACTGTTCATAAACTGATCACTGCCTGAGGAAACAACTTTTCTTGATTCTGGCTGTTCTGGTGCTGTTTGGTCTGTAGCGCCGGCCAGACGGAAACAGTTCAAAGAGGAAGTGGGGTGGATATGAGGGATCCAGAGTGATTTTGCCAGCTCTTTTACTCACTCTGGATGAGTGCAGTTCTTGTCAAGTCAAGTCAAGTCATCTTCATTTATATAGCGCTTTTAACAATGTAGATTGTTCCAAAGCTGCTTTACAGTGATAATAGGAAATCAAAGCAAAAGAGATTGTTTTGGCTTTATGACATGACATGAGCTCTAGAATAAAGTTATTTTCCAGCTAAAGTTAGTTTTAATTGATTCACTTTCGTCGCAACGATCATTAGTTCTTAACTTAGGGGCCTCTAACACGACATCGTTTTAACAGAAAACTCTTAAGTTCTCTCTATGCAAACTTTAAAAACGTGAACCTGTGAGAACGCTGATGGCGTGCACATGCGTATTAAGAGTTCATTCTATAGGTATGCCGTTTGAATATATGTGCGCAGGCATGTAGTATGGAGGACCAAACCTACAAAAACCAACCCTCAACAAACTACTTGTCTCCACTGCTGCCACAGTGCTGTCCCTGATAGCAACATAGTGCCGGCCCAAATCTGGCCCACATCTGGTACACGTGGACACGTGGTCCCATATTAACAGTATAATCCAGACCCGTTGGCTCGATAAGAAAACTGCAGGGGGTCCAGCAAGGGTTCTGTGATGTCCTCAGGTAGGCCAACACCAGTCTTTAAAACGAATTCATGACCACAGATGTTAAAACAACAGGTCTGTAGTAATTCAATCCTGTGATTTTGGAATTTATTTGGGATGGGGATGATGGTGGGACATTTGAAGCATGTAGATGTAACGAGTATTAATTATAACTTGTTTTAATTTTAAATTCACACAAAATCCACATTTTTCTGTTAGATATACATGTAAGAAAAGAAAAGAATTAATTTATATATCTATGAGGTTTGCGTTCGTCGCAGTTGTGACGTCATTGTCGCGTTGCGCGCGCTCTCGCTTCAGTCCGCGGGAGGTCTGAGCGGAGCGAGGTATGTAATGCACTCCTGTTCAAAAGAGTGTTATAAGTGAAAACAATCCCTAATAAAATGTGATTTGATTTCGTTAAAATGTCAAGGAGTATGTACAAGTATGTGATTTTCCCTTGTGAAGCTGTTTTTCCTGCATAAGTGAAAGTTTAACCGAGTGAATGCAGTATCACGTTGTTAGTATGTTAGTGTGAAAGTAGGCCTGTGAAGCGTGTCTGCTGATATCTTTTCTATGTTCAAATGTTTGACAGGAGAGGGCTGATTAAAAACACACTACATTGAATGCAACAAATAATTACTGCATTTTTCAACTCATGCAGGTATGGTTATAAATTGTTTTTGTGATTTCTTTGTGTTCAACCGTATTGGTTATATAAAATGCTGGAATATGGGTGATTTAAAGATGTATATTTTATGAGTTTGATTAGTGTCAATGTATATTCAGAGAAATATATATATATATATATATATATATATATATATATATATATATATATATTTCTCTGAATATACATTGACACTATATATATATATATTGTATATTGTTGATACATCTGATGTGATATTAATTATTACTATTTTCTTTATATTCTTTATTACTGTAAATGAGATTGTACAATGTGAGCTCGCTTCAGTCCGCGGGAGGTCTGAGCGGAGCGAGGAGAGGGCTGATTAAAAACACACTACATTGAATGCAACAAATAATTACTGCATTTTTCAACTCATGCAGATAAAGAACCTCTGAACCAGCGATCCGACTCTAGTCTTTATTCATCATCACACAACACAACACAACCCAGAGGGGTAGCCGAGTCGTAATAGCAGAGACACGCGAGCCCAAGCCGGCTACATAGAGACTTTGGACAGCTCCAGTGATCTGGTGAAGATCTTGGTGAAAATAGGGGCCAGCTGGTCAGCACAGGATTTCAGACAGGCTGGTGAAACACCTGTTCAACATATAAAGCAATTGTGTCGCTTAAAAAAAATGGACATGAACTTTTTGAAGTGACATAAGCTGCGTTTCCACCGCAGGAACTTTCCCCAGGAACTAGGAACTTTGGGGTGGTACTCGGTGTGTTTACACCGCAGGAACCAGGGTCTAAATGAAGTTCCGGGTAAAAATTCCCCCCCCAGAAAGTCCCTGCTGGCGAGGTAGTACTTTTTCAGAGTTCAGGAACTTTCGGGGTGGGACTTGTGCGCTGAACATGCTGATTGGTTGAGCTCACGTCACATTTGATTGGTTGACTACACACAGCATTTTATTTTAGCCGCCATTTTTAAAAACCGCGCTTCCTGGCTTCGTGCAGTAAAGAGTTGTCGGGAAATTAATATGGAGTTTACCAAAAAATACGACCGCTGGACCGACGACGAGGTCCAGGCTATAATAAGCGTATTTGCGGAAGAAGAAATCCAGCGGGAACTGGAAACGGCAATCCGCAATGAAAAGGTATACCTGAAAATATCGAGTCGGTTATACGAGCTGGGCATTGTTCACACTGGAAAACAGTGCAGAGAGAAGTTAAAAAAATTAAAACAAGACTACAAAAAAGTCAAGGATCACAACAATAGAAGCGGATCCGATCGGCGTACTAACAAGTGGTTTGACCGCCTGGACGCGTTGTTGGGACACAGGCCGGCATTCTCTGGAGCAGCGGTGACAAAAGACTCGGCAATTGCATTTTTGGAATCCATTCATGATTCTGAGGACCAGTCGGTTGAAGGTAAATTATCACACCTCTACATGATATTGCCTTAAACTCTTTGCAGTGATAAAACAAACTAACTTTTTTCAACGTGTTTTTACAGATGAAATGAATGGCCCCAATGATGTGCAGGCAACAGAGACCAGCGTGTTTTCCCCTGCAATCACCAGTAGCCCTCGTCCCATGTCTTCCGCCGAAACACAAACACGACGAGGTATTAAACAACGTTGTCTATTGATAAAAATATACTTCAAAACTAGGGGTGTAATAATATATCGTGCAACAATATATTGCAATACAAAAATGCAACAATACGTATCGTGGACAGTTCACCCAAAATAAAATTACTGTGTGAGAAAAAATTTCAGGTTTTCAGAGTTTTTTAGTGTCAGTACTACATTAAAATTATGTTGATATTAATGTATAATATAATGCAATGGGGGAATATTTGTGGGTCCTAATAATGCCAAACATCTATGTTACCAATGTTAAACATATTCATCTAAAATAATTCAGTATTTTCAGCTTCAGAATTATGTTTATTCTGGTGTCACCATTGTCCTTGAGTTACAAGCACCAAGTCCAAGCATGGAGCATGATGGCAAAGTTTTAAATTTAATATTTTGTAATGAAAACACTTAAAATACGTATTTTATGGTTTTCAGGGTGGGCTTGTGTATTTATTGTCATGTGTTTCTCCACTTAGGGAAGAGGAAAAGGGATTGTGACTTCCTTGATGCGCTGAGGGACATGGAAGATTCTAACCGGACCGCCCTGCAGCTTGGACAAGAACAGCGTGACAAATATATGCAGCTGTTACTTGAGAGCCAGGCTGAGGAAAGAGAGATGAGGAGGCAGGAGTGGGCGTTCCTGCAGTCGGAAGCTGAAGAAAGCAGACGGCAGCAGAGGGACTTTCAGGCCGGGTTTCTGTCTGTTCTTGGACAGTTTGCCCAGTCATTCAAAAAGTAGCCACTGAACTCTGAGATTGCACTTTAAATTGAACATTTGCATTTTTTATTTTCTTTGCACAATTCTAATTTTTATATATTGTTTGCATTCCTGCAGAGGGCCAGGTTTCTGTCTGTTCTTGGACAGTTTGCCCAGTTGTTCAAAAATACATTTGTATTTGTTTTTCTTTACACAATATATTACTGTTCTCGTAATTTATTTCTTTTCACATGATTGTATTTTAAAATATATATATTTAGTAAGCAGTACTTGCCTTGTGTTAAATAAAGTTTGTAAAATGTCACTTTGAGATCAAGTGCCTTTTCATCTCAATGGTAATTTTAGCTCTTACATAAGGTTTTGAAGTGCTGGTTAGATGTAAAACATTTCTGGTGAAAGTGCACAGGTTAAAATAAGCAAAGTGTAGGTATTTTAAGTCACTCATGAAATTACATTTTATATTTGACAGCCAAATATACAGGTGAAACTCAAAAAGTATTGTGCAAAGTTGTTTCAGTAATTCAACTTAAAGGTGAAACTCGTATATGGACTCATTACATGCAAGGTGTATTACATTTTCAAGCCTGTTATAATTATGACTATATGGCTTACAGCTTATGAAAACTTCACATTTATTCTAATTTTGAATTTGATTTTCATAGCTGAAATATCTCACTTTGCATTTAAGTTGAATTACTGAAATAAAGTTTTGCATGTTATTCTAATTTTCAAGTTTCACCTGTAAACAGAAGGTGATAACAGAATAAATTAAAACCAAAGCATGATTTAGAAGTAATCATTTTTATTTACAAAAAAAAAGTGTTACACAGCAAAAACAATGTACAACAGGTGTATACAGCCTAAAAAAGTGCATTACAGCACCTGAAGGTTATTTTTCCCTTACCAAAAAAAAAAACTTTATGGTGTGTAGCCAGTGATAGTGCAGTTTCCTACACTGTAGTCAAAAACTTCATTAGGCCTGTACGTGCATCAAGACCCTCGGCCTCTACAGTGGATGACAGTGCCCCGTCAGGCTGGTTGAATGTACCCATAGTCCATTCTTCTCTGAACTCATCACCATTCATTTCACAGAGGTTATGCAGAACACAACATGCGATCACCAGGGATTTGACCTTGTGTGTATTGCAGTCATTTCGTTTTAGCAAACACCTCCATCTGCCCTTTAGTCTGCCAAAAGCATTCTCAACCACCACCCTGGCTCTGCTTGTTTTATGGTTGTACACAAGTTGTTGGGGTGTCAGTCGTCCGTTGTCGGTGAAAGGTTTCATCAGCCAGCTCTTCAAAGGATAGGCTGCATCACCAAGGACATAGTACCCCACATCATGTCCACAAATGTTCTTGGTTACATCAGGTAGTAACAAACCCCCATCCACTAGGTCCCACAATCCTGACAAACGTAGCACTCTGGCATCATGCAGGCTCCCTGGCGCTCCTAAAAAAACATTCCAAAAGAGGCCTCTTCCGTCCACAACAGCCTGTAGGATGATCGAATGCCAGCCCTTCCGGTTAAAGTACTCTGTGTGGTACTCCTCTGGTCCAAGAATGGGGATGTGTGATCCATCAATTGCACCTACACACTGTGGCAAACCCCATCTGCACTCAAAATACGTCGCCATTTCTTTCAACTTTTCACTGTTTGGTAACTGGATAACTTCTTGCATGAGTACCTTCTCAACAGATGAGCAGAAATCGTGAACACAGTGACACACAGTAGCAACTCCGACTCCAAATAAATGAGAGATGTTTCTATACTCAGAGTTGGTCGCAAGTTTCCACAGTGCAATGGCGATTCTTTTTTGAATGGGTACACAATGTCGGTAGTTTGTGTCATGTCTCTCCAGTTGGGGTTGCAATCGACGACAGAGGTACAGAAAAGTATCCTTAGACATCCGGAAATTCTTTATCCACTGTGCTTCGGTGAAAGTTGGAACCACGCTGTCCCACCATTCTGTTGTTCTAGTGTGCATCCAAACCGATCGCGAAACACGACGCATTCGATAGTACTCCCATATCTAAAACACACAAAAGTTGCAAAAAATAAGTTGATGTAATCGATAATAACATTATTCACAACTCTTGTTAATTTTGGTGGATTAATTTCTTACCAATCTTGTTCTTTCTGCCCGATGGCGCGCGTTCGTCCCATCCATCTCACGGTCAATGTCCACTATAGCTGATAACAAACGTTGTCTACTTTTATATCTAGCATTACGAGCTTTCTGAATACGCTTTAGTATTAATGCTCGTCTCTTTTCTGCCGTTTTGTTAATTACCTCGTTAGTAAACCAATAGATCGCACACAAAAGCAGCACAGCTTGAATATCCTCCATACTCAAAACAAACGCGTCGCGCAGACTGGGAGGGAGGAGCAGTCGCACGCAGTTCAACGTCACCAGACTAATTTACATAATCTTCCCGGTACTTTAGACCGCGGTGTAAACGCAGTAGGCAACCGGTCTGGGGCAAAAAAAAGTTCCTATGAAAAAAGTTCCTGGGACAAATAGTTCCTGGTAATTGCGGTGGAAACGCGGCTATAGTGGAAGTTGCATGGCCTGTCAACGGAGGGACAGAAGACAGAAAGCTCTCAGATTTCATTTAAAATTACTTCTCTTGAGTTTCGAATATGAACGAAAGTCTTACAGGTTTGGAACGACATGAAGGTGAGTAACTGACATTTCTTTTTTTTTTGTCTTTTTTTTTTGGGTGAACTAACCATTTACTAGTTGTCAGAATTTATCAAGCACATTTTCAAACTATTTTCTATAGCCGGAAAGAAGCAGAGGAGTGGAAAGGTGAATTGTGGTGGGAGGTTAGGGATGCAAAACAGAGGAAGAGATATAATAATTTCCGATGAAATAAAGTCCACTATTGTGGACCATGTTTTCAATCATGGCCTTACTGTAACACTGGGTGTACTCCGAAATAAGGGAGAGCTGGAACCAAATGCAGAGTAAGATTTAATGAAAATAAGAGTCAAAATAATAATAAAAACACCAGGGAACACGAGGCACAGAACTGAGAACACCAAACAAACAGCCATACAAGGACAAGACCTGACAATCAATACAGGAAACACTGAGGTTTATATACACAAGATAACAAGAGGCTAATGAGGAACAGATGTTAGTAATACTAATGAATCACTATGGCAACAAACAAGGCAAAAATGGAAACAAAAGCAAACAGGTCAGGCTTGTACTGTACTGAGAGCGGTCTCTTGTAGGAACTTGTTTGTACCTGTGGAGAGGAGATGTTCATGGCCGTGTCCATGTGATGGTCCTCATGATGATGATGGACACGCTCAACTCTGACAGACACCGTGTGCTTCTTTCCACTGGAGTCCCAAGCGTCCAGAGAAAACACCTTGTGGCCTTCATGAAGAGTCACTTGTCTCTTCAGTGTTACAGTCCCATCCATGTCCACATCAAAACACCTGTCAGCGGACTGGAAGAGCGTTCTTGTTCTTCCATTGCATGCATTAAAAATTACTGTCAGAAAAAGAGATTCAATTGGCACATATGTAAACCTGGTTCCCTGAGTTGAAAAAAAAAACGCTGTGTCAGTAGCTGATACTATGGAAACACCCTCCAGGTGTGACAATGGTCTGAAATAGTGTTGTCAAAGGAACCAGTAGGTCCAAATTGTACCTTTGCGATTAGTCAGGGAATCAAGGTTAGCAAGTCAATACTTTATTTTTTCCTCACTACCCTTGGTTGAGGAGCGGTGAAGGGCTGCGAGGTGTCCCTCCATTGGAGCGGTCTGTCATGGCACAGGTGCACCTGTGTCTGGCGGCCGCTGCCTTTTGGGGGGATTCTCGTTCCCTCCTAGGGCCTGTGAATTCTGGTCCATTTAGATGGGCAGAGATTACAAAGCCTTGGGGCAAGCCGCCTCCTCTTGCATGCCATAGCGCTGCCACAGGTCTGTCAGGCCAGGGCACCCATGGACATGCACGAGGGTAGCCCAGACCGTGCGCTCATAGGTGAGCTCCGCATTGCATCCATCCTCGCCCTCCGGGGTACAAGGGTCGTGGCATGCGCGATCGGTCTGGCGATGTCCACCTTAGTGGTCCAGGAACGCCATATTTGCTCAGCCTGGTTGATATGGCGGATGTGGACAAGGTTCAGCTCCTGGTCTCCCCAATTTCCCAGGTTGGGCTGATCGGCGATGCGGCGGAGAGCTGCGCCCAACAGTTCTCTGCTGCCCAAGCGCAGACGGAGGTATCCGGCACATCCTGCCCCGGTGGCCCGCTGCTGCCTCCACCCCGCCGCTGGTGGCAGTACCTCCGCCTGCTCATCATCGAAGGCGTTCCCTGGCCGTTGCTCCTGCTGGGCCTCTGCAGCAGCCTCCACCCAGGCCTCAGCATGAAGCCGGCCGCAGGAGGGACGTCCAGCCCGCTCCAGGCGCTGCCAAACCAGGTGGCAAGCGACAGCGAGAGCATTCCGGAGCGGGCCGCCCAGGATGGAGGAGGATGCTCTTGGAGTTGGTCACCGATCCACTCCCTCCCCCCGGGTGAGGGCCAGGTGGAGTCTTTGTGGTGTGTGTGGTCTGTTTCACCGCTTGCTCCCAAATGAGTGGAGAAGGCGGTACCCACACCTCAAGGAAAGAGCAAATTCCTCTGTTCCTGGGCTCCAAGTGGGGAAGTCTGGCAGTGTGCGACCCTGTAAAGCCTTGCACCCTTCAGCCCCCTCTTGTTCGCCAGCACGGCAGCTGGGTGCGGTTCGAGGACCCGGTCATCCGCCTTCTCACGCATCCCTGGCCATCTCGTGGAGACAGGTAAGTGTCATGCATCACACTTAGACCCTGCTTCGGGCCGCCTCCGGGCCTTCCGAGTCGGGTCCCTGTCCTCCACTTTGCTGCCCCACCTCAGGTACGTCTGCCATCAGACTCGGTTGCGATTCAGTTCGCTGGCTTCCGCCCTGACTCAGTGATTTTATTCATACCTAGGTGTTGAGCTAAAATGCTCCTAAAGCTAGTGATATCTAGCACACCTACGTATTGAGCATTGCTCCTGTCCTGTGTGCGCACATCGCGTCCTACTGGCAAAGGATGCGATGTAGCCTTCCCTCCAGCCGATATGAAAACCGGTTTCTTTTAACCCGTGTTTCATTGTACCTTAGAGTGGTGGGTCATGGCCATCTTAGACCTGTGTCAACTGAAACGGGCCCTTTTTCGAAAGCCTCCGTTCAGCTGTTACACAGATGCATTTCTGAATGCTCCGTCCCTTAGATGGCCTGCAGCGTTCGACCTGAAGGACGGTACTTCAGATCTCGATCCCTCCGCTCCACAGATCATTCTGTGTTCTTGCGTTGAGGGTGCGAAGTATCAGTACAAGGTCCTACCCTTCGAGTGCTCCATAGCCAGTTGGGTCTTCAGGTCAACTGGGAGAGAGTGTTCTCGCCTACGGGCTGGTATCTCTTTTTCAGTTTGGAGAAGGACTCGGTTTTACACGTCTCTTCAAGTAAGAGTGTGTTCGGCTGGTGTTATTAGAAGTGAGAAAGGGTCCCACTGAAATAACTTTCAGAGGCTCCTGGGGCATATGGCAGATGCAGCCGCTTAGCTTCCTCCATATGAAGACCGTTTCAGCACTAGCTTCATGACCGAGTCCTGAGGTGACCGTGGCAGAGCGGCACGCCCTGTGTGATGACAGATCACCCCGGCTGGCCGCCAAACCCTCAGTCTGTGATCAGACCTTTTGTTTCTCCGGGCAACCCGCTCCTAGAACGAGGTCAACTATCACCATCTGAGGGGCCATGTACAAAGGGCATGCTTTAACGGAGGCCTGGGCGACCTCCGACTGCATTGGCATCCGTGCCTCGAGTTGTAGCAGTTCCCCTCGCTTTGAGCCATCGTTGCTCAGCGAGCTGGTACTGGTTCGATCGCGACCGTTGCACTATGCTTCCCTCACGTCTCACAACTCGCCCGTCACCTCCTCCTTGGAGTCAGAAGCTTCTGAGGACGCTTCATTCCAATACTCTTCCGGCCTGCTCAATCGTGCCACCAAAGATCCTCACGACAGCTTGGCCAGGGAGAGTAGTGACTCCATCCCCTGCCGGTCCAGCTGGGGAGGTACTTTTCGGGGCCGCACAGTAACATCTGTTTGCCTCTCCGGAGTCCTCCTTTTGCCGGTTGTTATTTTGTCTGAGCGGACAACCCTTGGACAGACACTGGCTCTCAGCAGGACCCAGGGCTCCGCAGAAATGCGTCCCCAAGTGAGCCTACTAAAAAAGCGACTGCGATTCGTTATCGCCTGGCGCCTGGCGCCTGCTCAAGTTCAGTGATTTCATCACACTCACATGTTGAGCAGAAATGCTCCTGAAATTCAGTAAAGTTGATCACACTCAGGTGTTGAGCAGGAATGCTCCTGTAGCTCAGTGAAATTTATCACACTTAGGTGTTGAGCATGAAATGCTCCTGAAGCTCAGTGATATTTATCACACTTAGGTGTTGAGCATAAAATGCTCCTGAAGCTATAAGCAGTGATCTTCACAAGTAGTGTTGAGCAGTGCTCCTGTCTGTGGGCGCCCAGTCGCTTGCACCTAGTGTGCCAGGTCAGGAGGGAACAGGTCTTGATAGTTGCCCCTTTTTTTGGCCCAACCGGACCTTGCTCCCCTCGACAGCCTACCTGACTTCCCCTGAACACATTTTCAGGGACGGGGCACGATGGCACCTGCGTCCTGATCCCTGAACACAGGCCGGTCCTACACTGGTTCCACTGGTCCTACCAACGCAGAGGTTCAGGTGGCTATCACAGGAACATGTGATAGTTACCATCACTTCTGCATGCACCCCCTAAAAAAGAGGTAGTGTGCTTGCGCTTTAGGAGTGGAACCTATTAAGGCGGGCGTACACGGTGCGATTTTTAGCTGTTTTACGAGCTCGCAGATGATTTTTTTCACTCGGGAGAAATCGCGTGTAAATCGGTTATTATCGGTGTGCGGGGAAGATACGAGCCGAGCCGAGCACCTCTCGACCTCCCGATAATTTTTAAGCATGTCGAAAAAGTTCGGGAGCTGTCGGCTTGCATTCGTGAGGTGTGTGCGGATGAATGAGCCGATTTGTCGATCTATCTGAATTTGACCAATCAGAAGCTGAGAAAATCCACAGAAGAAAGACGAAAATGGTGTGGACTACTAGAAACACTACTGCTTCAATTAATGTTTTTATGTTGACTTTGTGAAAGGTTAACTAAACAGCATCTGCCGTGTTCCTGCTGGCCAGTATTTGGCATATTTCATTCTGTAACATACAGATCTGTATTATGCTATTGTTTTTGATAGTGTTATACATTTCTTACAGATTCTTACACGTCACGATGATCATTGCGTTTGTATCTTCAGCCTAATCTTTTTTTTATTAATGCCGACAGAACAATGTTGCCAGATATTGCTACGAAAAACAAGCAAAAACAAACAAAAACAAAGAAATTATAAAAATCCAAAATAAGTTCAAAGCTAGTGTTTTGGAAATAAGATTAATATATCACGAACCACTTTAATAACTTCTAAACTGTGACATTAATCCAAAAAACAAGTCCAGAATACTACTGTCACCTTTCCATTATGTGGATCTGGCAACACGGGATCTGGCACCCGCGATCATCTCACTCACAACGCGCTCAAGCTCACTCAAGCCCCGTTCACTGCGCTATAGCTTCTCGCAGCAAAATGAATTGCAAACACTCACATGATGAGGTGGTTTAAAAGGCTAATTAATCATTCAGAGAGCTTGAAATTTTATTTTTGAATGTGTAGCCTACCGTAACTAAGTTTTTTAACTCATTCACACACACACACACACACACACACAAGGGTGACCGGACGTCCGTTTCCCGGTGCTGAAAACGAGTATATGTAGCAAAATAATCCCGCCTTGTATCAATATTTTATATGCAGTTATGAGAGAGTTTTTGGCGCGGAACTTCGTGCGATTTCTTCGGAATTCAGCAGGTCGTAAAATCGTGTTGTATATCACTGCCTCCGTACGATTTTCGGATAAACTCACTCGTAAAGTGTGCGTGGACATACGATCTTCCGACCGTCAGAATTCGCACCGTGTACGCCCGCCTTTAGTTGAGTGAGTCTTCTCTCCGTGAGGAGATCCTGAGCGCTTTCGATCATTTCAGTGCTCTCTTTCCTGCAAGTGGGGTGGAGTAGGCTGTCCCCACCCCTCCTCTAAATGATGTTGCCTCTTTTGCGCACATCATGTTGCAGAAGCATGGAAAGCACGTCCTGATCGTCAGGTTCCTGAGGGAGCTAAGGAAAATTCCTTGAGTTCCCCTTTATCCTCTTGGGCCTTATCTCTGGTGCAACTGCACTGCAGAGACTGCCCCAGAGCCACTGCAGGCAGTGAGTTAAAAAATTATGTGAAAACAGTTCTCCTGTTCGCATGGTCTCTACTAGAGGGTAGGGACTTGCACACTTTCAGTCAACGAATTGTGCCTGGAGTTCACGCCGGCTACTCTCACGAGCTGAGACCCCGGCCTGGATTGTGCCCAAGGTTCCTACCTCTCCCGTAATAGGAGCAGGTGGTCAGCCTGCAAGCGATGCCAGGAGGAGGCAGACCCAGCCCTGGCTTTCTCTGTCCGTCCGCTACATAGCGGTTAGACGTGTACAGAACGGAAGCCTTGGTCCTCAGACCAACTCTAATCTGTTGGATCCAGCAGAGAGGGAAGGCTGTTCCAAGCAAAGTTGGCCCACTGATGGTGGCTACCTTCAATTCGGTTAAAATTCCGAGATGCTCAGGTCCTCTAATGGCTCGTTTCAACTGAGTGGTACGGTACGGTCAAAAGTGGTTTTTGTCACAGTGGTTTCCACTGTCAAAAGTTGTGAATGGTACCAAAAAGCCGAACCGTACCGTACCACTTTTTGGGTACCTTTCCGTTGGGGTACCTAGCACAGTGGTACGATACTAAAAGGTGGAGCTAGACTCACTGCAGAACGGTGATTGGTTGACAGAGTATCGTCACTTGAGCGTGCTACAAGGGCATTAGAAGCATACAGTTAAAATATAATACTACTGTTATTGTGTCACGAAATGTAGTTTTAAGAGTTTTTCAGGCGAGAAAGTAGTTTTTAAAAAAGCTCAAATCTGTGGTTTATTTACAGATTTATGATAATTTGAAGATCCATTTCTAAGCAATCACCGGACGCTCTGCGCTTGTGCACCCCGCCTGGAGCAGCCTTTCCCCTGATGTTTGCAGCTGACTCTGACGTCTCTGTAGTGGTTAAACATGAGATATAATTCGTCTTGTACAGACCTAACAGGCGATCTTTGGTCTCGTGAATCTATAATTCGTTCCCTGGCCAATAGTTTTGGCAGAAGGCTAAGTGAAGTTTCATATATTTGAGCGCTGAATTTGTATATTTGACTGAATTGTTTGCTTTCTGTTATTAAAGCTTTACTGTATATCTTTTTGTACCTTTTACTTATACTTTTATAATGGCTATTATTGATAAAACTGAAATTCAACAAAAAGAGATAGTTTTGTCATTGTTTTATTTTATTACAAGATCATCTGTAATGTTGTTTATTGCAACATTTGTACCAATGCAATACGCAATACATTGCCTGGAATATGTTTAATATTTTTCAATTTAAACGAAAAGAGGCAGGTATTTTATATTTAGATTTGTTATAAATATAACCTTACATAGCCTACATGCAGTGAATATAATCAATAGGCTATGCGTTGCCTGAACCACATTTGTGTGCTTATAATGTTTAACCCTTGTGTTATGTTGCGGGTGAATTTGACCCGTTTCGATTTTCAAGTTATTGGAAATACTGGTTAACCTTTGTTTTTTTTCTTGATATTTTGTGACTTTTTCTCAGTTATCATGATGAACATGCATGCAAAGTTTCAACATGCTGATGTGTTTTGACATATACAAACAAAATTACTGTTACGTTTGTGATGTTCGCGGGTCAATTTGACCCTCATAGACAGCCATTCAAAAGCAACTGTACAGACACAAAATAAAAACATTTATTTTCTGTATGTAAGGGCACTTCAACTCCAGTTCTAACGTGCAAGTGCATCTAAAAGTGCTCTAACCCTAACCAAACACACTTGAAAAAGCTAAAATTACAGTGTTCAGAATAATTTGCAAATTACAGATGAAAATCTTTGTCAGACACAGATAGTAAAATAAGCTCTCATTTCAATATTCAAAATATCTAAAATACCTAGCTTTTAACCAAAACTTTTATGTAGGATCTTCAAAGGCAGCTTTACAGAGCCAATAAATAAATAAAAAACATTTATTTGATGTATGATTTTGTTATGTTTGGTTTCTCACTTCCCAGTGAGTGACTAATGAAACTAGGAAAATAGGTCTTAGGAAACTAGGGAAAGTTAACTTAGGAAAATGAAAAATTTTCATTATACGGCAATTTTTTTTGTTCAGTTACGATGTTCAAAGCATAAAAAAAAAAAAAAAAAAAAAAGGAAAAAAATATATACGCAAAAAAAATCAGTAAACTGTTTATTTTCCAATTTTGTCAAAACAAAACTGTTTTAAAAAATGTTTTAAAAACATTTTCATAAATCCTGTTTTCAGATATAATGTTTTTGTAATGTTTGACAAATGTTGATATTAAAAGTTTACAGTTTGTATCTAAATCTTTGTTGTTTTTCATAGTGTGATTTTTGAGGAATTGTATTGAATCCAATTAGGGTCAATTTGACCCGGTCCATAAGGGGAGTACACAGAATTCGAACAGAACACAAGTGTTAAAATGTATTTAAATGAAATCGAAAAGAAGCAGAGTGGTGTTTTATAACATATTTCGTTTTATTGTTGCCTAAAATGTACACAACCGGGAGTAGCGGAGCGAGCTGAGTGGCGCATTCAAGAACGCGCTGTTCCAGCAGAATTACTGGACTCGCGTCCTCGGGATCATTCTCCTGAGTCGGACTTTGCGTGGCTACTTGGTATTGAGAAACGCCTAATGCCAGCGCTTGTTTCTTGTGACAAACATGCCGAGAAGCAAGAACAAGATCTGCTGTCTGTCATCCATTGTTGTTTACTATGTCGCTTTCTTCGCGCGAATATGACGTCGATCGCTTCTTTCCGGCAAACACCACACCTATCAAGTAAGGGTACTGTTGGCGGTGGAAACGCAAGCCGGATCATGCTGTACTGACCCGACCCGTACTGTACTGTACCGTACCGTACGCCTCTGTGGAAACGAGCCATTAGGTGTTATAGAGCCCCTCTATAATGAGTGTGTGCTCCGCCTGGGCGTTGACAGAGTGCTTTGCTGACAGATTCTAGAGTTGGGGGCTGGGCGACACCTAGATTGAACCGATGCTTCCGTGAGCTCCCTTCTCATGAAGCCAGCTTCACCAGGAGCCCGGTTCAAGTGTCGGCTTGCTGCGCCATTCCTCTCCTATGGACTGGATACGTGCGCCATTCTACTCCAGTGAGTTCCCTTAAAACTGAACCTTGTTGAGTTCCTCCGCACCCCTCCGACATCAGACGTGGCGGAGCGTCCGGTGTTAGGCCTACCACTCGTAAGCAGTGTGGAACCTGTGCTAGGCTGGGGCCCATATGTTGCGATCCCTACGGTGATCCCATATGTGTATTTCCACGATACGGCTCCCTTCGGTGAAGGGACACAGTTGCCGCAGATTTGTCGGCTGCACATCCATGATGCGAATCTCCCGTTCCACCACATCCCAAAGATGCTCTATTGGGTTGAGATCTGGTGACTGTGGAGGCCATTTTAGTACAGTGAACTCATTGTCATGTTCAAGAAACCAATTTGAAATGATTAGAGCTTTGTGACATGGTGGAAGTAGCCATCAGAGGATGGGTACATGGTGGCCATAAAGGGATGGACATGGTCAGAAACAATGCTCAGGTAGCCGTGGCATTTAAACGATGCCCAATTAGCACTAAGGGGCCTAAAGTGTGCCAGGAAAACATCCCCCACACCATTAGACCACCACCACCAGCCTGCACAGTGGTAACAAGGCATGATGGTTCCATGTTCTCATTCTGTTTACGCCAAATTCTGACTCTAACATCTGAATGTCTCAACAGAAATCGAGACTCATCAGACCAGGCAACATTTTTCCAGTCTTCAACTGTTCAATTTTGGTGAGCTCTTGCAAATTGTAGCCTCTTTTTCCTATTTGTAGTGGAGATGAGTGGTACCCGGTGGAGTCTTCTGCTGTTGTAGCCCATCCGCCTCAAGGTTGTGCGTGTTGTGGCTTCACAAATGCTTTGCTGCATACCTCGGTTGTAACGAGTGGTTATTTCAGTCACTGAGAACAGAGATGGTTGTGGGTGAAAATCCCAGTAGATTAGCAGTTTCTGAAATACTCAGACCAGCCCTTCTGGCACCAACAATCATGCCACGTTCAAAGTCACTCAAATCAACTTTCTTCCCCATACTGATGCTCGGTTTGAACTGCAGGAGATTGTCTTGACCATGTCTACATGCCTAAATGCACTGAGTTGCCGCCATGTGATTGGCTGCTTAGAAATGAAGTGTTAACGAGCAGTTGGACAGGTGTACCTAATAAAGTGGCCGGTGAGTGTATATATGTACAGTATACACCGGAAACAAACAAAACGAAAAACATTACAAACACGAAATAAATTGCATGAGAGAGGAAGACAAAAATGAGGGAGAAGGAGAGAGAGAGAGTTGGGAAGAGAGAGAGAGAGAGAGAGAGAGTAAGATTGAGGGAGAGAGAGATTGAGAGTAAGGAGATCTGGAGAGATCTTCTTGTGGCAAAAGTCACAGACAACCTTGAGAGACACACAGATCAAATCCCCTGAATGGGGCAAGCAGATCTTAAACCATTTAAATCGATAGGAATTACGATACTTGCATGGGTATTTCTCGTGGGCTGAGAGCGAAAACATGTGTGTGTGTCTCTGTCCTCGCGTCATGCGTTCACGTGGTCTTTCAGAGCGGGCAAAGCGCGTTAGTTTGAATGAAGGCTTAAAGGTCTTTGGTTCTCCTGGTGTTGCTGAGGGAAACCGCGTCTTGCGTGTGTGTCCTTAAGAGCGGGTGCGTGCTTTCTCAGCTCTTCCGGGCGAGCGTGGTCGCTGCAGATTCAAAGAGTCTCCTTCAGGTTGAAGTTGCCGATTACGTTCATTTCACTGAAACTAAACGTAACAAAGTCTGAAGACGAAAATAAAGAAAGATTAAAAAAAACAGAGAAAGCTCCCTAAGGAGCCATGGATCCAGAAACCTCTCACAGGAAAAAGCTCTCGTGTTCCAAAGAAACTTCTGTGTCTCTTATGGAGAGGAGGGTTCACGCCTCTGTTTGCGCGAATCACACATGACCGTCCGCGGATCTGGAGCGGACACAGTTCTCTTTGTCCTGTGGGGGATTCCCACTTGACTGACTCATGAGGAGATTGTATTTGAGCCGTTCGGCTCCTGAAATATGAAATGTGTAAAATAATGCACCTTACTTCATTATGCTATCGGAATTCGGCTCCGTTAGATTGAGCGAATTACAGACATATCAGACACGTCACATGAAGATTATCGGAATATAGAGTTACATAAGATATGCATTTTATAAGCATTTAATGTTCCTTCACACGACTATAAAGCCATAATACCGGCTACCATGACCTAGGAAAATCAAATTCATGTTTATGCATTTCTTAAGGGGTTATACTTATAGACAATATAAGATTGCAGAGTCTATTCCTCTTTCTTCATCAGAATTCAAGTGGGAGCTGTGATTTCCCTTGGAATTCCTTTTGGGAGTCATAAAGTTTTATGACCTAGCAAGAGGAAGAGTTATAGAATCTTTCTTTAGAAATAAACTTAAGGTTCGAAGTTACAGAACAGTTAAAATTACATCTATAGAATAAGACAAAACTAATTAGATATGCATGCATACAGGAAGGTCGGATGTGTGCGGGTATGTGTGGATGTGATTGTTCAGTCAGCGTTTTCTCCGGGGAATCCTGTGTGTGCGGATTTAAATTGACAATGCTCGTCTTGTCATCTTCGTAGGAAACCCTCGGGGCGCTCTCCGCGTGATCTTGCCAAAGCGGGGCTCTTGGTCAAATGTCTTTTGGTGGTAAATAAAGTCTTCTTTGACTTAATTATTAGAGAGAACTGCCGTGTGTGCGAATTGTAGTCAGTGACTCAATCAAGTCCGAACAAAACTTCTTTGTGTCACAGCCAAAAAGAAGGATAAAGAGCTGTGGTTGATTAAATTAGCTTCCAGTAATTTTAAATCCACTGACCAGGATTTGCTAATTCCGAACCTTTGGCCGGATACCCGTCAGTGTCGCTACAGTCCCCCTTTTCGTAGGATGACGTCCCTTTGTGGACATCATCGGACGACAAATCATCACGACGGGCTGATGGCAGGTGGGCCAGGATGTTAAGGATAGCAGGTGGAGCTTAGAGCTGAGGATTCGGCTCGCTGAGGTTCAGCGTGGTCTCTGACTTGGCACCCCCTTTTCGGGGATTCCGTCTGAAACCTCCAGGCACGGCTTTCGTGAGCTTGACTGTATCGCATCTCGTTGAGTCTTCTTTGCAGAGTGGAGGCCAAACCTAGTGTCAGAGTGTGGCCGGTTACCGTAGAGATGCCCCGCGCATTGTCGGCTGCGGTCCAGGCTTGGACACAGGTGAGGTAGTCAAGACTGGCAGTCGAGACAAAGCTCGGAGGGCTGTGTCACTAGGAGCAAGGTCAATTAGCTGGGACCTCCCTTTGCACACCACAATTCCCGTTCTGGAGTTAGGGTGACAGTGTGGTACCTGAAGAAGGATGGGATTTCCAGTTCTATTTTGTACTCTTTGCTTGGAAGATGGAACAATGTCAGGTCATCCAGGTGAAGGATGGCACCTTTCGGTACTTGAATCCACACGCTCTGGTTGAGCAAGGTGACACGGGTGGCAGTGTCATGTTGGTTGTAAGTGCGAGTAGCTGTTCGCACGGGGGTGTTGACGAGCCATCTGTCACCTACAGTCTCTGCTTGTATCTCGGTGCCTTGTGTGCGAGGCTTGGCTTCTGCAAGGCAGCGTGTGTCGCTGATCATGTGTTGCAACCCGCAGGTTCCGTCAGTGTTGTCTCTGCAAAAGGGTTTGCTAGGGCAGAGATAGTGAATGTCTTTGGTCGTGGGCTGCACATGTGGGGCCAGGTGCAGCGGTGTGTCGCTGGTCATGTGGTAGGCCACCCCGTCCGGGGCTGTGACCAGCGGAGTTTGAGCAAAGTCTTTCTGGAAGACAGTAAACAGCTGTTTCATGGAGTTCACTGTCTGGTTCACCAGAGCGCTGTGGGTGTTGAGATTTGCCGCGGTTCCCTTAAATGTCTTTTCGATGGTCTGCAGGGATGCACTCTGTGTTGTGAGTTGCAGTCTTAGCTGTGGGATCTCAGTCCGTATTTCAGTCACATGGTTCACTGCGTTGGCACTGGGCATACCAATGCTAAACAGAGTTCCGACAGCAGCGGCGGCTCCGAGCAAAGCTCCCAGGAACCGTTTGAAACGGTAGTTGTGTCCACCTAAGTCCGCTTGTGTGACAGTCATTTTATCAAGTTGGTTGAGCACGTGCTCGGCATTGGCCTTGGCGTGAGCGAGGGAGTCCTCTGTCCATCGGGCACGGGTCCAGCTGTACAGCTGGGCTGCTGTGCTGGGGTGAGGTGCTCTGTAGACGTTGCGGGGGTTGCGTCGAACACACACTTTCTGGGTGTGGTTCCTGCAGTTGGTGATCAGGAGTTGTTGTCCTCTCCGGACGATGCCTGCTGTCGGACCTGGTGAGATGTCCGATTGCGGCTGTCTTCTGGTTGGCTGGAGGCACAGGCATCGCGAACCACAGCAGCATCCTGGTAAAAGTGAAAGGGAGAGAGACAGAGAAAGGGAGGAAAAATTTCAGCGAGTGTCGTCCTCGGTTGGCTAGGACAATCTTTTCGCTTTGAGGACGCCGGTATGCCACTTGCTTCGGTGTCTTGCAAGTGTCTCTGGTGCTGAGCTGTGCAGCACGTGGTGCGTCCAGGGCGTACATTGGTATGACCCCCCTTTTGCACTGTGGCATCACAAGCTTTGGCGCAGTGATGGCATCAGGTGCAGAACGCTGAATGTTGTCCTGTGCACGCAGCATGTGCTTGTTGACGTAGGTTAACAGGGGCACCGGTTGTCGCTGGGTGCAGACGGCGTTCGTGGGTGGTTGGAGGGGTATGAGAGGTGGTTTCTCATAGTGTCCATTGTTTTGTCACAGTCTTTGGTAGCTAGAAGGTTAAGGTCAGGTGAGGCAGGGGCTCTGTGACATTTTGGCACACTTGTGGTGAGACTAATGCATGACCCTAAAAGTTCAGAACCACTGTGTAATGGGTCCGCTCGATATGTATGGGATGATTATAGTATCAAAATGATTAACACGTGCAAGCACACTTATCAATGAACTTGATACATGTTGCAGAAATGTTTTATCCATGCCTTTCAACTTGCGTGTGCAAAATTCTAAATTGAATGAATGTGAAGCAATTTGTACAAATAGAGACATTTTTGTGAATACAAATGTTTTCCTTTGTATTCATGTATCATAATTTGCACATGCAACACAGAAGATGTGCATGTGTGGATCAGGTGACGCGCGTGCATTCATTGACGTCTTTTCTTTGTCGATCTCACTTGATGCATTTGGATGTTGAGACTTTCTTTTCGCGGTTTTTAAGCATTTCACAACCCACACACAAACAACTACAAATGAATAGGCCTGGTGCTATTTATTAATGTGTGCACAACTACCCATCTATTTGACAAATTCACAAATGTGCGTCACTACATTTCAACTAATACAATACAACTTGTGTGTGCAAAATCCAAAATCACATGAATGTGCAGCATTTTGTACAAATAGAGACATAGTTGTTAATACAAAACCTCGATTTTGTATTAATGTAGGCCAGAATTTGTGCATGCAACAAGTAAGATGTGCATTTGTGGATCAGGTAACACGCGTGCATTCATTGACTCGTTTCTGAGTCGATCCTATTTGATTCATTTGAATTTTGAGACTTTCATTTCGCGGGTTTCGCCTTGCACGATCCACACACAGCTGTCTAAGAAAACCTGCTACCACTAGATGGCAGTATTCTGCTGAAACAGACAACGGCAGCATAATCAAGCGTTCTTCCGCATTTAAGACGCTTAATGAGAGTGATATTGAAGCACCAAATTTAGTACACAATAATATAGGCCTACCCTATTAATAAAGCATACTTTATAGAGGTAAACAGATAACATCAGATTATGAACAACAACCATAGAAAACCATTAATTGCATGTTCAATAGCCTACAGTATATTGGCTACTGAGTTTAAATATCACCGTCTTACTGCATTGACGTTAAGCTTTTTCTTTATAATATGCTCTATGGGAGGAAAACTATATAGCCTACAGACAAGGCGTTTCAAGTTAATGGCATTTTCCTTCCTGTTAAAAAAAAGGTGAAATTTCGCAGTTGCGTTCATATTATATGCTTATTTTTTATCTGACTACACATTGTATACATAGTATACAAGCTTTGGAATTTGAAAATGTCTGTTTTTAAATATTAAAGACGATTTTCGCAGTACTTTTGTTTTCCCTTGACCCTTAAGCCACTGTTATAGGCTATAGTCTTACTATAGCACGATGAGTTTTAACAATATGCAACCATTGTATATCGACATGAAATATTAATTGAAAATCAACTGGCGTAGATGGCCTGTAGCTGCATATTTCTACATGAGAATGCTTTGACGCGCTAACCACAGCTCATGATGCACAAGGGAACGTCTGCCAATTCCACTAACTGCGTTAAAACCACTGATCTATATAATGTCATTCTATATAGATCAGTGGTTAAAACGTATAATTTGTTTTAATTCAATTACTTTTAAAATTTAATAACAGACATTTTCAAATTCCGTAGAAGCTCTTAGAAGGTTTCTGTAAGACTGACTTACAAGTAAAATTTGGACAATACTTCCCTTCATGTAGCCTGTATTCTGCAGAAAAATACTGTAATTCACCAAAAGGGTTTTTTCATGTTCAAAATGGTTGTAGTATGTTCCTAGTGACTAGGCTTGCTTACTACAGGTGTAATTGTCCCAATACCTCCCTTCATGTAGCCTATTTACAGTAAACTATTATTATTTTATATACAAATTACTGTAATTAACCAAACGGGTTTTTTACAACCTTTGGAACATGAATAGAAAAACAATTTACAGTAATTTAAAAAATTGTACTGTTCAATCGAGATATTGGCTGGACATACAGTAACAGTAGGCAAGTCAGTCTGCCCACTAGACTTCCAAGGTTATAATATAACATTTGAATGAATGACTGGACGTTTATATTTTTTTGACTGTGAGTGGAGTTTGTAGATGGTCCCTATATAAAATGTGGCGAATATCAAACCTAAAACTTACTTCACTGCGCTCTCGGACCGGTTGCTCTCCCATTCACATGCAAAGTTAAACGCAACTGCAGAATTTCGTGTTAAGCTTTTTCTTTTTAACAGGCTCGGGAAGGAACATTTTATTAACTTGAAACGCCGTACGTTGCGTTCATGTAGTCTCTTGTCTGTAGGCTATATAGTTTTCCTCCCATAGAGCATAATATTATAAAGAAAAAGCTTAACGTCAATGCAGTAAGACGGTGATATTTAAACTCAATAGCCAATACACCTTATTGAACATGCAACGCGCGATAGCACGTTAAGCGTTTTATTATGGTTTTCTATGGGTGTTGTTCATAATCTGATGTTATCTGTTTACCTCTATAAAGTATGCTTTATTAATAGGGTAGGCCTATATTATTGTGTACTAAATTTGGTGCTTCAATATCACTCTCATTAAGCGTCTTAAATGCGGAAGAACGCTTGATTATGCTGCCGTTGTCTGTTTCAGCAGAATACTGCCATCTAGTGGTAGCAGGTTTTCTTAGACAGCTGTGTGTGGATCGTGCAAGGCGAAACCCGCGAAATGAAAGTCTCAAAATTCAAATGAATCAAATAGGATCGACTCAGAAACGAGTCAATGAATGCACGCGTGTTACCTGATCCACAAATGCACATCTTACTTGTTGCATGCACAAATTCTGGCCTACATTAATACAAAATCGAGGTTTTGTATTAACAACTATGTCTCTATTTGTACAAAATGCTGCACATTCATGTGATTTTGGATTTTGCACACACAAGTTGTATTGTATTAGTTGAAATGTAGTGACGCACATTTGTGAATTTGTCAAATAGATGGGTAGTTGTGCACACATTAATAAATAGCACCAGGCCTATTCATTTGTAGTTGTTTGTGTGTGGGTTGTGAAATGCTTAAAAACCGCGAAAAGAAAGTCTCAAAATCCAAATGAATCAAGTGAGATCGACAAAGAAAAGACGTCAATGAATGCACGCGTGTCACCTGATCCACACATGCACATCTTCTGTGTTGCATGCGCAAATTATGATACACTAATACAAAGGAAACCATTTGTATTCACAAAAATGTCTCTATTTGTACAAATTGCTTCACATTCATTCAATTTAGAATTTTGCACACGCAAGTTGAAAGGCATGGATAAAACATTTCTGCAACATGTATCAAGTTCATTGATAAGTGTGCTTGCACGTGTTAATCATTTTGATACTATAATCATCCCATAGATATGTAGCATAAAGTTAGGTGTTACATGTGTATCTAGCTAGTGATGTGTGTCTTGTATCTTATCTTAGCTGTGGATGTTAGGAGGCTAAGATTTATGTGGTTCCAAGAGTTTTTCCTGGAAAGGGCATAGCCGAGATGAAATAAATTACTTAAGATGGT
Organism: Rhinichthys klamathensis goyatoka; assembly: GCF_029890125.1. Lineage (NCBI taxonomy): Eukaryota > Metazoa > Chordata > Actinopteri > Cypriniformes > Leuciscidae > Rhinichthys > Rhinichthys klamathensis. Next base: position 102,411 of record NW_026606907.1, on the reverse strand, counting down.
TCTTATGACTAAATTATTTCTCTGGACTTAACCAGTGGTTCACTACGGCTTGACGAAGTGAATGATGGGGAGAACAAGGACAGCTTTCCTATTCAAATTATGCTTATTATCAATCTTTTGGACTATAGTTGTGCCCTAGTAAGTTGTTGAAGTTATTTGTGTTGCAGGGTCACAACAATGAGTGCACTTGTTGAAAGTAAACACAATCAAAAATAAAGGTGTCCCTGTTTCCTTTCTGGGCCCAATGGGAAATGGAACCACATTCGAACAAGAGAGGAAATTGAATTAAATCATATAGATGACCAAATAGACAGGGGAATAGCTGGCTACTATTATTATCAAAGTGGAGAAATAAAAATAAATAAATAAATAAATAAATAAAAATAAATAAAATAAACAAACATAAAGTAAGTAATCAAAACAGCGGTAATGATCTGAATGTGAGAATAATCAGTAGCACTAGTGACTAACCTTTAGATTTGCTTGGACCAACACTCCATAGTGGTTCACAGCTGCGGCGTGTTCAAGACCACACTGTGTGTCCTTCAAAAAGCTCAGTCAAAGTGCTAATGAAAGTTCTCATTACTATAAGTATTCTTCTCTAGCTACACAGTTTACAGGTAATTAAATTTAGATTTAATTGACAGGATAACTGCATTTTTTGTTTTTGTTTTTTGTTCAGCCGACAGCGCTCAGCAAGGACTTATGCCTAAACTAGTGAAGGTGAAATTCGGCTGAGAAGAATTGAAAGTAAGGAAAGAGAAAAAAAAATTTTAGAAATTCTAAATGGGGTTAAAGGAAAAGTATTTTAGAATACTTTGCGTTGCATATGCCCAAGCTGCAATTAAAGGCTGCAAGTAAACGATGCTAACCGCTAACTGTAGAAGTTATTATTTAGCTTAGCCTAAGCTGGAGGAATGCTAGGTTAGCCTAGCCACGTAGGCTGGTTTGTTTACAACGTGACATCACAAGTTAGCACTTCCTGTGACGAGTCATTGTCATGGGAACCAGTGCATGTCAGAACAATTCAACAGTCCATGGAGAATGTCTGCACATTTTAAATGAGTTATGCATGTTTAAACGAGTTGAAATGGGGCGCCTATACTTTAAGTCTTTAAAGAACTTGATGTTACATTTAGTAAAATGCAAATGTGGTTTAGCATTTGCAAATTTTACTCATGTACTCTTCTCTTTACTCTAAAACAACTTCTATTTGTTCAAAGAGTAAAGGAGTAGATTGGCTGTAAGTTAAAACCTGTCTAAGCATACATGATTACGTCCATCTCATGCATAAATACTGACTTTTCAGCGTTTTAGATGCACAGATAAAGCTTAGATGAATGACATTAATCTAACTATAATGTGTAGGGCTTTTACAGTGTAGAAAGGGGGGGCCAAATCTACATTTATTTTACCCTGAACTGAGAATTTTTTTTTTTTTTTTTTTTTATCAGGAACAGGTTTTAAGCAATACTGCAATTGGAATTTCTTTAACCAAAGCAGAATAATCACTTCTGGTACAGTTTACGTGCCGCTGAGCTGAGATTCCTTTGTCAAAACAGACTTACGCTTTAACATTGAAATTAGGGTTTCTTCGCTAAAATCATATTCAACCATTTGAGTGTATGCTAAAATGTGTTAAGACTCTTTCAATTACAGTAGAGATGTCAATTCAAGCGATCACTTTATCCCCATCCAAACAAGCAAGCAACTAGTGACCTAAATGCGTATAAGAAGTTAGTATTTCCTGTAACAAGTCATTGTCATGGAAACTAATGTGCAGCAGTGCATATTTCAACCAGCGGGTGTCACAATGTCGTTGTGTTTCAAAAAGCAGTGCAGAGTCTGTTGGCACGTGAGGCTTACACGTCCATTCAAGATTTTATTCAAATCAGTAAAGTTCTATTTTTACTACTGCAGAGTCTTGCTTCTTTTTGAGCACACATTTTCCTCTACTTTAAAAGTTTTATGTCCTGCCTGGTGTCTGGGCAGGGCCCAGCTGGACTGGGTGTGTCCAGAGCAGATGGAGTCTGTCTTGGTGTGTCACACCGGGTGAAGACTGCATGTGAAAATCAATGTCTCGTAGGTTGGAAGGGACGTGTGGTCTCCTGCAAGCTCTGGTGTGAGGGCAGGGATGTTTCTGACCATTCGCCTTGAGATCGTTGAGTGTCACTTCATGTGCCATTTCAGGGTTTGTCTGAGTTACCTTTTCCTCCTGCAGCTGCAGGGGCTCTCAGGGCACTGGCTGGTGAAGGGTTAAGCCGAGGGCTTTTGGCTCCTCCCCCCTTTGTGCAGGGCTGGGGAAGCTTACGCTGCTGATGTGAAGGTCAGCAGGGTACATCTTTCTTTTGTGGTCCATTTGCAGTTGGTTGGACTGCTGCAGTTTTCTTTGGACCGCATGGAGTTCGTCCATAATGTTACAGCATCGCTAAGTCAGTGTTCGGACTTCAGCTGCACGTTGATGGCTTCAGAATCTCTCTTTGAGTTCAACCAGTTTTAAGTTCTTTAAGTGAAACAGTTCTTTACCCGGTTGTTGGCGGGTGCTCAGCAGCTGTCAGCCGCCTGAAGACTGGTGATCTCTTTCAGTTGCTCCGCTCTGTCCTGGTCTTTGCCTCTGTCCTGTGTCTTCTCTCGCTGAGCAAAGTTCGTTCTCTGTGGAATTCTGTGGCTGGCAGCGTTAGTCCATTTACCTCCTGTTTGAGGCCTGTGGGAGCTTGGCCGAGGAGAAGATGATGCTGGTCAGCTCTTAGTGGCTCAGGCTGGGTGTCAGATGTCCACTTTCGTGTCGTCTAACTGTTCCTTTCTCTGCCGTGGCAGGTCGTTGCCTGCTTCCGGCTGAAGGATGTCCATGACACTGCTCTGCCGGGTTTCCTGGTGGTCCCGGTGGGTGGCAGGGCTGGATGTCTGAGGCATACTGGCACACTTGTGGGAACCCGAGAGAGAAATGGCAAAAGCAAATGCAAGTTTCTACAGAGGTGGTGAGCTATCTGTGTGGGAGAACGGCTATGTGGAGCAGCTAAAATTTAGTGTTGGTGAGCACACACACAACAAAAGGTTTTGAGGATCTTAGTTGACGTGCTTTAGGCAGTGTCGACTGATGACTAGGCTCTTACATGTCATAACCTATTACTCAAAAATGCTGTTGGTTCTTTTCAGATGTTTTACTTCGAGAGTAACAAATAGAGTAAAACCAAAAATAAGAGAAAGGATGAAACCAGAAATGAAGAGGAAGAAAGGAGTGTTTTACCTATTTAAGTTTAGCTAGGAGACATAAGTAAACTGGTGTTCCTTATGGGTAAGCTGCTGTTTAGACTAAATTGGCAGAGACACATCAAACATCAAGGTCAACCAGAAGAAGAAACCACGGGAAGTGTTTGCAGTTCTGTCTGGGGCTTACTGTGCGTTTGTGTTAGCCGTACTTCATGTACTTAGCTTGGTGCTAAGGAGTGAGGAGGGGTAAAACACAGACAGGAAGTAGAATGTTAATGACCTGTGTAACTCGCTAAGGAAACAACAGTCGCTAGATATTGTAATCCTATAGAGAGAAAGAAGATGACGATAGTGACTAGTGATAGTGACTTTATCTAGAATAAAGTAAAGGTAAAGTTAGAACATCCTTATAGCTCTAGGAGACTAAAGGGAGAGCGTATCAGGCAATGTAATTAAATTTCAAATCTAGCTAAGCTTTATTGAGCTGAATAAGGATTCAGGCTGAAACCTGAAGTAAATAAATTGAAATAAAATCAAAATAAAAGGGTAAACATCGAGTGTTCTCATAGCTCTAGCAACTAGAATGGAAATCGACTAAGCAAATTGATTTAATAAAAAAAAAAAAAAAAGTAATTTAATTCAACTGAACTGAATGGGAATATTCAGGCTCAACAGGTGTAAACACAAAAAAAAAAAAAAAAAAAGGGGTCGCCTTAAGTCAAAATAAAATAAATAACAAATGAAAACAAAAGTATCTGGGTTTCAATTTGAAAGTGAAAGTGAAACCAAGAGGGAGGGGGTCAAGAGGTGGTCAAGCAAAGTCTTTATTGTGTCAGAAGCCCGCATGTCCGCTATTTTGGTTGTTGTTAACAGCGGAGCCAGCGAAAGTGGCTCTGAGGTAGGCAGTTTAGTTCGTAAAGTTGCCAAGCAGTGTGTATTCACCTTGACCTTGAGGGTAGGTGGATGGGTTGAAAGTGGCCCCAGCTTGTTTAATGCGCCAGGTTTGGCAAGGGCATGTGTTTGATCATATAGCTGCAGGTCAGTCATGATCTTTGGGCAGCAGGTGTCAAAGTCTTTAGTGAACTGTAAGGTGCAGGGTAGCACAGTTGAACCTTGACCTGGTGCTGAGTCTGTGTCTTTCCATGGCTGGCTGTGGGAGTTCCCGTGATCTCTGTGGCCTGCCAGTCTGGCTCTGGTGACCTGTGTGACTGGAGGGGGTCAGGTTCTCGCACTTGAGCCCAAACTTTCAGTTGTTTGAAGTCTATTAAAGGCTCAAATCGATCTAGCAGATCTTTGCCAATTCGAAGTGGAAAAGTGTTCATCTGTGAGATGAGCACGTGATGGGCTAGACTCGAAGGGCCAATTGTCAGGTGGATGTGAGCTACCTGTTCTAGCCAGATGTTGTTCTGGCTGTACGACTGCACGTTCAGCTCACACGTTTGAGATGTAAGAGTTCGATATTGTCTCTTAGCTTTGAGTCTTTCAAAAAGTTCAGCTGATATCAAAATGAGGTCTGAGCCTGTGTCTAGCAGGGCTTTAATGCTCAAATCATTGCCTATCGTGATGGCTAGGTAGAGTTTTCGATTCCTTTGGATCAGGTTTCCCAGAAGTCTTGGCGTTGGGGCTGGTGTGTTGATCGATGGGCGGTTAGGGCCGGCCTTGTGTGGGTCGCTGCGGAGGCAGGTAGCCAAAACAGCATTTCTTGGTCTTTCGGGACTTTGGTCCCAGTTGTGTGACACTGTGCTGTCATGCTCAGGCTGTGCAGCGGTCAGCTGTGGTGGCTGGGTGATGCTGTCACTTTGTGGTGTGACAGCTGGCTCTGTGGCCTGGGGCCGACGAGCAGTGTTCAGGGTGCTTGGTCTTACGCTTAGACACAGGATGTCGGGCTCGTACCTCTTGTTTCTCTTGTGAGATCTCCCGTGAAGAAGCTCTTTCAGCACCTTCAGGATCTCTGACGTGGCTGGGTGTTGTGGGGGGCCCTCTATGGGCAGCTCTGAGTAGTGTTCAGAGACAGAGTAGATTGTTGGGTTTTTCAAAGTCTTTTTGGACACAGTCTTTTGCTTGGTGTAAGCTTTTTGGGCCAAGTCTCTTAGCTGGTGGGTAGACATGCCAGGACACCTAGGTGATGACTCACTGTGAGATGCAGATTTCGGAGAAACAGAGTTCTGAAGTTGAAATCTTCTTCCATACCTGGGTGATTTTGGGCTCCGAAATAGGCTTGTCGGAGTCGGTTGTTGAAGGTCTGTGGGGTTTCAAGTCGGGCCTGCTTGAGGTCCATGGCGGTGAATAACCCTTGGTCTGATTCTGGATCAGAGAATTCACGGATCAAAGCTCGTTGCAGCTGCTGGTAGTCAGTTTTGATAGTGTCTTTTTGACGATCTAGGAGGCTGCGCACCTCACGGCTGGGCGTAATCCTTATCAGGTAAAATCTGTCCCACGCGGTTGCATTGGTAACAGTCTGTGAGTGAAAGTCAAGGTTTTGCAGGTAGGCGTGCACGTCGTGGCCTCTTGCAGGGTTCGGAGTGAACGTCGGGATGTTTCTGGCCAGCTTGTCAAGTTCGTATTCAAGATTGTGTCTCTGCTGACCAAGCTCGTGGATTTTTAGCTTGGGCCGCTTGCAAGTGTTTTTCGCAGGCCTTGGCTTCAGTGTCTATTTCTTTTAGTTCAGTCTCTGCTCTTGCAAGGAGAGCTTCACCGTTTTGGAGTTTCATGTTGAGCTCCTTTCTGGTTTCTTTCTCTGACTGCTCTTTTCGGTCTGTGTGTAGACGAAGATCAGACAGGGCAGTTTGAAGTCTTTCCACTTCCTTCTGTAGTTTGGGATCGGTGTCGTCCTCTTCCTCGGTCTCGAGGAGTAGTCGATCTAGACGACTCTGGATCTGGGCCTCCTCCGCTTGCATCTTTAGCGTTGCTCCTTCATGCTCCAGGGCGATGCGGCTCCTTTCGTGGAGGCGTGCTTGTGCGATGAGCTTGTGAGCGAGGTTTCCGACGTGTCGGGCCCAGTCTTTGTCGTTGTAGCTTTGGCTCGGTTTGTGAGCCAACAGCTTGTCCAAGTCGGCGTCCAGCTGCTCTTGGCTCGGGGGCTCTGAGTCACTGGCGACCTTGGGCAGGAGTGGAGGTGTTGTGGATCTTGGCAATGTCTCCAGGTTGTCCCAGCGGGCTGCGGGACTGGAAGACCGGAACATACTAGCTCGCTGCGGGCGAGAAGAGCACAGCACACACACAAAAAACCAAAACCAATGCAAGGTCGTTTACGAGTTAATGAGTTATGCTAATACGGCCTAGGCCGTCTATGAGAATTTTGGCTAACTGATGCAGACAGTTAGATTGGGACAATTTGCGTAGGTCAGCGCAGGGCCTAAATAAAGATTTTGACAGGGCGGCAGCCTAGTGGGTCAGGTGGTGACGCTAGCTGCTCGGTGGTCGATCTGTTATTTAGCCTTTCTGGGTGTCTCTCGTAGGTTCTGTCTCTAGGTGAACTGAAAGAAACAAATCACAACAGAACAGAAAAATAGCGAGATAGAAAAGATTGCAGTAAAATGAACAAAACAAATCAATAGGTCTGTAATAAAATGGGAGATATACTAACACAGAGAGTGTTACAGGGGATAAGGAGGCCTGAACCTGCTATCCAGCTGGATTTATAGCCGGGCCCTCGGGCTAGTGGGTTTACCGGTGGAAAACCTAAGAAAAAGGGGTGTGGCTTAGAGAAGAGAAGATGGGCTCAACACTTAAATGGCCGGGGGAATATCTAATATTCGGTGGCCTAGCCTAAGTGGATGGATTTTACCTGATTTAGTTTGTCTGGGTGAATTGAGGTCACTCTGGTTGGAGCCAGAGTCGTGGTCAATCTTTCCGTCGTCCCCACGCTCAACCGCCGTGTCCTCGGGCCTCTCTGTTCATCTGTACCAAGGTGCGTTCCTCTCAAACAATCTGCGACTTTGGAGTGCCAGATTTCTGATGACAAAGTTTTATGTGTTGCACCAATGGAAAGTGACAGAAAAGTCCGAGACTCACTCACGGTCCGCGCCGGTAATGCCAGTCAGACAAACAAGCTTGCCGGAAACCAACCAGAGATGACCGTCAAATCACCACAGCGCCCTGGGGAATTCTACGTACAAATACAGAACAGGATTTAGCAAGCGAAACTCAAAGTGAATTAAGGTTTTCTTGTTTAACCCAATGGAGTAATTATGTATGTAGAAATAAAGGCAAAGGCTTTATTAAATAATAGTAAACAAAAGGAAATTATGATAATGTTGGTAATTATCAAAATGACCTAACCCAAAAGAGAAAATATAAAATAACGAAAGCCAGAGGCACAAAGGAGGAGGCAGGTTGTGTTTGTGTCACTTGAATAGACAAACTTAATTCAAATTTAATTCAAAGAGGGTTAAATCAAATTTAAATAAGCATGTACGAAGAATTAAGAGGAAAATCAGAATAATATCAAATAATCACTAATGATAGCAGTGAAGTATCATCCATAATTATGAGATAATCAAAAACGAAAGGTAGAATTAAAGAGAGCAGGCTGAACGCAGGAGGAAGTGAACCGTAGTAGTGGGTTTTCCCCACCAGGGGGCGCACTTCCTTGTGGTTAACCTGGTTGACTCAGCCACCTTAATTTAAATTTAAATTCAAAGTTGTTTGAACCAAATCTAAATAAACGTGTAAGGAAATGTAACAATCAGAATGATATTCTACAATAGTCCAGATACACTAAAGTATCAGTCCTATTTATAAAATAATCAGGAGAGAAAGACGATATGCATGCACACTCCCAGAGAGTGAAAAGGGGAAAAGAGTGATACCGATTTGGTATCCACAAGGCCACACAGTGGCGCTGTTTCCTCCAAGTGGATATCAGTGGCTGACAGACCAACACAATCTAAATTTTAGGTTCAAACTGGTCTCAAACCAAATTTAAATATGTGTGTGAGGGGATTGAAAAGTCAAGATGATATCCTATAATAATTAACGACAACAGTGAAGTATCGTCAATAATTATACCATAATCAGAAGGGAGAAGTAGAAATAAAACAATTCACAACGGAATGGAAAAGAGAGAAAAGAGAAATTGACATGAGAAACTTACTTCAAATTTAAATTAGGAATTTAATATTCCAAACCAAATTTGAATAAGTGTAAGACGAGTTTAAAGATCAGAATAATATCTGATGATAATCACGATTACTGTAAGGTATCAGTGATAGCACATCAAATAAAACCAACTGGAAATTGACCACTTCAACACAGAATGAAAGCAGGAAGGGAGTGATAAACCGACTTAGCAGGGGATGCCACGAGGTCGCTTACTTCCCTCTAAATGGGTCCATCAGTGGCTGAGTCTGAGCTGAGACTTAATTAAACTTTAATTCAAATCTTGTTTGAATCAAATTCAAAATAAGTGTAAGACAGTCAGAGGCAGGACAATCTAACATCCAATAATATTAACACCAGCAAAGCTTTTCAATGCAAATATGTATTGAAAGTTAGACCGCAGAGTTCATAATCACAGGAAAAATGAAGAAGAAAAAAAAAACAAGAGAGAATGAGAATAGAGTGACCTGTTTGCGAATGCCCACACGATGGCGCAATTTTGCTCGCGCAGAATGATGTCACGGAGCGGAAGTAATCTGAGAGGGTACTGGAAGGCTGCCCTCCAGTGTTTGTCAGCGGAATTGCATTCAGTGTGATTTTACGCTTAGACTTTCTTTCTCCTAATGTCCACACGATGGCGCAATTTTGCTCGCGCTGAATGAAGTCATAGGGTGAAAGTAGCTTGCACTGTCAAGCACTAAAAGGGTGCCTTTAGTGTTTGTCAGCGGAACTACGACCGCTCGGCTTCAGAGTGATTTAACTCTGAGTGCGTTTCTATGTGTCAGTTGTCTGCAAAAATCACAATTATTTCAAAATCTCGGCGGATTTTTGGTGCTATATTTCACAAAAGTGTGTGGCAGGATTTCTTCGCTGCACTACACGTAAATTGTGGACAACAGGAATGTACGTCTGCTGTTCGACTCCCGTACACACAATCAATATAGCACTTATGATTCAAATGTGTTAGGTTTACAATTGGTTAGCTAAGCCAATCTCTACCAGAAGTTATCGTTAATCTAACGATTATATATCAGGCCTTTTACTACTGAATCAAAGGAATCTCGCTCTGATCAGATTTACGTCTCGCACTAAAAAGAGGTTTCTTCGTCTTAATAGGCGGTTTTAAAAATATTAAAATGTATCACCTGCAGAGAGTTGTCTTCATCTCTAAACAGGACATTTGTAATATTAATACTGCAATGTACTCAGCATTTAACAGTGATAAAAACATGTCTATGCATATTTTAGCAGCTGTTAAAATGTAACGTTACTGACTGACGTCGGGTTTTTGCCTGTCAGTTAGGAGTGAGTTCGCTTTGCGACTTATCTCACAGTTTCAAAATTCCATAGCGTGCGTGCACAAAATTATTAATAACCATATAAACAGATTGCAAATTAATTTACTCATAAAACAACTTTTGAAATATGCTCGCATTCTCCACCATATTGTAGCGACATCGAGATATGCCTTAATTAGCTCAAATTATTTACAGGGAATTTTAATAATTAATCATGAAGTATGATTAATATATTGCATATTACAGTTAAATTATCGAAATTGAAAACAGATCGATCGTATGTATGAATTGTAAATCATAACGAATTATAATTCCTCATTCATATATCAATGGTCTCATTACAGATCGATTATATGAGATAACTTTAAGGGAATTAATTTAGTTATCAAACAATCGGTTTGTCCAGCAAACAGCCGTAAGATTAACTTACCAACTTCTCAACGAAGTTATCCCTTTTTATAAACTCCAAGAAATATCAATGTTCCGGCCGTGAACATTAATTTTCTTGTGTTTATAAAATTTAGGTTACTGAAATAGTAACAACTTGTAAAGCTTTGTAGCTAGATAAATCATTTCATTGACTTGTAAATTATGAGCTTTTTTAGACAGAAAGCAATCAGGAATATAATGGCTTTAATAATGGGACTAATAATACATTGAACTACGATTCACACAGAATATATATATATATATATATATATATATATATATATATATATATGTACAGTATACACCGGAAACAAACAAAACGAAAAACATTACAAACACGAAATAAATTGGATGAGAGAGGAAGACAAAAATGAGAGAGAGAGAGAGAGAGAGAGAGAGAGAGAGAGAGAGAGAGAGAGAGAGAGAGAGAGAGAGAGAGAGAGAGAGAGAGAGAGAGAGAGAGAGAGAGAGAGAGGTTGAGAGTAAGGAGATCTGGAGAGATCTTCTTGTGGCAAAAGTCACAGACAACCTTGAGAGACACACAGATCAAATCCCCTGAATGGGGCAAACAGATCTTAAACCATTTAAATCGATAGGAATTACGATACTTGCATGGGTATTTCTCGTGGGCTGAGAGCGAAAACATGTGTGTGTGTCTCTGTCCTCGCGTCATGCGTTCACGTGGTCTTTCAGAGCGGGCAAAGCGCGTTAGTTTGAATGAAGGCTTAAAGGTCTTTGGTTCTCCTGGTGTTGCTGAGGGAAACCGCGTCTTGCGTGTGTGTCCTTAAGAGCGGGTGCGTGCTTTCTCAGCTCTTCCGGGCGAGCGTGGTCGCTGCAGATTCAAAGAGTCTCCTTCAGGTTGAAGTTGCCGATTACGTTCATTTCACTGAAACTAAACGTAAGAAAGTCTGAAGACGAAAATAAAGAAAGATTAAAGAAAACGGAGAAAGCTCCCTAAGGAGCCATGGATCCAGAAACCTCTCACAGGAAAAAGCTCTCGTGTTCCAAAGAAACTTCTGTGTCTCTTATGGAGAGGAGGGTTCACGCCTCTGTTTGCGCGAACCACACATGACCGTCCGCGGATCTGGAGCGGACACAGTTCTCTTTGTCCTGTGGGGGATTCCCACTTGACTGACTCATGAGGAGATTGTATTTGAGCCGTTCGGCTCCTGAAATATGAAATGTGTAAAATAATGCACCTTACTTCATTATGCTATCGGAATTCGGCTCCGTTAGATTGAGCGAATTACAGACATATCAGACACGTCACATGAAGATTATCGGAATATAGAGTTACATAAGATATGCATTTTATAAGCATTTAATGTTCCTTCACACGACTATAAAGCCATAATACCGGCTACCATGACCTAGGAAAATCAAATTCATGTTTATGCATTTCTTAAGGGGTTATACTTATAGACAATATAAGATTGCAGAGTCTATTCCTCTTTCTTCATCAGAATTCAAGTGGGAGCTGTGATTTCCCTTGGAATTCCTTTTGGGAGTCATAAAGTTTTATGACCTAGCAAGAGGAAGAGTTATAGAATCTTTCTTTAGAAATAAACTTAAGGTTCGAAGTTACAGAACAGTTAAAATTACATCTATAGAATAAGACAAAACTAATTAGATATGCATGCATACAGGAAGGTCGGATGTGTGCGGGTATGTGTGGATGTGATTGTTCAGTCAGCGTTTTCTCCGGGGAATCCTGTGTGTGCGGATTTAAATTGACAATGCTCTTCTTGGCATCTTCGTAGGAAACCCTCGGGGCGCTCTCCGCGTGATCTTGTCAAAGCGGGGCTCTTGGTCAAATGTCTTTTGGTGGTAAACAAAGTCTTCTTTGACTTAATCATTAGAGAGAACTGCCGTGTGTGCGAATTGTAGTCAGTGACTCAATCAAGTCCGAACAAAACTTCTTTGTGTCACAGCCAAAAAGAAGGATAGAGCTGTGGTTGATTAAATTAGCTTCCAGTAATTTTAAATCCACTGACCAGGATTTGCTAATTCCGAACCTTTGGCCGGATACCCGTCGGTGTCGCTACAAATATATTCTGCTGTTATTACTGCAGCTGCTATTATTGCTGCGGCTGCTGTTATTGGTGCTGCTGCTGTTATTGGTGCTGCTGCTGTTATTGGTGCTGCTGCTGTTATTGGTGCTGCTGCTGTTATTGCTGCGGCTGCTGTTATTGGTGCTGCTGCTGTTATTGCTGTGGCTGCTGCTGTTATTGCTGCGGCTACTGTTATTGTTGCGGCTGTAGTAATTGCTGCTGCTTCTGCGGTTATTGCTGCTGTTATTGCTGCGGCTTCTGTCATTGCTGCTGCTGTTATTGCGGCTGCTGTCATTGCTGCTGTTGCTACTCCTGCTGCTGCTGTTATTGCTGCTGCTGTTATTGGTGCTGCTGCTGTTATTGCTGCGGTTGCTGTTATTGCTGCTGCTGCTGTTATTGCTGCTGCGGCTGCTGTCATTGCGGCTGCTGTCATTGCTGCTGTTGCTACTCCTGCTGCTGCTGTTATTGCTGCTGCTGTTATTGCTGCTGCGGCTGCTGTCATTGCGGCTGCTGTCATTGCTGCTGTTGCTACTGCTGCGGCTGCTGTTATTGCTGCGGCTGCTGTTATTACTGATATTGCTGCTATTGCTGCTGCTGTTAATAGTGTGTGGCTGCTGCTGCTGCTGTTATTACTGCTATTGCTGCTATTGCTGTGGTTCCTGTTATTGCTGCTGCTGTTTTTGCTGCTATTGATGCGGCTGCTGCTATTGCTGTGGCTGCTCTGTTGCGACTGCTGCTATTGTTGCTGCTATTATTGCTGCTGCGGCTGCTGTTATTGCTGCGGCTGTAGTTATTGCTGCTGCTGCTGTGGTTATTGCTGCTGTTATTGCTGCGGCTGCTGTCATTGCTGCTACTTCTCAGTCCTGTGCCAGTTCCTTATCGAGCGAATCCCTCATGTCCTGCTGTTTCTGTCCTGCCTAGTGCTTTTCCAGTCTGTTTTACACTATGAGGAAGCTATTATTTAATTACTAAAAGCCTATTGACCTCTGTGTTTGAGTCCTCGCCTCATCCCTTCACCAAAACCTGACATCCTTGCCCTGACCATTTCCAGCAGCCACCTCCTGCTAGAGATACTGTAAATTGCATAACTGTGTGACAATTAGATTTTTTGCATTTCTAATCCAAACAATGTCAAACTCGGCACTGCACTTACTCGTGCCCGTAGCAAGACACCTGTCAAGTTTGAAATCCATTGGACTAACGGTTTGCGAGATATGCGAATAACAGACCTCATATCCACCCCATATCCATAATAATCCCTCATATCCACCCCACTTCCTCTTTGAACTGTTTCCGTTTGGCCGGCGCTACAGACCAAACAGCACCAGAACAGCCAGAATCAAGAAGAGTTGTTTCCTCAGGCAGTGATCAGTTCATGAATAGTAAATGCCCCCACTGGGCAATAAACATGTGCAATAGACAGCACTATTTAGGGGTTCAAGCACAAAGTGCTGAATGAAAATGAAAGTTTTTTTTCTTTTTGTCATTGGCTACATGCCTCTCATTCCATCCTGTTTACATAATATTAAAGGGGTGGTATAATACCCCTTTTTACAATATGTAAAACTAGTCTCTGTTGTCCCCTGAGTGTCTTCAATTAGCATATTCTGTCATGATAATCTATCAAATCGCTTGTGTGGGAACTGGTGTAAGATGCCTACAGAGTGACATGCTATTAAATTTGTGTTACATAGCCTACTGTAGTTCCACCAGCCGTTTGTTGTAGTCCTTAAAAAATGAGTTCTTTCAAAGCAAATCTCTCCCTTTGCTTTGATCTTTGAGTGTCGTAACTTTGCAGATGTTGTTTATGCTCAAACAGCAACATTACAGTTAGAAAAATGATATCATGATCAACCACCCCTTTAATGAAAAATACAAACAACCATACTACTAATAATAATAATAACAGTAATAATGTCAATACAAGATTGCTGGAGATTTCGTCTTATGGCCCTCCTTTTGCTCTTTCAATTGCATAACTTATAAGTCTACATTCCATCTCTGTTATCACAAAACCCACAACAGACAACAAAAGCACAGCTCTAATCATAGTGTCCTCCATCCTCCAGTTGTTGACATCGTTGAATCCTGCGCTGTTGCTTTCTGCCGGCTCATGTCACTTCAGTTCCTACTGGCGGTGTGAATGCCACCAGGAAAATGGCACTATAGGGGGAATTTAGTTCTCGGGAACTATAACCTGGTGCAAAAGCCCCTAATGTGGATAATAAGGGCCTCGGTTTGATGTCTCATCCAAAGGATGCTTTTTACAGCATAGTGTTCCCATCGCTATACTGGGGCATTAGGACCCAGACAGACCACAGGGTAAACACACTCTGCTGACCTCACTGACACCTCTTGTGTGCGTGAGACAGCGTTTGCAATTTGTGAACACAGAGCCGGATCGAGTGCAAGAGATAAGCATGAGGTTTTAAAAGAGTGACTAGTGTGATCAGTTTGTACTAAGAGAAAATGGTACTTCGAAAAAAGTGGTAGTAGAAGAAGACAAGACTAAAACATGACAGTTTGAGTAGGCTTTCAGCTGAAATTGCAGTGTTTGGAATGATTGTTCATTTTATTGTAAATATTTCACTGCTACGGTTTTCTATATATTTCAAGATACTGCAGAAATGCACAAAATGTTCTATCATTCTATTTCACATGTGTTTTATCAGTTTGGAAAGTAGTGTGTTAACGTTTGACAAATGTGCTGCACATACAGTATAGGAATTTCTAGGTTTATGGATTTTAGAAGATAACATCATTAAATGAAATTAAAAATTATTCACTGTTTAGTCCTCACAGACTTCTGTTTCACTGAGTTTTGACAGTGGCTTCAACTTTGACTGATGCGTGTTAGCAGTTGAAAAAAAAGATGAGAATAACAGTTTGGGCTAAGATCATATCAGGGTGGTAATGCAGACTGTTAAAGATTTTTGAAAAGATTACTTACGTACTGAATGAGTCTTGCTAGCAATTTAAAAAAAAAAGTCAAGTCACCTTTATTTGTATAGCACTTTAATACAGACTGTTTCAAAACAGCTTTGACAGGAAAATAAAAAAAAGATAATAAACTGCTATTTTGACCAGAATCTTTTGCATATAGGCTTGTAACGTTAAATTGTGTATAATAATGTAAAGGTTTTACTCCTGCAAATATTCTTCTTTTTTCTGCTTTGTCACCATTAGTGGTTTCTAGCTGAACATATGTTAGCCTAGAAACTGACCTCGATGTTATAATGTTAACACATACAGCTTTCTTTAGAGAGTACAGAACTCTTTGGCTCCAGTCAAGTTATTAAAATACTGCTCTAAATTGTGAAAAACTGATATACTGGACCTTACATACACTAACAAATGCAGGTAGTTTAAGTTTTGAGTTTAAACTTTTTTGTTTTTCAACAACTCACTTTTTTGAGCAGTTTTTACATTTTGAGCATTTTAACCTGACACCATTCACACCCAAAACAGGAACTATACCCAACGACCAGCAAACGGAATAGACCCCCCCCCCCCAACCCCCGCAACTCAAGCAACTATATAGCATTGAGATCTTACAAGCCAACTAGGAATTAGTACCTGAAGGACATTTCAAGACCTTTTGTTTCCAAGACAATGAAGATTGGGAGATTGGGAGTTATTATTTTCCTCTGTAAGGTAGGATTTTATCCAGGACACGTTCCAAAACCTTTGGTTATTTTTATTAGTGTCTGATAGTGCTCATCATGTTCAGAGAATATATATATATATTAATTTCTTGAGAAGCTGATTTTATTTGACATTATAATGCACTTTCTTTAATATGTTTAATGAAGTTTAGAGCTAGTGTTAAAAAGCTGAACTTCTTAAAATCCACCAAAAATCAATACCAAAGGTTTAAGAGAGAAAAATAAAATGTCGTCTGCATTGTTGGTGCCGACACTGTTATTTTTACATTATAAGTCGCTTCTATTTTGCAGGGGTTGATTTTATCAAAACTAACAGGCTTCTGCCTTTTCCTTTCGTTATATGGATTCAAGTGTTTTTAAGACTTTTGTTAAGTCAATAGGACACGTAACCAGTGTGTGATTGTGACGCTTTATTTACAAATACATAAAAATATCTTCAGTTTCTGCACCAGCAATGCGCAACTTTACATTTTACATATGAAGCATCTAATTAATTGAAATTTTATTGGAAAGTTTTCCTAGACATGATGCTTCATCTGTCAAAAAAAAGTTTTTGTTTACAAAACAAAATGCTCCGAGCAAACATATAACCCTCCAACACAATCCGGGTTGTGTCTGACTGAGAAAAGAATTAATGTAATTTGAATGATGTAGTCATTTAATACATCTTGTGGCAAAACAATGGAAAATGATCCACAGTTTAGCTCACATACGCTGCTGTTGTGCTGGAAGTGATTAAATAATCAACATATAAATTTCTAAATTGGTTAATGTTACAAAATTGTATATGTTTCAAATTAGGTCCTTTTGTGTGAATCTGCGGAGGAGTCTTCATGCACTCCAGGCTTTCAGTCAGAGTTGCTGGTTTTTAAAGTGCACAGAGATGAACTTCACCAAGGACAAAAACTAGGAAGAGGTAAGCTGTGTTTACAAATCTCTTTAAATAAAACACTGAAGCAACTGAACAGTTTTTGTTTTAATATTTTCAGTATTAGGCTAAATAATCAATGTAAATGAGAAAAAAGTGGAAAATCAGCCATCTTTTGTCACACTAGTTCTGAGGCTCTGAGGCGTGACATGACCCAGGATCCTGGGGATCTGATGATGAGCTTGAGGCTAAAGAGAATGAGAAGATGGATTTCTCCATTTCTTTCTTGTTCTCGCCGGACTGTTTGAAGTGTATTTCTCTGTGGAGTTTACACGAGGAACTATGCCAAAGACTGGAAGCTTTCTTGTCTTTTGGTTGGAAATTATGTTCTTTCTACTGATTGGTAAGTCCTTTATGGCTGATAATCAGGCGTATGTATGTGACGCTGCATACTATAGCATTATTGCAGATGTACCAAGCTGATGTCATGGAGGATAAGGATGAATGGGGCTTGCTTAACTCCTGAGGCAGTCAAGGAGCTCAAATGAGCAAATGACTTGCTTCTCTGATTAACTAAGCATATGTCTAATGCCACTGGCCATTCTATGGTAGAGTTGGTGGTGATTGAGAGACATTTGTGGTTCAACCTCACAGATACCTGAGAAAGAAGTCCTTTCTGCTGGATTCTCCTGTTGCTCAGTTGGGGTTTTTCAGCGACTCAGTGAATGCTGTCATCGATAAGTTTCCCCGGCGGGGTCAAGAGTTTGTTCTGACTGTGACTCGATCCCCCTTCAGCTCTTAGCAGAATCCCTAACGGGTTGTCCAGACTCCCCCAAGAAGAACTGGGGTCACCGGCCTCGCTAGATTGAGCATTCACACCCTCTTAAGCGCCTGTACCTGAGGATGGTAGCTAAGGTTTCCTGACCTGCATTGCAGATGAGTTGTTCCTGATCCTGATAAAATGGGTGTGCTATCCATTAAACGATGGTCAGCATTCAGGAGGCTTCGGTTTTACCACAGAAACATCCCCAATTTTTTACTCTAGGGGCCAGATTTACTAAACAAGGTAAATTTGCGTGAGAACGCAATCCCATAAAAGTGCCTATGACAGACGCCTTGTCAGTAGGTTGGGGCACAGTTTATGAAGAAAGTCCAGTGGGGGATACGTTCGCACCCGATGTGGTATCAGCACAGGGCATTATTCTTTGGTCACAGAGCAAGCTACTCTCGCTGAGGGAAGGGCATATCAAATGTCAGTTAAATCTGAGAGCAAATCTTCTCTCAAGGTATGGGCTGAGGCATTTGGCATAATCTCCACTTTGAGCCAGACAGCCCAGTCCCCCATTTGGTTCACTCTGCCCCCTCCATCGCCTCCTGAAGTCACTGGAGAGGTGTCCACTTCATAAGGAAACGAGATCAGACAATGAACTGGGGTGAAGTGTGTGCTTATATAGTGGAGGTGATGATGAGGTACAGGTGTGTGTGTGTGTGTGTGTGTGTGTGTGTGTGTGTGTGTGTGTGTGTGTGATCAGGAGAGGGAGAGGGAGTGCGTGTGATAGGCAGTGCGGCGTGATTAGTAAGTGCAGGAACCTGGCAGACCTGTAACACATGTAGGCAGCGGCAGTATTATAAAATGCAGAGTTTAACTGCACAATGGCTGCTAAAAAGCAAAACTTGCAGGTCTGTCTCCATGTTATTGTTTATGTAGCCTTAGGCTAACACAAGTGTATTTTTGTTTTAAAACGTATAACTTTTGCTGCGGTTACGCCTGGGTCAACACTACTCCAGAGTTTTTGACCCTTGGAAATGGAAACGCTGCAGACACCGTTTTAATTTGAAAACTCTGGGGTTGCGTTTCAGTAGATGGACAAAAATGGAGACTTTTGAAAATGAAGGGGTGGCTGCCCACATTCGCTCCCTGATTGGGTCTTCTAGATCAATGCATATCCTTCCCTGACTGCTATGACTTCCTTCATAGAAATCTGATGGCACAGATGCATCTTTTTGAGGCAACAGTGATGTGACATCTCAGAAGGTGGCGCTAACACAGTCAATGAATTGGTGTGATTTTATATGTTGCAGACTAGTGTCACGATTCCAATATTTCTGTAATCAGTACTAATAACCGTAAAATGTTACGGTTCTCTGGACCAGTTTTGAAACCATAGCAATAAATATTGTAACTTCCCAACTCTGGGAACCAGGTTTACATATGTGCCAATTGAATCTCTTTTTCTGACAGTGATTTTTAATGCATGCGATGGAAGAACAAGAACGCTCTTCCAGTCCGCTGACAGGTGTTTTGATGTGGACATGGATGGGACCGTAACCCTGAAGAGACAAGTGACTCTTCATGAAGGCCACAAGGTGTTTTCTGTGGACGCTTGGGAATCCAGTGGAAAGAAGCACACGGTGTCTGTCAGAGTTGAGCGTGTCCATCATCATCATGAGGACCATCACATGGACACGGTCATGAACATCTCCTCTCCACAGGTACAAACAAGTTCCTTGAAAAAACTGCTGTCAGTACAGTACAAGCCTGACCTGTTTGCTATTGTTTCCATTGCTGTCTTGTTTGTTGCCATAGTGATTCATTAGTATTACTAACACCTGTTCCTCATTAGCTTCTTGTTATCTTGTGTATATAAACCTCAGTGTTTCCTGTGTTGATTGTCAGGTCTTGTCCTTGTATGGCTGTTTGTTTGGTGTTCTCAGTTCTGCGCCTCGTGTTCCCTGGTGTTTTTATTATTATTTTGACTCTTATTTTCATTAAATCTTACTCTGACTTTGGATCCAGGTCTCCCTCATTTCTGTGTTTACCCAGCGTTACCGTAAGGGATTAACCCTAACCCTAACCCACAATAGTGGCCTTTATTTCATCGGAAATGTGCCTATGTTATTGGCCTCTTCTATCTCTTCCTCTGTTTTGCATCCCTACCCGTCCACCACCATTCACCATTACACTCCTTGTCTTCTTTCCGGCTATAGGAATTGGATAGAAAATGTGCTTGATAAACAATGACAACTAGTAAATGGTTAGTTCACCCACTCACCCTCATGTCGTTCCAAACCTGTAAGACTTTTGTTCATAATCGAAACACAAGAGAAGATATCTTAGATGAAATCCGAGAGCTCTCTGTCCCTCCATTGACAGTACATGCAACTACCACGATGTTACTTCAAAAAGATCTTTACCAGATCACTGGAGCTGTGCAAAGGTCCCTTCATGCTTCAAATGTCCCACCATCATCCCCATCCAAAATAAATTCCAAAATCACATGACTGAATGACTACAGACCAGTTGTTTTAACATCTGACAACGGTCATGAATTAATTTTAAAGACTGGTGTTGGCCTACCTGAGGACCTCACAGAACCCTTGTGGATGATGCAGTCAACATGGGACTGCACTACATCCGGCAACATCTTGACAGACCGGGAACTTATGTGAGGATCCTATTTGTGGACTTCAGCTGTACAATCAGTACTGGCACCCCCAGGGATGTGTCCCCACTGCTCGTCTCCCTGTACAACAACGACTGCAGGACCAAATACCCCTCAGTCAAGCTCCTGAAGGTTTCAGATGACCTGAGGACGTTCGACCTGATTCTGCAGTTCTACTCTGCAGTCGTTGGGCGCTATTTTTAACGATCTAAGCGCATGGTCCAAAGCGCACGGCGGAAGTCCGAATCCACTTTTGCTAGTTAAACGACAGGAAAAATGATCGACACTCCCGGTGCATGGTCTAAAAGGGTTGTCTCTATTCTCTTACTGAGTAATGTTTTGGGCATGACATGCAATAAACCAATCAGAGTGTCATCTTCCATTATCTTTAAAAGCCAGCATGGAGGAATTTGCAAGCTGAAATACTGAACGCTTCTCTAGCGAGGAAATGGATCTGCTGGTGCAAAGGTTAAAGGTTAATGCGTGCAAGCAGACCATCTACGGGACAAGTCGGATTCCACCATTTCTTTATGTCACTGCACGGGCGTAATTTCCTATGGGGACAGGGGGGACATGTCCCCCCCACTTTTCAAAATCCCGTTTGTGTCCCCCCCACTTTCAAGTTCGTTTGTTATGATTTTTTTAACCGCACGCCGTCATCGCCACGGAGGAGCAGGAGATAGTCTGTGCCGATGCGCGCGTCCGCGTCCACGTACGTCGCGTCCACACACCATAGTCCACACTCTAAACTCATAGCTCACTGAAAGTTCTAATAAACAGGTATCGCGCTTATTCAAGCGTGAAAGAGAACTGGATTCTGGCGCGCTGTCTGTGCGTCGTGTGCGTGTGCTTCAGAACATTCACAGACAGCGCGCCAGAATCCAGTTCTCTTTCACGCTTGAATAATAACACACACATTTATGCCAAAATGTCCGTTTTGTCAATTGTATCCTCACAAAAACAGTCATAAATAAGTAAAATAAAATCTTAAATGAACGTCAAGAGTAAATGAGAAAATTAAATGCGAAAGATCCTGTCATCAGCGACAGATCTTAAAGGGACAGCAGCCAATTCTCTCTGTCAGTAAAGTTGACCAAAGAACAAAGGGGAATAGAGCAAATTACTCACTGATCTTGTCTAAAGAACGTTTGTAGCTTTAATAAGGATTAATCTATATATAATTTATAATTTATGCAGTGCAGACTATTTGATAACCTTATTCAATTTCTGTATATTTCGTACCTGTTAGACAGGAAGCGCACCGGTAAATATGACATTTATTATGGGTTTATGTGAGGATTGTTTAAAGTTCACTTAAATTAAAAGTTGTTATATTTTTGAAGCCTAATAAATGTTTCAAATTTGGGGGGGAAAATACTTTTCATCAAGACATCAGTAGCTATAATAATATCAGTGATACTGGCCTTCATTCATAAAAAGATGCTGTTAAAAAGAATTATTAAAAATATACTGTCTTTATGTTGTTTTTACATTACAGTGGAAATTGGGTCTCACATAATTTCAATTTTATTTACACACAAAACATTAAGGGCACAATATGTAAGAATTCTTCGCCACAAGAGGGCGCAGTTTCCAACAATAACAAAGGCGTCGGTCGATGACGCAGTGATGAGCTGAATGATGGGACTTGCTGTCAAGCTGATGGATCTAATAATGTTTATGGATGAGTGCAAACATTCATGTTTTTTTAACATTACAGTGGTATGAAGCAGGTCGCGATTGCTAAAGAGACAGATATCACACGCGAGTCCCGCGGATATAAAGGAATAAGGATATTTAATTCTACCGAACTACCCGCGAGTGCTGGATTACTCACACAGGTCAGTTTATTAGACGAATTAAACGTGTGAGGTAACGCAGCGCTACTTCACTTGGTCTAACGTCACACTATCACACTAAACGGCATTTAAATGTGTGTTGAAAGTTATAATGTTAAACTACGTGTTAGTTCGTTTGCTATACGAAACTAGCAGTAAGCTAGATCAACATTAGAATAACATACTGACCATATTCTAACATTTCATCATGTTGAGCTAACGTTATAAAACATTGATTTGTTTTATGTACATTTGCTCACCTGTCTAGTAAAGCTGTCAAGTCGTGACTCGTGAAGCTCTGTCGAGTCCAAGTTAGTCGCGGACGTGGAGCTCTCGACATCTCAAAAACGCCACGCTGATATTGATCCTCATTTTAGTTTCCTTGTTTGTCCCAAAGTCTGCTTGCCATGGATGGTCTATGTTTGAACGAAACAAGAACTGCGTGCCGCCAGAGAATGACGGGCTCTGGTGCCGCTAAACGTTACGCACTGCGCAGTTGTCCACGTCTGTCGCCATGGTTACGTCATGGCTATGGCAGTATGAACGGAAACCGAGGATAGCGCGGATATTGCGTCATTGACAGGCGACATTTTTTTCCTGGACGGCCACTTATTTAAAATGTGAATTTCTCTGAAATAAAAAATCTTTGGAGACTTTTGGGATATTGTAAGTACACAACTGCAGGAAATATATCACACTGTGCAAGTGATTTTTTGGATATTTTATTACAAAATTCTTACATATTGTGCCTTTAAAGTAACACTATGTAGTTTTTCAACCTTCATAATATATTTCCAAGACCCTTGTGATGGTACATCGACTTAAAATAAGTTAAATGACACGATACACTAAAAACGCAATGTGAGTCTCTGGTATCTCTGGTGTAATCAGCCTGGCCTTCTTTACATTAGCGCTGTTTTGGACTGAATGTTTGAATGAATTTGATTACTGGACCACTGAAGACTTTCACAGAGTTTAACAGCTTAAAATGATCTGATTGCAAACAGAGATGCAGAATCGGGATAAAGAGTTAGAATAGAAATTTCCTCCAACCAGGGTTACAGATACTCATAGATGCGCAGTGTGATCTAACTGTGTGACGAAAATGACTTTAATGACACAGCTTCACATACTTTTGTCTTTTTTTTCTCTCGTTAATTGCATTAAATTATTTTAAAGTGTTAAGGATTTTGAAGTTAATCGAATGCCTAACGTGTTTACGCGACACACTGATTTTCATATATATTATTTTTATTCACTTATTTTATTTTTATTATCTGTGTCTTGTCGCTGTCTTTCTGTCTGTGCACTGAAAGCTTCTGTCATGAAGACAAACTCCTTGTGTTGTAAGCATACTTGGCAATAAGCTTCATTCTGATTCTAAAGATACAATTATCTAAATATTTGATGGTTTGTGTGCTGTGTTTAATTGTCAATAAAAAAATAGTTGCTTAGTGTCTTTTACTAACATTGAATCTCCCTCTGATGATCTGGTTCTAACACTTCCAATGTCTACAATGGATTTAAAGAGAGCAAAGAGAGAAGCAAAGAGAGGTTGGGTTATTCCTCCATTTAATATAGCTGAGAATAGCAGAGGTCCTTTCCCAGAGAAAATGCACCAGGTGAGAGAAAGTCATGAAGGGAAAGTTCAAAATTAGATGATCGAGAGAGGTTTGTCTGTTATTGACTTTGTTCTCTTATTGATTTCTGTATTTAGATAAAGTCGGACTATTCTAAGGAAGCTCAGATGCAATACAGGATCACAGGTGAAGGAGCGGATCTGGATCCTAAGGGGACTTTTACTATAGAAAGATTAACAGGGAATCTGTTTGTGACTCGCCCACTCGACAGAGAAATAAAAGCTTCATACAGAGTAAGATGATTTTTAGTGCATTTCAGCATTGGATTGTCTGCTCGTACTTAATACTTTGAAAGCTAAAATAAAAGTATAAAGAATCCGATAAAAGGCCCTGTGAAATAGCTTGACACACAATTTACTTATCATACTTATACTTGTAATTTTTATTTTAACTAAAAATTAAGTCATAACTACACTTGCAAATATACGTGTCAAAGATAAAAGACATGGAATAAAAATACAAATCTAATTTATTTGTGTTTTCAAACAACCTCAGATATTTGTCTCTTAACATGCCCATATTTCTTCTCGTCTTTAGCTTATTGCTTATGCTGTTGCAGTTGGTGCGGATATCAAGGAAACTCCAATGGAAATGATTGTAAATGTGCAGGACCAAAATGATAATAAGCCTGTTTTTACACAAAATCCATTAAATGGAAATGTTGCTGAAGCTTCTGTTATAGGTAGGTGTATGATGCCGTTTCTCAATGAAATGGTTTTTAGCAGTTTTATATTTTTCAAATGCCTCTTCAGTTTTACCACCGAATCAGTCTTTATTCTTCTCTCACTGAAGGTCATGAGTTTATGACAGTCACAGCCACTGATGCAGATGATCCAGACACTTACAATGGTGTTGTCAGTTACGCAATCGTCAAGCAAGATCCAGAATTGCCAAAACCAAACCTGTTTATAATCAACCCTGTTACCGGAGGAATTCGTGTGAATGCTTTAGGCTTGGACAGAGAGGTGAGAAATGATGAATGGATCTCGCAGTGGCGAAGAATGATTTCATGTAAACAAACTCTCACCTGAAAACATCTTCTCTTTCAGAAATGGTCCAGATATACTGTGTTAATTACGGCAACTGACCTGGAAGGAAGAGGTTATGGATCCACCGGCACAGCTGTTATTACTGTGACTGACAGCAATGATAACGCACCTCAGTTTGTGCAAACCACGGTAATGTATATTAATACATTCAGGCTGTTATAAGCATTTTAACTTTATTAATACTTATTTACACCATTCATCTCTTTGTTTTAGCACACTGTATCTGTCCCAGAGAATAAAGTAGGAGCTGAAGTGGCCAGACTTACAGTTACTGATGGAGATGAAGAGGGATCTCCTGCCTGGTCAACCAAATATAAGATCATTGACGGTGACAAGAGTGGGTTTTTCAGTGTCAGTACTGGACCCAGCCAGCTAGAGGGCATCATCACCACTGTAAAGGTACTGTGTGTTGCTCATGTGTTTCCACAGGCAATTAGTTGTGATCATGTTCCTTTAGTAAAAGACACTTTTTTTTCCATTCAGCCCCTGGACTTTGAGAAGAACAAGCAATTCATTCTGTCTGTGATTGTTGAGAACGATGATCCATTTGTCGGTTCTTTGGCCACTTCCACTGCCACAGTCACGGTGAATGTAGAAGATGTGAATGAGCCTCCGGAGTTTAATCCAAAGGAGAAGGTTATCTTCAAACCTGAAGATGTAAAAGTTGATAGTGAATTGGTTACTTATAAAGCCATTGATCCAGACACTGCAAAAGCACAGAAGATAACGTAAGAAATGTTGCAATTCATTTTCCCCTCTCAATCAAACCCCCAATTTATTGTTATAATAATATTGTTATTTAACCCCCAAATATTCCATTTGAAAATTCTGACTGATTTCTCTAGAGATTCAGATCTTGTAGAACAATAAAAAATCACATAGTCTTCCATTGATAGACTTGATGATTAATGATTTTTTTTTTTAAAACAGCCTCACTAGCACTAGTAACCACTGAGAACCACCTTAGCAACAGTCTACCTATTAAGGCTTATATCCCTGCAATGTCAATTCTTCATTCACAAAATTCAAATCATAGCATGCCTGTATATCCTTTGAACTTCAAATGTTTTTAAACTTCCAGGCCAGATTTAAGTTGTTCTTGCTGAACATTTCTAGTTTTAACCTGTTTGGTTCCTTCCAGGTATAAGATTGGCAGTGATCCTGCCGGCTGGCTGAGTGTTGCTCCAGACACTGGAGTTATTAAAGTCAAGAGCCTCATGGATAGAGAATCTCCCTCAGTCAAAGATGGCAAATACAGAGCTATCATTTTGGCGTTGGATAATGATGGTAATTTGTGTTTCTTTTTAAGAGGATAATTCTTGCTGGCCTTTTTCTGATGTCTGTGCTTGTGTGCAGGTGACGCTCCAGCAACTGGCACAGGAACCCTGGTTATTGAATTGGAGGATGTAAATGACAACGCTCCTGTCATCAATGAAAGGAATATACGAATGTGCAATCGTGGTTCAGCCCCAGTGCTTCTCTCTATATCGGACAAAGATGGACCTCCTTTCGCTGGTCCTTTTAGAGTTGAGACCCACGGAGAAACCAGTAAAAATTGGTCCACCTCGATGAATGGCACATGTGAGCAATTACTAATGTTTTAAAGAGAAATGAATCATTCTTTCATACGTTACACATTAAAATATCTTGCTGTCTTGCTATACATGTCTAACTATTATAATGTGCCCATTTTAGCAACGGGTGTCTTTCTGACACCAAAGACTGCATTGGAGCAGGGTGACTACAATGTTGTCCTGAAAGTTATTGATCAGGGTGGATTTGATCAGGAAAGCACCATTCAAGCAAGTGTGTGTGACTGCGAAGGAGAAGACGTGCAATGTAATGACGCTTCTCTCCTAGCAAGCAATACATTCTGTCTCTTGCTAGCATCACTCACGTTGTATTTGTCTTTTACATCTTTATAATTCATTAATCATTTATTCATAATTTATTTTTACATTTGCTGACCATTATTTTACATTTATTATATCTCTGTCATCTTTACATTGCTGTATTCATTGTTATCTAAAGGATAATGTACAGCCAGATGGTTTATTATATTTACATTTTTAAATTGTTTTTATTTTATTTTATTGGTTTTCACATAATAAAACTTTTTAGTACTAATCGCACAACAGATTATCATAAATGTACTGTTCCCTTTCGTCCTGGGAACTCCAACATGTCGTGGAGGAGTTCCCTGACGAATTGGGATCACACTAGGGAGCCTAATTACCTCTGATAGAATTAAAAACGAGCCAATAAAAATTGGCATCCAATCTTTGCATTCCGTGAGATGCCTACAAACGCGGATATAAAAGCGGAAGTAAAACATTGCACAGA
This sequence comes from Rhinichthys klamathensis goyatoka, assembly GCF_029890125.1. NCBI lineage: Eukaryota > Metazoa > Chordata > Actinopteri > Cypriniformes > Leuciscidae > Rhinichthys > Rhinichthys klamathensis. The sequence goes on along the minus strand of NW_026606907.1, from coordinate 75,477 downwards.
CGCTTTTTTCTTCGGAGCCTCTCAGTAGTGTCTTGGTGCTGCTGTTCCTTACCTTTGGAAGAGAAACGAGCTAGTGGAAGAAGACTTCTGATGGCTGCTGGTGTGACGGCGCTTGTGTGATCAACGCCACTGAGTGCAGCACGAGGGCTTGCAGTTTCACCCGGAAGTGTCTGCCGCGCTGATCCCTCGGTGCTTCGACGCTTCAGAGTGCTTCTTCTTATTCATTTTTTATTTTATTTTTTTTCCTTCTAAAAGAGCTCCACGGTGTGTTCACGTCCTTTTCAGGATGTCGTCACACTCGTGCGTTTCTGGATGCGGTCGACTTCTCCCTCAGACTGATGGCCACAAACACTGCATCACGTGTCTGGGCTTAGCGCACGTTGAGGCAGCGTTGGTGGACGAGTCATGTTCTCATTGCGGGAATATGACTACGTAGCGATGCTACGTTCGAGACTGAGATCCCTGAAACACAGGGGAGTCCCTTCAGAGAATCTCCGGTCTAGTTCGTCTGCTGGTTCAGTTCAGCGGACGGCTACTTCGGTGATTCCTGTTGGTGAGCGAATGAGGATTACTGTGAGAAACGCGACAGGTGAAAGATCCTGTCGGGCGCCTCACACCTCTAGTTGCACGCTGCCATCGGCGCTTCCGGTGGAACGCCCGGAGCCCCGTCGGGCGGTTCCGGTTGTCTCCTTCGGGGCGCCACCTGTGGATTAGATGTCGATTGCGGCATCGGAGGAAGAGCGGTCATCTTCTGGTGATGACTCGGCGGGACTGCCCCCTTCGGGTGTGGTGGTTCAGGCTGAGCCAGATCCGGAAATGGCCGCTATGCTCGAACGGGCGGCCGCGAATGTCGGGCTCGCATGGAACCCTCCGGCGGGTCCCGAGCGTTAGCGGTTGGATGATTGGTGTCTTGGAGCGGGCCGTGCTGTTGCCACACGACCCGCTCCGGTCCCTTTCTTCCCGGAAGTGCATGAAGAGTTGAGGAAGTCTTGGTCGGCGCCTCTGGCGTACAGGCGGAGACAACCTCGCTCCTCCTTTCTTACCACTCTGGACAGCGGAGCGGCGCACGGGTACGAGGGAATCCCCCCAGTGGAGCGGTCTATCGCGATGCAGCTGTGTCCGAGGACCGCTTCCTCCTGGCGGGGTGCCCCTTTACTCCCCTCCCGCGCCTGTGGGTTTTCCCCTGGTCTGACCGGGAATGCCTACATGGCGTGTGGAGACGCCTCTTCCGCCCTGCATGCCATGGCGTTGCTCCAAGTCCATCAGGCTGGAGCACTCCGTGACTTGCAGGCGGGTGGTCCCGAACCCAGCTTTGCTGCAGGAGCTGCGTGCGGCGACGGACTTCGGCCTACGGGCGACGAAAGTTGCCGCACCTTCGCTGGGTCGGGCGATGTCCACTTTGGTGGTCCAGGAGCGCCACCTGTGGCTGACCCTGGCAGATCTGAGGGAAGCGGAGAAGAACAAACTTCTCAACTTCCCCGTATCCCAGGGTGGCCTCTTCGGCGACGCAGTGGAAAACTTGGCCCAGGAGTTCTCCACCGCCCAGAAGCAGTCGGAGGCTGTGCGGCATGTCCTGCATAGGGGGCGGCCTGCTGCGGGTCCGTCTCCTGTGGCTGTACAAGCTCCGGCTGCTTCCCGTCGCCGAGGTCGCCCTCAAGCGCCAGCTCCTCCTCCAGCGCAGCGCAGCCTACCACCCCTGGAGTGAGGAAGTCTGGTCGCAAGAGGGCGGCCCAGCCCACTCACACGCCCCCGGCCCCTTCCCATAAAGGAAGGGAGGAAAGCGTTCCTGAGACGGGCGACATGGTAGAGGATTCCGGAGCTGCTCAGGAGGGTGCCCCTGCACCTCCTTCCCCCGGGGGAGGGCCGGCGGGAGAATATTTTGTTTCGTTCTGTTCCGTCGCTGACCACCCGGTCAGCGGTACCCAAAGAAAAAGAGCAGTCTCCTCTTCCTCCTCCACGTCATCCTCGGTCGAGACTAACGGGCATTCAGTCTCCTCCACCCAAGAGGGTCCGAACGACGGTGGATGCTGTCTGCGAGCAGCATCGCTCTCGTTCCTCTCTTCCCAGTCTGCAGATAGCAGCGACGCTACCCCGGTTGCGTCGCTCCGGTCGGCGGCTGGGCCCAGAGGGGCAGAGACCAGTTCACGAGGAGGCAGGGCCTCGTGCCTCGTCTCTTCCCCTCCCCTCGCCACGGGGCAGCCCGCAGCAGAAAGCCTACGAGCTCTCTCTGCCGTCTGCCCCACGGTGGACCGCCCAGACCCCGCTTCCAGCGGCTAAATTGCCACTGGAGCTGGGTCCCGGCCTTCCACCTCGCTGCCCCTCCGTGGGTACGCCAGTGGTTCGGGTGGGCTTATTGGGTCGGTACCTGGAAGCCTGGCTAGCGTTTCCGGGTCCGCCCTGATGGCTCATCCGCACCATTCGGTTCGGCTATGCAATTCAGTTTGCACGCCGGCCTCCCAGGTTCAGGGGCATCCAGGGGCATCCACCTCACCCGTGTGCGGTCAGTGGGTGCCCCTGTCCTGCGGAAAGAGATCGATGTCCTGCCGGCGAAGGACGCGATCGAGCCGGTCCCTCCTGCCGAGATGAGGTCCGGGTTTTACAGCCCCTACTTCATTGTACCCAAGAAAGGCGGTGGGTTACAGCCAATCCTGGATCTGCGAGTTTTGAATCGGGCCCTGCACAAACTCCCGTTCAAAATGCTCACGCAGAAGCGCATTTTCGAGTGCATCCGTCCCCAGGATTGGTTTGCAGCGATCGACCTGAAGGACCCGTACTTTCAAGTCTCGATTCTTCCTCGTCACAGTTTCTACGGTTTCTACGGTTTCTACGGTTTGCTTTCGAGGGTCGAGCATATCAGTACAAGGTCCTACCCTTCGGGCTGGCCCTGTCGCCCCGTGTCTTCACGAAAGTCGCGGAGGCGGCCATTGTTCCCATGAGAGAACAACGCGTTCGCTTTCTCAACTATCTCGACGACCGGCTCATTCTGGCTCACTCGCGAGATGTGTTGTGCGATCACAGGGACATGGTGCTACGGCACCTCAGCCGGTTGGGGCTTCAGGTCAACTGGGACAAGAGCAAACTCTGCCCCGTGCAGAGGATCTCTTATCTCAGTATGGAGTTGGACTCGGTCGCCCAGACTGCGCGTCTCACGGAGGAGCGCGTCCAGTCAGTGCTCACCTGCCTCAGGTCTTTTCGAGGCAGGACAGCGGTTCCACTGAAACAATTTCAGAGGCTCCTGGGGCATATGGCAGCCGCAGCCGCAGTAACGCGGCTCGGCCTGTTACATATGAGACCGCTCTAGCACTGGCTTCACAATCGAGTCCCGAGGTGGGCGTGGCAGAGCGGCACGTTCCGGGTCAAAGTAACCCCGCACTGTCACTTCTGCTAGAGCCCCGTCTACGAGGCACCGCTATGCGTTGAAGTGGAACCTATTCGTCGAGTGGTGTTCCTCCCACCAGGAGCACCCCCGAACTTGCCCGATCAGAGTCGTGCTTTCCTTCCTACAAGATGGGTTGGAGCGAAGGCTGTCTCCCTCCACCCTCAAAGTGTATGTTGCCGCAATAGCCGCACATCACGATGTAGTAGAAGGTAAGTCCGTAGGGAAGCACGACCTGATCATCAGATTCCTTAAGGATGCTAGGAGGTTAAATCCACCTCGTGTTTTGCACTCTGTACCCTCTTGGGACCTAGCTCTGGTACTGAGAGCTCTTCAAAGTCCTCCCTTTGAGCCTTTGCTGACAGTGGAGCTGAATATCCTGTCCATTAAGACAGCGCTCCTGTTGGCATTGGCCTCTTTTAAGAGGGTCGGGGAGCTGCAGGCTTTTTCGGTCGACGAATCGTGCCTAGAGTTCGGGCCGGGCTTTCTCGTGTGATATTGAGACCCCGGCTCGGATATGTGCCCAAGGTTCCTACCACTCCCTTCGTGGATCAGGTAGTGAGCCTGCAAGCGCTGCCCCAGGAGGAGGCAGACACAGCCCTAGCGCCCTGCGGGTTTACACTGACAGAACGCAAAGCTTCAGGACCTCAGATCAGCTCTTTGTCTGTTACGGAGGCCAGCAGAAGGGGAAGGCCGTCTCCAAGTAGAGGTTAGCTCACTGGTTAGTGGATGCTATCACCCAAGCGTATGAAGCTACGGGTGAGCCTTGTCCTCCCAGGTTGCGTGCTCACTCTACGAGAGGTGTTGCCGCCTCCTGGGCGTTGGCTCAAGGCGCCTCGCTGACAGACATTTGTAGAGCTGTGGGCTGGGCGACACCGAACACGTTCGCTAGGTTCTATAGCCTACGTGTGGAACCTGTTTTCTCCCGAGTACTCGCTACGGCCAGTGGTGCGAGGGAATAGGTTGTATCGGCTTGCTACGCCACTCCGTGCCTCAGCCGGATATGTGCGTCTTTCGCTCCGTTGGCGCCCTACGTTGGTTAGCCTCGTGAGTTCCTTCATCACCCCTTCGGTGCCAGGCGTGGCGGACCGCCGGCGCCAGGTCTACTACCTCTAAGGGAGTTGTTGTGTAGACTGGGTGTTATGTCCAGTGGTCTCTTCGGTGACCCATTATGCCACGTGCAGTCCAGCCGTGTCTTCCCCTTGACAGACTCGTTCTGTCGTCCCTGTTGAGTACGCTGGAGGGGACTACCTCAGGGACTGCCATATGTTTCACTATCCCCCTGGGCTAGTACATATGTGTATTCCAGGCCTTCCGCAGGCATCTGGCTTCCGCAGCGTTCCCTTCCCCTTTTTACGGGTTGGGCACGCTTTCCCAGTGTTATCCAATCCACTGTGTGGGTCTTGCGGAACAGCAGTGTGACTCCCTTGCTAGCTCCTGTAATTTGTGAAACTGCTTTGGGTAGCTTAGCTGGGCGCTGGAAGGGGCCAGCACCATGGCGTTTTGTTAGGGATCCCAATTTGTCAGGGAACTCCCCGACGACACGTTGGAGTTCCCAGGACGAAAGGGAACGTCTCGGTTACGTATGTAACCCTCGTTCCCTGAGTACAGGGAACGGAGACGTGTCGTCCCTTCGCCATGTTGCTGTACCTTCGCGGAGGGCTGGACTCTGTTCGGCTCCTCAGCGAAAAGCATCTATGCAATGTTTTACTTCCGCTTTTATATCCGCGTTTGTAGACGGCTCGCGGAATGCAAAGATTGCATGCCAATTTTTATTGGCTCATTTTTAATTCTATCAGAGGTAATTAGGCTCCCTAGCGTGATCCCAATTCGTCAGGGAACTCCCTGTACTCAGGGAACGAGGGTTACATACGTAACCGAGACGTTTTTTAAACATTTCATCATATTTTCTGTGACTTGTTAAAAGATCCACAATTTCAATGTAACTTTTTAACTTTTTATTCTTTATTTACCTTTCTTATAAAGCAGTTGCCTTTCATAATGTTCTGAACATTAAACTTTCTAATTTACATCTGTTTTTGTTTATTTTAATACATTTCATAATACAATATCATAGAATGTTTAATCAGTGATTTGTTTAGTACATCTATACTGAAAATATAGATTTTATAACTAATTTGCAATTTCCAAAACAGATAACTAAATATAATACATCTTTGTTAGTGTGTGTGTGTGTGTGTGTGTGTGTGTGTGTACGTGTGCATGTCTGTCTGTCTGGATTGTGTGTGTGTGCATGTCTGTGTGTGTGTGTGTGTGTGTGTGTGTGTGTGTGTGTGTGTGTGTGTGTGTGTGTGTGTGTGTGTGTGTGTGTGTGTGTGTGTGTGTGTGTGTGTGTGTGTGTGTGTGTGTGTGTGTGTGTGTGTGTGTACCTGGTAAAAAAAAGTTTTCTGTGATGGGTAGGTTTACTGATCAGATGTCTGGGGATTACTGTAGACGTGACTCTGATCAGATGTCTGGATTACTGTAGACGTGACTCTGATCAGATGTCTGGATTACTGTAGACGTGACTCTGATCAGATGTCTGGATTACTGTAGACGTGACTCTGATCGGATGTCTGGATTACTGTAGACATGACTCTGATCAGATGTCTGGATTACTGTAGACGTGACTGATCAGATGTCTGGATTACTGTAGACCTGACTCTGATCAGATGTCTGGGGATTACTGTAGACGTGACTCTGATCAGATGTCTGGATTACTGTAGACGTGACTCTGATCAGATGTCTGGATTACTGTAGACGTGACTCTGATCAGGTGTCTGGGGAATACTGTAGACGTGACTCTTGACATTGAAATATTATTCCGGCCTTTAGACCCATATTTTTACCTCCAATGTATGCTTTTCTTTGTTGATTGGACAGGACACTATCACTATAGTGTCAAAAATCACATGCTGTGACCAAAAGGACCATTGTTGAGGCTTTAAATGAACACAAATTCAAAACTGTGCCACAGTAAAAAAAAATCACTCTTCATCATTATTAGTACAGCCTCCCTCACACTTGCACAATCACTGCCCCTCTTCCACGCGTTCAAAGGATGTGACGTTATATCAGCAATGTATGGAATTGGCAAAAAAACTGCATGGAATGCGTGGGCAGCTTACCCAGAAGTCCCCGACACCCTCATTGTGATCACCCAAGACCCAACCAGCCTCACACTGGAATTAGTGCACATGCAAGTTCTCGAATGCTGGACTGTACTAATGTACACTCACAAGGATTATTAGGAACACCTGTTCAATTTCTCATTAATGCAATTATCTAATCAACCAATCACATGGCAGTTGCTTCAATGCATTTAGGGGTGTGGTCCTGGTCAAGACAGTCTCCTGAACTTCAAACTGAATGTCAGAATGGGAAAGAAAAGTGATTTAAGCAATTTTGAGCGTGGCATGGTTGTTGGTGCCAGACGGGCCGGTCTAAGTATTTCACAATCTGCTCAGTTACTGGTATTTTCACGCACAGCCATTTCTAGGGTCTACAAAGAATGGTGTGAAAAGGGAAAAACATCCAGTATGCGGCAGTCCTGTGGGCGAAAATGCCTTGTTGATGCTAGAGGTCAGAGGAGAATGGGCCGACTGATTCAAGCTGATAGAAGAGCAACTTTGACTGAAATAACCACTCGTTACAACCGAGGTATGCAGCAAAGCATTTGTGAAGCCACAACACGCACAACCTTGAGGCGGATGGGCTACAACAGCAGAAGACCCCACCGGGTACCACTCATCTCCACTACAAATAGGAAAAACGAGGCTACAATTTGCAAGAGCTCACAAAAATTGGACAGTTGAAGACTGGAAAAATGTTGCCTGGTCTGATGAGTCTGGATTTCTATTGAGACATTCAGATGGTAGAGTCAGAATTTGGCGTAAACAGAATGAGAACATGGATCCATCATGCCTTGTTACCACTGTGCAGGCTGGTGGTGGTGGTGTAATGGTGTGGGGGATGTTTTCTTGGCACACTTTAGGCCCCTTAGTGCCAATTGGGCATCGTTTAAATGCCACGGCCCACCTGAGCATTGTTTCTGACCATGTCCATCCCTTTATGGCCACCATGTACCCATCCTCTGATGGCTACTTCCAGCAGGATAATGCACCATGTCACAAAGCTCGAATCATTTCAAATTGGTTTCTTCAACATGACAATGAGTTCACTGTACTAAAATGGCCCCCACAGTCACCAGATCTCAACCCAATAGAGCATCTTTGGGATGTGGTGGAACGGGAGCTTCGTGCCCTGGATGTGCATCCCACAAATCTCCATCAACTGCAAGATGCTATCCTATCAATACGGGCCAACATTTCTAAAGAATGCTTTCAGCACCTTGTTGAATCAATGCCACGTAGAATTAAGGCAGTTCTTCTGAAGGCGAAAGGGGGTCAAACACAGTATTAGTATGGTGTTCCTAATAATCTTTAGGTGAGTGTATAGTAAGAACTGCGGTGTCAAGTCAGTCAATGAAGCCTGTAAGCTTCTTTTCACTAATGGCCTCAAGTCCCTGGATTCAATCCCCCCAACCCATCATGCCTTATTCCAGCATGGGAAGCGTGCCCTGCACACTGCAGCTTTTGTCTGGAAGCAGTCCCTCTCCAAAACTCCAGAGATTCCAGACCCCAGTGAGTGGGGTTGGGAATGGAATGACAGAACCAAAGTCTGGGTGCCATATTGGACAGATCTGGAAGATGTCAGCAAGGGATGCTCACTCCTCCTCAACTGTGGCTGTGTGGTTGCCTGTAAGGGCAACTGTAAGTGCCACCGAGCTGGACTTCGCTGTTCCACATTGTGCAAGTGTGAGGGAGGCTGTACTAATAATGATGAAGAGTGAAACAATTTTTTTTTAATAAATACATATTTTTTTGTGTGTGTGTTATTTGACTAAAATGTAATATTGACCCTTAACATGGTGAAAAGCCTAATATAACTTTTCACTGTGGCGTAGTTCTGAAGTTCTGTTCAAGTAAAGCCTCAACAATGGTCCTTTTGGTCACAACATGTGATTTTTGACACTATGGTGATAGTGGCCTGTCCAATCAACAAAGAAAAGCATACCTTGGAGGTAAAAATATGGGTCTAGTGCCCTGAGTAATATTTCAATGTGGCTTTTTCAGAGATATTGACAGTTTATTTGCGCTAAATATTACTATGATAATAGATTTAACATGGAAATGGACTTAAAATAAGAAGAATATATCAGAATTGGATTCCTTGTATCAAACAAAGTAGAGAAAATTACATTATACAACAATTTAAGACTAAAGGAAGCTGAGATGTAACCTTTTCTCTTTTCGGCGGGGGCCAATTTGGATTTTATGGATAACTGCCACTAGGGGAATCACCCCAACTTGTATCCATGTTTTTTTTAAAAACCTTAGACCCATACCTAACACCCTGCCAAAAATCTAAAACTTTTCCAGAAGTGCCCAATCTTCATGAATTTTCACGTATTCCTTCCCAGCTATAGGGGGTAGAAAATGTCATTAGCTCAGTATAAAAACCATTTTGAAAATCGAATGTCATTGTAATGATAGGAATACTGTGTGTTTGGTATAATTTTACAAAACTACCAGAAGAGGGCAGACTTGACTTTAAATACAACACCCATTCGTTTCTGTAAAAGCTTTAAAAACTACCAGCCTAAATGTGTCAATCTTAGTGTTTTTCAAACTAAAAGTTATACATTTACATGTGTAAATTCAGCTGTGTAAATGATCAAATATTCTATATTCAGAAAGCTTGTTTAGGGAAGTTCTGAGAAAGCCATTACACTTAATATGATTTTATAGCCTAAATAAAAGACACTTTTTACTTTTTCTCCACAGCTTCAAACTGTTTACTTTATCAAACTTTTCATTTGCACCAATCAGTATAATATCTTTTCTTTCTTTCTTTCTTTCTTTCTTTCTTTCTTTCTTTCTTTCTTTCTTTCTTTCTTTCTTTCTTTCTTTCTTTTCTTTTTATTTATTTATATAGCACTGTTAAAACACAACCAAGGTTGGACCAAAGTGCTTTAGAAATTCTATAAAAAGATAAAAATAAGGACACACATAGACCAATAAATAGACAACATATAAAACATCACATCTAACCATTATAGGCTACTGCCATTAAATGCACTTTCAGCAAATTATTGAACAATGACAGCGATTTCACAGACCTGATAGATAGCGGCAGCTCATTCCACTGTCTCGGCCCTATTACTGCAAAGGCCCGGTGGTCGCCTTTATGTAGGTGATTTGTTCTAGGTACTATAAGTAGTTTATGATTCTCTGAGCGTAATGTTCTAGAAGGGTTGTATGGTGTTAAAAGATTTGCCAAGTATGGTGGAGCTTGGTTATTTAATGATTTATAAACAAATAATAATATTTTATATCTAATTCTAAAATGGACTGGAAGCCAATTTAGGGACGCTAGTACAGGTCTAATTGATTCGTATTTCTTTACCCTCATTAAAAGCCTCGCCACGGCATTCTGCTCTGATTGTAATCGAGACAAAGATGCCGCGGTGATGCCACAATACAGAGAGTTACAGAAGTCCAGTCGTGATAAAATCAAGGTATGGATTACTCTTTCGAAATCTTTATTTGATAAAAATGGTTTCGTTTTTGCTAATAAACGCAGATTATAAAAGCAAGCTCGAACCATAGAATTTATTTGCTTGTCCATTTTTAGGTTATTGTCAATTAAAACGCCTAAATCTCTAACAGTTGTTTTCGAGTAAGATGCCAGGGGACTCGAATCTAATAAAATTTTGAGGAGTTATTTGGGTGGCCGAATACAATAACCTCAGTTTTTTCCTAATTTAACATTAAAAAGTTTTTGGCCATCCAATTTTTAACGTCCTTTAAACATTTTAAAAGTGACTCAAATAAATTTGTGAGTGGTAAGAGTGGTAGAGTGGTAGATACATTTTCGTGTCGTCGGCGTAGCAATGAAATGACACTCCATACTTTCTAAAAATGCTACCCAACGGGAGTAAATATAAAGAGAAAAGTATATATATTTCTATAATTTAATCCAACTGTTCTTAATGGCTAATCAATTAATCATTTGGTACACCTACAGATTTCTGTAGAAAGATTTTATATTTTCAAAATGGTTAATCATACACTGTGTAATAAAATTAATGTGTTATAGTATTAACATGTATGCTCTGTGTCGTGTTTCCCTGTGAGCTAGTTCCCTTTTGAAAGGGAACTCGCACTGCGTCAAGCGCTATGGGGAACGCCTTCGCATGAACCAGTGTCTGAAACGCTTATCTAACCATGGCAATCCTATTGCCCGGCGACAGCCTATGACATCATCACTAGTGCGACCCGGAAGTATATAAGGGGAGCCTGGAGAACATGTCAACAAGTTCAAGGGACTGTTTTGTTTGTACGCTTCAACCTGAAACTTCAAAAAGGTAATCATGGCTTGTGAAAAACGCTCAGGGAGTGTGTACATCCGTCTCTAAGATATTTATACTTGATGACACACAACTTGTGCCTTGTGCTCAGAGCACGCAGGAGCAGTTCCTGAGGGATCTGCTTGTGCCACTGAGTTTTTTCCCTTGAGAAAACTCCACTCTCGTCTGCTCTCTTCTCGAGGGAAGAGGGACAAACATCTGTAAACAAGAAACCAGGCGATTCAGGTCCTGCTCGCGCTGAGGCAGAGACTCGCGAGAGTAAGCTGCAGGATGAGGATGAGGGGATGCGCGAATATGGGTATGTGTCGATGCCCCAATTGATGAGATGTTCGCGAACTATCTCACAGTTGGAGAGACATCGACACTAAGTGCTCCGGCCCTGCCTCTTAAGCCACTAAAATATGACAGCGCGCTTAAATGGCAGGGCATACGCGGTGGCGGGTCTGGCTGGTGATGACTTGCACACAATGACGGTTTTGCAAGCATAGCAGGCTGATCTGCTGACAGATTTGAAGCATTTAAATCTCTCACCCCAAGCGCTGATTGCATCAGCCTGAGGCTGGACCTATCATGAGTTATTCTTTCAATTTGACGCACATGACATTTGAAGCTGTAGGCCTTACAGTAGGCCTCCTCGGTAGTCCGGTAGCGTAAGATTGTATTCCCTTTGCTTTAAAGGGTTGATAGCACTCCTGCTGAGTACACTGCCTGTTGGCATTGTGAAATAAGTATAACAATAAGAGATGTCTGTGAGAGCACCTGACTTCTTTTACTAGCTTTGCCAACAGTCCCGCTATCAAGTAGTTAGGTCTTGACAGGCCTGCTTGAAGACGGATCCCCAACGAGTTGGATGCTTACCATTGCAAGGCAAACTTAGCCCAGAGCCTGGTCAATACTTATCAGGTTTTGAGTATAGTGTTCCAGAATCTATCTGAGGATCGTTCTGTATGAATACATAGCTCCCTAAGTCTGGTCAGAAGGTCGAAGGACTCTCACGAGGCCTCCCTGTTAGATCAGCCCTAGAGCTGGAGGCGCTCCCCTTATTAGGGTCCCTTTCAGAGTGCACAGCCTCCTGGACTCTGAAGATACTCCCCTTATTCGCAGGGGTTAGAAAGCGCTATGCTGAGTTCTACTCTCCAGGATGCCCGTCTCTGTGATCCGGTCTGTGAGCGATCACTGCCACTATCTGCAGTCCTCCCTATGCCTCCACAAGTGAGGCAAAATATGCTAGAGACTCGGTTTAGGAAACTGACAGGTTGTTGGCAAGACTAGGTCATTAATTTAGACCAGGTCAGCCTCCCTGGTGGCATGTGGGGTTGACTTCATGTCCCCTTCAGAAAATGACTGGATGGGACCCCTTGCCCATATTCCCTTAACCCCCTGGGGTCGGCCATCGCGCTGGCGCGATTGTCTTGCTTTTTTTCTTATCAGTGCAAAAGAGACTCAAAATACTCGGTTGATTTTGATCTTATATATAAGTGTTATACATCATTAGATCCTGTTAAGTTTCTATTTTTTTTTGTGGATACTCACAATAAAAACAAAGTGTTGTGCTTTTCACCAAATAAAGAAAAACAAACATGATGCGAGTTCTGCGTTCTCTCTGTCAGTGAAGTCCATTCTGAAAGATTAACTGTAACTCCGCGATTACTTGTCACACAGGCACGAGAGATTTTTCTTTATGAAGATTGAATTCTCTTCTTTTAAATGAAGTAATTTATATAAAAAACAAATATTCTCAGTTTATGCAATCTGTATGAAAAGAGAGTGCTGTCAGTATTTTTTTCCCCAGCTCATTACACCACGGAGGACGCGCGCTATTCAAACGCAAATGTCGAGGCAAGCCATGACAATGCCCACATCAGCCGTTCCACCGCGGCGGTAAAATGTGGGGTGTATTTGCTGCCTTTTACCGCTAAGAGGCGCTACAATCATAGACTCTGAAAAGTGTTAGTTTATTCCGGTTTATTCTCTCTAATGCGTAATCTGCTGCCGCACCGCGCTGATTCAGAGCGATTGAAAGCTGGTAGCAGAAGAATTCAACAAGTGAAACCTAGTTAAAATAATTCATAATCACAATACTGAAATTAGGCTACTGAAATGTAATTGAATAAATAATGAAAACATTTCAACATAAAACATTGCAATAAAAACATTTAGGCTACATGAATGAGGCTTTACAACTTTACAGCATACAGAAGACAGCTCAGTGATCAACGCAACGACACGAGCTTCGAGGAGCTTCAATCGACCCGAGATCGAATCTCAATGTAGCATACATGTTGTTAACCGATGTTGTCCTACGTTTATATTTTCCCACCTTGATGCTTAAATAGGTAACTGTTTATATCTGTTTACTTATTTAAAGTCAAGAGTTTTGTTTGATTATCATTACAACATAAATTTGCTACATTCCTGTAGAACCGCAGCCGCTGCACAAACGACAAAAACTGATGAAGGAAGATTGTCAGCCGATTGCATCAGAAAATGAAAATGAAGAAGCTCGTCTTTAGTCTGCTAAATTATTGTGTAATGTAAAAGAACACTAAAATTACTTAAGTTTGAAACCAAGTTCGAACATTTCAAGGTTTAAATTGTTTAATGTAAAACAGGGTTGCATCTTGTTTAGAGTTTATTTCTTTTGCGATGCAAAATAAGAAACACTAGGCTAATCTTATTCTTGCGACATTTTAAATTTGTATTGCCAAAGAAATTACAGATAAATTAAACAATTAAAACAGTAGGCCTACAAAACGAAAATTGTCCAAAGAAACATAATTAAATTAAAAACATGCGTTTCTCTTTGCCTCTCTCGCGCTGGATCTCTTTTTAACAAGTTTATTTAGTCCCCCCTCGCTGCGCGCGCGGGTCTCTCTCTCGAAATTAAACATTTCAGGGTAAAAACACATCATACAGCTGATAATACTGTATATGTCGCTGCGTGTCAGCCATACAAATCACGAAAAAAGTATTTAACCTTTAATTGTTGCTTCAAAGACACAGCATGCCTTGTTGAATTCACCTTACAATAACTTCAATTGAAATTTTGTGTGAAAAAAACTTTAAATAGGCTACAATAAATAAACTACAATATTTATAATTTAATAAGATATGGGGTCTACATTTGGACACAGATTTATCCTTACAATAATTTTGCCTGCTCATCAGGCTGGCTATCCGACACTCTCCATATGAAAGAGGAACATTAACACCTTTGTCCAGCAACTGTCCCTCCAACCCCCCACAGGCTATCGGAGTCTGAGGCTGACTTAACACAAAGAGAAGTCGCAATTCACACTTAAATCGCTATTCTAGACAGTGTTGATAATGAAGGAATTAAATGATTTAAGTTACATGTAGCCTAGTGATATTTCTGTCACAAAAGTTTATTTCTAAATATTTCATTATTTCAATAATTGATGAAATAAAACTGGTTTGGGCCAGCTTTTTCCAAGCAAAACTAAATATAATCTGAAAAAACGCATGTTAATTTGTTGTCATGAACAAAATGTTCAACTCAATATTAAATTCTACAGGGATCTTTGGATCCTTACAAGGCATGCAATTTGTGAATTAAGTTTTTATTTTATTTTGTATTATTCAAATAAATATCGAAACACGGTGCTTCGTGGTAATGCTGCTAAATTAAATAACATTTATAGAATAATTATGAACTTAAATGAAACAATATCGCAACATTTCGACAAATACATTATTTGATTTGTTTTTACATTTTAATTCAGGGCGATTTAGCCTACATAGAGCGAGATTTTCACCCTTGTCTTGTCATTTTCTCTTTGGGAAGCGCTTACATTGCATGTTTGAGTAGATCTTCTGTAGGCCTATACTGTTTTTGTCGTTAGCCTATATGAATACAAGTTTACAGTTTTGAACGATGTAAGCCTACTCTAATCTGTATGACCAAAAAATTACGGGGGGGATTAAAATAATTCAGCAGAAGCAGGGATGTTTAGACCAGAAGGAAATCCTAGTCCCCCCTGGCAAATCACAATTTACTTAAAACCATGTTTTTAAAAACTCTAGGTTGTAGGGAACAGACCTCTCTGCCATGCGCGCGCATGGTTTGGAGCACAATATCTGTCTCGCATGCACGCTCGCTCTAGATAGATTACGGGATATTTTAACTAATTTGCGGTATAACTAGTCGATCACGAGTGGCTCAACAGGTAGATCTATAGATAAACTATATCTTTTAGGAATTTGACCGACCGGGTTGACACTTCAGCGTGAGAAATCGGGGGTGTGGCGTGAGAGCGTGAGATTTGGGTCAATTGCGTGAGTCTCACGCTCAATGCGTGAGAGTTGGCAGCCCTGAAAAAAAAAATATATATATATATATATATATATATAGGCTATATATAATTAATTTTTTTACATAACTGCTTTTGAAATTACGATTGGTAGCCTATTATTATACAGATGCAAAGTCGTTCTGTTGGATACTATTTTTTTTCCTTAGTGTAAAATGGAAATGCATGATAATTGTATTTTATAAATATAAGCAAAAAAACTGTATGGTGTAACAGAGTTTTAGAGCTAGACAAATCTAAATAAATATAAAATATACAGCAGACCTTGTTTGTGCGGGATTTGAACCCGTGTCATCTTGATGATGAACCCTAAGTTCTACCGCTCGGCTATGAATTTACTCACTGAGAAATACCCAAACGTCTGTTTCTCACATGAGCGATTTTTTCATTTAGCCTGTGAGTGTAGGCCTATACTTTAGCCTTTTACAGTTTTAAAAGATTATATCTTATCTGTATGACCAACAATTACGGAGTAAGCTATAAATGTTTGTTGTAGGCTTATTTGGAAATTACCATAACTTGTAGTATTTCATCCTTAGGCTACAGACATAAGCCCCACTTAAGTTTTGCTAAATGTCCCTTTGCGCCACCTGGCGGTCATTTCGCGAACGACTTTGAAATGCGACTGGTTTATTTTGACCGCGGTGGATGGCTAAAAATGGTATGTGGATGGCTAAAAGGTGTGACTAAAAATGTGCTTTTGGCTTTCATTTATATTTTGATTGTTTGTATATATATACACACACTACCGTTCAAAAGTTTGGGGTCGGTACGATTTTAAATACTTTTAAAAGAATTCTCTTCTGCTAACCATGGCTGCGCTTATTTGATTAAAAATACAACAAAAATCAGTTATAGTATTAAATATTATTCCAGTGTAAATCAGCTGTTTTCTGTGTGAATATACAGTAAAGTGTAATTTATTCCTGTGATCAAAGCTGAATTTTCAGCATCACCAGTGTCAGTGTCTTCAGTGTCAAATGATCCTTCACAAATCAGTATAATATGAGGATTTGATGCTCAAGAAACATTTATTATTATTATCAATGTTGAAACAGTTGTTGGTCTGTCAGTTGTACAGTTTTTTTTTGTTTTGTTTTTTTGGATTCTTTGATTAATAGGGTTAGGGTTAGAATCTTTTGTAACATTATAAATGTCTTTACTGTCACTTTCGATCAAATTAATTATTCCTTGATAAATAAAAGTATTGATTTCTTTCCTCCAAAAAATAAAAATAAAATTCTCACTGACCCCAAACTTTTGAACGGTAGTGTATATATATATATATGTGTGTGTGTGTGTGTGTGTGTATACATATTTATTTATTTATATATATTGTCCTTGCATTCTTTCTTGTGTGACACCCCTGAATGAAAGGCTCATTAGTATGCAGTCTGCTCAGGTGAGAACTGCCTAATTATTCATGAGGGGGTTGGGCCATTCTGCCCATCCGCATATTGCCTTTGCAAACAAAAAAATGTTTTTCACAATTTAAAACAATCTATTGTTTTATGTGAATGATTAGGCAGAATGATTTTCAGATCAATTCGAAGCAAAAACTCTAGGCGACAACATCCACTAGTCAAAAGTCTTGTGGACAGATATTTAGTATGTTATTTGTGGCCTTATATTAGAAACTTTATTTTTTAGTTTTTTCAATAACCACGCATAAACAATATTCTCTCAACAATACAAACATGTATTAACATGTTGTTCACATATTATGGTAGCCCTGTGTGTGCTATATAGAGTGTAATTTAACCTGTGCCATTAATATGTTTATAAGCAACTGAAAAAAACAGAAATGTCAGAGCATGCCAAAACATCTCAAGGACCCCGAAAACACCTCAGACCCCAGAGGGTTAAAATAATTCATAATCACAATACTGAAATTAGGCTACTGAAATGTAATTGAATAAATAATGAAAACATTTCAACATAAAACATTGCAATAAAAACATTTAGTCTAGATGAATGAGGCTTTACAACTTTATCAGCGTACAGAAGACAGCTCAGTGATCAACGCAACGACACGAGCTTCGAGGAGCTTCAATCGACCCGAGATCGAATCTCAATGTAGCATACATGTTGTTAACCGATGTTGTCCTACAGCGTTTATATTTTACCACCTTGATGCTTAAATAGTAACTGTTTATAACTGTTTACTTATTTAAAGTCAAGAGTTTTGTTTAATTATCATTACAACATAAATTTGCTACATTCCTGTAGAACCGCAGCCGCTACAAACGACAAAAACTGATGAAGGAAGATTGTCAGCCGATTGCATCAGAAAATGAAAATGAAGAAGCTCGTCTTTAGTCTGCTAAATTATTGTGTAATGTAAAAGAACACTAAAATTACTTAAGTTTGAAACCAAGTTCGAACATTTCAAGGTTTAAATAAAGTGTCGGGACAGTTTTTTATATTTAAAACAGGGTTGCATCGGGTTTCGAGTTTATTTCTTTTGCGATGCAAAATAAGAAACACTTGGCTAATCTTATTCTTGCGACATTTTAAATTTGTATTGCCAAAGAAATTACAGCTAAATTAAACAATTAAAACAGTACAAAACGAAAATTGTCCAAAGAAGCATAATTAAATTAAAAACATGCGTTTTTCTTTGCCTCTCTCGCGCTGGATCTCTTTTTAACAAGTTTAAAGTCTCCCTCGCTGTGCGCGCCGGGTCTCTCTCGAAATTAAACATTTCAGGGTAAAAACACATCATACAGCTGATAATACTGTATTTGTCGCTGCGTGTCAGCCAACGCCTACAAATCACGAAAAAATTATTTAGCCTTTAATCGTTGCTTCAAAGACACAGCATGCCTTGTTGAATTCACCTTACAATAACTTCAATTAAAATTTTGTGTGAAAAAAACTTTAAATAGGCTACAATAAATAAACTACAATATTTATAATTTAATAAGATATGGGGCCTACATTTGGACACAGATTTATCCTTACAATAATTTTGCCTGCTCATCAGGCTGGCTATCCGACACTCTCCATATGAAAGAGGAACATTAACACCTTTGTCCAGCAAATGTCCCTCCAACCCCCCACAGGCTATCGGAGTCTGAGGCTGACTTAACACAAAGAGAAGTCGCAATTCACACTTAAATCGCTATTCCAGACAGTGTTGATAATGAAGGAATTAAATGATTTAAGTTACATGTAGCCTAGTGATATTTCTGTCATAAAAGTTTATTACTAAATATTTCATTATTTCAATAATTGATTAAATAAAACTGGTTTGGGCCAGCTTTTTCCAAGCAAAACTAAATATAATCTGAAAAAACGCATGTTAATTTGTTGTCATGAACAAAATGTTCAACTCAATATTAAAGTCTACAGGGATCTTTGGATCCTTACAACCAGGCATGCAATTTGTGAATTAAGTTTTTATTTTATTTTGTATTATTCAAATAAATATCGAAACACAGTGCTTCGTGGTAATGCTGCTAAATTAAATAACATTTATAGAATAATTATGAACTTAAATGAAACAATATCGCAACATTTCGACAAATACATTATTTGATCTGTTTTTACATTTTAATTCAGGGCGATTTAGCCTATATTTATTTAGAGTGAGATTTTCACCCTTGTCATTTTCTCATTGGGAAGCGCTTACATTGCATGTTTGAGTAGATCCTCTGTACCTCTCGTTTTCATATGGATTAGCCTACATAATCAGATAACATTTATTAGCCTAAATATTTAGACATTTAAAGGCTTTAGACATAGCCGATTTCTTATCGTGACTGAGCTGAAGTGGCTTTCGGTTCATTTTTGTGACGCGTTCCCGGAGACAGAGACGACAGATATACTGTTTTTGTCGTTCTGTTTTTGAACGATGTAAGCACTCTACTCTTATCTGTATGACCAAAAAATTACGGAGTCGCCTATTAAGTTATTTTAGCTGTAATAATGAGAAAAATAAATTAATCTAAATGAACGCGCCGCCGCGTTTGTCGAACACTAACTCACCATGCCAGAATAAAACCCGACTTTAGAAAAATGCATAGGGCCACTCGGCGTGGTGTGCCAAAGCACTTAATTATAAACTTCAATATTTCATTCAAAATAATCTCAACATGCTTTGTGAAATTTTGACAAGCCGTGCATGCATTAGGGCCACTGGAACTAATGAACAACTGAAACACTGGTTTTGATTTTATTGTTTGTCGTTTAAACGTGCCTGTTGCATATCTCTATTTTATATATTTGATATTGGTGAAGTAGCCTATAGCATTGATTAGCTGTGGAGGGAGGGGTGTGGGGATTAAAATAATTCAGCAGAAGCAGGGATGTTTAGACCAGAAGGAAATCCCAGTCCCCCCTGGCAAATCACACTTTACTTAAAACCATGTTTTTAAAAACTCTAGGTTGTAGGGAACAGACCTCTCTGCCATGCGCGCGCATGGTTTGGAGCACAATATCTGTCTCGCATGCACGCTCGCTCTAGATAGATTACGGGATATTTTAACTAATTTGCGGTATAACTAGTCGATCACGAGTGGCTCAACAGGTAGATCTATAGATAAACTATATCTTTTAGGAATTTGACCGACCGGGTTGACACTTCAGCGTGAGAAATCGGGGGTGTGGCGTGAGAGCGTGAGATTTGGGTCAATTGCGTGAGAGTTGGCAGCCCTGAAAAAAAAAATATATAGTATATACTGTATATATATATATATAGGCTATATATAATTAATTTTTTACAGAACTGTTTTTGAAATTACGATTGGTAGCCTATTATTATACAGATGCAAAGTCGTTCTGTTGGATGCTATTTTGTTCCTTAGTGTAAAATGGAAATGCACGATAATTGTATTTTATAAATATAAGCAAAAAAACTGTATGGTGTAACAGCGTTTTAGAGCTAGACAAATCTAAGTAAATATAAAACTTACAACAGACCATATTTGTGCGGGATTTGAACCCGTGTCATCTTGATGATGAACCATAAGTTCTACCGCTCGGCTATGAATTTACTCACTGAGAAATACCCAAACGTCTGTTTCTCACATGAGCGATTTTTTCATTTAGCCTGTGAGTGTAGGCCTATACTTTAGCCTTTTACAGTTTTAAAAGATTATATCTTATCTGTATGACCAACAATTACGGAGTAGGCTATAAATGTGTGTTGTAGGCTTATTTGGAAATTACCATAACTTGTAGTATTTCATCCGTAGGCTACAGACATAAGCCCCACTTACGTTTTGCTAAATGTCCCTTTGCGCCACCTGGCGGTCATTTCGCGAACGACTTTGAAATGCGACTGGTTTATTTTTACCTCGGTTGTGACTAAAAATGTGCTTTTGGCTTTCATTTATATTTTGATTGTTTGTGTATATATATATGTATATATATATATATATATATATATATATATATATATTTATATATATATATGTGTGTGTGTAAATATTTATTTATTTATATATATATTGTCCTTGCATTCTTTCTTGTGTGACACCCCTGAATGAAAGGCTCATTAGTATGCAGTCTGCTCAGGTGAGAACTGCCTAATTATTCATGAGGGGGTTGGGCCGTTCTGCCCATCCGCATATTGTCTTTGCAAAAAAAAAAAAAATTTTCACAATTTAAAACAATTTATTGTTTTATGTGAATGATTAGGCAGAATGATTTTCAGATCAATTTGAAGCAAAAACTCTAGGCGACAACATCCACTAGTCAAAAGTCTTGTGGACAGATATTTAGTATGTTATTTGTGGCCTTATATTAGAAACTTTAGTTTTTAGTTTTTTTAATAACCACGCATAAACAATATTCTCTCAAAAATACAAACATGTACATACATGTTGCTCACATATTATGGTAGCCCTGTGTGTGCTATATAGAGTGTAATTTAACCTGTGCCATTAATATGTTTATAAGCAACTGAAAAAAACAGAAATGTCAGAGCATGCCAAAACATCTCAAGGACCCCGAAAACACCTCAGACCCCAGAGGGTTAAAGGAACCGCCCTCTAAATTCGGGCTGTGGTATCCATGCCCTTGAGCTGGCTCGTGGTCAAGTCCTTTGTGTGAAGTTACTTCCTCGCTCAGCATGAAGCTCCGGCAGTGGCCGTAGGGAATACTGTCAGCCTGTGTGTGACCCGAAGGGGGAGTGTTTTTGGCATTTCAGTGTAACTGCCATTTTTTGACGTCTTTCGAAAGGGAACGTCTCAGGTTACGACTGTAACCTATGTTCCCTGAGAACAGGGAATGAGACTCTACGTCTCGTCGCCATGCCTCGGGGATGCCTGCTGAACAGTCCCCTCAGACGATAACTTGTTGACATGTTCTCCAGGCTCCCCTTATATACTTCCAGGTCGCACTAGTGATGATGTCATAGGCTGTCGCCGACCAATAGGATTGCTGTGGTTAGATAAGCATTTCAGACACTGGTTCACGGGAAGGTGTTCCCCATAGCGCTTGATGTAGTTTACAGTCGTAACCTGAGACATTTTCCCCAATCTGTTTGATTAAGCCATTTCTTTCACCTGTTTCCTGTTCATTATCTAATTAAGTTCCTTTGTTTGCTCAATGTATTTGTCACGTATCCAGTCAGCACACCAGCTCTGTCACCTCTACCGCACTACACTTCCCAGCATCCCTCGTGTTTCCCACCTGCACACCTTCAGCCATCACCTAATTACATCAGCACCTGCTGATGTGTTAGTGTAAGTTTCCTGTTCAATTATAATTGGTCTCCTTCGTCTACACGTAATGTAACAGAAAACGTAATGTTTCCCCTCGAACGCTCGTCGCTGCGGCTCTAACCCGGGCTCCAGTGCCGTCATCGGTCTCGCGTGGGCTCATCAGCCGGTCATCTCCACCAGGGTCTCCATCATCTGTGGCGTCATCTCATCAGTCGTCCCCGGGGTGTATTCCATCAAGTCGTCTTCACCATGGCTCCTCCCACCTTCGACTCCGCCCTGGGGCCTAGTCCTGGCTAGTCTCTGGCCTAACTTCTGGCCCCTAGCTCCTCCCCCATCCACTACTCCATGGACTCCTTTTGTTTATACCCTGAACTCTTATTGTTTTTTGCCTGCTCCACACCCTCCCCCAGAGCCCCCTCCCTCCCTCCTCAGTTGGACTATTTAGGGGGCGAGGACGCACCTTATTGGGAGGGGGCATACTGTAACATATATGCTCTGTGTCGTGTATCCCTGTGACCCCCTGCTCTTTTCTTGTGTGTTTATTTGTGGAGCATCTGGTTTATGTTTTCTTTGGCCATGCATTTTTGTGTTGTCGTGTTCTGTGTAGCACGCCGTTCATGTTTGTCATCGGCTGCATGCTTTTGCCTTGTCATATTTTGTGTGGACACGCAGTCTGTGAGAACTCTCATTGGCTTCTTGTTTTGTGTGTATGAGAACATTGCTTTGTTTTGTTTGTTTGTGTGTCATGCGCTCCGCTGTTATCTTAACCCGCCCCTTCTTGTTACCTGATTATTCATTTATTCGTCCCACCTGTTCTCCCTTGTTTCCCTCCTCATTCTCCTATTAATGGCTCGTTTCCATCAAGTGGTACGGTACAGTACCGTACAGTACAATACGATTCGGGACGGTAAACCCTGATTCAGCTTGCGTTTCCACCGCCAACAGTACCCTTACTTGATAGGCGTGGTGTGTTCTATGCCGGAAAGAAGCGATCGACGTCATTTTCGTGCGAAGAAGAAACCGACATAGTAAACAACAATGGATGACATACAGCAGATCTTGTTCTTGCTTCTCGGTATCTGGCTGTTTGTCACAAGAAGACAAGCGCCGACATTAGGCGTTTCTCATGGAACAGCAGCGTTCTTGATAGCGTCACTCAACTCACTCTGCTATTCCGGTTATCTCTGTATGTACATTTTAGGCAACAATAAAACGAAATATGTTATAAAACACCACTCTGCCTCTTTTCTTTTTCATTTAAAGAAATCTTAAACATTATAGCCACATAAATGTGGTTCAGGCAACGCGTATTGATTATATTCACTGCATGTAGCCTATAACGTTAGCCTATTTATAGCAAAACGAAACATAAAACACAACCCTGCCTTTTTTGTTTAAATTTTAAAAACATTAAACATATTAATATGGTCCAGGCAATATGTGCATTTGTACATATCATCTTCTCTGTAATAAAATTAAAAATGACAAAATTCAATCATGACTCTGTCTGTTAGATTTCAGATTTATCAATAATAGCCATTATAAAAGCAGAAGTAAAAGGTACAAGAAGTTCTACAATAAGAAATAAAGCAAACAATTCAGTCAAACATACAAAGCGCTCTAGTCTAACATTACGTGGTAAGGCCTCGGTTAACCACACAGTAAAAAAAAGTTGCTACTTTAATTTTTCAGTACAATCAACTTGGATGTTTAAGTCATTTAAACTTAATTTTTTATTAAACTGACTTAAAAAAAATAGTTGAGTCTTGTATAACATCAAAAAGTTGAACAATTAAAAAAAAATGTGTGTGTGTGTGTGTATGCGTGCGTCCGTCTGTGTGGTAAACCCTACGTTTTAGACAAAATATGTTTTTTTGGTCGCTGAGGGAAAGAGATTATAAATCATACTGATGTTTTTTGAAAATGTAAAAATGCTGAAATAATCCAAGGGTTAGTGTAAGGAGAGAGAATATACAGTTTGTTCAGTATAAAAAACACAATCGTCGAGATGTTTCTACACTTTGACTGGAGTTAACCTGTAGCAATTAGTACATAATGTAGACTGAAAGTCTCTTATTTTTAATTCAAAAGAAGCACACTTGAATAACACTTCACAATAAGGTTCATTAGTTAACGTTAGTTAATGTATTGACTAACATAAACTAACAATGAACAATACATTTTTTACATATTTATTCATCTTTATTAATGTTAGTTAATAAAAATACAGCTGTTCATTGTTTGTTCATGTTAGTTCACAGTGCAGTAACTAATGTTAACAAATACAACCTTTGATTTTAATAATGTATTAGTAAATGTTGAAATTAATATTACCTAAGATTAATAAATGCTGAAGAAGTATTGTTCATTCTTAGTTCATGTTAACTAAGGTAGTTAACTAATTTTAATTAACCTTATTGTAAAGTGTTACCCATCTATTTTGTGTAAGGGATATCACACATTATGTGCATACAAGTAAAAGTTATGTGTATAAATGCACCAAAACAACGCATTCTCACCAAGGAAAATGAATGCCAAAGTCCAGATCAGACTCATCTCCTTGTAATGATGAGGAAGATCTTCTTCTCTCCAGAGACCGTGCCTGATCATGTTTACCAGCGCTGTTCGGCCCTAGAGTCTAGTTACCTGGATCTGCTCAACTCCGTGGCACACGCTGTTCTTACTGGGTCCCAGTTGCTCCAAATTAGAGCGCTTAATGACCGGGTATGTTTTTGTGTCCTGGACAAGTGAACTTGAACCCTTTCCTTGCCATATTTCAGCAGTGTGTAATGGCATACGACAAACAGAGAGACATACACAAACCGCGATAGCTCATAAACATATTAAATCAATGCCAGTGAATGTCTCAAACACAGGCTGGTCACATTCACACACACACACACACACACACACACACCTGAATGTGATCGGTTATAAATACAGTCAAACCAAAATGTGTTTATTCGCTATAATTTGGAAAATGGTACTAAAATATGAACAGAATCAGTTGATATTTGACTGGTTTTGTCCGTCCTTCTGTTAGACTCTCACACATGAATTATGTTGAATATCTGTCAGCTGTTAAATTTAACTACACAATTAGATAATACCAGTTTAGCTCAACCAGTGACCAAGCAATGCTTCATGTTGTTCAGTGTGTGTGTAAAAAGAGCATTAGCAATTACAGAAAACACACTTCAGCAAAACATCATCAGCTCAAAGTGGAGGAATCAGTTTTTGGGGTATTATATGTCAAAGTTTACTTCATTTTGCTATCCTCACTTACATAAATGAACTATAGTGTCCTGCGCACACTAAAAAACTATCAAAAATTATATCTTGGTGTCTGAATAATTTTTGGTTTGACGTATAACGGATATCACGGGTGGAGTAGATTCATGAGAGAGAGAGAGAGAGAGGGGGGGGGGATGAAGAAGAGAGAGAGAGAGAGAGGAGAGAGAGAGAGAGAGAGAAGAGAGAGAGAGAGAGAGAGAGAGAGAGAGAGAGAGAGAGAGAGAGAGAGAGAGAGAGAAGAGAGAGAGAGAGAGAGAGAGAGAGATGAGAGAGGAGAGATGAGAGAGGAGTAGAGAGAGAGAGAGAGAGAGGCAAGGCAAGTTTCTCGGGGTAAAACAGTAAGGGAGTAATGTACTGTTATGTTCTGCAAGCTCTCTCTATTTACTCCAATCCCAAAAAAGGACATAAATAAAAGCTGTTCTACTTGAAGCCTTCGTTCAAGAGAGAAAGTTGGAAGAGGGCGAGCGAGGAAAGGGACACTGTTTTCACTGGAGATATTCATCTGAAGCTTCAACATGGGGTGAGTTGAACATGCGTGATTGTCTACGAACCTAATTGTAACATAATTGAGTCATGTTTATGTAAATGTGAGTAATATCTCAGCATGTAGGTAGTTCCAGCGCTGTGTGTGTGTGTGTGTGTGTGTGTTACTCACTTTATTACTTCACTAGGCCTTCTGTCAGAGCTGGAGGTTATGTAACAACATAAGGAAACAAATATATAATTTATTCTGTTCATGATTTTCTTAGAATCATATGGAGGATCTGAAAACTGTCAACTGGTCTTTTTGTCAACACAACCCTTACAAAAAAAATATTTAATTTTAATTTGAAGTTCTATATACTAATATCGAAGTATACTTATATCAATGTACTAGTAGTATACTTTAAGTGCACTATTTCAAAACTGCTATGGACTCAATTGGCCTTCTTTTTAGTGTATAAAAGTATATTTTTAAAGGGAAATTTCACCCAAAATTTGGTTCGATTACCAACATTCTTTAAAATATTTTCTTTCAGCAGAAGAGAGAAACTGTTGGTTGAAATAAAGACGAGTGAAAGGATCTAAACGCATCAGTTTAAGACTTTATTTAACAAAACTCAGGACTAGAAACAACAAAACAACCAATCAACGAAATGAATCACAGGTGTAAACGATAATCAAACAATACGTAACCAAGGAAACAAACAGAACTAAACATGAGCGAAACCCTCCCAAACAGAAACAAAAAGTAAGTTTTCTTTAATTGAACTTAACATCATACTAATAGTTTACTATTTATATATTACTTTTAAACTTTAAGTATACTCCTATGTTCCTATTTAGGTATGTTATTTTTATGTATTTTTTTAACTTTCTAGCTTCATGTATTCTTATTATCTCTTGAATGTGGGTAAGTTTCATTTAAAAAACAATATTTTAACAAAAAGCTGAGTTTTTGTCAAAGACTAAATTTTACTTATACATGCTGTTTCACGTTTGATGATTGTGTTATTGTACATGTGCGTCAGCAATGCTTTTATCGCTTGTTTCTGCTTCTTCTTTATACTCTCCTAATGCTGTGTGAGAACCTTATAGTTGGATTTTATAACCTTTATTAGTTCACTGGTATTGGGTCCATATATTTTCACTAAGAGTGTCTGTGTTTGTCCAATCCACACGCTATCTAGACAACGATCCTCATTCACTAATTGCTGGATCATTTCATATTTGTGCATAGGAGAACTTCTCATGAAAAAGCACACGCACGAGAATGTGTTCAAACCTTGTTCTAACGTTGTAAATCTGGAGTATTCGTTAATGAGCGTCCACGTGCACGAGGTTCGTTATTTGCATAAAACACGCCCACACCATCTCCATATAAGGGCTTTCCGCACACACTTCCTGTCATCACTGGCGTCAGACAGACGCGCTCTCCAAGATCCTCGGACAACGACGAGCGAGTCACTTCAAAACCTGTTCAAACACAATAAACACCTTTTATACAGACCCAGATTACAGATTACTTATTACTTACAGATTACTTATTATATATATAATAAGATTTCCTTACTATATATATATATAAATATATTTAAAGGTGCTCTATGTAACTTTTCTACTAAAATGAATCCTTTTTTTATTGCCTGTGTGTGAAGGGGTTGTAATCACACATTAAAATGATCCACTTGTCGAGTTTTGCTATTACCTCTGAAGGCCAGTATTCCTATTTCTATGTGAAGTCTCCGGGTCGGATTTACCGCGAAATCCACCGGATGTGACGTGCATGCGCGCTCCCGAGCCTCGCTCCTTATATACAGTCTATTGTAGACGGTCAGGGAGTTACGTCCGGTTAAAGGCACACGTGTTTCGGCTTATATCTTAGTCAATCTTTGATCAATTTTCCCAAGACTCTGATCGTTCGTAGTGCTGGACGGGGCCTTTCGAACGAGCCCACCCCCGAGGTCCAACTCGCCCGGCTCCCCGAGTTATAGCCGTTCGAAATCGGGGGTCCCAGCGAACGTCGATCCGGTAGGGGGCGTCCCCGAGGCCCGCCACTCTAGCGTTCGGGCAAGGGTTCCCCTGGGACCTCCTCCCCCGAATTTGAGCTCTCTGGGTCTTTGCGTTCCAGAGATACGAGCGATTTTCTTCTGAGATCGTGACGTCACCGGCGTCCGCAATTTTGCAGCGCGCCCGATGGTTTTCTGCTAATATCTCCGCGAAAACACCACCAAAAACTATGGAACTTATATGGTTCTTTTCAGCTCGACTAGATGGTCCCAACGAGCTCGGTGCTCGCCGAATCCGTCAAGTATTCGCCGAGATATTTGCGTAATAGACGGTATTGTCTATGAGTTCGAGCACGAGCGCTCTTGTAAAATTTGGTTGCAATCTGAAACATCACCACTAGAGGCCGCTAAAAGTTACATAGAGCACCTTTAAGATGAAATTAAATTACTATTTATTAATTTTATAATATGATATAATATACTAATATAATATAATATAAATATAATATAATAATTGTGTTAGTTTTAAGATGAAATTTTCACGATTAAAAGGCCGCACAAAAAGTGCTTTTTTGCGTACGTGTGGTTTCAGTTATTCATATTTTTACGTACATTCCTAGATCTTTTTTTCGTAAATTTGTAATAAATTTTACTACGAACGTTTTTAGTGAATCGTGATTTGTTCTTGAAAACATTCATATGCAGATTTCACACACAAATTTGTGTATAAATGAGACTTTTCTTGTAACGATTTCCCATAAAACACAAAAGCCCTGACCTCTCTTCAGAAGATCTGGGTCATGAGTAATTTTAGCCAACATAAAACAGCTGTTACAGTCTAAACTAGTTTAGAAGTGAACATCCTTCTCACCACCAACACTTACGTTTTATTAAAGGGACAGTTCACTTAAAAATGAAGATTCTGTCATCATTTACTCACCATCAAGTTGTTTCAAACCTGAATGAATTTCTTTCTTCTGTTGAACTAAAAGAAGATATTTTGAAGAATGTCGTAACCAAACTGTTGATGGACCTTTTTTTTTTCCTACTATGGAAGTCAATGGGGTCCATCAACTTGGATTTCTGGTTACAACATTCTTCAAAATATCTTCTTTTGTGTTCAGCAGAAGAAAGAAATTGATGACAGAAAACTATTTCTTTAAGTCAATATCCATGTCATTCCAAACCTTATGATGTAATTTTGTCCGTGGAACTGGAAAAGTAAAACATTTAAAAAAATTATTTCAGTTTTTGCCATACAACAGGTCAAAGTTACAGTACCAGTGAAGGCGTTATTATGTAAAGGCAAAGTCAATGGTGTTAAAGAAACTTCACTCACTCTGGAAGTATGTACACATGTAGGCACAGGAAGTATTTCCTATCCTTTTGAATGCGTTTTGACACGTATGATATAAGATTTGCATTAGCATTTGTTACATGAGACTTCCAAATCTTCAATGGCTATACATTATAGATGCATGCGTTTTCCCAAATCAGTCATTTATAGTTTAGCACATCGATTATTGGCTTCGAGTCCTTAACACACGTTCTGAAGTGACCATAGACAAAACTGTCAGGAAAAAGAAGTCATGCATATCACAGATCCCTTCAGAGGAAATCCAGCTTCCTCTGTTAGCATTCGGAGATCCCCTTGTGGATGTGTGGATGTTTAAGAATTGCATTTTTTTCCCCAACTCTGAGTACTTGTATAAGTCACACATTCCCACAGGGGAAAGAGTTGCAGAGCCAAGTTCTCATTGTGTTGATCTTAAATTTCCATTTCAAGGCAAGAGTTATTCCAAAGGCCTCTTACTAAAAATAAACCCGTGAAGGGATGAGCAAACGCTGAGAGCAGATTTGTTGATGGAAGCCAGAAAAATGATTGAATTCTGAACTTCCAAATATTTATCTTTAATATGAATTGTGTGCGGTATTAATGCATCTTTGTCTGAATTTCGGTTTCTGTGAGACCTGGGGAAAGTCATGTGTTCATTACTTCCACTGTTAGCCATAGCCTTATGGGCAGACATCATGGACAAGCCAAGTTTGAGTCTTGTTCTCCTCTTATATATATATAAAAAAAAATGCACTATGTACTCAACAGTGTATGAACTTTATAAGGTTATTCAGTCAGTCATCATCAGAGTCTGAAGCCCCTCCTCCTTCTACATAATTAAAACTACACATGAAGTGTCCAACATTTCACACTTCGTTTTTTCGGTTATTTAAGTGCATCATTCAGGTATTTTGGTGACACTTTATTTCGATGATCCACTTTAGATATAAGTAACTTTGCAACTAAATGTCCAATAGCATTCATTAGAGTATTAGTCTGCTTAGTTGTTTTGCTTAATTGTCTCCTTGTTGTAAACTTTGCATTTAGTGGCTGATCCGCTACTTTTATAAATGAGACAACTTACATTTAGGCCTATTGAGAATTCATGTGCTGGCCATCCTTTGACATTTAACATTTAAAGTCCATCATTCTATCCCTTAAAACTCATCTTTGATCACCAAAATTACATATTTAGAAATTTTTTCCTTGAAAAAAAAAAATGTTCATGCCTTAAAATATCTTGAATGTAACTCGACACCCTTGCCTCATTTAGTATTCGCAGGTCTATGAATATGCAAATGAGCCCCGCCTCCACTCACTCCCTCAGCTCAGAGATCCACTGGTTGACGATCACACGTTGATCTGATTGGTTACAAGGTCGTTTGTGACGTCAGAAACACCAGCGATTTCAAACCGTGTTTTTGAGACTGTCTTTGGTTCACTGCAGTTTTAAGCAGAAAATACTCAGCAATGCTGTCGACTTATGAACTTACACATGGTGTGTCTTAAAGCATATTAAAAACACCACATAGACACATTTAAACAACATTAAAAGCTGGATTTACACCACAGGGGGACTTTAAAATAGAAGGTACATCGACATCAACGCACTATAGAGCAGTTTGGCCGATGGCCGATATAATATAAATTTTCATGTGATATAGGCTAACACAATTTAATTAAATATTTGACACAATATGCACGTATTATCCATTGAAAAGGCTTTTAACAGACTGACAAAATATTGATATTTTTATGTTATGTCACATCACAGTAAGAAGAGACCGCAATAATTATGACCAATACTAGCTTTTTTCTAGCTTCTATACCTTTGTTGTTGTCAAATCCTAATCCAATCATCAGCTTAATTACACCAGCTTAATATAGTTCTGTAATGTGTTTGATTAAACTATAAGCTTCTCATCACAACTCAAAACAAGAACAGCATGAAACAACACTCATGGGACTTTAGCTTTTATTTGTGTGTGGAAAGAAGCGTGACAAAATCTTGGACTCTGCCTGAGGGAAATCAAGAGTGTTTTCACACGCCGAATGTTCACACTCCTCTGTTCTTTCCATCAACACTTTCCACTGAATTAACAGCTTGAACAGGGGAATACCTGAACATCAGTGGAGGAGGAGAACGGCAGAAACCTCCTCAAACACTCGTTTCTGTACATATTTGTTGAGAAATGTAATTCCCATAAGTTGCCCTCTGAGGGAACTGTGGATGAAGAATACGGTTAGGAAAACAATACACTGATAATCTGCATTATTCAACATCTAATCAAAGTGTAAAAAATGGAGATAACCAGTAATGCATGGACCGATAAATGTGTTCCAGATGTGCTTCTATTGTTAGACTGGAGATAGTTATAAATCACAGATATAATTGGGGTTTTGTCTATTATCTTTCATACAAGATGGATTGGATGTTGAACGTATGTCCAGACACAGACGGACAGTGAAGTCCAGAAGACAGTCTACTGTATGTGGTTCCCAGTGGAAACAATATAAATGCTCAATAAACAGAGTAAAGGCCCGTTCACACCAACGACGATGACTATAATGTTAAAGATATAGTTATAAAAATCATCTTCGATGTAAAAGAATAGCACCAGCACAATAGAGCTCATGTAGCTCCGCCCCTTTTGTATTTCCACAGCGTGAAGGTCAGATCTTACAGATTTATGAATCTGTAAAATATTCCCGGTCTACCGACATATGACTTCCGTTTCAAACATTACAATGCTCATGATAACTTTTGTTAACTTTACAATACGAAACCCAGCTAATTACTCTTTGACAGCGATGCCATAGAAATATACAGACACTTTTAGAATAATTTTGAATGATAAAAACATTGACAGTCGATCCGAATCATTCTTGCTTTAAAGAGCTCGAGCATTTAAAGCATCAAGTGGCACAAAACTTAAGCTTTTAATGACCATAAATGAACATATCGTGCGCTGGTGTGGACGCTAATATAGTTAGCATTAGTTATTGTTCTTGGTAAATAGACTTTAAAATCGGCTGATGTAAAAGTTTTCGGTTACACTTTATTGTTACAGTGTAATTATATATTTAAGTACTGAGTAATATCAAGCAACTACATGTACTATAGGGTTAGGGTAGGATTTGGTTGAGGGTTAGTTGCATGTAATTATGCATAATTTACTGTTATTATGGTAAGTAAATGTAACGACAACGTAAAATAAAGTGTTACCGAGTTTTCTTTTTTTTTCTATTTTCTAAGTCATCAAACTTACAATTCTGACCAATTTATCGGCGAAAAAAAAAACCCTAGCATATGATAGCAGGTTTTGCAGCAGCACTAATGACACAAATGCATTTAAAATTCATATTCAACATTTATGCATGCATTTGTGCCAGCAGATCCAGACATTCACCACAATATTATTAAACCAGATGAGTTCATTTATGCATGGTAATTTACATCGTGTCTTTTTGAATGTTAATTGATGATGCAAATCCAGTTAATCTACAGAAGCATAGAGATTCGCGCGCCCAGTTATTAAAGCATTATTAAAATGCTTTTGCAAAACAGCTCAACTCAGACTTCTTGTTATTCGTCTCATACAACAACCTGAATATAATAAGGGTGAGCCCTCGTCCTCGCACACTTTCCTTTGTGTTTATTCCAAGTCTTGCTAGACCTCGGTGATGTTTACCAGGGAAAGCTCTGTGTTTCGTCAAGCTCAGAAAGAAAGACTCAACCCCCTGAAACCCCTCCACTACCTCCAACAATATCCACAATATTCAGCCGGAGCTCAGGTCTGTTCCTACCGCAGCGAAAGCTCTCCGTGTGAGCCGTCACGGTCCTCGAGGAGATGTGATTCAGGAGATCTGTGCATGCTGAGGTAAATATGCCTAACGCAGGTCTTCATGTGCATGGCTTGCCATAAACACTGCATGCATTGATAATAGGAACTGTTAAAGGGATAGTTCACCCAAAATCATTTCCCCTGAGGACCTTTCAACACGTACGGATTAAAACAGTTCAAAACACAGATAAAAAATATTATTGTATGTTCTGCAGTGATCGAGGTTTGGAATATTTTCATTTTTGAGTGAACTATCCCTCGAACTGTAAAGATATTTGATCGTGTGTATTGAATTTCAGTGTGTTTTAGGGAACTTCTTTAAGAAACATTAAAATCACAATCTGATGATGTTTATCTCACGCAGATGTTTATCTTTTTTAACTTAAAAACAAAATAATGAAACTTTTTGTGATATATCCAAATCTAAAGGGATAAATAGTTACAGCATTTATGTTTTGTCTGATAACAACACTTAGAAAAAGGGCTTGAATGTTGCGGCCAGAAGAAAATACGCACCATGGATCACTTTAATCTAACTTTTTGTGGTCACTGATATAGATTTTATTTTTTAAATTAATAACATTTGAACATAGCCTATATGCTCCCAAACCTTCATATTGTTACTCACACCTTACCTTAATTGGGTTGTCGGATCTCCCCATAATTTGCAGTCTAGTGCTGCGTTCCAGGCAGGTTTTTGAGCAGGTAAATCACGACTTCAAACCACGACTCACGACTTTGTAGCGTTCCATCCAGTCACGCCAAACTACCTGTGCGCAATATATACTTATTGTTTCAGAGACACTTAAAATTGTAATACATAATCGTGGGTGTATTTTTATCATTATAATATAATTATTAATTTGACTGAAACGTTATATTGGCCTAAAGTGCATTCTCACCGTGTGTGGGGGGGCTGCCATTGTTGTTTTGTATGGCTCCGCGGGCTATGTGACGTCAGAACTCGTAACTGGGAGTACATCGATCTAGTACGAGTTCACGGGTGGGAAGTCACGGGTTTGACTGCCGTTCCAGTGCACTTTCACGGGTATAAGGTTGGAAAAACACGGGTTACAGGTTGCCTGGAACGCGGCATAATTATATTAATTATCCAATAAATATGTTGAATTATGTAGCACTGGAAGAAAACATGGATAATGTCCAGGAAGAAAATCACCATTAACTTTCCTGTTAAGTTTACGGACACTTCTGTCAACTCTAAAACACAACACGATGTAACTGTCAATATTTACCCAGTGTTTTTTGTGTGTTCTAGGACTTTTATTTTGAAGTGTATTTTCTGTTCCTTTTGTTCTAGTGTCTAGTGTTTAGTGTGCCTGGCTTACTTTAGCAGTGTCCCAAATCATTCAGTGTTCCCTACATTACTCAGTTCACTTGACGAAATGAATGCAAATGAGTGAGTGAATTCGGACACTAGTCCGCTGGAAGAGCCGTCGCTTTTACATAGTTTGTGCTGTTTAATAATCATTTGAAACTTAGCAAACTTCTCCAGTAGATATTAAAGGATTTATCTTGAACTCCGTCATGGAAACTAGCATGTATAAACCTTAATTATTAATCAATAAAAAGGCATGTGTACTGTATGATATTACGCTGTACCCACATTGGACCAGCGGTCATCAGATGAATGATGATTATTCAGATGCAGCGCCATCTTCTGGTCAAATGTGGGAACTCATTCAGCGTTCAGCTCTCACAGTGCATTATGGGTATTCTCTAGCCAAAGAGCGTACATCGGTTGTACACTTTATTGTGGTGCATTGTGGGATTGAATGAGAGCACTCAATATCAGACACAGCCTTTGTTGCTATAGTTACCCTTATTATTGATTACCCACACCTGTGTCTTGTTAGCCTCTTGTTGTCCTGTATACCCCAGTGTTTCACTTGCCTTTGGTCGGTTGTTGTCCTTTCATGTGTTTTGTAAAGCTATTGCGTTCCTGTAATTATTTTTGATTATGTGTTTGTTTAATAAACTGCTGAAATTAGACACTCACCTCTGATCATCCCTGTTCAACCGTAACAGTAATGCATAATTTAAAACACGGATAACATACCTGTGAATGGTCAACACAGAAAATGTCTTCAAACTGTGTCAGCATCATGACGCTGTGTGCGAATTATGGGTGTAACTTCCGTTAAGCTGTAAACAATCGGTGAAAGGCTCGCTCTATAAACGCAATAATATATATTTTTTTAACCTGCGTACAATGAGATGACATTATTCTACTCACCCTACAACCATCAAACATTAAAAGGACATTTAAAAGTGTAAAAGCATCAACAATGTATTTTCAACAAGAGACACGAAGGTAACACTTTACTTGAAGTGCTGTGCATAAGACTAACATGACACCTTCATAATCATGACATTACACATGTTATGAATGTGAAGGAAGTTTTATGCATGTTTGTGACAACTGTCATTAAGTGTCATTCGCTTAATTATGACATTTTTAATGCAAATATGACATTGTTTAAGATGTCTTTGTTATGACACCTTGACATAAACCAATAAATCATAACCTGTCAGTGTCTTTGCCATGACAACTTGACATTACTAAGACAACACAACCTGTCATAAACATGACATAGCAGATTAATTATCAAGCTTAAGAAACCACTTAGCTCAATGGGTTAACATTACATTAAACTGTCATGTGGTTGGTTTTGACATTGGCTGTCATGAGGCATTATAACTTTTTAATGACAAATTCAATTTGTACCACTGTAGTTGAGGTCAAGAAAAATATTCATGACACAGTTATAATGGCCTCATGACAGCCAATGTCAAAACCAACCACATGACAGTTTAACTTAATTTAATGTCAAGTTGTCATGACAAAGACACTGACAGGTTATGATGTATTGGTTTATGTCAAGATGTCATAACAAAGACATCTTAAACAATGTCATATTTGCATTCAAAATGTCATTATTGAGCGAAAGACACTTAATGACAGTTGTCATAAACATGCATAAACCCTACTTCATATTCATTACATGTGTCATGTCACGATTATGAAGGTGTCATGTCAGTCTTATGTACACCCCTTCAAGTAAAGTGTTACCGACACGAATAACCCCAAAAGCACGATTCTTTCCGCAGCAATAACGGACCTATCACTGTAGTAATATATCTCTGTATTATGTAACATATGGCGCTTTTCCACTACACAGTACCAGCTCGCCTCGGCTCGGCTTGGCTCGACTCGACTCGCCTTTGTTTGGTTTTCCACTGTGTAAAAGTTGTACCTGTACCTGCTTTCGGGTACTTTTTCTCGTACCACCTCCGGCGAGGTTCTAAGCGAGCTGAGGCGAGCTAAGCCGATACTAAAATGTGACGTGAAAACAATGCCGACTGCTGATTGGTCACAGAGAATCTGCGTCATCATTGCACGCGCCAGATGGAGTATCCAGAATAACAGTGGCGTAGGTTTGATTTTGAAATTGGTGGGGACGGGGACATCAATATATAACTATATTTTAAGTTTTGATCGAAATTATTGCTAGGGATATAGCAGTGTCACTGGAGATTGGTAGGGACACGTCCCCAGCGTCCCTACTAAATTCTACGCCCCTGCAGAATAACCCCGCCATTTTTAAATAGTTTGGCCAGAGATAGTTACTAAACTTACTACTATTATTATG
Organism: Rhinichthys klamathensis goyatoka; assembly: GCF_029890125.1. Taxonomy (NCBI): domain Eukaryota; kingdom Metazoa; phylum Chordata; class Actinopteri; order Cypriniformes; family Leuciscidae; genus Rhinichthys; species Rhinichthys klamathensis. Next base: position 39,032 of record NW_026606907.1, on the reverse strand, counting down.
GCAACTCGGAAGAATACGCCGTGGTCAAACGAGGAGGTGCAGACATTCCTTTGTTTGGTTGCCGAAGAAAGGATCCAGCGAGAGCTTGATGGGGCAACGAGGAACGAAATGCGTCGCTATGACGACCGGGTACTATTTGTGGCGGTACTTTCTGCAATGGAAAACGGAGCGAAAAGCGAGCCGAGTCGAGGCGAGCCAAGGCGAGTCGAGTCGAGTCGAGCTGGTACTGGTAATGGAAAAGCGCCAATACATAATCTATAATGTATGTTATATTTTGAGCCTTAATCAAAAATGTTCATTAACTTCAGCATTGCGTGATACTCAAAGTAATATCCGTAATTTTGACAGATAATAAATTGTACACGTGAAAACAAACCTGGAGAGACGTGAGGATTTGAGGAGAAAAACGAGATTCTTCGTGCATTCCAGTGAATTATTAATGGGATATATATCGTCAATCAAATCGGGAGAACACACCACAAATGTGCATATGGTGTCCTTTTTCATACTATTGAAGCGGAATGCAGAAAATAATCATCATGAGGAAAAGAAAGCAGCGACTGAAAAGAGCCATAGATGTTACGTTATGACGTCTGAAAATAAATCATGAAGGAAAATGGACCGCTCATCCAGTCAAACTGACGGATCAGCTTTATTTGAAGGACAATCTAATGATTTGAAGATATTCGTTTGAATGGAAGTTCCCCAAACTGGAAGTGCGACCCATTATTCAAAACGCAGTAAAATCATCAGGAGTTGCTACTTTGGACTTCCTTCAGTTCATTGTGTTCAGTTTCCCGCCACTCCTTGTTTCCATGGTGACGTCTTCATTCGTTCATGTGGTTCACCTGTGTGTTGTTAATCAGTGTCGTAAGCTCCCCTTGTTTTCCATGTATAGAAGCGCTCAGTTTCTGTCTGGTTTTGGTCAAGCTTTAGTTAACATATGTTTGTGGTATTTCTCTCCTTGTTGATTCTCCTGTTTACTGTTTAGATTGTTTTATTAAAAGTCTCCTTAAGATTTGTCGTTCACTTTAATTCAGCCACATCTTGTCAAGTCACCTTTATATAAGGCTTTTACCAATATAGATGTTTCACAGCAGCTTTACAGTGTTAACAGGAGATTACAGTAACAGAGATTGTTTGGCTTTACATCAGATCTAGAATAAAGTTATTGTCCTAAAGTTCATTTTGATTGATTCACTTCCGTTGCAAAGATCATTAGTTATTAACTTAGGGGCCGCTAACACAACACCGATCACACAGAAAACCCTTAGCGCTCCGGCTCGCTCACACAACAGTGTTGGTGCTCGAGAACCCAAACCTTGAAATGGGTTCCAAGGTCAAGCGGTGGAAACATTTTTAAAACGTTATATTCTCTCAAAAACGTGAAACGCTGACGGCGTGCACATGCGCATTACATGTTTAGTCTAAAGATATGCGCGTTTGAATATATATGTGCGCAGGCGTGTCTTTCTTTACAAATTGACCCTTAACAAATTAATTGTCTGGCCTTAAAAATTCATAATACATCATTTTTTGTTGTTTCCGCATGTCCATGTGAACTGGAATCATTCTGACAATGTTTTATCTGAACAGAGATGAAGGGAACGAGACCTTCACAGGGAGCAATAATAACAATAACTGATAAAATAACTGATCTCATGTCATCCAAAGGCAGAAATGTGTGTTAAGTGGGAATCTTCACTTCTGCACCCAGTCCCTCATTCTCTCTGAAGGCCTCAAACATCATTGTTTTAAGAGTTTCAACCCCAGTCTCTCCGTCCCCATTAAACCGGCTGTTAATGAATGATTTTACTGCCATATTTGTCTTGTTGAGCAAACTAAGCCCTCAGAATTGTTTCCACTGGAGGACTCTCTCCATCCGAATCTCTCCTCCGACACCGACTCCAGCGTTTACAATAGCGGCTGAGCTGTTTAATGTAGCGCTGGGAATTATGTGGTGGAATCGAGTGTTGTTTGACTTATGACTGACAGGCGAAGCGAGTAGTTTAGCTTTGGAGGACTTGAGTGACCACATCTGGACAGTGTTTCACACAGCTAGCGGACTCATGTGTTCATGCACATCAGCTTTGGGGAGAAGGTTGTGAACGATGCATTTCCTGATGATTCCCGTATTCAATCGGATGCAGAGTTGTGGGTTATGTGTCTTATCTTGAGTTATGTAATCGGATTACTTTTTCAAGTAACTAGTAAAGTAATGCATTACTTTTGAAATTTACAACAAAATATCTGAGTTACTTTTTCAAATAAGTAACGCAAGTTACTTTGTTTCAACATTTATTGACTGACAGCTGTCCTGTCCTCATGTTAAGACAACTCGAAATGCAGTGTGTGTGTGTGTGTGTAAACATGATGGTTCGGCCTATTGTAGTTCTAGACTAAATGTGAGCGTGCATTTACTCATCTCACTTGCACAAAAAAAAGATTCAATATTCCTCAAAATGAATAAAATCAGAATAGTATGCAAAACTCCACCAACTAAATATATTAAATAAAACATAATTTATGCATTTAATCTCACTTTATTGACCAGTGTACTTACTTCTGACCTTTCATGATTAAGTTAAACCATAAGCAAAAATTACTATAGATTTTTTGTTTTTCTTGGTAAAGTGTTGAACTTGTTTTTCCTGCATCTGTTCTTCTGTTATCCAGAACGGCTGAAAGGTTTGTTTGAGCGGCGCCCTCTACTGGACGTGTCAATTTTGGTGTGAAAGGGTCTTTACATTTGCCCAAAAATATAACTTTTTTTTGTTATTAAAAAACAAGCCCAGCCCAGGTGGAAAAAAAAGTAAGTAATGCAGTTACTTTTTAAGGGAGTAACACGATATTGTAATGCATTACTTTTCAGAGTAACTTTCCAGGTGAAAGTTGCATGCGGTGCGAACAGGAATCCCAACATGTCCTGATTATTCCCGTCTTCTGTTGGAGATAGTCAGACTGGGAAGTGCTTGGAGTTGCAAGTCATTGATGAATGAATGGGCAATGCATGTATTTCCAATACAGTTGACTCTCTCTGGCACACCGTGTCTCCAGAGACTGCCATTAGCTCATCCAGGCCGCATGTTTACAGCAGAATCACGTTTGCTCCCAGGAGAGCACATATGCCTTCAGTGGCGTCTCTGTCCCGGGAGAAGAGCACGCACCATCTGCTGGTAAACCTACACCCGGAGTAGAGCTGGAGTAGAGCTGGAGTAGAGCTGGGACAGTAATAGGCTATAGGTTAGCAAAAAAATGCAAAAGGACCAATGTCTGGTAAGGGTTCTCAATGTTGTTCTGAAAACTGTGTTAGATTGCATATACATGTCTATAAATCAATGCATTTTGCCTATAATTTTAATATTGCAGATAGATATTCCATGCTGTATTTATAATCTGAGCTCATAAAAATCTGTATGTATGATATTAGTTAATGGTAATATTTGTAGAATGTTGATTGATAGCATGAGGGACTGAAACCACAGACACATATTGACATGCCAACTTCCCATATGGTCTCTTACGGATATTGATTTATTTGATGAAATGGTTGTGAGGAGTTTTTCTAAATATCAAATGGCAGTGAAAAGTGTATAAATTATCAGGCTTTTATCAGGCTTTACAGAAATAGTTGCTACGGTTAATTTTACTAATGTGAAATCATAATCACTTTAATTTTTAATAACATTCCCAGAACACTATTAATACATCATTCATTGAAGGTTTATTCATGGAACATTGCGTTTGTCTCGAACGTTTTTTAAATGTTACTTGTTTCAGAACGTTCAGAGAACATTCAAAAGTAACATTTCCCATGTTTGAAGAATGATAAAATGGAACGTTTGATTAACGTATGGCCTTTTTTAAAAACGTTTTGAGCGTTTAGACAACATTCAGAAATGACGTTTTCATAACTCTCTTAGAACATATTTTTGTTTGCGGGGATAAAGGTATAGCTTCAAAAAGTGTACAAGATTTAAGAGGTTTGTTTGATGTTGCCTAGAGAGAGAGAGAGAGAGAGAGAGAGAGAGAGAGAGAGAGAGAGAGAGAGAGAGAGAGAGAGAGAGAGAGAGAGGATGAGATTCTCCGGTTGATCTGATCTGTTTGTGTGTGTGTGTGTGTGTGTGTGTGTGTGTGTGTGTGTGTGTGATTAGAGAGAGAGAGGGAGAGAGAGAGAGAGAGAGAGAGAGGAGAGAGAGAGAGAGAGAGAGAGAGAGAGAGAGAGAGAGAGAGAGAGAGAGAGAGAGAGAGAGAGAGAGAGAGAGAGGATGAGATTCTCCGGTTGATCTGATCTGTTTGTGTGTGTGTGTGTGTGTGTGTGTGTGTGTGTGTGTGTGTGTGTGTGTGTGATTAGAGAGAGAGAGGGAGAGAGAGAGAGAGAGAGAGAGAGAGAGAGAGAGAGAGAGAGAGAGAGAGAGAGAGAGAGAGAGAGAGAGAGTGTAGACGCTGTGGCTGGTAGTGGTGTGTGTGACTGAAGATCAAGAGAGAGAGATTGAGATTCTCCGGTTGATCTGATCTGTGTGTGTGTGTGTGTGTGTGTGTATCGGCGGAATGGAGGTCTATCCTCTCGACACTGAAGGGATGATGGAGGCTTGGCTCGACGACCACCGAGAGTTCGCACATTCTTACTTTGTACGCAAGGCTTCTCGGTAAGTTTAAAGGCGCAGATTGATAGACGAGCAGTTCTGGAATAATGAGACTGAATGTGGAGCAATACTCGCGCGCTGCTTATTCATATCATCATCGACACATGTATATTTAACTGTTTACCTTTGTAAAGAAAAGGGTCAGTATATATTTATTTTCCCGTGAACTCCTATGTAAACATAATGTGAAACTTGATTTATAATAGGAATCAAATCTGAGGTTTTGTGTGTAGTCTTTCATTCACATTGTAAGGTTGTTTAATGCTCTTTATTAACATCCTCAGCTTCGTAGAGTTGATATACACACAGCTACTGTAATGATCACACACTGTTTAACCAACAAACAAACAAATAAATGTGTGTACGTTTAATACTGATGTGATTGATATATTGTGTTGATGTCATAATTGCACTTTAATGCAGAGCTTAAACAAATAAGTTGCCATAACTGTGATGTTAGATGAATGCATTCACATGTCGGTGATTATTGTGTGTAGATTATTATGTAATGAAGAAGAAAAATATATATGAAAACAGCATAAAAAAATAAATAAAAACAAAACAATCCAAGCTAATAGGTATTTTATGAGTCACACATTTTCGTATGAACCAAATTCATATGAAATCTAAGATTTCATAGAAAAACGTGAGCATGAAGGATCTCCTCTCAGTGGGACGAAGGCAGATTGTCCACAAACATGAATGCATACAAATTAGCCATCAATTCACCAAAACATTAAAATAGTTACGAATTGCTTTGAGACTAGGGGTGTAACGATTCGGTGTGTATCACAGTTTATGTTCACGGTTTTGCTTCGGTTTCGGGTGTGTGCTGTGTTCAGGGAAAAAAGGACTACTGTCAAATAAAAATAAAGAAAATAAGAACAAATAATAAAACTACGAGTAACAGCACAAATAAATACAATAGAACAAAGATACTAATAAAATAATCAGTGCTTTTTAGAAATTGAATTACAGAAGTAATCAAATGTAAAATAACATTGCATTTTTAATCCTTATTAAAGTTACAAAAGCTGTTCAATCCAGAGCCGTGAGTGATTTCCTTGTCCTTTGATGTTTGATTACCATTAAAACACAGACAGCAGGAATATTAGGCCGCTGTCACTTTAAGATATATTGCACTGATCCAATACACTGATACACACACACATGCCTCGACTGCTTCATTCCCAGAAGACGTAACCCACTATATGTGCTAAAATTTGTCCATTCAAGTGTAAGACTTGATAGAAAATGTAATATTTGCGCGCTGTCTGACACGTGTGCACACTTCGGATGAGTACACACACACACACACACACACACAGCGCGCGCGAGTTCTCTTTCGCGTCTTGCTCTTGAATGTTTAAATTAGCAAAGCTTAAATGAGTTTAGATTAAACACAGATAGCAACGTGTGCAGTTCAGGCTTGAACGCTGGTCATGTTCGAGCAAACACACTCGCGTTGAACAAAGTTTACAAAGAGTGACTGTTTTGTTCACATTTTCTTGATTATCGCTGTTGTAATGTATTATTGGGGAGTCAGCATGTGCATCCATCGACAGAAACATTTACAACCCGAGACTGTTAAAAAAGTGTAGAAATTCAGTGTCGTTGTGTAGCTCTGCACTCGGAGGATCCCAACATATGGAAAAGGTCGCCAAAGTTATTGTTAAAAGTCAATTGTTTTATGAACCTGTCTGTGTTATGCTTATTATTTCTGGACCACTGAAAAAACAGCCCATGCAAATCCTAATTATTTGATTGGCTGGGATACTCTCGCATGGCACGAGTAACTTAGATGTTTATTAAATGGTTGGATGGTGTCTCTTCAAAACTGAATGCTATTTATTTAAACTATTCTAGCCAAGGACAATTTAGGTCGAGTCCATGGAGACTGTATCCTCTCCGGATAATAAACATTTCATTGAAAGTATTTGTTATGGTCTATTTTAATGCTTGCATTGTAATGTTAGCTTAAGAAAAGCCACTACATGGTGTTGTTTAGACAGATTTTGGATGTAATCCACCAGCTAATGTTATGATTGTGGGTCTTATAGACTCCAAAGTTTCCAGTTAATCTCAAAGTCCCATTTAACCGCTAATGAAAGCGTAGAGAATATTTAACATAGAACCTTTGTAACGGTTCATAGATACTGTAGGTCCAGCAAACTGGCAATAAATCCTTGAAAAACCTGAGCTGTTTTATCTTGCTAGGTCAACTATCAGTCGGAGATTTGACACAGATTCTCCAGCTGAGAACAGTGCTTTAGAATGACTTGAGAAAATTTACTGTTTTTGTATGACTAGGCTATTATCTAGTTGCTTTATCAAGATGAGCACCAGTTAACCTGACTTGTCTTAAAGGACTTTGACACTAGCGCCAAATATAAAATGCATGATTCAATTATTATTCTCATGCTAGGCACGATTCTGGATAAATTGAGAAGATTTTTTGGTAACACTTTACTTGAAGGGCTGTGCATAAGACTGACATGACACCTTCATAACCATGACATGACACATGTAATGAATATGAAGGAAGGTTTATGCATGTTTATGACAACTGTCATTAAGTGTCTTTCGCTCAATAATGACATTTTGAATGCAAATATGACATTGTTTAAGATGTCTTTGTTATGACAACTTGACATAAACCATAACATCATAACCTGTCAGTGTCTTTGTCATGACAACTTGACATTAAATTAAGTTAAACTGTCATGTGGTTGGTTTTGACATTGGCTGTCATGAGGCCATTATAACTGTGTCATGAATATGTTTCTTGACCTCAACTACAGTGGTACAAATTGAATTTGTCATTAAAAAGTTATAATGCCTCATGACACCAAATGTCAAAACCAACCACATGACAGTTTAATGTAATGTTAACCCATAAAGCTAAGTGCTTTCTTAAGATTGATAATTAATCTGCTATGTCATGTTTATGACAGGTTGTGTTGTCTTAGTAATGTCAAGTTGTCATAACAAAGACATCTCAAACAATGTCATATTTGCATTCAAAATGTCATAATTGAGCGAATGACACTTAATGACAGTTGTCACAAACACGCATAAAACTTCCTTCATATTCATAACATGTGTCATGTCATGATTATGAAGGTGTCATGTCAGTCTTATGCACTCCCCTTCAAGTAAAGTGTTACCGATTTTTTTTGTTTTGTTTAAAATAGACATAATGATTCTTCCACGGTTCTAGTTTTAGTTTCCTAGAGTTTCTGACAAAATGTTGATCGCTGCAGTCTATTTAAAAAAATGCTTAATTAATTTGAAATATTACAAAAAAATCAGGTTGAGTGAATGATTCAATGACTCACTCATAAAGACTTCACTTGTTTCATTACTGGATGAATCAGCGTTTTTGAACAAATCTCTTGAATGAATGATTCAATGACTCACTCATAAAGACTTCACTCGTTTCATTACTGGATGAATCAGCGTTTTTGAACGGATCTCTTGAATGAATGATTCAATGACTCACTCATAAAGACTTCACTCGTTTCATTACTGGATGAATCAGCTTTTTTGAACGAATCTCTTGAATGAACGATTCAATGACTTACTCATAAAGACTTCACTCGTTTCATTACTGGATGAATCAGCTTTTGTGAACGGATCTCTTGAATGAATGATTCAATGACTCACTCATAAAGACTTCACTCGTTTCATTACTGGATGAATCAGCGTTTTTGAACGGATCTCTTGAATGAATGATTCAATGACTCACTCATAAAGACTTCACTCGTTTCATTACTGGATGAATCAGCTTTTTTGAACGAATCTCTTGAATTAATGATTCAATGACTCACTCATAAAGACTTCACTCGTTTCATTACTGGATGAATCAGCGTTTTTGAACGGATCTCTTGAATGAATGATTCAATGACTCACTCATAAAGACTTCACTCGTTTCATTACTGGATGAATCAGCTTTTTTGAACGAATCTCTTGAATGAACAATTCAATGACTCACTCATAAAGACTTCACTCGTTTCATTACTGGATGAATCAGCTTTTTTGAACAAATCTCTTGAATGAATGATTCAATGACTCACTCATAAAGACTTCACTCGTTTCATTACTGGATGAATCAGTGTTTTTAAACTAATCTCTTGAATGAATGATTCAATGACAAACACATATTTTTAACAGTCACTTGGCGCCACCTACTGGTGTAACGATGTAATGATACAATCTTCATTTGAAGCGTCAAGTTACTTCTAAAAGTGAATTCCCTCTATTTTGATCTCTACCGTAGACATCAGTGTGTATATCCGAACTATATACTTTTAACCCAGTACTTCTGTGATCATTTGAATGATTATCTGAAATAATGATACCGTGTGGTTTGATGACAACGGCTCTCTCTGGATCAGAACGCAGATCTGAATCGGTTTGATCGTACTTGTCAGAGGTTTAATAGACATAGAAGAATCGTTGTCATAAGATCGCATGGGTGTTTGAATCAAGATTGGCATCTTTTAACAATTAATCGTGCAGCTCAAGGTTAAGAGACTTCTGAGCTAATGTTCTTGATTGCATTTCTTTTAAAGGGAAATGGTCAACGCTTGGTTTGCTGAGCGTGTCCACTCCATCCAGCCGGCCAGGGAAGCACCAAAAGCCCCGCAGGAATCTTTAACGGGCCTTCATCCAGCCGATGCCCCGAGTCCGGCTCCATCCACACCAACACGGAAGATCTCAGCGTCTGAGTTCGACAGGCCGCTTCGCCCCATTGTCGTGAAAGACGCCGAGGGTTCGCTCACTTTCCTAAGCGACGCAGAACGGGTTCAGATGCCTCCTCCTCCTTCCCAGCGCGCAGACGTGGGCGGAGGGATTATGCATTCTGGAGATCGCCAAAATGGTGATCGGTGTGCTCGTTTGTTGGACCTTGTACGCGACGTTTCAAGTCACTTGGATCTTACTGCCCTCTGCCACAAGATCTTCTTACACACTCACGAGTTGATCGCTGCAGATCGCTACTCGCTCTTCTTGGTTGGAGAGGACAGTTCGAACAGAAAGTTCCTGGTGAGCCGGCTCTTTGATGTCGCAGAAGGATCCACTCTTGAAGAGGCTTCAAACAGCGGCATTCGCCTCGAATGGAACAAAGGAATTGTGGGATATGTGGCGGCCACTGGACAGCCTCTGAACATCAAGAACGCATATGAGGTGAGAATGTCATTTCATCTGCGGTTTACCATTGAAGTGCTGACTATAAATGAGACAACCTAAATTGATTGAGAATTAACCGTCATTTGATGTTTAACATTTAAAGTCCTCTTGTAGTCAATAATTGTATCCCTTAAAACTCATCTTTGATCTGCCAATGACACATTTAAACGTTTTTACCTTGAAAAATGCCTTAAAATATCTTGAATGTAACTCGACACCTCATTTAGTATGCGCGGTTCTATGAATATGCAAATGAGCCCCGCCTCCACTCACTCCCTCAGCTCAGAGATCCACTGGTTGAGGATCACACGTTGATCTGATTGGTTACAAGGTCGTTTGTGACGTCAGAAACACCAGCGATTTCAAACCGTGTTTTTGAGACTGTCTTTGGTTCACTGCAGTTTTAAGGAGGAAATACTTAGCAATGCTGTCGACTTATGAACTTACACATGGTGTGTCTTAAAGCGTATTAATAACACCACATAGACGCATAAACAACATTAAAAGCTTGATTTTCAACACAGGGGGACTTTAAATGAGAATATAAATATAAATTATTGGTGGATATATCAGCAACAATATCATGAAAACAGCAAAGCTATTCTAGTAACAATGCTAGTCTTCTTCTTTATGTGTTCACAATGAAAAATGCCACTTATCCAGTACTAAAAATAGTATAAACACACTCTTGCTTGTATTTTAAGACGTGTGTCTAAATGAGATGGTCTAGTAAGAATAAGATAATGTCGCACTTTTAAGACAAAGTTGTTTTTCTTCCCTCAGACAAAAGTTAAAATGTACGTTTATCTCAGTGATCTCAGAAAGAATAGTTTGCACTGATAATGAGTCATATTTTAACAGATTAACGTCTCCTCTGATCTGACACTTCTATATTATTTTGTCATGTGCATATAAGAAAACTCTTCAGTTTGAGAGGCTTAAATAACATTTGCTGCTTTATAAAACCCTCCTAGTCAATAATAAAGTCTCCTTAGAAACGCAATTTAGGCTATATCTCTTAAGGCCTTTGATTAGATTTAAATTTTGTTACGCAATTCGGTTGCTAACCAACAGTTTGTATAATGATAGCAGGTATTTTTAGCTCTTTGTAATTTAGTTTAATTGCGTTTCTCCCAGGGAAAGGGAGAGAAAGAATGATTACGGTGAAGGTAAATCCTTAACCATGTTTGCCTGCGAGACTGTTTCATATAAAGATGCGAGGAATATTCCAGCTATCACCATTAGAATATAAGAACATGATGAAATCAGGAAATTGTGCCTTTAAAAGTTATTTGTCTTGATTACTTAAAGGTGAAGTATGTCATTTCTGCACCAAACAGAACTGCAGTGTCTCTGGTGTTGCAGGACCTGCCAAATCTGTAAATGTCGTAAATGAATCACTGGAGCCACAAGATATGAAGAAGAAAATGACGTCATGACAATGTTGATAGGAGAACCGACACACAGTCCCAAGGCCATGCTAACCAGACATATCATAGTCCTCAGTTTGAGCTAAACATAACATTGGATCAAACAATGCAGTGAAAATGACAGCATTTAGATTTTTGGGGTAGAAATGTTATATTATTACGCTTTTTTAAAGTCTCCTAGATTTGTTTTGGCGTCTCCTATAACAGGTTTACATTCATCCAAGGCCAAAAAACACTTTATTTTCCTCATAATGTACATTACAGCATCAGCTCTTTTCTCTCAGTGTCTGAAACGCTTCGTTCGAAGATTCAGTCTCTCTAAGCTCCGCCTCTCTGAGAGCTGCTCTGCTCTGATTGGTCAGAAAGCAAACGCTCATTATCATATGTGAATCTCAGCTCTTGATCACAGTGATACGAACAGTAACGATGGCGTGGGTTTCACCGTATCAATCTCAGAAAACAGCGTCTCCTCGACACGAACAACACGAGCCGAACTCTCCAGTCTCAGATTCACTACAGTGTTTGAGGGCGGAGCTAAGAGACGCTGCTCAGCCAATCAAGACCATAGACTGGAATTATGCAAATTAGCTAGAAACCTACATAGATTCATCAGGAAGTGAGACTGGAGTTACTGACGACTCGTTTCAACAGTTCAGAATCGCTTCTTTCTTTTAGGAGAAAATAAATGTATGATCTTTAAAGCTTTGCAGATGTTTTACATTCACAAACAGCTCTTTTACACACTGCGTGAAAGGTAATATTGGAAAAAGCACAATAGGGGCACTTTAAATTGAATAATTAAAACATGCATTGTCTTATTAAATGGGCAGCTGATTTTTAAAATGCTGATATTAATGTAAGCCAGGATAAATTAAGATGCCAAAATAAATTGGATTTGCGGTTGATTTTTCCCACTGTTTTTCCTGCATCAGGATCCACGCTTTAATGCAGAAGTCGACCAAATTACAGGATATAAGACGCAGAGCATCTTGTGTTTGCCCATCAAAAACCACCGAGATGAGGTAAGAGATCAAAAATCCCGAACTGTTACACTATATATGTAACATTTACTATCAAAGCTTGAGTGCTGAGTCGATGTAATGCTTAAAGGTTGTCGGTGTCGCACAAGCGATCAATAAAAGGTGTGGAGAGAACAGCAGCTTCACAGAGCAGGACGAGAGGGTGAACACTTTTTAATATCATAGTCATTTTATTGTTTCTGTCTCGTTCTGGCTCTATAATAATGGCTTTATTTTTCATCTCAAAAGGACTTTTCTTCGTACCTGTCTTTCTCTGGGATAGTGCTACACAACGCTCAACTCTATGAGACATCGCAGCTGGAGAACAGGCGAAACCAGGTGTGCTGATTTTCACACATTTTAGTAAGAAATCAGTTTGTATAGATGCGGATAAAGCGTGGCTTGGCGTGTTGTGTTGCAGGTGTTGCTGGATCTGGCGAGTCTGATCTTTGAGGAGCAACAGTCACTGGAGGTTTTGCTGAGGAAAACCGTGGCCACCATCTTGTCTTTCATGCAGGCTCAAGAATGCACCGTCTTCATTACTGACAGAGAAACGGCTGTAAGACCAAAATATTGCATCACGTTTACTTCCAAAAAGCATAAACTTTCAAAGAATTGGTGTGAGCATTAAACATGGGGGATATCAAGCATGTTTTGCATTTCTTTAGAAGACTAAAATCACGACAAGCTGAACTTTTCTGAATCTTGGGCTTAGAAACATTGAGAACAACTGAACTATGGGGTTGTTTAGAAGATTAAAATAGATATAATCATACAAAATCAAAATCTCTTTTATTTCGATTAATTTCAGAAATGACTAGTCTCTACAGAGCAACCCTTTCTTGTACATTTCCCCCCCAATAATATTATGTTTTGGTAATAGTTTGCCACTGCTAATATGCAGCATTTAGGCATTATAAAAGAGAGGCTGTGTTGGAGATTTCCATAACTGAGTGAGAGAGTTAAGAAGACACACTTGTCCTTTATGGCAGACTGAATTGCTTCCTTATTTGCCACTGACATTCACCTAATGTACCCAAAATACCAAATATTTTAAAATTACATCTGCATTTCCTGAAGGAAATACCAGTGCTTGCAGAGCAGGAAAACAATAGTGTTTTCAATCAGTTTTACAGCAGGTAATCTTAGGTTTCAGGCTTTCTGTGCTGCATCACAGTCTTAAACTTAGATATGTTTCCATTAAAATGTGCAAATTACCTAAAAATTGGAAAAAGCGAATAAAGCAGCGTTTCCATCCCATGTGTTCCAGAGAACAAAAGAGTCACAACCTAGGATATTGGTGCTCAATATCAGTATCGAGTGTGTGTCGAGCGTCAGACGAAACACAGTAAACGCTGTCGTGTTCTCTAGCGTTTGTGTTCGGGAACACACTCGTGTGTGTGTGTGAGACGCTTCTGGAGGGAATTACACCCACTCATTCTGAACACACACTTCGACTCCGGCGTTTCAGAAACACCAAACCAACATTAGAGACGCTGCGACGCCATTGGTCCGCTGGTTACTCCAGTTATCCAATCACAGTCGACGCTGAGGAAACATGAGTTTATTGAGGGATTTATTCAGTAAATGGCTGTGTCCGAAATCTCCACTCAAACCACTACTCCCTAACCCCTATGTAGGGGGTAGTGAGTAGAGCACTATATAGTGAGCTCACCAGCATAATAGAAACAGCACTTTCGGACACTACTCGATCGTTTCTCGGCGCCGTTGATTAAACGCGCCGTCATCTGTCAGCTGGTGCCGAGCCAGCTCTGGGCTAAATAGATTTTTTTTTAATAAATACATTACATTATATTCAGCTTATTTCTCCAAAATTGTAAAATTAAAAGTCATTTCTGGCCGTTTCTGTTATAATGTGTTACTCCACACATGATTATAACTTATAAACATAAATAAAATTAATACACATATTTCATAAATTTTCATTTTCGCGCCACACCGTTTTCTCTTGCCTGTCGACATTAGGGAAAAAAAACAGATCTACGTTATCAAATCTCTTGCTCATAATACTCTTAATAAAACAGCTTTTAGACTCTGTGGAGATCCCACTCAATGTTTATCTTTTTTTGTTTGTTCTCGTGATTCAGAAGATTTTGCGGATTAGCAAAAGAAACAGGATTTCTAGACACAGAAAACGACGTGCTGTTCTTGCTACGCTAGCGAGACGTCGTCAAATTGTAAGTTAAAGATGAAGATGATGCTGATAGGTCTTTTACGATCAGCGCAATGCATGATGGTATGTAGGGCTTGGATTAGTGACCATCGGTTGTACACTACTTTTCAAAATGCATTCTGGGATACATTGAGTGGACTATATAGGGTATAATAATCATCACTATACATTCGGACAGCACTACAAAATGGCGAGCTCACTATATAGTCCACTATATAGTGAGTAGTGGGAGATTTCGGACACAGCCAATGTGTTTCGATCGTAGTTTATGTGCATCGGATAAAAATGCATTCGCGTCAATTGAGCACATACGTTTCTTATGCACTTAATTACAAAGAATTTATACACATCTTAGCTTTTCCATCCATCGCTTTTTTATGCGATATCCCAAAATGCGCATGACAACAGGTGGATGCAAACAGCAAATCAGCTCTTGTGTTTAATCAACATATAAATGACGCTGCAAATAAATAAGACCAAACTTTTCCATATTTAGTCCAAATCAACCACATCACATCGGTTTATGCATTTCCTGGAAATCAAACCCAGGAAGTAAAATCAAATGTTACAATGATCTCATTGTTATTGGCTAGATTTTGAATGCTGAAGCCAATGGGAGGATTTTAAACTTTTATCGTAAATTCCCTTCATTAAGTATAAAATACTGTAAACATATTGTATTTATTTATTTATTTATTTATAAACATATCTTTATTACGAGGATTAACCCCTTGAGATGAAACATCTCGTTTTCGAGGGGGTCCTCCAATACATCAAAGCAAAAAAAGAACCAAAACAGCAGAGCAAATGTCAAAAACAGTACAACAAAACACAACAACACACACACACACACACACCAGCTCATGATGCTCAACCCCACCCCACCCAACACGATCCCCATAGATAAAATGACAGAAAAACAACCACTTAACTAGCATTGCACAAGGTCAAGGAGTAAGAGTAACACAAAAAAACAAAAAAACATTGAGGATAAGAATTACAATAATAATAAATAAATGAATAAAAATGAAGACATAAAAAATTTGAAATAGTAAACACATGGCCAATGAAGCCCATGGTCCAACAAACAAAACTAGAAACAAAGACAAATATTACGAAGATATTCCACGAGGGCCCTTCGAAAAGCTGTAAGTGAAGTTAAAGAACGGATAAAAAGAGGAAGATTGTTCCAATCATATGGAGCCTTAAAACAAAATGCAAATTTCCCTACTTGTCTTTTAACTCTAGGAACAACAAAAAAGATCTGATCATTGTATCGCAGGCTGTAAAGCGAATTATAAAGCACCAAGTGTTGCTTGAGATAAACTGGATAATTCAAGTAAAAACTTTTAAAAATAAACTGTAACCAGTGAGACTGTCTCCTGGCAGAAGGGGCCAACCAGGACAACTGACTGTACAACACACAGCGGTGTGTCCTGAAGGGACAACGGAGAACAAAACGGCAAAGACTGTTGTAGACCACATCAATGGAGTGCAAACAAGAAGCAGTAGTGTTCTGATAAATAATGTCGGCATAATCCAAAATAGGCAGTAGCAGCTGTAAAACTATTCTTTTCCTGACCGGAAAATTAAAACATTTAACAGATTGATAAAGTATTTTAAGACGAGAGTAAAGTTTGTTTGTCAATGCTTGTACATGAGTTTTGAAAGATAAGTCAGTTTCCAACCAAACACCAAGATATTTAAAGGTCTCAGTTGACTCTAAAGGAGAGGAATCAAGAAAACAAAGATTAAGGTTATTTTCACCTGTATCCAAGACTTGTCTGTGGAACAATAAAGAGTAGGACTTTGATTTATTAAGGAGAAGTTTATTCGCCAATAGCCACTGCTGTATAGAATTGAAGTCATGCTGTAAAGCGAGGTTTATCCCGGAGATAGTGGGTTTACTACAGTAAATGACTGTATCATCGGCATAAAGATGAATATTACAGTCTGTACAGCATAAGGGCATGTCATTAACAAAAATAGAAAATAATAATGGACCCAAAGAAGAACCTTGAGGGATGCCTTTTACTATGCCTGTATAATCTGACTGACAACCCCTGTAGGACACACTCTGACGACGATGATGAAAATAGCAATTAAACCAGAGTAAAGATGATCTCGAAAGACCAATAGCATGCAATTTATCCAATAGAATATAGTGATCAACTAAATCAAAGGCTTTGGAGAGATCTAAGAAAATGGCACCGGTACACAGATTGTCATCAAAACTAGAGAATATATCATTAGAGAGTTTTAAAAGAGAAGTGGTAGTGGAAAAGTGTTTTCTGAAACCTGATTGGCATTGCGTAAGTAAATTATTATCAGATAAATAACCAGATAATTGATTAAAAATTATTTTCTCAAAAACTTGAGCCACACTATTAATTATTGATATTGGTCTATAATTGTTCAAATTTTGTGAATCTCCACCTTTGTGCAAAGGAATAACTTTAGTACAATTCCAAGCAAGAGGGACTTCGCATGTATCAAATGACATGTTAAAAAGCACAGCCAATAGTGGTGCTAGTACATGCGATGCAAGTTTAATGAACTTACCCTCAAGACCATCAGGGCCAGGACTACTGCTATTGGAAAGCTTATTAATAGCCTGTTGAACTTCCGTTGATCTAACCTGTCTAAATTTAAAAGAGCTTCCGCAGGGTTGGCTGTTAAGACACGGGTCTGCGAGAAAAACAGGAGGTTGGATAAGCGGTATTTGAGAAAAAAGCAAACTAAAGGCATTAGAAATCACAGCTGGATCATCAGTTATTTCATTATTAATTATCATATTATTTGAAGTATTATTAGACTTACCAATTAGAGTGTTAGCTCGCTTCCAGAATTGCTTTGGGTTACTTAGTTCATTTGACAGGCTATCACGATAAAAATAGGCTTTAGCGTTTCTTGTTTGAGTTGTACATAAATTTCGTAATCGTTTGTATTTTTCCCAGTCTTCAGGCAATTGTGTATGTTTATGTTTAACCCAGGCCCTATCCCTCTTTTTAAAAAGATTAATAAGAACACCATTTACCCAAGGCAGATGATGGCCTTTAACCTTAATGGATTTCCATGGAGCATGCCTGTCAATAACTAGCCCAACTTCAGTATAAAAAAAATCCCAAGCAGCTTCAACATCAGGAATTAAGTAGAACCTATCCCAATTTATCCTACGAAGGTCATTAACAAATAGATTATTATTAAATGATTTAGTTTCCCGTACCTTGATATATTTAGGAGGAAGATGAGGAGTTGCAATTTTCCAGATACAATAAATAATGGAATGATCACTAAAACAGTCAGAGAGAACTCCAGAAGTCATTATTCTGTGTGGATGAGAAACAAGAATCCAGTCAATGAGAGATTTAGAGTTAGAGCAAATTCTAGTGGACTCAGTGATGATTTGAGTCAAATTAGCACCATTAACCATATTACGTTCTTTGACTGTAGAAGAATCATTCCAATTTAAATTAAAATCCCCCAGTAGAATAGTTTCTCTCGAGTCACCCAATAATGATACCGTAGCTAAAATGTTCTTAACAGACTCTAGTTTAGGAGCTGTAGGCGGTCGATAAATATTGGCTATTATCAAATGTTTATTTGCATGAAGAGTTAATTTAACAAAGATACCTTCGAAAAGCTGTGATTAGCTGTGAACTCAGATTAGATGAAATATAAGTAACGACTCCACCTCCCCTGGAACCTCTGTCAGCCCTATACATTACATAATTTTCAAGGTGAATAAAAGCATCAGTAGTACTATTAGTAAGCCATGTTTCAGACAAAGTAATTATATTGGGATTATTATAGGACAGCCAAGCTCTAAGCTGATCAATTTTAGGGAGTAAACTACGGATGTTAAGATGGATAGCATGGAGACTTTTACCCATAGAATATATATTTGTAATCAATGAAAACAAAGCTAACTAACCTTGTGAGGTAAAAATCGTGAAAGTGAAGAAGAGGTGAACATGAGAGCCAACACCATATACACACACACTCAACCATACCTACATTTAAAAAAAACAAAAACAAAACAATAATACAGAAATCCACACACAAAAGCAAGATAACAAATTAAACTAAACTGTCTTCATTCACTCCCCTGATAATAGAACCACTGAGTTATTTTCCACAACGTAATTAAGTGCTTCAAGATTGATAATAAATCCCTTAAAGTTAATAGATAAAATAAATTAATACGCAAAAAGAATACACACTCAATACATTTTTGTTTGCTTTATAGACCCAGTGGTGAGATAAAATAAAACAGCATATAAACACTCAAGTACACAAAACTTCCTTCCTTCCCTTTCCCTTAAAACAAAAAGAGAGAAAAAAAAAAAGTAAACAACAAACAATCATCTCTCTTTATGAGAACAAGTCTATCTGTCACCACGAAATGACGTCAGACGTTAAATAATGCTTCATGCCGTACGGAAATAAACAAACAGGCATGACAGCAGACGTAATTGATATTTCTCATAATGATTAAGGATCAGAAGAATCAAAAGAATCTAAGTACTTGACAGCCTCACTTAAATCGCCAAACTGGATTTGGTCCGACCCGCGGCTGAATTTGACGACAGCGGGATACAACAAAAAAGCCTCAAACCCCAAGGTACGTGCCCGGTTCATTACTGGAAAGCAGGGACGTCTGAGTCGAGCGGTGAAATCACTGTAGTCAGCAGTAAAGCGGATAGTTTGACCATCAACTACCACAGGTGTTTTCCTTGCGAGGCCCAAGATCCTGTCTCTGTCAGTGAGGCGAAGACAATTAAAGATCATGTGCCGTGGGGAAGCACCCGCAGAGCGCGGGCGGCCAACGCGATGTGCTCGCGTAAACTCCAGAAGATTGGAAGCCAACTCAGGAAACCATGTAGGAAAGATGCTCAACAGGTAGGACAGAGCATTACTATGTTCTACTCCTTCTTTCAGGTTGATTATACGTAAGTTACTCCTTCTGCCCTGGTCCTCCATCGTGATTAATTTCTCCTGAAGTTTCTTTAAAGCCTCAGACTGCTCAGTTATGGAGTCCTCAGCGCGTTTCACTTGAGCACGAAGAGAAGTAGTAAGCTTACGTTGGGAGTCTATTTCTTTCGAGTGTTCCTCCAGTGTTGTTTTAATGGAAACAAGCTGATTTTCCAGACGATCAAAGCGATCTTTAGATTGTTTATCAGCTTCAGCAAAATACTTATGAAGGATAGTTTCCATAGACGCAGTTGTCAACTCACACACGCCCGAGTCGGCGTCTGCAACAAGTGCGTGCACTTCTTTAGGTTGGGATGCCTTCTTCGGAGGCATTGTCAAATCAAAGTTCAAAATTCAAAAGTACTCACAAAAAGTTTTAGATTTGCTGTTTAGCTGTTCTAAATCTGCTGTTTTAACACATTGAGCAGGGAGAGCTGTGAGAAGCCTAACTCCTACTCCGCCATCTTGGATTCCTCAATGTGTATACTCCGTATACTTGTATACTTAAAATTATTTACTCAACAAAAACTGATTAAGGTTGAGCTGAAAAGGTAAGGGGAATTGCTATACAGTGCTGCTTTGCAAGTGTATTAAATATGCATTTTTATAAAGGCCACAAAGACAACATTATGTATTGCAGCAATATGCACTTCCGGTAACAAGCTTGAGAAACCTTTCAGTGGCCTCATTTTAAATAGGTGGATCATTGCACCAAAAAAATGATTTTTTAAGTCCTTCCTTCCCATTGAACAATCAGGGAAAAGTCTCATTCTGAAGTCGTCCGGCTCAGATTCTGTTCGATATTCAGCTCTGCATACAACCCAAAATAACTCCTGTACTGTGCTTAGAACACAAAGTCCTTTGTTAGGTTAGTCTTCAGTTATGTTGTGATAGTTATAATATGAATGTGGTAAATCTTTAGTCAGAGCAGACAGGGGCATGTGTGTGAAGGAGATTTGAATTAAACATCTATATCAGAACAAGAAATATATCATATTTTGGTTGTCAGTGCGACAGTTAAACTACACCTGAGGTGGGTCTGCCGGTGTGGACTTTAGGGGAATTACCTTTACATCCGCTGGGAACGTCCTTGGAGCCATTTGGTTAAAAGTCAAAGTAAAGTTAGTTGTGAGAAAAGATCTAGCATGTGATGCAATGAAAGTCATGCATGTGACATTTGTATGTTAGAGTTGTTTCTCCACAAAACAACTTGTTTGGTTTCACTTGATAAAGTTCAAAGCCTTTTACAATTGCTCACTGCGTCCCAAATCGCACACTGTCCAGTACATACTACATGTGTTTTTTGAAAGCTTAAAAAAGTATGTCCTACGTAGTGTGAATGTGTGTATTACGGATGTAATCTAGCGTCGCTTCACTGTCATTCACAAATCCTCTCCCGTGGCCTCATGGGATAGTAAAGTGTCCATCGAATGCACACTTCATAATCCCGTCGAATGTAGTACTGTTGGTACTTTTTGCGTATGAATTATGAATACTATGAATTTGGACATACAACTTGGCTCACATACATTTTCTACTACTATAGTATGGATTCAGTGATACTGCACTTCACGCGAAATCAAAGAACGAACTGGTGTGACATCATTTGGAAAAAAATTCGTTTTGGCCTGATTTTTTCGAGAGTTCGTTTCGGGAGTTCGAAACAGCTTGAAAAGTTCACTTCGGCTGGTAAACACCTTCGAACTCCCATTGGTCCGTGTGGCGATGATGTAATAGGTGGGTGTGGCTCTGAGGCTCCGCCTTCTTTGAGGTGTAAATCTATGGTTCATGTCTTCTGTTCAGTCCGTCGAGGTTAAGACGAGAGTAAACACACTGGAGAGAAGCTTTAAACTAGAAACCGAGGTTGTATTTCTAATTGAAAGAGACACAGTTTTTTCATATTTAATATTGTAAAGCAGTAGATTGTATAAAGTTGTATATGAATAAATATGATGTGACTTGAGTTGCAGAGCAAACATCCTCATCTCTATGATCAGATGCTTTCTGAACGGCTGTTTTCTCACCGCTGGCATTTTTGTGTTTATTTTGTTACTGAGAGGAAAGCGTCCCGTACATATTTACATATTCATCTAAACGTATACATGTCTAGGTGTTCTAGCTATGTGAGCTGTTGTGTTGGGGATCAAGTCTATCTTTATGAGGGAGTTCTGTGTATCATAATTCATAGATGTCGTGTTAACCTAGAAACCTAGTTCTGCTCTGGGTTTCCTCAACTTTACACAAACTGTTTATAGTCCTTGGACTTTGCACTAAAGTCCAGCTATAAAGTGAGGAAAGAAAGCTTGTTAATTCTGCGAATTCCTTCTCCAGGTCGCAGTCACGTTGAGTTAACAGATTAGCGTTGTGAAAAACAGAGATGTACAATCAGATCACAGATAGGCAATCCTCCAAGTGTCTTCATATTTGGGGAAAGTCTGCCAACAAACCCATATTCAATGTTTGTTATGTGGTCGGGAATGTGGAAATTGAACTCATAATTTATTGCATGTTTGTTTCAAACTTTTCGTACTGAATTCGTCATGAGCGGGAAATTCTAACCCTTCCAGAAATGCACAAACACGGGCGCATTAAACCATGTGACTGCCGTTGAGTTTACACAGGCAAGCCAGACTCGAACAGCATTAAACAAGCCACAGAAACACGGGCCCACTTCTCTGCTAAACCTCTCTAATGCTGCAGTGTAAGTAATTGCTGTTCTGCTTGTGTTCCAGAACACATTCTCCAGTGTGTTTCACATGGAATATGAGGAGCTTGCAGGATCCGTGGACTTCCCGAACAGGTGGGGTTATCATACAAATTACCATTATGTAATGCAAGGCAAAGTGCCAGGAATGTTCAATACAAGTTAAGCTGTAAGGAGTTTAGTCTACAGACTTCAGCTCCAATACACCCGCCTTAAGGTTTCTACTGTAATATCTTTGAAAATGAAAATGATGCTTGAGGTTCACTTATACTGATCTCTTATAGGTAAATCAACTCACACTCATGCAACGAACCCTTTAAAGTCCCCCTGTGGTGAAAATCCATTATTAATACGCTGTAAGACACACCATGTGTAAGTTCATAAGTCGACAGCATTGCTGAGTATTTTCTGCTTAAAACTGCAGTGAACCAAAGACAGTCTCAAAAACACGGTGAAATTTTGGTGATCAAAAATGAGTTTCAGAGGATTGACCACAACGGGACTTTAAACGATTCAAGAATCGGACATCCTTGTATATTTCATGAAACGACATTAGGCTAGACGTGATAGGCTTTTCAGTGATTTTCATATTCTCGTCCTCACACAAAGCTTTGTCTTTAAGGGTGTGTTCACACTCGGCAGGATTGGTTGGGTTAAAGCGAACTGTAAGTGCGGCTCATTTCAATAAGTGTGAACGCTGCCATCCGAACCAAACAAGCCGAGACTCTGAAAAGATGGATCTCGCTTCCAAAACAAACTCTGGTGCGGTCCGACTGAAATATGGACGCAACGCGGACCACAGACATCTAAACCAACCCAAAACAGGATGTGATGTCATAAGATGCGTGAATGCTCGAGTTCTTCCCGTCACAGTCGCGATGTTAAAAACACTGTAATAAAAGACTTGCAATATAACGTTTAAGACCACTTTTATGCAGTTTGGTTTCCGATACCGTTACGAACTAAAAGTGTGAACACACCCTAAAGGACTTTGCAATATAACAAACAAGACCACTTCTGTGATACTTTACGGGGCATGTTTAGCACACAGTATTGTTTTTTGGATTTATATTCACAAAATATATGTCATAAAAGCCTTTTTTGGGGGGTTTGTATCTTTAGGTTCTGCCTTAAAAATTAAACCAGGACTAAAATGTATTTTGTTTTTTGATCTGGACCAAAAGAACCCAAACTACAAGTGTGAACACACCCTAAAAGACTTGCGATTTAACTTACAAGAACACTTTTATGGGGCTTTTTTTTATCATTTTGGAGCTTCACATCCTCATCCCCTTCTTTTCCATTCTCATTATAATTAGAAAAGAGTGTCAATTCTCCTTTATGTTCCACAGAAGAAAGAAAGGAACAACATTAGGATGAGTAAACTGACAGAATTTTCATTTTTGGGTGTATTTTTGGCAATTACACGTGAAGTTTATTTACTTCATAATTTTAAGGCTACAGATTTCCTCACTTTTTTAAAAGTTAAGCCAACTGATCACTTTTTACAGAGTATAGTGTGGTTTTTGTGTCTAAAACCATTTTCTGCAGTATTACTATTAGTAATGGACTGGAATTACTATTAGTATTACTAGTATTAGCAATGTTGCACATCTAGGAGATTGATTGTAATGATGTGTGGTTATAAGCAGGAGCGCGTAATGATTTGTTGATGTCTTTGACAGGGAATGTGACGTCAACAAGATTAACTACATGTACGCTCAGTATGTCAAGAACAGTATGGAGTCGCTGAACATCACAGATGTCACCGAAGACCAGCGATTTCCATGGACTGTAAGTGTTCATAAATGCTTATTCATTCAAACATTGGGTTGGGATCATCCCGATGTTTCAACGCTATCTCGCGACCAATTTGTGCGAAATCGTACGAGTGAGTAAAAGGTGGCTAATTCGTACGATTTGTCTAGGGGCGGGGTCAGGTGTAGGTCATTTGTATGAATTGGGCAACTCATAAAATATGTACGATTTAGCAAAAATCTTACGAATTCGTACGAGTGAGGTCGTATGAATTCGTCGTACGAATTAGCCACCTCGTACGAATTGCCGTGAGATCGGGTTGGATATTTCTGGGATTTCACAGAGCTCTTATTCATTCAAACATTGGGATGGGATCATGCCAATGTTTCAATGCTATCTCACGACCAATTCGTACGAGTGAGTAAAAGATGGCTAATTTGTACGAATTTGTACAATTTGTCTAGGGGCGGGGTCAGGTGTAGGTCATTCGTACAAATTCATGCGAATTGGGCAACTCGTAAAATGTTTACGATTTAGCAAAAATCGTACGAGTGATGTCGTATGAATTCGTACGAATTAACCACTTCGTAAAATTCGTACGAAAGGCCTTGAGATTGGATTGGATTTTTCTGGGATTTAACAGAGCTCTTATTCATTCAAACATTGGGATGGGATCATCCCGATGTTTTAACGCTATCTCACGACCAATTCGTACGAGTGAGTAAAAGGTGGCTAATTCGTACAAATTCGTACGAGTGAGTAAAAGGTGGCTAATTCGTACAAATTTGTATGATTTGTCTTGGGGTGGGGTCAGGTGTTGGTCATTCATACAAATTCATGCAAATTGGGCAACTCATAAAATATTTACGATTTAGCAAAAATCGTACGAGTGATGTCGTATGAATTCGTACGAATTGCCGTGAGATCGGGTTGGATATTTCTGGGATTTAACAGAGCTCTTATTCATTCAAACATTGGGATGGGATCATGCCGATGTTTTAACGATATCTCACGACCAATTCGTACGAGTGAGTAAAAGGTGGCTAATTCGTACGAATTTGTACGATTTGTCTAGGGGCGGGGTCAGGTGTAGGTCATTCCTACAAATTCATGCAAATTGGGCAACTCGTAAAATATTTATGATTTAGCAAAAAACGCATGAATTCGTACGAATTAGCCACCTCGTAAAATTCGTACGAATTGCCGTGAGATCGGGTTGGATGTTTCTGGGATTCACAGAGCTCTTATTCATTCAAACATTGGGATGGGATCATCCCAATGTTTCAACGCTATCTCACGACCAATTCGTACGAGTGAGTAAAAGGTGGCTAATTCGTACGAATTTGTACGATTTGTCTAGGGGCGGGGTCAGGTGTAGGTCATTCGTACAAATTCATGCGAATTGGGCAACTAGTAAAATATTTACGATTTAGCAAAAAACGTAAGCCACTTCGTAAAATTCGTACAAATTGCCGTGAGATCGGGTTGGATGTTTCTGGGATTTCACAGAGCTCTTATTCATTCAAACATTGGGATGGGATCATCCCAATGTTTCAACGCTATCTCACGACCAATTCGTACGAGTGAGTACGAAATGGCTAATTCGTACGAATTTGTACGATTCGTCTAGGGGCGGGGTCAGGTGTAGGTCATTCCTACAAATTCATGCAAATTGGGCAACTCGTAAAATATTTATGATTTAGCAAAAAACGCATGAATTCGTACGAATTAGCCACCTCGTAAAATTCGTACGAATTGCCGTGAGATCGGGTTGGATTTTTCTGGGATTTCACAGAGCTCTTATTCATTCACATCCCCTATTTTGCACTATAAACTGTCTCTTTTCCCCAAAGATGCTTGAATTTTAAACTTTGCAATTGCATTTGTTTTTTCCCCCTCATTTCTTTTCGGAAGAGTGAAAATCTAGAGTCCTCGAACGGTCAAATCAAAAGTCTTCTCTGCACGCCAATCAGGAATGGGAAGAAAGATAAAGTGATAGGTATGTGTGTTTTCAATATTTCCACAATCTGAGCCATTAGTCAACATCGTTCCTAAAATGATCAAAAGACAAACATTGATATTACTATTATCTGACGCTTAATCATCCCACACCAATAATTTACACCTCAAATTGTGAAACTAAGAAAACAAAATTGGTGAAAACAAAATCTCATAGATTCACATGGACCAGAATATCATCTGATGGTGTTTTTATTTTACCTTAGACACCTCTCATATTTTCTTCTGAATGCATAAAAATATAGTTTATAATTGGCTTTTCATTTCTCATGCATTTTTAACTGACATCATTAAGTTTCTTAACAATTGTGATGCTGGTCGAATTCAAGTGCAATATAAACCGTATAATAATCAAAGTCTGAATTGGTTGGAATAATTTAGCATGTCATCTTCTTAAGGGTTTATGTCTTATTTTGTATAGTCTCATTGAGCCAATCGTGATGAAAATAAATCTTTTTTTAATTGATTGCTTTATCTCCTTTTATCTAGACGTATAATAGAGGTTAATTAAGTTGCTGACAGCTGATAAACCACTAATGAACATTAACATTAAAATGGTCATTTATTCGGCCTCATTTATTCCAAACCGGTATGAACTTCTTTCTTTCATGCATCACAAAAAGTGAATTTATAAAGAAAGTGCTGGCACCCTTTTCCATTAAAGTATCTCGAAAGCAGGCCATAAATGCCATATTTCAAGTTTATTCTTTAGAAAATCCCCTTTTGTGCTCCACGGAAATAGGAAAGTCATTTACAGTAGATCAAAAACAACAATATATATACAAATAAATATGTATTTTGTGCTAAATATTCACATATCAGTGTTTCGGCCTCTGAATGCAGGTGTTTGCCAGTTGGTGAATAAGATGGATGACGCGTCAGGAGAAGTCAAAGCCTTTAATAGGAACGATGAGCAGTTTCTCGAGGCCTTTGCTATCTTCTGTGGACTGGGCATCCAGAACACACAGATGTACGAAGCCGTGGAAAGAGCCATGGCCAAGCAAGAGGTCACACTCGAGGCGAGTCGGATTTTATACACTTCACTCATTTTATGCCATGGAATTAAAAAAAAAGACTTTATTTCTCAGAATTGCACGTTTATATCGCGCAATTCAGACTTTATAACTCGCAGTTGCAAGAAAAAAAGTCTGAATTCTTCAGTATATATCAGTGTTTATAATAATAGTTTCCATCCATCCTCCTTAACATTTGATTGTGACTGGGCCGCAAAGTTGCTGGACAACAAATATGATGTCCTTAATATGTTGGTGGTATTACAGGTTTTAAACAATACAATTTCTCTATACTTAGATCACTTTTGAGCACAACTGAAATATATATGTGAGCTAAACTGTGAATCATTTATCATTGTTTTGGCACAAAATGCATTCAATGCAAATGAATTCTTTTCTCAGTCAGACACAGACATATACAGTAGTGGCCTAAAGTGATGTCCGGAGGGGATATTTGTCTTTAATGACCCGACAAGTTTGATTAAACCATCAAAATATGAGGAAGAACAAAACACTAAACTTGGTTAAGGTGTAAAGTGTCCTTCATTTATACAGCGCTTTTAACAATATAGATTGCTTCAAAGCAGCTTTACAGTGATGATAGGAAATTACAGTAACAGAAGATATGTGAACATTATCCATTGACCCGTTAACATCCGATGCCTGTGTGTGTTTCGCTGCAGGTGCTCTCGTATCATGCGTCGGCTGAAGAAGAAGAGACGCGGGCGCTCCAGGTATCTGCGGTAAATTACAATTTATCACTATATCATATTGAAATGTGCTTTACTTTACAAATCAAGCATTACTTTACCTGTCTATTCATAACACAAGCAACTGGAGGCATACGCCATGTTCAATGCCAGTGTAAAATAGACCATAATCATAATTAGATTTTGTTTTGAAGTCTCCTACAATACATTTACATTCATCCAAGGTCAAAAACACTTTAATTTCCTCATAATGTACATTACAGCATCAGCTCTTTTCTCTCAGTGTCTGAAACGCTTCGTTCGGAGATTCAGTCTCTCTAAGCTCCGCCTCTCTGAGAGCTTTCTCTGCTCTGATTGGTCAGAAAGCAAACGCTCATTATCATATGTGAATCTCAGCTCTTGATCACAGTGATACGAACACAGGGTTTCCGCGGGGCATTAAAAAGCATTAAAAGTCCTTAAATGGATTTTGCGAAAATTAAGGCCTTAAAAGGCATTAAAAAGCATTAAATTTGATTCTTACAGGCATTACATTTTTTTATAGTTTTGAAGAGAATTTTATATAAATTTATTTGAATATAGCCTCAATAATTAATATTTTGTATTTGCTGTCGCAAAATATGTACGTTTGTGTGATAAATACGCGGAACCAGTTTGGTAATTGCTTCTAGCCGGAGCAAAAGTGCCGTGATGCGGAGAGGTGACGCGGGTCTGGTGTACAGTGGTGGACAGGTTGAACCTTGGAAAAATGAGTGCAAATTCCAGCCAAAGTGTCTGGAAAACAAAACTTTTAAGACATGGTTGCAGCCCGTTAGTGGTAAAAATGATGAAGGATTTTGCGGCGTTTGTAAAAAAAGCATTTAAAGTTGTGGACAATGGGAATCAGCGCTGTAAAACCCCATATGCAGTGTGACGGCCACAAATCGGCGTTAGATTTAAATAGTACATTGTGTTTAATTTTTCGTTTAATGGGATCTAATATATGTTGCTAGTAGCGAGTAAAATCGAGAGTCTCTCCGCAACGGATTGAAGCTCGCGTCCGAGAGAAGTGTTGTGCACGAGCCACAACAACAGAACGCAGGCAAAGACCGTATATTGTTCTTCTATACTCTTTGACGCAGGGCTCTCAAGTGTCACGCATTGAGCGTGACAGTCACTCATTTCGGTCTTTTGTCACGCACTCCCGCCACACATTGTATTTCTCACGCTGAAAAACTATTTATAATATATTGAATATGCAGCAGCGCCCCAAATGTCTCTGGCCGCGCCGCTATCACTATGGAACCGACAGGAATCAAGCGCGTCTTCCATGCAGTTCTTACTAGTCGAGCCTGCCACTTATCAGCCAATCAAAAAAAAAAAAGAATGGGTCTACACATTAGCCAATTAGAAAATAGCACTATTGTATCTGGGTAAGATTCAAGATAAGTCATGATCTCCTGTTTTAATGTTACAAAAAATTCACAACTTGTTTGACACAAACAATGGCAACTTGATTGCTGCTAGAGAAACGTTTCCCAGATAATTAGCATGAGTTTTTCATGAGTGTCTGTAACTTAGACAACAGTTTTACAGCCTGTTCACTGACAACACCTGCTC
Organism: Rhinichthys klamathensis goyatoka; assembly: GCF_029890125.1. Lineage (NCBI taxonomy): Eukaryota > Metazoa > Chordata > Actinopteri > Cypriniformes > Leuciscidae > Rhinichthys > Rhinichthys klamathensis. The sequence goes on along the minus strand of NW_026606907.1, from coordinate 9,776 downwards.
AGAACAAGTAGTCTAGGCCTAATCATATTTTCGTTATCACACGATGACTGACATATTGTCAAATTATAAACATCTCTCTCTCCAAATAGGCTTAATAATTTTATAAGCACTAAATAAATTAAAGTGTATTGCATAGTCGATGTTATAGGTCACTTTTAAAATCATGTCATATTTTATAATTATATCTGGGCCATGGATGCATTAATCATTGCATCTGTCTTTCAAAGATGTCAGGTAAAAAGCAATTAAGCATCCTCTCATTCGCCCTGAGAGGAAAGCCCCCTAAAAAGGCCAGGTTAGAGGATGCTGGCCCAGAGAAGGGCCCATTAGAGGAGGAGACGGTGCAGGTAGAAGAGGAAGAGAATAAATACTATTATGTATTTGGTTGAATTGTCGGTGCCATGTGTCGAATCTTCTCTATTGCAAGTGTGAGCAATTATTAATAACAACAAAAACACTAATAATAATATTACTAATGAAACACCACCATTCATGCGACCCGTCCTTACATCTATGTGTTCCAGAAAAAAAACATTTAATATATATATATATATGTGGTTAGTCATGGGTCGTATATGGCATTAAAACATTTTAAAATGGCATTAAAAAGGCATTAAAAAGGCATTAAATTTAATTTGAAGATACCTGTAGAAACCCTGGAACAGTAACGATGGCGTGGGTTTCTCAGCGTCTCCTCGACACGAACAACACGAGCCGAACTCTTCCAGTCTCAGATACACTACAGTGTTTGAGGGCGGAGCTAAGAGACGCTGCTCAGCCAATCAAAACCATAGGCAGGCATTATGCAAATTAGCTACAAACCTACATGGATATGTAACAGAAGTGAGACTGGAGTTACTGACGACTCGTTTCAGCAGTTCAGAATTTATTCTTTTAAGAAAATAACTTTATTTGTCATTTAGCATTTAAGGGTCATGCAATTAAATAACATGTTGTGAGATTTGAACATAGTTATGCATGTTGATCATCATAGAAGACAATGTTACCCTCCGTTAGTTTTAATTGTAGAAGTAAACTAGATACGACGCCTCAATTAGGTTTCCTCCGACAGGCGTAACCGTGAGATCGCGTGCAGAGACGCAGGAATGGCTCAAAATGAGCGTTTAGTTTTGCTTTGTAAGAGTTTCTGCGTCTCACAAGTTCTCTTCAGTCTGGGACACAAGCTTGATCCTCCACACAGTGAGTGTAACCGGACAAACGGCTTATAATAACACCACAAACTAGGCCTCACAAGTTATTAAAGATGCAACAGCGCATTCATATATATGTATTTCTCGGCAGAGTACAAATGCGTTATGGTAAATTGCAGCGTGCATTTTTGGGATGCTTAAAAAGTAGCCAAAAAATCATTAGTTGCATAGAGTGAAAAGATCCAAATAGACAAAAATGCAAAAAAAAAGCTCAAATAATGTAAAGGAAAGACTCTAAATGTGAGATTAAAACCAGTGCTTTACTGGGAAATGGCGAAGGCCTGCAGGCTTCGAGGAAGGTCATGTGACCGAACCGTTTGGCATTTCTCAATTTAATCTCGCATGTAGAGTCTTTACTTTTCATTATTAGAGGATGCATGCTTTTTTTTTTTTTGCACTTTTGTCTATTTGGATCTTTGCACTCTATGCAACTCGTGAGTTTTTGGCTACTTTCCAAGCATCCCAAAAATGCACGCTGCAATTTACCATTATTAGAATATGACTGCTTTTTTGTGTGCATTTTAGTCTTTTTGCTCATTGCTTTAATGTACAGAAACGTAAAAAAAGGCTCGATTGCGGGGGGATTTTGTGTCTTCGCATTGAAGCGACGTGCAGATCTTGAAATGTTTCGGAAAGGTCTGGAAAATATTGAATTGCAATACTGCAGATGTTCGTTTAAACAGATGAAGCTGTATGAAAGTTATGCTTCTTTCTGCTTGCTGACTGAAGCACATAATCTACAGAGACGTGATTTATGGACTCTGCATTATGCGATGGTTCTGGTTTTCAGAAGAGGAGACTCTGCTGATGGCAGATCATTGATTATTAATGTGTGTCAGACAGCGATCTCTCTGAGATGATGTGTAATAATGTCCTGCACCCACAGGCCGCCACGATCCCCTCGGCTCAGTCTCTCCGACTGATGGACTTCAGCTTCAGTGATTTCGACCTGTCGGACGCCGACACGACTCAAGCCACCATACGCATGTTCGTGGACCTCAAGCTCGTGCAGAACTTTCAGATGAAGTACAAGGTGCCATTAGACAAATAATGATTTTTCATATTATTATCAGGGTTTCCGCAGGATCTTAAAAAGTCTCAAATTTCAAAATCAAAATATAAGGCCTTAAAGGGATACTCCACTTTTTTTGGAAATAGGCTCATTTTACAACTCCCCCAGAGTTAAACTGTTGAGTTTTACCGTTTTTGAATCCATTCAGCCGGTCTCTGGTTCTGGGGGTACCACTTTTAGCATAGCTTAGCATACATCATTGAAGTGGACAAGACCATTAGCATTTCTAAAAAAAAAATGAGTTTCGATATTTTTCCTATTTCAAACTTGACTCTTCTGTAGTTACATCGTGCACTAAGACCGACGGAAAATGTAAAGTTGCGATTTTCTAGGCTGATATAGCTTTACTTTACTGTAAACTTTACTGCCGTACCATGAGTGCAGCAGGCGTAATGATATGACGCAGCGCCTGAAAGTAGTCCTGTTGTGTTGACGGAAGGTAGCCTATTTTCAGGCGCTGCGTCATATCATTACGCCTGCTGCACTCATGGTACGGCAGTAAAGTTTCTTCAAAAATATCGAAACTCTTTGGTCATTTTTTTTTTTAGAAATGCTAATGGTCTTGTCCACTTCAATGATGTATGCTAAGCTATGCTAAAAGTGGTACCGCCAGAACCGGAGATCGGCTGAATGGATTCAAAAACGGTAAAACTCAACAGTTTAACTCTGGGGGAGCCTATTTCCAAAAAAAGTAGAGTATCCCTTTAAAAAGTCTTAAATTTGCTGAAGTATTGTGTTCTAGGTCTTTAAGTAATTAACAGGTGAAAGTTCAGTTTCTCAACATAATTAAAAATGACATAATTTAGACCTTTAAACTCTCATAAAACAACCAAGAATACATTATAATCAAGAATTATGCAAACGCATGACCTTTAGACAGACTTATTGTTTACTGTACACACATGAGGCTCCACCTCTACCGGATCCGGGCCACATCTGGGCCATGTTCAATCCACCTGTACCGGATCCGGACCACATCTGGGCCGTGTTCAATCCACCTGTACTGGATCCGGGCCACATCTGGGCCATGTTCAATCCACCTGTACCGGATCCGGGCCACATCTGGGCCGTGTTCAATCCACCACAGACAGACGTAAAGCGGATGTTATCCAGCTGTGGGGAAGTGGAAGTTTAGCGATACTTGGCTTGAAAAATCTGAATTTCGTGCTTGGTTAAAGCCAGTTGTAAAGCCTACTGCTTCTTATGCAAGAAAGCTATTCAACTGGGAACGTTGGGTGTACGGGCGCTGGAGTCACATGCAAAAAGTGTTTACATTACGCACTTTGGAATAGGGGATTTTATAAAAACAGAACTAATTTCCAAAATCACGGGACCGTTCGTGCTGATGTTCGACGAATGTTCAGTTTGAATAATTTAAATTACTTTGCAAGTAATTTTGCAAGTAATTTTGCAAGTAATTTTGAGACGTTTCCTTTGTATGTCGTGATATAGGTCTTAAATTTCCAGTCTAAAAGGTCTTGTTTCCAGTCCAAATATCTAAAAATTCTTAAATTAAGATGGATTTACTAAAGTAGCAAAATGCCATAAGATATTATATCTTGTTTTCTGCGGAAAAAAATCAATCAATATCAAAATGAAGTGAGTTTTTTGCTCAAAACAAGCTAAATGATCTGCCAATTGGGTAAGAAAAATAATTTTGGTCATACTTCCAAAAAGTATAATCTGATCCCGAATGCCAGGATCCACACCGGCGGCGACTGAGTCTCACATTCTCCTCAAAATATTGTGTTCATCCGCGCTGATAATAACCGCAATTGCAGATTTCGAACAGAGATGGCGACAAAGAGGAAAAACTACGAACTGCAGCTTTAAATTTAACAGATATTCAACATAATTCATGTGTGAGAGTCTAACAGACGGACGGACAAAACCAGTCAAATATCCACTGATTCTATAACTCTGAGTTCTTGCCATATTTTATTACCATTTTCTATAGCGAATAAACTGTGGTAATGTGAGAAATGTTTGCATAAATTTTGGTTTGACTGTACACGTGTGTTTTAGCTGCAGCGCATGTCTTTCAGTCTAATCTTTATAGCTTTAAAAGTGACTGGTTGTTGTTAACCTGTCCCTGTTCCAGAGCCTGTGCCAGTGGATCTTAAGCGTGAAGAAGAACTACAGGAAGAACGTGGTTTATCACAACTGGAGACACGCTTTCAACACGTCGCAGTGCATGTTCGCTGTGCTGAAGTCTGGCCGGGTCCAGGTCAGTGGATCTGAGAACAAACGCTGGCGCCAGTCATAAACCAGTAAAACCACTTTAACACACACACTGAGCTTGATGATCGACAGTGAGATGTGCAGTTGTAGTCATCGCTCTCTTATAATGTTTGTTTCCTTTTATAGACAAGGCAGTTGAGCAAGAATGAAACTAGCGGAGCGGTTTTTATTGTGCGTTCCACTATAAACGTCTTCTGTTGTTGACGGCGGGAGTTAATCATTTGCGTTTACACTCCTGCACTGATAGAAAACGCCTGCTTTCTTTGAATAGGAAATACCAGGAAGAGCTTTATGTTGAGTCAGCTTCTCACAATTGTGAATTATTTGGTATTTATGTATTGAGAACTAAACCCTCTGGTGCTAATAATTTTACGTTTTTTTTTTTTTACTTCATCAGAACGGTTTGAAACTTGGTAAAGGTTTTTGCAATTGCTGTGTAAACACAAAAAAATTCATGATTCAAACTAGTTAAATGGTCCTGTAATAAACAGTCACACTTGTGTTTCTCGCGGTCAAACACGAGCGCATTGGGAATGAGTGTGAGGCGAGTTTCCTCTAGTGGAAGCGTTTGGTACTGCAGCCGAACACACTCTTACTGAACGCTCGTTTACTGAGATATCAGACTCAACTTTGGAAATTGGATCATAACTTGTTAGGATTTACGGCTTTGATTTTCTTGCAGTTTTAGAGTAACGTGTTTTTGAAAATATAGATTTCATATAAAAATTGAAAATAGTATTTTTGTGCATTTTTCATATCAATAAACGTAAAATTCTGTAACTTTTTTTAAGGTCACTTTTTAAAAAAAATTTTCACTTCAGCAATAATCTGCCACGTGTCGTCTTTGAAAAGAGATCAAACTTCAGTCTGTCGCTCTAAAGCATTCAAGATTTACCACAGTTTAAAGGTGCTCTATGTAACTTTTCTACTAAAATGAATCCTTTTTTTATTGCCTGTGTGTGAAGGGGTTGTAATCACACATTAAAATGATCCACTTGTCGAGTTTTGCTATTACCTCTGAAGGCCAGTATTCCTATTTCTATGTGAAGTCTCCGGGTCGGATTTACCGCGAAATCCACCGGATGTGACGTGCATGCGCGCTCCCGAGCCTCGCTCCTTATATACAGTCTATTGTAGACGGTCAGGGAGTTACGTCCGGTTAAAGGCGCACGTTTTTCGGCTTATATCTCAGTCAATCTTTGATCAATTTTCCCAAGACTCTAATCGTTCGTAGTGCTGGACGGGGCCTTTCGAACGAGCCCACCCCCGAGGTCCAACTTGCCCGGCTCCCCGAGTTATAGCCGTTGGAAATCGGGGGTCCCAGCGAACGGCGATCCGGTAGGGGGCGTCCCCGAGGCCCGCCACTCTAGCGTTCGGGCAAGGGTTCCCCTGGGACCTCCTCCCCCGAATTTGAGCTCTCTGGGTCTTTGCGTTCCAGAGATACGAGGGATTTTCTTCTGAGATCGTGACGTCACCGGCGTCCGCAATTTTGCAGCGCGCCCGATGGTTTTCTGCTAATATCTCCGCGAAAACACCACCAAAAACTATGGAACTTATATGGTTCTTTTCAGCTCGACTAGATGGTCCCAACGAGCTCGGTGCTCGCCGAATCCGTCAAGTATTCGCCGAGATATTTGCGTAATAGACGGTATTGTCTATGAGTTTGAGCACGAGCGCTCTTGTAAAATTTGGTTGCAATCTGAAACATCACCACTAGAGGCCGCTAAAAGTTACATAGAGCACCTTTAAGTTAGAAATTTAATTTTCAGGTCTATGCTCAAAAAGTGAATACAGCGTAAATATAATTTAGTACCATAAAATCCCCTAAAAATACAAAATATTAAACAAAAAACATTATCAAACTTAAATATAGTACATTCCTTTCATTGAAATAAAAAAAAAAATTAATTTGGTCATTTCCTAAATTCTAACTGGATTTAGTTTGCTTATTCACTGGAAAGCTCTTACAGTTATGTGGATTTACATAAAGTGTGACTGCATTTGTTTTTAGATAGCATGATGGCTGTATTTGACCATGTTTAAGGCATTGACCAATCCCTGACTCGCAATATTGTTTAATTCGGCAGAAGATTTAGGGCTAAAATACAAACTTTTAGGTGTTAAAAACTACAGTCCGGATTTACTGTAGACACACAGTGAGAAATAAGCGCTGAAACGTGAGGACAGTTATTTCTGCAGATCATCTTATTGCATATGCATTTGTCGGAGTTTCCCTTTCAGACAGTATTTATAGAGGAGAGTATTTAAATGATTCATTTACTAAGTTTTACACTCGTCGATTTACTGGTGTTTGCTCCATTATAAGCATTTCTTAAACCAGACGCTAATGCTGCTCTTGGGAGATTGTGTTGGTCATTATGGAAACGATCCGTGTGTGTGTGTTCATTAATGTGTGTGTCGTCAGTAGATCATGCGCAGAACTTTACACTCCTATCTGCGCTGTTATGGGATTGCGCTCTCACGCTGATTCGGTAAATCTGTCCCTGTGTTTAGTGACTGTCACAGTAATATTGTAATAAAGCTGTGTTTTCGTTGACAGAATAATCTGAGTGATTTGGAGGTCTTAGCTTTAATGATTGCGACATTGAGCCATGATTTGGATCACAGAGGTGTCAACAACTCCTACATCAAAAGGTTTGTGCTTTGGTTTAGTGTGTGAGTGTGTGAGTGTGTGATATTAGCGATGTAAAGATGCGACTGATGCCGTATATTTCCCTGTTTCCACAGAAGTGACCATCCACTGGCCCAGCTCTACTGCCACTCCACCATGGAGCATCACCACTTCGACCAGTGTCTCATGATCCTCAACAGCCCTGTGAGTATACCTGTGTGTGTGTGTGTGTGTGTGTGTGTGTGTGTGTGTGTGTGTGTGTGTGTGTGTGTGTGTGTGTGTGTGTGTGTGTGTGTGTGTGTGTGTGTGTGTGTGTGTGTGTGTGTGCTTTTTTCGGTCAGTACATCTACCTTGGGTTGTTTTGTCGAGTGTATAGTGTAAATGCAGATATCAGAAATGGGTCATTTTTAAAAGAAGATGTGAGCTGGTCATCCAAAAAAACAGATATAGTCAACAAATCAAGACCTGCAGTGCAAATAAGGCCTTAATGTGGTCAGCTTGTTTATAGTCACTTTAAAGATGATGTTTGACTCGAATAAAACCAGTTCAATCTATTCAGACACGCTGCTGTGAACATGTAAGATCTGCATGAATAGACACACACTGGAGTAGATCTGGGCAGGTGGAGCTGGGGAGGGGGAGGGGCTCAAGCGATCTCATTGGCTGCAGGATCAGCAGAGCCAATCAGCTTGTGCCGTGCGGTGATGATGTGATTGCATGTAAAGGACGCCCTCTAGTGTTTCATGACTGAACTATATATATATTTGCAGCACATTTTTAAAATCCTAACAAACACACTGCTTTCAAAACTGTTAGAAACACATTCACAAATTGTGTGCATTTCCACAGCAATTCTATTGACATGTATATAAGAAAAATAATTCTAAAAAAAATTTAATATACATACTTTATATTGACATTTATGTGAAAAATCAGGCATCAATATAAAAGTTCATTATTTATGTAATGGTCCCTGTTGTTCGCATGTTTTAGGGCAGTGTGTGTGACTGTGCAGTGTGTGCATTCTGAGTTTCTTGATTTGTTCAAGATTATTTTGTGTTTTAAGTGAGTTTAGAAGGTAACTCTAATGCAGACTTTATGAAGACTTTTGAAAAGTGACTTCAGTAATGGCCAACGCTCGAACAAAACCTGTAAAAGTCATGCAACTATGATTTCCACATATAATGAAGTGCACTAACCAAGAACTGTAGCGGCCAGAATTACTGACTATAATAGATGCAGACATATTTTAAATAAAACTACAGTGCTGGTCACAGTGTTTACAGACAGATTCAATTATGATTTTGAACATTTCCGTATCAGTAAAACAGGCATTTTAATAATCTACCAGAAATGCTCCAGTGACCCTGAACATTACATAACACACACACAACAGAAGAGGTTGTGTTTAAAGTGTGTTTGCGAACGCCCTGAGTTATCAACAAGTGTAGCGTGTTGTAAACGTGTAAAGCGATCCTGCTAATCGTTTGTGTGCGATGACCTTTGACCTTTGACTCTCCTGCTGATAACTTGCTCATGCTTAGATCTTAAGTATGAAACTTTGGCACACAAGCTCACACCATTTGCTCTACAGATAAGAATGATAACTCAAAACTGTGTGTATGCTTATATATGTACTTATATACCGTCAGATGATAAAACGTGTGGACATTATTTAACCCTCATCCTTCCCTCAGAAGCCCTAAAATTATACTTTTGTACAGAAAGCCTATTTTATTTCGTTTTTAATGCAATTTTTTTGTTATTTTTTTATTGTTTTTACCTTTAAATTACTCGATTTGATTAATAAATAGAATTTTAAGCACATTCCTTACATTCTTTCAACTTAAATCCAAAATAACTCACAATTTCATGCTTAAAATATCTTACATTGGGAGTCTTTGACCTCTTGTGGAAACTAAATAATAACATTTCATAACTCTAGATGTCCTTATAGCTCTATATGGATCAGGAGCTGTTCCGCTGGGTCCTAAAGCCAGTTTATCTTCAGTGTGCATTCAGACACACATGTAGACATTATAATATTTTTTTTTTTGGTAAAGTTTTAGCATTTTTAGTTTGAATTTTGAGCATTTTTAGGTTTCTCCATGTGAACTGAAGCATTCCTTGCATTCCATTCATTCCTAAGGGGGGTAAATTGAGCCGCGAGGGAAGGGTTTGTTACTTTTTTAAATTTCAACCTCAAAACTTCTTAAATCCTTTAAAAAAATAAATGTGTGTATTCATGGTTCAAGTGCGACACAAGTCTTGGGGTCTGATGAACAAGAGAGCAGAATTATTATTTTTTTAATTCAAAAATCTTTTCCAGGTCCATCTTGAAAAATGCATAAATTATCAATTATCGGTGGCTGGCAACTTTAAAAAATAAAGGTTGGCTGAAAAAGAGTTAAAGTGCATATTGTGTGACTTTAAAGGACATAAATAAACCTGCATAGACCGTGTATACACATTCATAATCTAAGTATTTAAGTTGAATTATTCTAACACAAGTATGTTGTATATTTGACCACATTCATCTAGTCTATTTTATAATACCGAAACGCGCACACAGAAGCTTGATCAGACAACGCGACAGGAGCATGTTGAGTTAAGATGCGCA